>NC_091083.1:78412500-79037500 GCF_032405125.1 Capricornis sumatraensis
TTGTAGTTTTACTACTTATTATATGTGTCCCTAAACAATGTACTGCTGAATTCTTTTTGAACTTTATATAAATGCAATAACATGGTATTTATATTTTCCTTTTTATTAAAATTACTGTTTTAAGATAACAATCTTGATATGTATAACTGAGATTTATTTTTATTGGTGTATAGTATTTCCAGTGCTTTGACAAACCTAGACAGTGTGATGAAAAGCAGAGACATTACTCTGCCAATAAAGCTCCGTATAGTGAAGCCTATGGTCTTCCCAGTGGTGACATATGGTTGTGAGAGCTGGACCAGAAAGAAGAAGTGCTGAAAAATTGATGCTGGAAAAGACTCCCGAGAGTGCCTTGGACAGCAAGGAGATCAAACCAGTCAATCTTAAGGGAAATCAACCTTAAATACTCATTGGAAGGGCTGGTGCTGAAGTTGAAACTCCAGTGTTTTGCTCATCTGATGCAAACAGCTGACTCATTGGAAAAGCCCTTGATACTGGGAAAGATTGAGGGCAGGAGAAGAGGGCATCAGAGGATGAGATGGCTGGATGGCATCACTGATGCAACAGACATGAACTTGGGCAAACTTTGGGAGATGGTGTGGGACAGGGAGGCCTGGCGTGCTGCAGTCCAAGGGGTCGCAAAGAGTTGGACATGACTGGGTGACTGAACAATAACAATTCCCACTGTATAACCATCAGTTCAGTTCAGTTCAGTCACTCAGTCGTGTCCGATTCTTTGCGACCCGCCAACATTTATTTATCTAGTCTATTGCCAATGGACATTACTACTTTCTTTTTTTCAACTGTCATTACAAAAACTTGCAACACAGCAATAGACCTTCTCTTACTTGTCTATGGGTGTAGAAGTCCAAGAGTTTCTCAAGGGCAGGGTTTTCCTGTGATGGGGGTATTGGTATCCTGGCTGAGTTCTTTCCTCCTGTCCTCTCACTGACAGTGTGGGGTGTTGGGTATCTTTGCTCCTCTCACATACTAAATACCTGTAGCACACTTAATTATTCTTTGGCATTGCCTTTCTTTGGGATTGGAATGAAAACGGACCTTTTCCAGTCCTATGGCCACTGCTGAGTTTTCCAAATTTGCTGGCATATTGAGTGCAGCACTTTCACAGCATCATCTTTTAGGATTTGAAATGCTCAACTGGAATTCCATCACCTCCACTAGATTTGTTCATAGTGATGCTTCCTAAGGCCTACTTGACATCGCATTCCAAGATGTCTGGCTCTGGGTGAGTGATCACACCATTGTGATTCTCTGGGTCTGGAAAAGGTCAGCTTTCATTCCAATCCCAAACAAAGGTAATGCCAAAGAATGCTCCAACTACTGCACAATTGCACTCATCTCACCCGCTAGCAAAGTAATGCTCAAAATTCTCCAAGCCAGGTTTCAACAGTACATGAACCATGAGCTTCCAGATGTTCAGGCTGGATTTAGAAAAGCAGAGGAGCAACGAATGCTGGGGAGGGCGGGGAGGAAAGGGAGCCCTCTTACACGGTTGGTGGGAACGCAAACTAGTACAGCCACTGTGGAGAACAGTGTGGAGATTCCTTAAAAACTGGAAATGGAACTGCCAAGTGATCCAGCAATCCCACTGCTGGGCATACACACCGAGGAAACCAGAATTGAAAGAGACACGTGTACCCCAATGTTCATCGCAGCGCTGTTTATAATAGCCAGGACATGGAAGCAACCTAGATGTCTATTGCAGACGGATGGATAAGAAAGCTGTGGTACATATACACAATGGAGTATTACTCAGCCATTAAAAGGAATACATTTGAATCAGTTCTAATGAGGTGGATGAAACTGGAGCCAATTATACAGAGTGAAGTAAGCCAGAAAGAAAAACACCAATACAGTATACTAATGCATATATATGGAATTTAGAAAGATGGTAACGATAACCCTGTATGCGAGACAGCAAAAGAGACACAGATGTATAGAACAGTCTTTTGGACTCTGTGGGAGAGGGCAAGGGTGGGATGATTTGGGAGAATGGCATTGAAACATGTATAATATCATATGTGAAATGAATCGCCAGTCCAGGTTCGATGCATGATACAGGATGCTCAGGGCTGGTGCACTGGGATGACCCAGAGGGACAGTATGGGGAAGGAGGTGGGAGTGGGGTTCAGGATGGGGAACATGTGTGCACCTGAGGTGGATTTATGTTGATGTATGGCAAAATCAATACATTATTGTAAAGTAATTAGCCTCCAATTAAAATAAATAAATTTTATTAAAAAAAAAAAGCAGAGGAACTAGAAATCAAATTGCCAACATCTGCTGGATCATCGAAAAAGCAAGAGTTCCAGAAAAACATTTACTTCTGCTTTATCAACTATGCCAAAGCCTTGACTGTGTGGAGCACAAAAAAACTGTGGAAAATTCTTCAAGAGATAGGAATACCAGGCCACCTGACCTGTCTCCTGAGAAATCTGTATGCAGGTCAGGTAGCAACAGTTAGAACTGGTTCCAAACCAGCAACAGACTGGTTCCAAATCAGGAAAGGTGTATGTCAGGGCTGTATAGTGTCACTCTGCTTATTTAAATTATATGCAGAGTACGTTATGAGAAATGCTGGACTGGATGAAGCACAAGCTGGAATCAAGATTTCTGGGAGAAATATCAATAAATATCAATAACCTCAGATATGCAGATGACACCACCCTTATGGCAGAGAGTGAAGAAGAACTAAAGGGCCTCTTGATGAAAGTGAAAGAGGAGAGTGAAAAAGTTGGCTTAAAACTCAACATTCAGACAACTAAGATCACGGCATCCAGTCCCATCTGCTGCTGCTACTGTTGCTAAGTCGCTTCAGTCGTGTCCGACTCTGTGTGACCCCATAGACGGCAGCCCACCAGGCTCCCCTGTCCCTGGGATTCTCCAGGCAAGAACACTGGAGTGAGTTGCCATTTCCTTCTCCAATGCGTGAAAGTGAAGTTGCTCAGTCATGTCCAACTCTTTGCGACCCCATGGACTGCAGCCTACCAGGCTCCTCTGCCCATGGGATTTTACAGGCAAGAGTACTGGAGTGGGGTGCCATTGCCTTCTCATCACTTCATGACAAATAGATGGGAAACAATGGAAACAGTGACAGACTATTTTGGGGGGCTCCAAAATCATGGCAGATGGTGACTACAGCCATGAAATTAAAGGACGCTTGCTCCTTGGAAGAAAAGTTATGACCAATCTAGACAGCATATTAAAAAGCAGAGCCATTACTTTACCAACAAAGGTCTGTCTCGTCAAAGCTATGGTTTTTCCAGTAGTCATGTATGGATGTGAGAGTTGGACTATAAAGAAAGCTGAGCACTGAAGGACTGATGCTTTTGAACTGCAGTGTTGGAAAAGACTTTTGAGAGTCCCTTGAACAGCAAGGAGATCCAACCTGTCCATCCTAAAGGAAATCAGTCCTGAATATTCATTGGAAGGATTGATGTTGAAGCGGAAACTCCAATACTTTGGCCAACTGATGTGAAGAACTGACTCATTTGAAAAGACCCTGATGCTGGGAAAGATAGAAGGCAGGAGGAGAAGGGGACGACAGAGGATGAGATGGTTGAATGGCATCACCAGTTCAATGGACATGAGTTTGAGTAAACTCTGGGAGTTGGTATTGGACAAGGAGGCCTGGTGTGCTTCAGTCCATGGGGTCACAAAGAGTCAGACATGACTGAGTGACTGAACTGACTGACCCTTAGTCATAGTGACAACTAATTATCCCAGCATTTCCAATCACCCCTCAGAATGCCCAGTGGTTTTAGCGTATGTGTCCAGAAGTGCAACTGTTGAAGCACGGTTTATGTGACTGTTCAGTTTTCACTTATTACAAATACTGGATTGTTGAGATTCAGAGATAGAAGTGGGTTCCCTATATAAATCCAACATACACATAATTCATGTTATACAGTACACTCATGTACTATATAACATATTCATATACTTCAGAAAGTCCTCCCATATATATTCTATGCTGTTGTGGCAATAACTTATTCCTGCTTTGACAAAAGCTGCACATTTCACATTCTATTAAGAACTGAATATTTTATCATCTTTTTTTTGTAACAAGTTTGGCATCACATCTAAAATACAACTTCCATTTTCACAAGAACATTCTCCCACAAGAACATTTTTATCTACGTTCTTAAAACAATACATATCTCCTCATATCTTTGAATACTTATTGAAAATTTTAACACAATCAAAGAATTCCTGTTGTGCTCAGTTGCTCAGTCATGTCCAGCTCCATGTGGCCCCATGGACTGCAGTCCTCCCCAGGCCCCTCTGTCCATGGGATTTTCCAGGCAGAATACTGGAGTGGGTTGCCATTTCCTCCTCCAAGAGATCTTCTCGACTCAGGGATTAAACCTGTATCTCCTGCATCTCCTATATTGGCAGGTGGATTCTTTACCACTGAGCCACCTAGGAAGCCCCAAAGCATTCACAGAGCACTCCTATTTCATTTTCATATTACTTCTCTAATTACAATTAGCTATGACCTATTGAACTTCCCTGGTGACTCAGATGGTAAACGCGTTTGCCTACAACACGGGAGACCTGGGTTCGATCCCTGGGTTGGGAAGATTCCCCCTGGGGAAAGAAATGGCAACCCACTCCCGTACTCTTGCCTGGAAAATCCCATGGGCAGAGGAGCCTGGTAGGCTACAGTCCATGGGGTCACAAAGAGTCGGATACGAATGAGCAAATTCACTCTCACTTTCACTTTCACAACCTATTGATACTTTCCTGCATGTTGACATAATTGTGGTTCTGCTCTGTGATTTTGCTGGTGTTCAGTGAGTATGACCTGCAGTGGAAAGTGTTTGTGGGAGTTTTCTCCTCGTGTGTTTTTCTTTGATGTTTGGTGAGTGCTGACCTCTGGCTGGAGCTTTTTCTACATTCATTACATTCATAGGGTTTTTTCCCCTATGTGAATTCTCTGATATTTTGTGAGGGCTGACTTTTCATAGAAGGTTTTCCCACATTCAGGACATTTGTAGGGTTTGTCTCCAGTATGAGTTCTCTGATGTACAACAAGGTTGGATTTCACACAGAAAGATCTCCAGCATTCATTACACTTACAGGGTTTCTCTCCTATGTGCATCCTTTGATGCTGAGTAAGGTTTGACTTCACACAGGAGGTTTTCTCACATTCATTACATATATAGGGTTTCTCTCCTGTGTGAATTCTCTGATGGACGATGAGGGCTGACTTCAGGCAGAAGGATTTTCCACATTCATGATACACATAGGGTTTTCCTACGTTCTCTGATGCTCAGTAAGATTGCACTTCACAAAGAAGGACTTTCCACATTCACTACTACATTTGTAGGGCTTCTTCCCTGTGTACATGCTCTGATGGTGAGTAAAGTCTGTTTTCTTAGGGAAGCTGTCTCCACATCCACATTTATTACAGTCATAGGTTTTCTTCTCTCTGTGAGCCCTCTGATTTCGAGTAAGGTGTGACTTCTCATTTAAAACCCCCCTACTTTCACTACACTCATTGTTTATTCCTCCCAAGCATGCTTTCTGATGTTGACTTAGTTTCAACAGCTTATGGAAGGATTTCTCACACTTACTCCCTTTCAAGTTTTTCTCACTTGTGTTAATTCTCTGATTTAGAGCAAGGTAGGACTCCTTTTTTTTTTTTTCATGGCTCTTTCACTGTCATTACACTCATTGGGTTTTTCTGTTGTGTTAGTTCTCTGATGTTGAGTTAGGCATGGCTTTGCATGGAAGGATTTCCCACACTGGTTACAGTCATCAATTTTCTCTCCTGTGTGAGTTCGCTCATTGTGAGGGTGGATGACTTCTGCAAGACTTCCTTATTTCTGTTACATTCACCAAGTTTTCCTCTTGTGTGTATTCTCTGATGTTGAATAAGGTTTGACTTCTCACAAAAGGATTTCCCCAATTTATTACATTTACAGTGAGCTCTCTGAGGTATATGTTTTGACTTTGCATATGAAAATTTCCAATTTTTACTGGACTCATGTAGATTCCTTTCCCCAGGGGTTCTTGGACAAGCACTGAGCTTTAACTTTTGGATAAAGGCTGTTTTTCTGTGAAAGGCTTTCTCATAATGGTTATATTCAAGAAGATGCTCCAAAGCTGAAATCTTCTGATGTTCAATAAAGGCCTCAGTTTGCCTGTGGGATTTCTTCTTTGGACCATTTTCACAAGATTTATTTTTTGTATGAGTTTTCTCATGAACAGTATCAAAGAACATACATCCACTGAAATCATCAGATTTTTTCTCACATTACTTCTATTATTAATAATTAGTTGAGAAACACTTTTCCAACTTGTTACAAATGGGTCATCCTGATGGAATATATATTCTTGAGGGCACTGGATCTGTGGCCATATTAAGTGTTACTTTGAAGGTCTTATTTCTCTCCTTAGTCACTGTTCTGTTGTTGATGAATAAATCTTGCCTCAAATATTTGTCATTCTCTTGGCTTATTTCTTTCATGTTATTGGTTCTTTGGACTTCTAGAAATATGAAAAATTAACATACATTATAAATCTTAACACGTTTCTTAAGGAACAGGTTTGTACATAAATGACCTAGGTTGAGGTGATTCTTAGATTTTAGACATAAACTCCTGGGGTGAAAGAACTCCTAAGCACATATTTATCTTACTCTTTTAGTTGGTACATGAAAACAAAAACATATATGGAAAAAATATATGTAGAAAAAGGGAGAGAAAGAGTACCTTTGGCTTGTTACAAAAATGACCTCAAAATGGGTAGAGAGTTTGAAATAAAACACAAGGAATGGTGGAATGAGTACACTTCTCTACTCAGAACCTGTACACCCTTCACGGTAATGCTATGACCCCATTATTTAAAAATGAATCTCCTCAATACGTTAAGTTCCATTTGTGGTTAAAGTTGGCAAGTCAATACTGTCTGTATAATATATTCCAACACTATTTACACAGCTATGTCACTTTCTATTTCTGCTTCCATGAACAAGCCTGATTTTCATTGCTTTTGGCAATTTTTCCACTTTTTAAAAAAGTTTGGGGTTTCAGCTGCCTCCAATCTGTAATAAAAATGGAACTGACATTAAATATTTTTCCTCTGGATAATTTGGAAAGGAAAAAAGGAAATGGAAAGGAAAAAGGAAAAAGGGAAATGTTGACCACATTTACATTTGCATCTTGGAATTCACTCCATCCTTTTAGAAAACACTTTGTTCACATGCTCCTGGGACACCACTGTATCCTGATTCTCCCTCTACCATGGTGGGTGCTCTCTCTTGGTCTCTCTTGTTAGAGCCCTACATGTCTCTGACTTCCAAATTCAGTGCTCAAGGGTGTATTCCTTGATCTCTTCCCTCACTGAACCCTCTCTGGTCCCCCCAACTTCCTTGCTGTTCCCTGATTACACCAGGCACACTCCTATCCAGAGGTTTGGCCCCTGATATTCTCTCAGTCTGGAATCTCTCAGATAACCCATGGTTCACTCCATTCCTTCATTTTAAGACTCCATTCCTGAATAAAGTCCTCTTCAAACATCCACCTCCACTGAGAGGCCTTCTCTGATTTTTTTCTGAAACAGGATTCCCTGTCAGTCTCCCTCCCCTTCATCTGACTTTAATTTTTCAGAATTAAAGCAATCAGAATTCAGATTGCTACCAGAATCTTACATATGCATTTGCTATTTGAATCTATTGACAAGAGTAGAGATTTCACTTTTGTATCTCCTGTGACTTAAACAGAAAATGACTGGTGTATAACAGGTCTTAGTAAGTACTTACTGAATAAAATGATTCATCAATAAATGCATAATTACAGGATGTTTGGCACAGGAGGGAAGGGAAAAGATCCCATCATTGAACAGAGAAAAACAAAGAAATAAGGGCCTAGGTTGAGAAAGGCAGCAATTGGATTCTACAAAACCCAAGCAAATCTCTCTCTCCAAAAGACAGAAAACAAAGAACATTTATATATGAGAGTGACATTTGGTGGTTTGATATCTAAGAGGTGGTAGTCATCTGTCTTTCAGTCAGTTCAGTCGCTTAGTTGTGTCTGACTCTTTGCGACCTCATTTGCCTTTAGTCACTTCTAAAAGGCTAGAGCCACTAAAAGAGATCCTTAAAACCCATTTCAAAGATACCACCCTCTGAACTGGCCAGTTTGGATCCAGTTTTCCCCATTTGTCTTCTATCTGACCTCGTTATCTCACCGGGGTGGCTCTGACTTGGGAGTTGTCCCTTTAATATCCGCAGTTCTTCTTCTTGCGCCAACTCCTTGCTCCAATATCAGCTCAGGTTTGATAACACTATGACCTGCTTTGGGAAAGGACATGGGACTTGGCAAAGTTGCTTAGGGGTCAAGCCCTTTGAAGAATCAGAAGGGAGAAGCTTTAGGAGCCATACAATGCTGAGGATCCTTTCACTAGGGAGGTGAGAATACAATATCCTTTCAAGTTCCCTTAAAGGTCTTTGAATCCAAAATCTCAAGCCCCAAACTCATGACAGGCTACAGTGGTTTGGTCCCTAAGACGGAAAATGCATTCTGTCAGGAGTGGCACGGGGGGGGGGACCAGGCTTAACCAGGGACACCATGCACTCATAGTTGTCCAGCATCATATCCTCTGAGCATGGTCCAGCAGCTGTCACGCATCCTGGGTGAAGCCCACCAATGCATCCTTGAAAAACATGGATCCCTGTAATGGCCCAAGGCTCCTCAATCTGCAATGCTCAAGACCAGATGGCACGGAAAATACTTATGGATGCTGATCCTACTGTATTCACTGTGAACAGTTTACCAGAAAATGTTATAAAGGCTGTCTACCATGTACCTTCTGTCATGCTATACGGGTACCTTGGAGATATTGTGGGTTTGGTTCCACACTACTGCAGTTAAGCCGCATGAACTTGGGAGGGAATTCCCAGTGCATATAAAAGTTATGTTTATGCTATTTATTAAGTGTGCAATAGCATTACATCTAAGAGAACAATGCACATGCCTTAATTTATAAAACACATTATTGGTTAAAAAAAAAAAAAGCCAACCATTTGGGTCTTCGGTAAGTTGTGATCTTTTCACTGGTGGAGGGTCTAGCCTTGATATTGATGGCTGATCAGGGTGATGGTTGCTGAAGATTGGGGTGGCCCTGGCAATTTCTAAAAATAAGAAAACAACAAGTTTTGCAACATAATTGAGTCTTCCTTTCACTAATGATTTCTCTGTAATATGCAATGCTATTTGATAGCATTTTACCCACAACAGAACTTCTTTCAAAATTGGAGTCAGTCCTCTCAGATCCTGCCACTGCTTTGTCACCTAAGTGTAGGCATTCTGAATCTTTTGTCTCTTCAACAATCTTCACAGCATCTTCACCAAGAGTAGATTCCATTTCAAGGAACCACTTTCTTTGTTCATCCACAAAAAGCAACTCCTCATCTGTTCAAGTTTTATCATGAGATTTGCAGCGATTCAGCCGCATCTTCAGGCTCCCCCTCTAACTTTAGATCTCTTGCTATTTCCACCATGTCTGAAGTTACTTCCTCCATGGAAGTCTTGAACTTCTCAAAGTCGTTCATGAGAGCTGGGATCAACTTATTCCAAACTCCTGTTAATATTGATAGCTTGACTTCTCCCTATGAATCACAAATGTTCCTAAAGTATGTTTTCAAGAAGTTTTCAGTTTGCTTTGACCAGATCCATAAGAGGAATACTTGTCTATAGCAGCAACTGCCTTATAAAATATATTTCTTAAAGAAATTACTCCTTGATCCGTGGGCTGAACAATGCATGCTGTGTGAGCAGGCATGACAACATTAATCTCACAGTCCATCTCCATCATAGTTCCTGGATGAGCAGGTACATTGCCAATGAGCAATAATATTTTGAAAGGAATCTTTTTTTTTTTTTCCCTGAGCAATGGGTCTCAATAGTGGACTTAAACTATTCAGGAGACCATGTTGTAAACAGATGTTCTGTCATCCAGGCTTTGTTCTATTTATGGAGCATAGGTAGAGTACATTTAGCTTCATTCTTAAGGATCCTAGGATTTTCAGAACAGCACACGAGCAGTGGCTTCAACTTCAAGTTATGAGCTGCATTAGCTCTTTTTTTTTTAATTTTTATTTTTACTTTATTTTGCTTTACAATACTGTATTGGTTTTGCCATTAGCTCTTAACAAGAGAGTCAGCCTGTCCTTTGAAACTTTGACGCTAGGCATTGACTTCTCCTCTCTAACTATGAAAGTCCTAGCTGGTAGCTTCCTGACCTCTTTCAACCTTCACAGAATTGAAGAGAGTTAGAGCCTTTCTCTAGATTAGCTTTTGGTTTAAGGAAATGTAGCTGCCCTGATCTTCTATCCAGGCCACTACACTTTCTTCACATCTGCAATAAGGCTTTCTTATCATTTGCGTGTTCACTGAAGCAGCACTTTTAACTTCCTTTAGGGACTTCTCCTTTGCATTTACAGCTTGGCTAACTGATTGGCACAAAAGGCCTAACTTTCAGCCTGTCTCAGCGTTCAACATTTCTTCCTCACTAAGCTTATTCATGTCTAATTTTAGATTTAAAATGAGAAATGTGCAACTCTTCCTTTCACTTGAACACTTACAAGGTACTGTTGGATCATTAAGTAACCTCATTTCAATAGTCCTGTGTCTCAGGGAATGGGGGAGGGGGTCCACGGAGACAAAGAGAGATGGCTGGTCAGGGGAGCAGTTGGAACACATACAACATGGATGGATTAAGTTTGTCATCTTATATGGGCAATGTTTGTGGCGCCCCAAAACAATTATAATAGGAACATCATTGATCACAGATCACTGCAACAAATATAACAATGAAAAAGTTCAAAAAATTATGAGAACTGCCAAAATGTGACACAGAGACACAAAGTGAGCAAATGTCATTGGACAATAGGCACTGGCAGACTTGCTCCATGCAGGGCTGCCACAAACCTTCAATTTGTTAAAAAAAAAAAAAATGCAGTACCCGCACTTCAGTAAAGTGAAGCACAATAAAATGAGGTCTGTCTGTACTTTATTGGAGAAACAACAACCAGACCAGAACACCCTGCCTCTGTCTTCAGCTGGTGATTCATAAAACAATTTGAGTTCCTCTACATGCTTATATTTCAAATCCTGGAAGATGCTGTGAAAGTGCTGCACTCAATATGCCAGCAAATTTGGAAAACTCAGCAGTGGCCATAGGACTGGAAAAGGTCAGTTTTCATTCCAATCCCACAGAAAGGCGATGCCAACGAATGCTTAAACTACTGCACAATTGCACTCATCTCACACACTAGTAAAGTAATGCTCAAAATTCTCCAAGCCAGGCTTCAACAATACGTGAACCGTGAACTTCCAGATGTTCAAGCTGGTTTTAGAAAAGGCAGAGGAACCAGAGATCAAATTGCCAACATCCACTGGATCATGGAAAAAGGAAGAGAATTCCAGAAAAACATCAATTTCTGCTTTATTGACTATGCCAAAGCCTTTGACTGTGTGGATCACAATCAACTGTGGAAAATTCTTCAAGAGATGGGAATACCAGACCACCTGACCTGCCTCTTGAGAAACCTGTATGTAGGTCAGCAAGCAACAGTTAGAACTGGACATGGAACAACAGACTGGTTCCAAATAGGAAAAGGAGTACATCAAGGCTGTATAGTGTCACCCTGCTTATTTAACTTCTATGCAGAATACATCATGAGAAATGCTGAGCTGGAAGAAGCACAAGCTGGAATCAAGACTGCTGGGAGAAATATCAATAACCTCAGATATGCAGATGACACCACCCTTATGACAGAAAGTGAAGAGGAACAAAAAAGCCTCTGGATGAAACTGAAAGAGGAGAGTGAAAAAGTTGGCTTAAAGCTCAACATTCAGAAAACGAAGATCATGGCATCCAGTCCCATCACTTCATGGCAAATAGATGGGGAAACAGTGGAAACAGTGGCAGACTTTATATTTTTGGCCTCCAAAATCACTGCAGATGGTGATTGCAGCCATGAAATTAAAAGACGCTTACTCCTTGGAAGAAAAGTTATGACCAACTTAGATAGCATATTCAAAAGCAGAGACATTACTTTGCCAACAAAGGTCCATCTAGTCAAGGCTATAGTTTTTCCAGTAGTCATGTATGGATGTGAGAGTTGGACTGTGAAGAAAGCTGAGTGCCAAAGAATTTGAACTGTGGTGTTGGAGAAGACTCTTGAGAGTCCCTTGGTATGCAAGGAGATCCAACCAGTCCATTCTAAAGGAGATCAGTCCTGGGTGTTCTTTGGAAGGACTGATGCTAAAGCTGAAACTCCAATACTTTGGCCACCTCATGTGAAGAGTTGACTCATTGGAAAAGACTCTGATGCTGGGAGGGATTGGGGGCAGGAGGAAAAGGGGACGACAGAGGATGAGATGGCTGGATGGCATCACTGACTCAATGGACATGAGTTTGGGTGAATTCCAGGAGTTGGTGATGGACAGGGAGGCCTGGCGTGCTGCAATTCATGGGGTCGCAAAG
This sequence comes from Capricornis sumatraensis, assembly GCF_032405125.1. Lineage (NCBI taxonomy): Eukaryota > Metazoa > Chordata > Mammalia > Artiodactyla > Bovidae > Capricornis > Capricornis sumatraensis. The sequence continues at coordinate 78,425,020 of NC_091083.1, forward strand.
AGTTGGACACGACTGAGCGGCTGAACTGAACTGAATTGACATGCCTATAACTGTCCTAGTCAGAACCTGGGAAGACCTGCCAGCGCAGCAGCAGCTGTGGCTAAAAGTTAAGGCCTTTGGGCTTGGGCTTAGGGAACATGAGTCATGGAAGAGCCACCACACTCCTGATCCCAGGGATTAACCCTGATCCTGAGGGTTAATGCTCAGGAGGACATTCCCTGTAAAAAGCTAGGAACTTCAACAAAGACCTACTGTAAAGCACAGGGAATCCTATTCAATACTCTGTAATATCCTATATGGGAGAAGAATCTGAAAAAGAGTAGCTATGTGTATATATATATAACTGAATCACTTTGCTGTATCCCTGAAACTAACACATTGTAAATCAACTATATGTGTGTGTGTGTCCAGTTGCTCAGTCATATCTGACTCTTTGTGACCCCATAGTCTAATATAAAATAAAAAATTGAAAAAAAGCAAGGAACTGCCTCTAGATATCCGCATGGACCTTGAAACTAAAAGGGGAGCAGGGTATGGCGCTTGGTCCTCTGATTTGGGCACAGCGTTTGTTTCAAGGCAGCTCTGGGGAAACAGACTAACATGCCATCAAGGAAGAGGCTGCCCCCTTTAGCAGGGGGAAGGGGATCCCCTCAAGTTTTGTTTCCTTCTGTAGAGCCTAAGAGAAGCCAGTCTGTACACATAACCCAGTAATCCATGTAAGAGGCCCCAAGTCAGTCCTTTGATTCAGGGGAAGATCTTGCCCAGGAAACAGACCTCTGCACTGCTGAGTATCACACATCAGCTGCCTCCATTGATCTAACGAGGTCTTTACTTTTCTCTTCACCCAGAAAACAACAAAGGGCCCAGATGCTAGAGGGAAAACAATGATCTGAGAAAGAAGCATCAGGAAGAGCAGACTTGAAGACTGCCAAACAAACAGAATGCCAATAAAAAGCAGCAGCCTGAAAGATGAGTATCAAAACCAACAGATTGAAGACTATGAAAACAAATGTAAGTAAGATACTGCAGAGAATACATTTTAAGTATTCCCACTGCTGTCTGCAAATCACATAAGAGAGGCTTATTTACCTAAAAGGAGAAAAGTTGGCTATGAACACAGAAAAAGGAAACACGAGTTTTGTTGCTGACTCAGCACACCAACCAAAAAACCAAAACTCTTAAGAGAAGGCTTGAAAACAAAATGACCCCGATGGCAAAAATGTAGAGCCCTTTTAATGCATAAAACATAAAAACACAGAAGAATGGAAATGATGAAAGAAACACAGAGGAGCACATTTGGAGAGAAGCACTGACTATCTCATGAGATTTGGGGGCTACAGAAACAAAGAGGATGGAGGGAAGGAAATAAACACAGAAAGATCCAACAATGTCCCAGAGCAAGTGGGTTTTCATCTCCACAGGATCCATCCAATTACCAGGCAGGAATTCTGCAACGAGACAGGTAGCCAGACATGTCGCCTAGGGAAAGAGCTGAAACCCAAGGGTAAAGAAAAAACTTACAAGAAGAAAAAATAAAACTGGCTACAACAAAGGATCAAGAATCAAGCTGCCACATGACTCCTCCTCTGTCTCCCCAAATGCTAGGAGAGAATACAGATCATCTATGATCTTCTGAAGGAAAGGGATTTCAAACTAAAATTCTATAACCAGCCAGTCAGTCATGGAGTGGGGCAGAAAAAAGGCCCTTTCAGATTCCTAGACTCAGAGGGCATGTAACCCATAGGGATTCTGCAGAATACTCCAGAGGCCTCTATTAAAATTCGCCAGAATCTGGGAAAGTAACACATCAAAAGCAATCAATGACACAATAAAAATAAGCTGTGGGCCTTCAAAACCAGAAGAAGAAAATAAGAGGAAAGTAAAATAATAACACAGGAAAATACTGGCAAATGAAAAGGATGAAGAACAATTGACAAAACACCATGGTTATTAAAAATGCAAAGTAACATTAAGATGTCACTGAAAAAAACCTGAGTAATAAGTAAACAATTCACCTGGACTGTGTTTGTTTTCTCCTGCTTCTGGAAAAGTTTAGAGAACTGGGAAGGCAGAGCTGGAGGAAAGGGATACAGCAAAAAAGTTGGGAGACATATGATCTACCCTGAAGGTCCCCACAGCACTTGCCTAGAAATCCACACGTATTAGCTAACAAGCAGTAACACGGAGGAAGAGTGTCTCTGACCCTTTGGAGGGACAGGCAGGCCGAGGGGACTCTGGCAACCTGGGTGGAACAAGCAGAGCTAAGAGAAGCAGGCTTTTCACCGGTCAGAGTATTTTTTTTCCTTATTAGTTCTTACCAAAGAATCTGCCTGTAATGAAGGAGACCTGGGTTTGATCCCTGGGTTGGGAAGATCCCCTGGAGAAGGGAATGGCTACCCACTCCAGTATTCTTGCCTGAAGAATCCTATGGACAAAGGAGCCTAGGAGAGCCACAGTCTATGGGGTCTCAAAGGGTCAGACATGACTGAGCAACTAACACTTTGATTTAACAGTGACAAATATAAATCAAAAAGTCCAACTAAGAAAGACCTGGTTTAATGCTTCACAGCATAGCAAGGATGCCATGCCATGCTTTTGGCTGTTATTAAACCTGTTACATTCTGAAAGTTTAAAAAGAATTTTTTTTTCTTTAATTTGGCTGCTGGGTGGCTTGCAGGATCTTAATTTCCCTGACCAGGGACTGAACCCACACCCTTGGCAGTAAAAGTGCAGAGTCCTAACCCTGGGACCGTCTGGGAATTCCCACATTCTGAAGGTTTTGATGTGGGATCTATATTAAGATAATCCAGTAGAGGAAGGCAGAAGAGGAAAAGTGTACATGCGTGTTGGTGGTGTGGCAGATATATATGTTGATAACTGAGGAAGCTGTGATAAGTATACAGGATTTTTCTTCCTGGAAAGCCTGCCTCCTGCTATCACCCTCAGCCCAATTCCCTCTCTCTCTTGAAAGCTGGCCCACACCTCCACTGACCAATGGTTCTCCACAACCTCTGGTGTGATGTTACTCAGGTCGGAAGGATCAGGAATTGCTTGTTTCTGGGCTCTCTGTCCCACAGCGGTTGTGAGGCGTGTCCGTGTAATGTGGGGATCTCCAGGAGAGAGTCCTGCTCCTGGTGGCCTGCCTTCTTTCCTCACAAGAGCTGTATGAGCCAGGGAAAATTTGTTCCTGGCTGGGGCAGGGAGGGGTAAATTCAAACAACCACCATCTTCAGCCCAGGTTCCAGCAACTCTCCCTTGGAGTCAGTTCACCATCTGCTACAATGGAGGTTCTCAATGAGTGGTCCCCAACCAGCAGCATCAGGGACATGTGGGAATTTGATAGAAAGGCAAATTCTTGGGCCCCTCCCCAGACTTCCTGAACCAGAGACTCTGGGGTGGAGCCCAGCGGAGTTACGGGTTTTAACAAGCTCTCCAGGTGTTTCTGATGCCAGCTCCTTTGAGAACCACGACCAGAAAAATCTGACTTGGGATTCTGTAAACTGCTGCTGGCACAGGTCAGATGGGCAATGAAAGAAGAGTCTAGAAGCCTCAGTTATGCAGTAACCTGAGGGCTTTGAACAGATACTAAGGAATCTCCAAGAGCTTCTGGAGAAGACCCACTCCCCATACAGTCCAGGTCCTTCCCTGTGGCTCTTAGGGGCATGCCACTCTGCTTAGCACCCCCATGGACTGTGGCCCACCAGGCTCCTCTGTCCATGGGATTCTCCACGCAAGAATACTGGAGTGGGTAGTCGTTCTCTTCTCCAGGGGAATCTTCCCCACCCAGGGATCGAACCCAGGTCTCCCGCATTGCAGGCAGATTCTTTACCGTCTGAGCCACAAGGGAAGCCTGTGAAGGGTGTGCTACTGCATAAAACCCAGTATGGGATCTGGAAATAAAACTGAGGATTGTAATCCCAGCTTCTCCAATTACTGGCCTTGAGTATTCACCCCCAGAATCTTGGTTTTCTTGTCAGGTAGAATGGGTAATCCCAGCTTGCCAGGGGGTCTTTGAGAACCAGTATCTTCGTGAAAAGAACAGTGATAAAGGCAATGAACACTTCTTGAGTGCTTAGTGAACATGGAGACCACGGCTGAGAATTTGCACGTTATCTTAACTCAATCCTCAAAGCAATTTTGAGACAGGCTTTTGAAATAACCTCTTTTGACAGATGGGGAAACAGACCCAGAGGTGCATCCTTTTGTCCAGGGAGACTAGGCTAGAATCTGAACTTGTCTTAGTTCAAATAGAGGCTCTTAAATCATCCTGTTATACTGCAGACCCTCCACCTGCAGCTAGCCTGCAGGCATATAATAAATGTTATCAGAATTAATTCTCGTCCTGCTGGTGTCCTGCTGGATGTGGTTCGATAATGAATGATTGGCCAGGTCACTTGCAAACTCGAGGAGCTTCTGGAACAGCTCGTTAACCTTTGGATGCTTTCAGCGCATTTATTTTGACCTAGTAACCTGTGCTTCTCTCTTAGTCCCTTCATGGAAGCCAAGCTGCTCTATCACTTGGCTTTCTTTAGGCTCAAATGCAGACCAGACTCAAGAACAAGTGCTATACAGCGTCTCAGCCTACATGGGATTCGCGCAAGATTTTGCTTCCACCAGTGGGCACAAAATCTATCCTAAGCTCAGCAAAAACAAAACCAAACCCCTCCAAACTAGGTTCTTACCTGTAGCGCATACCCCTCCTGCAGGACCCAGTCACTGAACAATGCACGGACCTGGTGGCTCCAGGATTATGGGCAGCGCGAAGTTGACGACTAGCGAGCGAACAAGGAGGATGAACTACACATGCGCAGAGGGAGCTGTGAGGGACCAGTTCCCTGCCCTCTCCTCCTTGTAATCCATCTGTTACCCACTAGTTTCCATGTCCCCTTCCTCACAGTATGTCAGAAGAGCCCCTGCCTTATTCGGTGAGTTGGATCATTTGTCCACCTATACTCAAAACTGGATTTCGAAAGTAATGCACCAAAACTGTGGATAAAACGGCAGATACACACAAATGAAGTGAAGTGAAATGAAAGTCACTCAGTCGTGTCCAATTCTTTGCGACCCCATGGACTATACAGTCTATGGAATTCTTCGGGCCAGAATACTGGAGTGGGTAGCCTTTCCTTTCTCCAGGGGATCTTCCCGACCCAGGGATCGAATCCAGGTCTCCCGCATTGAAAGCGGATTCTTTACCAGCTGAGCCACCAGGGAAGCCCAAATCAGATGAAGATTTGATCAGAAGGGAGCCCTCATAACTTCCTCTCCCAGAAATGCCCATGTTAGATGATATCTTTATTAAAATAGGACCCTAAAAGTTCAATGTGTTATTTTGATATTGTCATTAAACAATAGGTTAGTAATTTTCTTATTGTTTTTACCTTCTTATTTTGAAAATTTTCAAACTCACAGGAAAGTTGCAAGAATGATTCCTTATGAATGAGCGCCTGTAAAATGTTACTGAGACTCAAGCATTATTTTGCCACATTTGCGTTCACTCAATTTCTCTCATCTTCCTCACCATTTGAGAGTGAGTTCAAACAAGAACTGTCACCCATAAAATTTGCATATATTTTAAGAAACAGGAACATCCTTTTACATAATCACCACTAATCAAATTCAAGAAAGTGAACATTGATATATTATCATACAATATGCAGGCCATATTCAAATTTCACTCATTGTCCCAATAAGGTCCTTTGTAACCCTTTTTTTTCTGATCCAGCATCCAATTCAGCCAGTTTCTTACATCCTGCTGTCATATCATTTAGACTTCTTTCATCTAGTTCCTCAGCCTTTTTCGTCTTTTATGACACTGGTAACTTGAAGAGGACACTGTTTTGAAGAGTGTTCCTTCATCTAGGTTTGTCTGACTGTTTGGTCACAATTAAATTCGGGTTATACATTTCTTGGCATACATAACAGATATTAAATTCTTCTCAGTAAACTGTACCAGATCAATTTCATACACATGATATCAGTTTGTCCCACTTTTGGTAATATTAACTGATTCCATAATTAAGATGATGTGCAGGTCAACATACTTTTACATCAATTGTTTCTCATGCCAAAAGGAGTTAACAGAAAATAAGTCCCAATTACAGTAGCATTCAGTATCTAGAACTAGGTTAATAATAATTGGGCAGAATTTACACAAAAGACACTATTATACTCTACTGTGTGACATGAAAGATGTGAACAGAGACACATACTATCTTTCTAGATAGGAAGACATTCTTTAACAAAATCCCAATTAAATCTCAGTAGGTTGAATGATGTGGTTTCTTTAATTTTTATTTTACTTTATAAAACACATCTAAATTTCATCTGGAAGAACAAAAAAACCTAGGGAAATGGCCAGGACTTAAAAAAACAAACAGGGTTACCTGTATTTCCTATCAGACATGAATATGAATAACATTAACAGAATATTCAAGAAGTTGCCTCTGGCTCATTAGAGAACAGAGACAAGAACAACAAGAGTTCGTAAGAATTTACAGTATGATTAAGGTGGAATTTCGAAGTAGGCCATCATGTGGGGAGGGGAGACAATGAAGTAGTCAAGAAAACATGTTAGGAAACTGGAGGCAGGGTGGGAAGATGACCTCTCTCACCCTTCATAGACATAAATTTCACATGGATTCTTGATTTAACATTTTAATAGTCAAGCACCTAGAGAAAATAGAAAAGAATGTTCTCATTTAATCTCTGAGTAGGGATGGCAGGCTGTCAAGCCATAAACAAAATGACTACCGAATTTTACTCCAGAAAAATTTATAATTTTATTTTATTTAGTTATTAATTATTTTCTGCTGTGATGGGTGTCCATTGCTGCCTGGGCTTTTCTCTAGTTGTGGCGAGGGGGGCTACTCTTCACCGCAGTGCGAGGGCTCCTCACTGCACTGGCTTCTCGTTTCGGGGCACGGGGCTGCAGGGCATGCAGGCTTCAGGAGCTGCGCATGCGGTAGTTTGCGCTTCCCAGCTCCAGAGCGCAGGTTCAATAGTTGCGGCACATGGGCCTAGTCGCTCCACAGCATGTGGGATCCAGAATCTGAGACCTGTGTCTCCTGCATTGGCAGGTGGATTCTTTATCACTGAGCCACCAGGGAAGCCCTACTCTAGAAAAATTTAAAACCTTACTTTCAGAAAAAAAGAAACAAAAAAACCCAGGTGAAAATATATTTGTTAACTATATGAAAGAAATGGTTTACTGACTTTATTTCTTACACATTTATAAGGAGATCACCCTACCATAAAAATGATCTATGGATATGAAGGAAAAGTAATAAAAGGGAAAATGCAAATGAGGGATAAATATGTGAAAGCAGCCTGTGGACTGCAAATAAAAAATGCAATGGTTTAAATACATTTTTTTTGCCTTTACAGTTGGCAAAGATGATAAAGAAAAATGATACCCAGGGGAGCATACATTTGAGGAAATGTTTATTCTCATAAATTTCTATTTGGAATGTAATTTATAAAACAATTTGGAGGCTACTCTGTACCAAGACTTAAAAATAGCCTGCACTTTAATGGAACAATTCTATTATTAGAAATATGACCTAAGAAAATAATTGTCCAAAGATACACGTATAAATACATTTCTTAAAGTTTATGTTAACAAAAACACACTGTCAAAAGTCTAATGGAGGAAAAAAAAAGAGAGAGAGAGAGAGAAAAGTAATGAGCTTATAGGAACCTATAAGGTGGGGTATAAGGTAACCATTAAAAATCTTAACAATGAGATGTATTAGTTGACATGGGGGAGTTTATATCTTTATTATACTTTTAAATAAAACGCTCTTTACACAAGAATTTAAGGCGTCGATCTTTTTTGTAAAAATCATCAATGTCTCCTAAGAGTATTAAAGCAAATGCAAAAATCAAATGCAGGAACAAAACTGAACCAAAAAAAAAAAATTGGAAATTACTTATATACATGAGAATAGAGTAGTCTAATATCCCCATAGGAATAGATGGAAGATAGGAAGAATGCATTCTCAGGGAGCATAAATTTACATTCATTGTGGCGTGTTTCTGCTGTAATGCTTTCTTTTTTAATTCTCTCAGCATTAGCTCTGATGTTGTATTGAGTGTTCACCACTAAATTAACTGCACAGTGCGATGTGGTGTTTGTTTAAGTGTCTTTGTAGTATAACATCTAATTTCCACTTCAAAGTAATTGGTCTTCATGAATTTTTAAGCCCCCTAAGGGCCCTACCATTTAATGAATATTCGGATGAGACTGGAGTAGTAGTTGAAAGATTTAAAATTTTTCATAACAATGAATGTTAAAATAATATTCAAAATTATAAAATCATCCAAAATATTCTACAGCATTAGTAAGTGTGCTCACTAGCCAGGACACTAGCAACCCTGACTTGATTAGGAAACAGGTATGTTTCAGTTCATGTGCTAGAGTGATACAGCCAAATCTCAACAACTTAAACACAGCTCACAATTAGTGCTCTTTACTGCTCATAAGTTTTGTGGTTCCTTACAGTCTGTGGAAACTTTGGAAGACTTATATTGAAATTTGTACCTAATTTGTACAAACTTTGAAAGTTATGGGGTTATATTGAAATGTGTACTTAATTTGTACAAACTTGGGTTTCCCTGGTGGCTCAGATGGTAAAGAATCTGCCTGCAATATAGGAGACCTGGCTTCCATCCCTGGGTCGGGAAGTTCCCCTGGAGAAGGGAATGGCTACCCACTCCAGTATTCTTGCCTGGAGAATCCCATGGACAGAGGAGCCTGGCAGTCTATAGTCCATGGGGTTGCAAAGAGTCAGACACGACTGAGCAACTAACTTTGTATAATCTTATAAGTTATATGGTTCCTTACAATCTGTGAAAACTTTGGAAGACTTATATTGAAATTTGTACCTATGAGATATTAGTATACTGGCTGTAGGTTTCTTATTATCAATCATAGTTAGGGAATTCTTTCTGTTCCTAGTTTGCTAAGGATTTTAAAAATCATATATTTAAAATTATGAGCAGATTTTGAGTTTTAACAGATGCACTTTCTATATTATTTCCTATATTATTGATAGACCTTTATCTTGCTAATATAACTCATCTCTTAACACTTGTTTAAGAGTGAAACAAATATTGCATTCCTAGCCTAAATCCAACTTGGTTAAGATATTTTACCTTGTAAAAATACTGCTGTTTTTGGAACTTAGATGATGGATAAACTTACGTGGCAATCATTTCACATTGTATGTAAGTCAGGTCCTTATGCTGTACACCTTAAGCTTACACAGTGCTGTGTCTGTTTCCATCTCAATAAAACTGGAAAACTATTGCCCAATTTTTTTTGCTAGTATTTTGCTTATAACTCTTATTCAAGAATGAGACTTATTTTTAATTTCACACTTATCTCTTTTTTTTTAGGATTCATCTGTTTACGGCTATGCTGGGTCTTCATTGCTGCCAGGCTTCTCTCGAGTTGCGGAGAGTTTTGCTGCACAGGCTTCTCACGGCAGTGGTTTCTGTTGTTGAGAAGCATGGCCTCTAGGTGCACGGGCTTCAGCAGTTGTGGTTCGTGGGTGCAGAAGTTATGGGCTCTGGAGCACTGGCTCAGTCGTTGCAGTGCAGGGGTTTAGTTGTTCCACGGTATGTGGGATCTTCCCTAACCAGGGATTGAACCCATGTCCCCTGCATTGGCAGGCAGATTCCTTACCACTGAGCCATCAGGGAAGCCCCTTCTTTGGTTTTGATATGAAGGTTATGCTAGCAAATAGAATAAGTTGGGGAGTGTCTCCTCTTTTACTAGTCTCTAAAACAATTACAGAAAGATTGGGTTACTTCTTCTTTATGTATTTGGTAGAATTAATCAGTGATGACATCTGGACCCCTAAATTTTCAATTATGGATTCAATCTCAAAAATAATTTATATAGTTCAAAATTACATAGATTTTCCAATTCTTCTGTTGTCAGTTTTGGTAATTGATGTTTTTCTACAAATTCATTTATTTCACCTAAAAGCACTGGCAGGGGCCTCCTCTTAATTTCTAGTTTTAATTCTGTCACTAACATTATGCATGGTCCTAGACCTACTGATTCAGAAAGTCTGGTGAGGGGACTAGCAATTGATGTTTTTTTAACAAGCCCTCCAAGGGAGGCTGGTGCAAGCTCAGGTTTGAGAATCACAGCTTTCATTCTCCTCTCCTCACCACACTCTAAGCCAGAAGGCTGGGAGATATGCAGGCAGGGGCCTGGCCCTGATTGAGGAACCAGCAGATCCCGGGTGTGTTTATCGGAGCTCCATATAAGCAGGTGAGCAGGGCATGGTTTGCCACAGCAGCTGGATTTCCAGTTCTAAGAAAGGGTGATCACTCCCTCCCTCTCTGTTGGGAGTAGCAGCTTGGTTTTTTCAAGGCAGATTTGGTGAGGATGGTTCTAGACGGTAAATCATTGGAGCAGCCAGCTCTACCCTAACTCCTGGCTTCCAAGGCAGCCTTATGGGGCGTCCCTGAGGGCTGATGAAGAGGGGGTGAGGGTCAGTGCTGGGGAGGCAGTTTCCCCTCTGTGTGCTGTGCTGGGGAAGGGGTCGTGGACTCTCGTGACTCTGATTTTAGTTCCAAGGTGTGGTTTCTCAGAGTTCTGCTCTTTGCTAGTGAGAAAACTACGAGAGAAGGGGGAGAATAAAATGACGCTTTCATTTTAAAAAATCATGTCCCAAGTGATGACTCAGGTGAGTTCACTTCTTGTCTCCTTTTCTGAAATGCCGATATTCAGCTCCTAAAACCTTAGCTTTACACATTAGGTTTTCTAGAATTTCATACTAAGAGGCCACATCTAGTGGTATGATTTCCACATCTGAAACTGGTCAGAAAGCAGAGGGTTTCTTCCCTTGTCTTCTCTCGTCCAATATTCTCATATTTATTCAACAAAGTACTCAAGAAGGTACTAACCAAGGGGTATCAGAAGACGTACTTTAACCGTTTAAAATTTTTATAAATTACTTATTATCTCAAAATCTGAATTATGAATTCAGTTTTCTTACTGTTGTTGCTCAGTCACTCAGCCATGTCCGACTCTGCAAACCCACAGACTACAGCACCCAGGCTTCCCTGTCCTTCACTGTCTCCTGGAGTTTGCTCAGACTCATGTCCATTGAGTTGATGATGCCATCCAACCATCTCATCCTCTGTCACCCTCTTCTCCTCCTGCCCTGCCTGTTCAAATGATCTATTTCATATTGGGTGGGCTATAAAAGTTCGTGCTTTTTGAAGTACTGAACCATTAAAGTTGTCTAATTGTTCATACGATTCCCTTATGATCCTTTTGATCTCTGGAGGGTCTGCAGGGATGGCCACTCTTTTGTTCCTGATATTGACAATTTCCTTTACCCCCTGAATCCACCATGGTATCAAGTTTAGATTCACATACAACCTCCTACTTTTTATATCTCAGATATTAAGACTAGTATTTCTATAGGACTACTTGGCTATATGGGCAGTTGGAGAATCAAAGTACTTGTTTTTTCAGGGGTCAGTAAAATTTAAAGATGTGTTTGTTGACTTCTCTTGGGAGCAGTGGGAATGCTTAAACACTGGTCAAAAAAACCTGTACAAGAAGGTGATGTTGGACAACTACGAACATATGATGACTTCGGGTAAGAATACATTTTCTCAGTTGATAAGCTGCCTATTTTGAGGCTTTTTCTTGCTATTTTACTCATATCTATAGAACTCGTGAAGTGCTGACCTAAGTTCCCTAAATTAACTGTAAGAGCTTTCTGAAGGGAGAAATGAGCACATTCATGCTTCAAATACTGAAGCTTCGTGTACCCAATTTCCTCAAATCTTCATACATTTCTCAAAGACAATTGTCCTAAGGCTCTTGTGGACCCTGGATCATCGGTAGAGCTACTTTTAAAGCACAGGTTAAAAAGAAAAACAACAACAACACAGGTGGTTTATGGACTGAACTGTGAAAGAATGCTGCTCCCAGGCTTCCTTGGAGATCTTTTCTTACCAGGTATCAATATATAACTTCTCTTCCATCCTAAGTGGTGTTGGAAGTGAAACAGAATGTTACAAATTATGCTGGGATAATGAAAGCAAACTGAGACCTGTAGACATCTCATTTTGGCTTATGGCCAAAAGATTGGGTTTAAATTCTCTGACAGTTAAAGCACTGAAAAAATTATTTTGCTTCCCTATATGCAGGGCCATGGGCTTTTAAAGCAAGAGCAATGTCATCTTTGAAGCAAGAGAGTGATCCCTAGATGCTGAAAAGAGAGCCAACAGATGATCCATGCCCAGGTAATTGACATGCAGTGAGCAAGGTGAAAGTCATCACAATTCCCACCCCAACTGGTCAGAGTAACCTGGGTCCAAGGTGATGACAGATGAACTCTGTGCACAGGTTTCCATATAGGACAGAAAAGAATACTCTAGCGGATCTTTTTATCCCATCACTGTTTTTCTAGAGCCCTCCTTGTCATCTCTCTCTTTTTAAAGAGGCAGATACTCTCACCTGTCTATGTACATATATTTTTTAGAAATTAATTTATTTTAATTGGAGGCTAATTACTTTATAATATTGTAGCGGTTTTTGCCATACATTGACATGAATCAGCCACGGACGTACATGTGTTCCCCATCCTGAACCCCCCCCCCCCACCTCTCTCCCCATCCCATCCCTCAGACCTTTGACATAGGTCAGGATCTGGGAAAAATAGACTCTGATATCTGAGATTTGCATGCAGGAGCTTTTGGAGTTCTTTTGGGAACAACATCTGTGAAGAGGGGAAGCTAGATTGAGCCAAGGGAGAAATTGAACTACTGTGCTATTGCAACTCAGGCTTCATATCCAATCCTACAGGGACTTTTGAACCTCAGATGGCCCTTCGGAGTGGTTCTGAATTGAGGCAGAGAAGTTGGACTTTTGCACCCCTGCCCTTTTGCACCCCTTACACTTAAAGGAAGAGTGTAACTTCGGGTGAGGCAGCCAATCATTCGAGCACAGTGGTCCAAAAGTTTACTCAGCTGTGAGCCACAGGCAGCCAATCTCTCAACAGGTGGAAGGAGCAGTGACTTAATCATGAAAGAGCAGTAGGACTCAGGACTAAGTGATGGGTGATGGACCATCATATCCATGACCTCCTTAGACGTTGATTTTTTTTTTTTTTCATTTTTAACATTTTTATTTGACTGAAAGAACAGATACATGAATTGCTCAACTGGATAACAGTTTCAGTGGGCAAAAATGAAGGAGAGAATGATAATCCAAAATCCACCAAATCACAAGTATCACAAATATTTTAACAAATGGTTGTGGAGGAGCTTTTAAAAAATGTTTGTGGTAAAGCAATAAGAAAACTGGAGACTAAAACTTCGTAAATTAATAAGAAGTTTATGTCAAATGGAGGAGACAAGCTATGATCATAAATATCAATGTGGAGAACTTCCCTGGGAGTCCAGTGGTTAAGCACCCATCTGCCAATATGGGGAACACGGGTTTGATCCCTGGTCTGGGAAGATCCCACAGGCATCGGGGTAATTAAGCTTCTGCACCACGGCTACTGCAGCCATGGTCTGCAACAGGAGAAGCCACTGCAATGAGATGCCCTTGCTCGCTGCAGCTAGAGAAAGCCCGTGTGCAGCAACAAAGATGCAGCACAGCCAAAAATAAAATTTAAAAAAATCAATGGAGAAATGAGCAGGATTTCTAATCAGATAGAATGTAGGTCCAATACAGAGTTCAGAGACAGTAAAATATAATTTCCTCTTAAAGTTTAAAGAACTTTGGAAGAAATAACTGTCCATTAATTCCTAAAAATTAAGGGGAAAATATGGCAGGGGGATATTTTTATTTTGCATCTTAATTAGGTTCAAAGAATAGGAAAGAAATGATCAAATGTGGAAAAGCTATAGTCAGTTTGTAATGTGGGCTGGGAACTTAGAAGTAAGTTAAAAGAATCGGATATAGTAAAAATGTTGAAAAAATTTTTTAATGATCTGAGAATCATTCATTGGAATTCTAAATAATATCTAGGTAGGTATTTCCTGGTTTAAAAACTGTTCCCTCAAGGTGACCTTAATAAGCTTCCCATCAGTAGTCAAAGTATAAACTTGATTGCAAGACAGCAAAATCTGAGTTGGGATCATTTCTGTAAAATATGAGAAAATATTCTTTCCCTGAATTATATTTTCAAAAGGTTCAATCTACAAAGTTTCAAAAAAGAAAATGTAAAAAATGACTCTAATCTCACCACGCATTTGGAACTGAAGTATTGGGTTGGTCAAAACATTCTTTCATTTTTTAAGTACGAGTCTTGACTATACCATGTCTCTGCCCTTCCTACCCATCTAGTTGTGGCTCCTTCTTGAAATCTTTTAGAAGATCTTTTCTGCTAGTCTTCTGATCTTTCTCATCAATAGTTGCTCTTTAAACAGTTGTAATTTTGGTGTGCTCATGGGAGGAAGTGAACTCAGGGTCCTGCTACTCTGCCATCTGGGCCATGCCTCAGTGGTAGAGAGTCTTATATTTACTTTATACTTTTACAATTTGTTTTATCTCATAAAGCAAAACCCAAATATCTAACAACTGAATGTTGTCGTTCAGTCACTAAATTGTGTCTGACTCTTTGTGACCCCATGGACTGCAGCACACCAGGCTTCCCTGTCCTTCACTATCTCCTGGAGATAAAAAGATCAGTGATAAAACTAAGTATAAGATTAGCAAAAATATAAATACTGGTAGAACCCAGGGCTATAGAAAGTGATAGCAATGATTCATAAATGTACTAGAGTTCAGAATTCAAACTGGCAACTTACTTGAGTTTTATGCTTCAACATGTGGAACGTACATAATTGAGATTCCTCTTTGAAAGAGTAATTCTGTGACTTTGAACACAGTATGCAGGAGACCTGGGCTCAATCCCTGCGATGGGAAGATCCCCTAGATGAGGCCATGGTAACCCACTCCAGTATTCTTGCCTGGAGAATCCCCATGGACAGAGGAGCCTGGCGGGCTACAGTCCATGGGGCTGCAAAGAGTTGGACATGACTGAGCAACTAAGCGCACACACACGTACTGGTGATGAAATTCACAGAGGTTTATATACAAGTTAACAGACCGCTCCTTACGTTAACAAATGGATACAATGCAAGTTCCTTGTAATAAAATCGATGGATAAATCTAGTATGGCACTCTTAGTATTCAAGAAGCATCCAAATTAGTGTACTACTTATATTGAGCCACATATTAACTCGGGCTTCTCAGGTGGCTCAGTGGTAAAGAATCTGCCTGCTAATGCAGGAGACTCAAGTTCAATCCCTGGGTCAGGATGAGCCCCTGGAGGAGGACATGGCAACCCACTCCAGTATTCTTGCCTGGAGAATCTCATGGACAGAGGAGCCTGCTGGGCTACAGTCCATGGGGTCACAAAGAGTCAGACACGACTGAGTGACGGAGCATGTGTGCACATATTAACTCGTCAAAATCTATGGCTAAAAGAAAAACGTAGGTGTAAAACCCTTTGTCTATTGAGTGTAACTTCTTAGTGTACCGTTTAAATAGGCAATTCTTAGAGAAATTATTCAGTTCAAACAATGTCAGTGCCTTATTTTTAAAAATACTGATGCTGCTTTTATTTTTCTTTAACTTAACTTTATTTATTTATTTGGCAATGCCAAATAAGAGATCTTAGTTCCCCGACTGGGGATTGAACCTGTACCCCCCCCCCCCCCCCCCCCAGCATTGGAAGCACAGAGTCTTAACCCACTGAACCATTAGGGAAGTCTCCTGATACTGCTTTTAATAATAACCTTCAAAATGCAAGGCTGCACTTACTCTTCACCACCCTGCCACTTTCCAATCACATATTGCCACTGTATCTTTGTATTCCCTGACACATGCACAAACAGCTTGTGATTTATATTGTGTTGTGACAGAGATATTACTTTGCTGACTAAGGTCCATCTGGTCAAGGCTATGGTTTTTCTTGTGGTCATGTGTGGATGTGAGAGTTGGACTGTGAAGAAGGCTGAGCACCAAAGAATTGATGCTTTTGAACTGTGGTGTTGGAGAAGACTCTTGAGAATCCCCTGGACTGCAAGATCCAACCAGTCCATTCTGAAGGAGATCAGCCCTGGGATTTCTTTGGAAGGAATGATGCTAAAGCTGAAACTTAGTACTTTGGCCACCTCATGCGAAGAGTTGACTCATTGGAAAAGACTCTGATGCTGGGAGGAATTGGGGGCAGGAGGAGAAGGGGACGACTGAGGATGAGATGGCTGGATGGCATCACTGAGTCGATGGACGTGAGTCTGAGTGAACTCTGGGAGTTGGCGATGGACAGGGAGGCCTGGTGTGCTGCGATTCATGAGGTCTCAAAGAGTCGGACACGACTGAGTGACTGAACTGAACTGAACTGAACTGTGACAGTCTAATTTCATTTTCTTTTTGTCTTTCCATTAGCCTGCCAACCAACTTTGGATTTTTCTCCTGAACTTCATGAATCCATGGGTGCCTTCTGACAGAGCTCACACTTGAGTGCATAGCAAAGATTTTATACACTAAGGCAAAGCCATGAGTGTGATAACTGTGGAACAGCATTCAGTCATCTCTCACACTTAATTCAACATAACAAAATTTTTCAGTAGAGAAATCTACAGATATAATGGGTATGCAAAGACCTTTAGACATCCATTTACTACTCACCAAAGCATTCATGCTTTAGAGCAACTCTTTGAATGTCATAACTGTGGCAATACTACTAGAGCTTCAGGGTTTATGCAGCATCAGAAAAAGGATACGGGATCGAAATGATACAAATGTGATGCATGTTACAAGGCCTTTAATTTTTATTCACTCCTTATTCAGCATCAGAGTTCACACTGGAGAGAAACCCTTTCAGTGTGATAGGTGTAGAAAGGCCTTCAGCCAAAAGTTAACCATGCAATGACATAAAGAAACTCATACTCTAGGGCAAAGCTTTGAATGTAGCAGGTGTGAGGACATCTTTGACAGTCATTCAAAGCTTATGGAACACTGGGCAACTCCCTGGGCAACGAGTACTGATCGGGCTAAGTTCAGTTCAGTTCAGTCACTCAGTTGTGTCCAACTCTTAGTGATCCCATGAATCGCAGCACGCCAGGCCTCCCTGTCCATCACCAACTCCCAGAGTTCACCCAGACTCACATCCATCAACTCAGTGATGCCATCCATCGACTCAGTGATGCCATCAAGCCATCTCATCCTCAGTCGTCCTCTTCTCCTCCTGCCCCCAATCCCTCCCAGCATCAGAGTCTTTTCCAATGAGTCAACTCTTCGCATCAGGTGGCCAAAGTACTGGAGTTTCAGCTTTAACATCATTCCTTCCAAAGAAATCCCAGGGCTGATCTCCTTCAGAATGAACTGGTTGGATCTCCTTGCAGTCCAGGGGACTCTCAAGAGTCTTCTCCAACACCACAGTTCAAAAGCATCAATTCTTCGGTGCTCAGTCTTCTTCACAGTCCAACTCTCACATCCATACATGACCACAGGAAAAACCATAGCCTTGACCAGATGGACCTTAGTCCGCAAAGTAATGTCTCTGCTTTTGAATATGCTATCTAGGTTGGTCATAACTTTTCTTCCAAGGAGTAAGCGTCTTTTAATTTCACTGATCGGGCTACACATACTCAATCAACAGCATACAAACGTGACAACTGTGAAAAGTCCTTTAGGTTTTACTCATACTTTAGGAGACATCAGAGAACTCATAGTGGAGAGAAACCCTTCAAATGTGATGTATGTGAAAAGACCTTTAGCCAAGAAGAGGTCTTGAAATGGAATAAAAAAATTCACACTGGAGAGAAGCCTTTTCATTGTCAAGTATGTGGATGTAATTTTATCAGTAACTTTAAGCTTATCCAGCATGCAAGAATTCATATTGGAGAAAAACCACATAGATGTGACCAGTGTGGCAAGACCTTCAGAGCTGCATCTGTTCTTAGAATTTATAAAGTAAATTCCAGTTGAGCTATTTCAAATCCTGAAAGATGATGCTGTGAAAGTGCTGTACTCAATATACCAGCAAGTTTGGAAAACTCAGCAGTGGCCACAGGACTGGAAAAGATCAGTTTTCATTCCAATCCCAAAGAAAGGCAATGCCAAAGAATGCTCAAGCTACCACACAATTGCACTCATCTCACATGCTAGTAAAGTAATGCTCAAAATTCTCCAAGGCAGGCTTCAACAATACGTGAACCGTGAACTTCCAGATGTTCGATCTGGTTTTAGAAAAGGCAGAGGAACCAGAGATCAAATTGCCAACATCTGCTGGATCATGGAAAAAGGAAGAGAGTTCCAGAAAAACATCAATTTCTGCTTTATTGACTATGCCTAAGCCTTTGACTGTGTGGATCACAATCAACTGTGGAGAATTCTTCAAGAGGTGGGAATACCAGATCACCTGACCTGCCTCTTGAGAAACCTATATGCAGGTCAGCAAGCAACAGTTAGAACTGGACATGGAACAACAGACTGGTTCCAAATAGGAAAAGGAGTATGTCAAGGCTGTATAGTGTCACCCTGCTTACTTAACTTCTATGCAGAGTACATCATGAGAAACGCTGGACTGGAAGAAGCACAAGCTGGAATCAAGACTGCTGGGAGAAATAGCAATAACCTCAGATATGCAGATGACACCACCCTTATGGCAGAAAGTGAAGAGGAACTAAAAAGCCTCTGGATGAAAGTGAAAGAGGAGAGTGAAAAAGTTGGCTTAAAGCTCAACATTCAGAAAACGAAGATCATGGCATCTGGTCCCATCACTTCATGGGAAATAGATGGAGAAACAGTGTCAGACTTTATATTTTTGGGCTCCAAAATCACTGCAGATGGTGACTGCAGCGATGAAATTAAAAGATGCTTACTCCTTGGAAGGAAAGTTATGACCAACTTAGATAGCATATTCAAAAGCAGAGACATTACTTTGCCAACAAAGGTCCATCTAGTCAAGACTGGTTTTTCCAGTAGTCATGTATGGATGTGAGAGTTGGACTGTGAAGAAAGCTGAGCACCGAAGAATTGATGCTTTTGAACTGTAGTGTTGGAGAAGACTCTTGAGAGTCCCTTGGACTGCAAGGAGATCCAACCAGTCCATTCTAAAGGAGATCAGCCCTGGGTGTTCTTTGGAAGGAATGATGCTATAGCTGAAGCTCCAGTACTTTGGCCACCTCATGCGAAGAGCTGACTCATTGGAAAAGACTCTGATGCTGGGAGGGATTGGGGGCAGGAGAAGGGGACGACAGAGAATGAGATGGCTGGATGGCATCACTGACTTGATGGATGTGAGTCTGAGTGAACTCCAGGAGTTGGTGATGGACAGGGAGGCCTGGCGTGCTGAGATTCATGGGGTAGCAAAGAGTCGGACACGACTGAGCGACTGAAGTGAACTGAACTGAATTCACTTAGGAGTGAAACCTTTTGCTTGTGATCAGTGTGAAAAATCTTTTACAAGGAAAGTATACCATGTTCAACATCAGAAAATTCATAGAATTTCTAAAATCATGGTAATACTGAAAAGGCCTTTGGGTATCACATGGTCTTTATTAAATGTCTGAGAATTTCTCCCGAGAAACCCTATTTATAGCTAAATAACTTTGCATGTTGATTATAAGATTCCATGCTTGTTCCTCAGAATGTACACTGCCTGAAAAATCTTAGAATAAAACTAGCATATGAAATTTAGCATTTTTTTTTACAATGCAAGGAAACAGCATCATAGGATGACAGATTTAATATTTTCTCTTACTTTGATCATGATTCTTGGAAATATCCATTAGAAAAATGACTGAGAGGGTTCAGCCTAGGATTTGAAATAAGCCAAGGCATTGCTCTCATCATAGTCCCCACATTGAGAGTAGAAAGGGAGGAAGACTAATGTAATAAGAAAAAATAAATTTAGCTCATAATCTTATTTCAATGGATGAATAAATTAGGTCAGGAATAAATCTTTAAAAATAGAGGCAACATGGTCAATGATAAAAAGACTTATGAGAGAAAACTATATATCAAATCCAAGTGGGCATAAGTGAAACGAACTCTTCCTAGGATTAAAACCAAAGAAAATTCCTATCTATAGAGACTAAAAGCCTTAACTGACTTGCTCCTTAAATCTGAAACTAAAATAGGGGTTGGTGATGGGTATTGACATCTGCAATAAAAATTAAAATACTGAGAGTGACAAAATGTTTCTGCTGTCTTGTCTGAATGGATGTAATGCCTGTGATATCTGGGCTTGTGCAGTTATTTAGAGAAAAATGACGTATTGCAACAGAAGGCTGTTGGACTTCAAAACCATTCTGAACGTGGAGAATCTATGGTCATGTTTTACTTGGAAGGAACTACATTTCTTAATGGATTAATAAGTAAACACAAAGCTTTTGAGCATCTGCTGCATAGTGGATTTCTGACACAAAGTCAGAATCCATCTCACATTGCTCTATGAATTCTTTCAACCATTAATGACAAAGTGCCCCTGTCCAGCTTAAGGCAGAGGGTATGGTTTTATAAGTTTCTCAGGCCTGATTCTAATGCACAGACAACAGGGGAATATGACCTTAAGTTATTGTTTCTTCCCTGTCACTCCTCTCTCTGATATTATGATGGCTTTTCCAAAGAAAGGGCTTGCCAGGTGACGCTAGTGGTAAAGAATCCGCCTGCCAGTGCAGGAGACACAAGAGATTTGAGTTCGATCCCTGGGTCAGGAAGATCCCCTGGAGAAGGAAATGGCAAGCCACTCCAGTATTCTCGCCTGGAGAATCCCATGGACAGAGAAGCCTGGTGGGCTCCAGTTGATGTGGCTGCAAAGAATCGGACATGACTGAGCACCCAAACAAAACATAATCTCCAAAGAAAAATTGGCTTTGGGTTTCCAGGTGAGCCTTGCATGCCCAATTCACTAACAGCCTAAAGAGTAACATGCATGATTCTCCAAGTCACAGTTGAAAGGATCCTCAATTCTCTTGCCTCTGCAGGACCCATTCCGCTTTGATTGAATTCAACTTGGAGGAGATGAAACTAATTGCACTTGGCTGAAAAATATTTCAGAAATAGCTAAGAACACAGAAATGAGATTATAAACATGGTCATGAAGACAGATACATTACTGGCCTAGGTAACTCATGACTTCCTCAGTTAACGAGACCAAGGTAAGACTTAAGACTAATGCATATCACGACACCTTCCCCATCTTTGTGTCCTTTGCTGTTGTTGTTTAGTCAGTCAGTCGTGTCTGACTCTTTGTGACCCCACGGACTATAGCCCGCCAGGCTCCTCTGTCCATGAGATTTCCCAGGCAAGAATACTGGAGTGGGTTACCATTTCCTTCTTCAGGGGATCTTCCCAACCCAGAGGTCGAACTTGCATCTCCTGCACTGGCACCTGGTTCTTTTACTTCTGAGCCACCAGGGAAGCCCCATCTTCAGTCCCTAAAATCCAGCAAATTAAATGGCATATGTATAGTGATGACCCGATGGAAGAAAACTTCCATCGGTCCATCACTCCAACACCTGAATCCAAATGACAGGAAAGAAAACAAAAGAAACTGAATATAACACTAAAGAAACTTGTTCTGAAAAGCTGGCATTCACAAATAGGCTATGAGTACATGAGTAATAGGCCCATCATTTAAAAAAAATCAAAACTAATATTTTTCTCCTGTTCCCACATTGCCATGTTTGTTTGGGGTTTTTTACAGACTGTAAGCCAGTCTCAGCCTCTGAATTAACCATTTGAACTTAATTGTTTAAGAGGTAAAGAAAAAGGCACTCATAAAATTTTGGTCATCCAAAGACATGATTGAGAAAATCCAGGTAAAAATCACTTTATGCTTTTAACTTTTAATATACCCTTTATGTTTAACATATGCTTTTAATTTAATGTATGTAAACTTTTTAACATATCCATTTATAAATAATGGATTTATTATTTATTATACATATGGATATGTTTGCTACATTTAACATAATGTTTTCAATACAAAAATGATAGTCATGAATGACATATTTATCTTGGAATATCTGATTATAACAGTATTATACACACGTCCACTTTTCTTTAATTTTGTCATTTAATCTTTTATATTGGATACTTATGGTCACCCTTTTGAGGAGCTATTAAGCTCCAACAAAGTTGCTCTGGTCAGAGTGGGCCTGGCCTGTAGGAAGAATGGATTGAGATTCTAATTCCATTACAAAGAGTTGGGGGTGTTGACGGTACAGAGGTGAACACAGCTGCCTTCTATCACAAAGAATTGGGGACCTGTACTATCTTGTCTAACCTATATGATCTAAGCATCTCATTTAAAAAATTGAAAAAGTATTGCTCTTGCTTCCAAGCAACAGGACCAAGATGATGAGACACAAAAGAGCTACAGAGAGGTATCTTTGCAGGATGGAGGGCAGAATCCAGAGAATCAACTTCAATTTTCCAGCATTCTCCTACTCTAGCATCTGGTGTGTCTTTGTAACTTAAGTCAGAATTTGCAGTATATGTTTGATTGTCTCTATTCCTGCGCCTCTGCCCTAGTCCCTGCCGCATTATCTGTGGCTTGGACATCTGTAAGAATCACAGATTTCAAACTTGATCTGAGCAGTCCTTTTATGCACTCTCTCTAGGAATGGCATAACCATCACCTAAACCGCAAACCCTTAGGCAACGCTGAAGTAAGTCAGAAAGAGAAAAACAAACATCAATGCATATATGTGGAATCTAGAAAAAATGGCAGAGATGACCTTATTTGCAAAGTAAAAACAGAGACACAGATACAGAGAAGACACCTATGGACACCAAGGGGAGGAAAGGGAGGTGGGATGGATTGGGAGACTGGGACTCACACACACACACTACTGTGTATAAAGCCGATCGCTAAAGAGAACACCCTGTGTAGCACAGGGAACTCTACGTACTAATGCACTGCGGTGACCAAAGTGGGAAGGAAGTCCCAAAGGGAAGGGACATATGCATACGTGTGGCTGATTCATTTCACTGTACAGGAGAAACTAACACAACATTGTGAAGCAACTGTACTCCAATAAAAATTAATTAAAAAATAAAGATGAGAAAACAGAGGTGAAAGTACCTAAGCCCCTAAGTGCTAAGTCGCTCAGTAGTGTTCGACTCTGAACTCCCATGGACAGTAGCCTGCCAGGCTCCTCTGTCCATGGGGATTCTCCAGGCAAGAATACTGGAGTGGGTTTCCATGCCCTCCTCCAGGGGATCATCCCAACCTGAAAGACTGTGAATATTAAGGAGATGATCATGATTTCTGCCTCTATAATTACAGTGTCAGAGTGTCTGGTGGCAACTGTCAAGATATCCAGCCCTGGGTTCAAAGAAATTTGGAATATATCCCATCAGTACTACAACTGTCTGGCTGTATAATAAAAAAAATAACCTGTTTGGATTTCTTGTCACTAAAATGAATTAACAACTGTATCTATACCAGTAGGATTTGAAGATGCTGAAATAAAATAATTCATGCTAGTGCAACGGAGGGTGATAGGATACTCTCAAGATAATGTCCTTTGGGGGCACATTAAGCACTGTTCACTGGAAGGAAAAGTTTTGTATAGAAAGAGAAAAGCCACAGTCTCTAGTCCATGAATGAAGTCTTGGAAGAGAGAACATATTTTAAAAAATCTGTGCAGCACGAAGTATGAAAAATAAGTGGGTTTCTAGTATTGGTGGTTGATGAGCCGGGCTAAGGAACAAATGTGTCCAGGTGAGGAAGGCTTAGAAATGCGAACTTAGCCCAGGATTATGCCCTGAAGGGTGTGCCAAAGAGCTGTCTTTCAAGTTGGCCAGATCGGGAAGCCCTGTGCTGTCCTCCCGTGCTATGTGACCTTGGGCAAATAGCTTACTTCTCGAATCCTCCTTTTTGTCTCCAAAATAAGAATAGTGATTATTTTTAAAGGGTGACTGTGTCAGGGAATGAGATCATGAGTATCGAATGACTTAGCTAGGTTCTCAGGATCTGGCTAAAATGGCCATAAGGTACGTAAAAGGTACAACATCTTTACTTTCAAGCACAAGCTGGAATCAAGATTTCCAGGAGAAATATCAATAACCTCAGATATGCAGATGACACTACCCTTAAGGTAGAAAGCTAAGAGGAACTAAAGAGCCTCTTGATGAAAGTGAAAGAGGAGAGTGAAAAACTTGGCTTAAAGCTCAACATTCAAAAAACTAAGATCATGGCATCCAGTCTCATCACTTCATGGCAAACAGATGGGATAACAATGGAAACAGTGAGAGACTTTATTTTCTTGGGCTCCAAAATCACTGCAGATGGTGACTGCAGCCATAAAAATAAAAGATGCTTGCTCCTTGGAAGAAAAGCTATGAACCTAGACAGCATATTAAAAAGCAGAGACAGTACTTTGCCGACAAATGTCTGTCTGGTCAAAGCTATGGTTTTTCCAGTAGTCAAGTATGGATGTGAGAGTTGGACCATGAAGGAAAGCTAAGCGCTGAAGAATTGATGCTTTTGAACTGTGATGTTGGAGAAGACTCTTGAGAGTCCCTTGGTCTGCAGAAGATCAAACCAGTCAATCCTGAGAAATCAGTCCTGAATATTCATTGGAAGGACTGATGCTGAAGCTAAAACTCCAATACTTTGGCTACCTGATGTGAAGAACTGACTCATCTGAAAAGACCCTGATGCTGAGAAAGATTGAAGGCAGGAGGAGAAGGGGACAACAGAGGATGGATGGATGGCATCACTGACTCAATGGACATGAGTTTGAGTAAGCTCCGGGAGTTGGGGATGGACAGGGAGTCCTGGTGTGCTGCAGTCCATGGGGTCACAAAGAATCAGATACGACTGAGCGACTGAACTGAACTGATGAAAGTGTTAGTTGCTCAGTAGTGTGACTCTTTGTGACCCCATGGACTGTAGCCCATCAGGCTCTTCTGTTCATGGAATTCTCCAGGCAAGAATACTGGAGTGGGTAGCCATTCCCTTCTCCAGGGGATCTTCCCCACCCACGGATCAAAGTCAGGTCTCCTGCATTGCAGGCAGATTCTTTATTATCTGAGTAAGGGAAGCCCTTTACTTTCTAAGCCAACTCTATTTGCTCAGCCACAAATAATGGCAGGAAACATATTCATATCACTCTAAGGTAGTTTCACATCTTCATTCTTTTTCTTTTTTTAAATGAGTAAATTTTTATTGTACTTTTATTTTCATTGTTAAGTCTCTTGGCCTTGCCATACAGCATGTGGGATCTTAGTTCCCCAGCCCAGGACAAAACCTGTGCTCTCTGCATTAGCAGCATGGAGTCTTGACCACTGACCATCAGGGAAGTCCCCACATTCATTCTTAAAACAGACTAGTCCCCACATCCTCATTCTTAAAACAGACTCTTGCGAAGTTGTCAGTTGATTGAGAAACAAGGTTCTGATCTCAAAGATGCTCTCAGGCATGTCCTCTCCCCATGTGTTCTTTCTCTTTCCTCCTCTTGTGCCTGTGAATCAAGTGTTCCCTGCACGAGGGCCAGATAAGAAGTGAAGGAGCAGGGGGGCATCTCAGGGCTGGGTGCGGTCCGTGTGCTTAATCACACCTGCAAAGTCCCTTTTGCCACGTAAGGTAATATAGGATCCGGGAATCAGGATGTGGTCCTCTTGCTGCAGTGGTGGTGATGGTCATTATCCTGTGGACCATACCCTGCATCATTTCCAGACCCTGTCTGGGGCAAGCGGCACATGGGTTTCTCCTGTGCCTGCTACTGATGATGGGCCATGGGGAAGAGGAGGTACTATCAGATACCGTCTTCTTACCGAAAGCAGGTAACTGTCTCTCCTCCTCCATGCAGCTGCCTCATGTGGGGCAGGGGCACCAGGTGAGACACCCCCCTCATCTCAGAGATTCAAGCGGGAAGAGAATCAACCAGAAGGTATGTTACATGACACAGTGGGGATACATGGTAGGGGGTGAATAAGACCACTAGGGATTTTCCAGCCTAAATCTTGACCTACACACCACATCCCCTAATCCTTTCTGTGTCTAACATACTCAAGATCAAAAGGGCTGAGAGTCCTGCAGGCAGTGATGGGCCTTGATTGGGAAATGAGAATGTTCTGGGTGTGATGAGCTGGGCTCTATATAAGCAGGCCCTTGGTGCATGCCGGGCTTGCTGGCTGTGTGGGAGCTGATCTGTGTGGGACGGTAAGTTCGTGCTCTGTTGCACTGGGAAGCAGAGGACGTTTTGTGCACTGCACACATGGGAAATAGAGCGGCACGCTCTGGCACATGGGCACAGGCCCCATACAGCTGCAGTTCCAGCTGCCGCAGGCTCACATGTGGGCTCCTTGTGGAGCCCGGGAGAAGAGGCGATGTGTCAGGCTGAGGCTGGGAGGCTGTCCTGCATTCCTGGCTTCCTCTGTGTATGTGGTTGAGGTGGTCAGGATTTGGGGTAGGGATGGGGGTTTGGACCTTTGGTCTCATGTACTTCTGCTCTCAGTTTTGAGGTGTGACCACTCTGGAGTGTTTTGCCTGGAGAACGGAAGGAGAAGGAGGAGGAAACATGGTTCTTTCATTTCTGAAGGTGATATCACAGGTGAATCAATCGCTTACTTCTGAATTCCTTCCTAAATACCAATTTACCGGCCTAATAATCCTTGGCTGTTTGGAGCCGTAAGGGAGCCTGTTGTAGGTCTCTCCCCTGGCTTCTGGTGGGTGCTGGCTGTCCTGGGCGTTCCTTGGCTTGTGGGTGCCTCGCCGCGGTCTCTGCCTTTATCCTCTGATTGTCTTCTCCCTGGGTCTCTTCACACAGTGGTCCGTCAGTGCATGTCTGCCACTGTATCCAGATTTCCCCTCCTAAACCATTGGATTAAGGCCCAGCTGAAGCTTGTTTTAACCTGATGACTTCTGCAAAAACCCTATTTTCAAGTAAGGTCACATTCTGAGGTCTTGGGGGTCAGAACTTCCATGTATCATTTTTGGTGGTCTGACTTTTTGTGACCCCATTGACTGTAGCCCGCCTGGCTCCTCTGTCCATAGGATTCTCCAGGCAAGAATACTGGAGTGGGTTGCCATTTCCTTCTTCAGGATCTTCCCGACCCAGGGATCAAACCCAGGCCTCCTGTCCTGCACACAGATTCTTTACCATCTGAGCTATGAGGGAAGCCTGTCATTCTGGGACCTATAAATGCACAGGCTTCCCAAGTGGCTCAGTGGTAAAGAATCTGCCTGTCGATGCAGGAGCTACAGGAGATGTGAGTTCGATCCCTGGGTTGGGAAGATCCCCTGGAGGAGGAAATGGCAACCCACTCCAGTATTCTTGCCTGGAGAATCTGATGGATGGAGAACCTGGCCGGTTACAGTCCATGGGGTTGCAAGAGTCGGACACAACTGAGAGACTGAGCATGCACACGTGAATGCATAACAGCCCGACACAAAAAGCTAACAAGGATTCTTCTGGGAGAGAATTTCTGTTTCTGTTATGGTCATTCATTATTCAACTTCCTTTTTGCTTTTTTAAAAGCATTCATTTATTGGGCTGTGCTGGGTCTTAGTTTTGGCATGCAGGGTCTTTTTCAGTTGCTGCGTGTGAATTCTTAGTTGTAGCATACGGGATCAAGTACCCTGACCAGGGATGGATCCTGGACCCCTTGCGCTGGAAGCTGGGAGTTTCAGCCACTGTACCACCAGAGAAGTCCCTGGTTAGTCAAATTTTCAAGTCCAGATTGATGCGTTTTTATCTGCCTTCATTTTTAAAGGATATCTTCACTTGGTATAGAACTCCAGATACACGGCCTCAACCAAATGCCCCGTTATTCCATTTTCCACTCTGGCTGGAACCCCACATTCTTACCAGCACCACGTGACCTTCAAAACTTCTGTTTAACTCAGTATCCCAGCAGCTGTTCTCACAAGTTTGGCCCTGTGGTCAGCTATGGACCCAAGGGAAATTTTCATATCAGTGTTTAAGGCTCCCTGTCTAGCACCCTGCCCTCCAAGCCCAGTTGTGTTGAAAGCTCCAAACTCTGGTATCCAATCCCTCCATCCAGCAAGGTCACTGCTCTCTACTTGGGTTCTATGTCCTTGCCCTGTGGCTCTAGAAACGCCATCAAAGAAAATGTCAGGATGATACGTGCTTTTCCTCTGTCAAGGACCACAGACCTTGAATACGTTGCTTTCCAATATGTAAATGTAAGGGTATGTTTATTTATCTAGCTTTTCCTGCTCTTTCACAGTGAGAGGGTAACTAAAGCAGCTACTCCATCATTGTTGCTGTTGTTCAGTCACTAAAGTCTTGTCTGACTCTGCAACCCCGTGGACTACAGCACGCCAGGCTTCCCGGTCCTTCACCATCTCCTGGAGTTTGCTCAAACTCATGTCCATTGAATCAGTGATGCCATCCAACCATCTTGTCCCCTGTCATCCCCTTCTCCTTCTGCCTTCAATCTTTCCCAGCATCAGGGTCTTTTCTAATGAGCTGGTTCTTCACATCAGCTGGCCAAAGTATTGGAGCCTCAGCATCAGTCCTTCCAATGAAAATTCAGGATTGATTTCCTTTAGGATGGACTGGTTTGATCTCCTTGCTGTCCAAGGGACTCTCAAGAGTCTTCTAGTTTTCTCTAACACCACAGTTTGAAAGCGTCAATTCTTCAGTGTTCAGTCTTCTTTATGGTCCAACTCTCACATCTGTACTCTCATATCCAATTCTCACATCACTCGATCATGGGTAGAACCAAAGGTGTCGGTTCTTTCATTTAAAGCACAGGTCAAGCTGACTTCCAGAGAAGGCAATGGCACCCCACTCCAGTAGTTTTGCCTGGAGAATCCCATGGACAGAGGAGCCTGGTGGGCTGCTGTCCATGTGGTCGCAAAGAGTCGGACACGACTGAGTGACTTCACTTTCACTTTTCACTTTCATGCACTGGAAAAGGAAATGGCAACCCACTCCAGTGTTCTTGCCTGGAGAATCCCAGGGACGGCGGAGCCTGGTAGGCTGCTGTCTATGGGCTCGCACAGAGTTGGACACGACTGGCATGACTTAGCAGCAGGAGCAGCAAGCTGACTTTTTTGAAGGTCTGCCTTGATGCTTCAGCCCATAGAGTCTCAGTCCTTATCAGTCCACACTGTCTGACACTGAGCAAGTGACTGTATTAATCACGGTCCTCTGGAGAAACAGAACCATCAGGATCTCCATATTATCTATCTAAATAAATACAATGATTTATGATAAGGCTGAGAATAATGTGATTATGAAGGCAGAGAAGTCCCAACATCTGCAGTCAACCGGAGATCGGGAAAGCTGATGGTGTAAGTTCCAGGTCTGAAGTCTGGCCGGCTTGAAACTCAAGTAGAGGGGTGTTTCAGGAACAGACTGATGTCCTAGTCCAACGGTCAGGACATCGTCCTTATCATCCCACCTGCCTAGGACTCTGACTTGAAGGCCTGCAGTCATAATCCCACAGATGGTAGCTTCACCCCACTGACTCCTCAGCCAAACACATACACCAAAGGCATGTTTCTTTAGCTGTTACCTTTCCATGAGGATAGGTAATTTTGCCCTCTAAACTCTCTAAGGACAAAGTTTTTCTTACAGTTTCTGTTGTGCGTGGGTGTGTTCATTCCTTGTTCTGCCTACCTCCCTATTATGGACAACTTGAAAGTTGTCTACCAAGGGCCACTCAGAAGCATGTATACTTATACAGTATCAACTGTTATTTCAGGAGTCAATGAAGTTTAGAGACGTGGCTGTGGTCTTTTCTCCGGACCAGTGGGCTCATCTGACCCCTGAAAAGAGAGAACTGTATCGGGATGTGATGCTGGATACCTGTGATCACCTTGTGTCACTGGGTAAGAGACCTTTCTTTGTTAGTTTAAAATTGCCCAAGGTGGAATTTTTCCTTCCATGGGAATATCTGCAAAGGCCCTAGAAACACTTGGCTGAATTCAACTCGATGTTCCTCAGTAAAGCACTGGTGCTGTGTGATGATTCAGTTCAGTTCAGTCACTCAGTCGTGTCTGACTCTTTGCGACCCCATGAATCGCAGCACGCCAGGCCTCCCTGTCCATCACCAACTCCCGGAGTTCACTCAGACTCACGTCCACTGAGTCGGTGATGCCATCTAGCCATCTCATCCTCTCTTGTCCCCTTCTCCTCCTGCCCCCAATCCCTCCCAGCATCAGAGTCTTTTCCAATGAGTCAACTCTTTGCATGAGGTGGCCAAAGTACTGGAGTTTCAGCTTCAGCATCATTCCCTCCAAAGAAATCCCAGGGCTGATCTCCTTCAGAATGGACTGGTTGGATCTCCTTGTGATGACAGGAGAGGGCATTATCATTCGGTGATGATGGATTCTTCATATTCGCCATCGTCTTCCAGACGATCACACTTTTTAAAAAACATCAGGCCTCTTAGGCTAATGTCTGCCTAAGAAATACCAAAAAAAAAAAAAAAGAAAGAAAAAAGAAAAAAAACCTAAAAAAAACAAAAACAAAAACAGCTCCTGAAAGATTTTTGAGGTGATAATGAATCTCATTAGAAGTCTAGGTTGGATTTCTGTAATTACTACAGCATGGTGAAGATCATTTATTTTTCTTAGGACACTGGGCTTACAAAGCAGAAGTGATGTCCTCTTTGAGGCAAGGGAAGGAGCCCTGGCTACTGGAGAAAGAGGTGACGAGTGCTCCATGCCCAGGTAATTGACAAGGAACAAACATGTGGAGGCTGTCCCCACTCATACCCTAACTGGTCAGAGTGACCTGGACCCCCAAGGTGACGAGAAGTGAGCTCCCCAAAGAAACCCTATTCCTACCCCACATCCATTCCTCCCCCTGTACTCCCCTTGATCTCTGGCCTTAGGATGCTAAATGGTGCGCTGGGAAACTTCTGAAACTTAAATGACCACACGAAAGGACAGAGGTATGAATTCTTGCTATCCACTCAGTATTCAGCTTTTCTGAATCGCCTCTTTGTATTCTTTGCCCATTTCTAATGGTTTTCTCTTTTCTTTGTTGGAAATTGAATTTTCTTTTATGTTCTAGATAATTTTTGCTTGGTTTAAGACATATGAAAACTTCCACCAATCTGTCATCTGCCTCTTGATTCTGAAGCTTTTCTTGACCAGAAATCTTCATTTTGATGTAATCACATCCTTCACATTTTTGTGGTAGCTTTTACTTAATATCTTTCTGTTGTTGTTTAAGAAGCCCATTCCATCCTAGGTAACACACATAGTTTCATGTTAGCTTTGCGTGCGTGCTCAGTGGCTTCAGTCATGTCTGACTCTTTGTGACCCCGTGGACTGTAGCCCGCCAGTTTCCTCTGTCCACAGGATTCTCCACTCAAGAATACCAGAGTGGGTTGCCATTCCCTCCTCCAGGGGATCTTCCCAAACCAAGGATCGAACCTGCAACTCCTACATTGCAGGCAGATTCTTTTACTGCTGAGCCACTGGAGAAGCCCCTTGTTAACTTTTGAGGCTTAAAATTCATACTTACATCTTTAATCTCTCTGGTTTTGAAAGAGAGAGATTTTTGTACACAGTGTAAGAAATCAATCAGCCCCATTTTTTTTCCTGGATAGTGAGCCAGTTTTTATGACACTACCAACTCACCCATCCTGTCCTCACGGCCTTGTGATGCCGTCCTTATCGCATACAAGGCTGCTGCTTACTCGCTCAGTCATGTCCAACCCTTTGCAACTCCATGGACTGTTGTTCGCCAGGCACCTCTGTCCATGGGACTTTTCAGGCAGGAATACTGGAGTGGGCTGCCTTTTGCTTCTCCAGGGACATATAAGGTATCTATACAGATAAGGCATCTTCTGAACTTGTTCTTTCATTCCATTAATGTATTTGTCTGTTCTGTGTTAGTGCCATATTCTTCCTGTTAGTTTCCTAGGGAGTATTCATTCATACTTGGGAGGTATTCCCATTGGTTCTTTTGTCTAAAATCAGTTACCTAGCCATGGACTGGATTCTTCCCCTGATGTTTGTACTGTATTTTAATACTTTTACTTGATACTTTAAAACTGAGCCTCCTCCTGCTTTGGTTCTTTTATTAAAACTATTCAACATAACATTGCTGCTAAGTCGCTTCAGTCGTGTCCGACTCTGTGCGACCCCACAGACGGCAGCCCACCAGGCTCCCCTGTCCCTGGGATTCTCCAGGCAAGAACACTGGAGTGGGTTGCCATTTCCTTCTCCAATGCATGAAAGTGAAAAGTGAAAATGAAGTCGCTCAGGCGTGTCCGACTCTTCGCAACCCCATGGACTGCA
This sequence comes from Capricornis sumatraensis, assembly GCF_032405125.1. Taxonomy (NCBI): domain Eukaryota; kingdom Metazoa; phylum Chordata; class Mammalia; order Artiodactyla; family Bovidae; genus Capricornis; species Capricornis sumatraensis. Next base: position 78,457,266 of record NC_091083.1, read on the forward strand.
GCCTACCAGGCTCCTCCGTCCATGGGATTTTCCAGGCAAGAGTACTGGAGTGGGGTGCCATTGCCTTCTCTGCAACATAACACAGTAAAGGCCAATATTCAAAGTCTCAAAAATAACAATTATGACCATAACAAATATACATGACCTAATAGATGTGTGCAAAAATGAATGGTTTTATGAACTAAATTAAGTGGCTCTGATAGTTTAAATTGTGTGCGGTGTCTTATAATGATTACTCATTCATGAATGACATGGGAAAAGACCATGTTTTTAAAAGAAATGCTTAAAACACAACTAAGTTTATATAAGTGTTATTAATTCAGTCAAATAAACTTTCTCAATAAGGAAAAAAACTCAATAGAATACAAATACCAAGTCTGTAAGTCCATAAACATTTAAGCTTGCCATGCTTCAGATTAAACCTCTTTATCATTATTAAACAAACTTACATATTTAGCATATAGGTATGGTCTCTGATTTCTTTTTTCATTCCTTTGGTTAAATTCAAATTTCGTATGAGAGAAAATGTCTTTTTTTTTTTTTTTGCTTTCATTTTTGAAAGGGTTTTGCTGGGCATGAACTCTGGTTGACAGATTTTTGTTTTCTCTTAATACATTAAAGATTTTCCTTTTTTCTTTTTTTGCTTGCAGTGTTCCAATGAAGAATCTGATGTACATGTACAGCATCTTTTTCCCCTCTGGCTGATTCTACAGTTTTCTCTGCATCACTGACTTTGAGCAGTTTGACAATGATGTCTTGGTGTGATTCTCCTCATGTTTCCTATGCTTGACTTCATTGGACTTCTTGGATCTGTGGGTTTATAAGTGTTCACTCGGCTTGGACATTTTTTGGCCATTACTTCTTTAAGTATTTTTCTCTCTGGTCCTTCTTTCTCCATTTCTCATCTCTTTTCAGAGATCCTAGTTGCCCATATATTAAGCCATTTGAAGTTGGCAAATCTTCTAACATTTTTATCCTTCTTTTGGGACTTATATTAATGGATGGTAATACTTCTCTTTGAATCCTGACTGTTCTAGCTTTTGCGTTCTAACTATTTCTTCATCATTTTCCCTCCGGGTTCTCCAACAAGGTTTCCCATGTTACTGTGTTGTCTTTGACCATATAATTTTGTCTTTGGCATACAATGTTTCTATGCATGTGAATTATTAGGTTGAAATATTGTATTTCCAAACCAATTTTCACCACTAGATTTCATCTTACGGGGCAATGTCTCATTGTTTAGACAGATCACTTGTGTGTGTCTTTAAACTGTTCCTCTGCATTCATACATTTTCTAATAACGTCAGTAGCATTTTAAAATCTAGAATCATAAAGTTAACAGAAACCCATGCTAATTCTCCACCATCAATTAACCTTCTTAATTAAAAATTTCCTAGCAGTTAATCTATTTTATTTAGATTTCTTTATTACAAAAAAAAAAACCCTAGAAATTATCTTTTTTGTCAAATTGGGGGGGGTCATAAGGTTGATAAAGTCTAGAGTGATTAAGATATGGAAAGTAATGATGAGCTCACGCAATGTAAGAACTTGAGTAGGTGTGGGTATACATAAACAATAAGGCTCCTTTTCATTTCGAAGAATCTATGTCTAGAATACATTTCAACAAATTAACAAAGATGTGTATATATGACTGTTCTTAGTGTTCTCAGAAATAACAAAATGAACAGAACTCAAATATCCAAGTAGAGCTCTGGCCCAGTCAATAATAGCCCTGTCCTGTAGTAAAATGTTAAATATTAATACAGTGGATAGACCAGGTTCATATTTACTCACAGAGAGACCCTCTCCCAGTTTGTTGCTCAAAGGAAAGTATTTAAAGTCTAATTACTTTCACAAATTGCTGTATCTCTAGAGAGAAAATTTAAAGGACCTTAAGGAAAGTAAAACTTTAATCCTTGCTTAGAATCACCTGTGGCTGCTTTTAGAGTCTTTAAACATTTCTGTTTTGGTGATTACAATGGCAACAAATCATTTTTCAGTTACAAAAAGAAGTATTTCAAGTTTAAAGAAATTTTTCATTGGATTTATGTTGATCACTTAAATTATTCTTGTGCTCAGAGAACACTTCTCTCGCGCTCCTCTCCTGGTAAACTCCAGCTTCTCATCCCACCCCTCCCAAGTCCCCAGTCGCTGAACCCTTCTGTCCCCGCTCCCCCACTAGCAGCCTCATTTGCTGTGATGCCTGGCTTTAATTTTATTTTTCTCCCGCTGTCTTCCCATCAGCATGTCAACCAGCACTGGCGGATTATCAGGCCCTTTATGAATCTATGAGTACCTGCAGGCAGAACCCTCACCAAGCAAAATACCAAGAACTTTCTGTTTTCGTTCAGCGTCATGAATGTGATGACTGCAGCACGGCATTCAGCTGTAGCTCACAGCTTGCTGAACACCAGCGGATCCACCAGGTAGAGAAAGCCCCCAGAGACGACGAAGAGACAAAGGCCTTTAGGCATCGCGCATCATTTACAAGGCTCCAGAGCATCGACACTCTGGATAAACACCTTGAATGTGACCAATGTGGCAAAACCTTTAACAGAGCTTCCAAGTTCATTCAGCATCAGAGCACCCACAGCAGGCTGAAACCACACAAGTGTGACGTGTGTCCGAGGGCCTTCCAGTTCCTTTCATCCCTGATTACACATCAGAGATTTCATGCCGGCAAGAGCCCACGACTGGCTCAGCATCAGAGAACTCCTGAACGAAACAAACTCTTTGTCTGTACGTTTTGTGGAAGGGCCTTTCACAGTTTCTCAGAAAAAATTCAACACCACAAAACTCATACTAGAAAGAAATATTACACATGTAATCACTGCAAAAAGGACTTCAACCCATACTCACAGTTTCTCTTACATCAAAGAGTTCACTCTGGAGAGAGACCCTACAAATGTAATGATTGTGAAAAATCCTTTAAAAGCCAATCGAATCTTAACAAACATCAGAAAACTCATACTGGAGAGAAGCCCTTTTCATGTGATGAATGCGAGAAGACCTTCACCCAGCTCATAGATCTTAAGCGTCATAAACAAATCCACACTGGGGAGAAACTTTACAGCTGTGATCATTGTCAAAAGACCTTTATCCGTTTCTCATATCTAAAGCGACATCAAAGAACCCATACTGGAGAGAGACCCTACAAGTGTAATGTTTGTGAAAAAACCTTTAAACATCAGTCAAATGTTATTAGACACCAGAAAAGTCATTCTGAAGAGAGGCCAGAGACACCCTTTCCATGCGATGGATGTGAAAAGACCTTTCGTTATTACTCTGACCTTAACCAACATAAAAAAATTCATACTGGAGAAAAATCTTATAAATGTAGTGAATGTCAAAAGGCTTTTAACCATAGTTCAAATCTTAGTAAGCACATGAAAATCCATACTGGAGAGAAGCCCTTTGTATGTGACCAGTGTGGAAAAGCGTTCAGTCTAAATTCGAAACTGTCTCGACATCTGCAAACTCATGATAAAAAGAATCCCTGACTGCTTAGAAATCACTTACCTTTTACTAGAAATCAAAAATCTAAACCAAATAGATCAACGTGGGAAGGGTGTTAGCCAAAGTCCAATTCTTCTGCATGAATTCATCCCGTGTGGAATATTTTAGAAATTTAAATACAAGTTGAAGAAACGGGGAGATGCGATCAGAGACATATTCTCTGTATTTCACTGACTCAGTTCTTTGAGCAAAAGCAGCTAAACGGGCCCAAGCAGAATTTGAACCTGAAAACAGCAGTTCCTCTGATGGGAAGTAGACTCATAGGCAGCTTGAGGGTGGAGTAACAAGAACAGACTCATTTTGCTGATTGTTCATTATCTATTTTCACTGGATGAGTAAAATCCTAGTTTTAACAGAGGTGGCTCTCTATTTTGTGTGGAGGGGATACAAGTTTGATCCAGGTGTAAGTAAGGACCACAAAAGCCATTTCTTTGGAATTAAAACTTCAGAGAAGAAGAAACTTTGCCAGTGGACAATGAAAACAAAAGGTGGGTCACGATTTAAAAACCTAAGAGAAAGTTAAGAGGGAAGACATGAGAAATTTAAAGGCGGTGGGTCAGTGGGCTACCAGACAGTGTTTCTGCTCCATGTCTAAATGGATAGAATTCATAGGCATCCAGCTTCCTGGAGTAGTTGGCACCATTATTGAATGTACCCAGAGAACCAAGAGGAGACGGAGAGATGGCAACAATTCTATGACTTCGATTCAGGACTTGGAGAATCCATAGTAGTGTTATTCAAAATGAGTGGATTTCCTGTATTCCCTGATAAATAAGTCACAAGTTTTCCAGGGCCTGCTAACACTGGTGGGAAATGTTGCAAACATTCAAGTCTTGTGTCAGAAATCTACACTTTTCTGAATCAGTTCCCATAATCATTGGCAGCAGCTTAGCCCTGTTCAGTCAAGTGGGGTTGGGTGTAGTCGAACACGTCTCTTTAGGACTGGTCTCAGCCATAGAAATTGATGGAAAGACATTCAGTTTCTTCTTTGAGGGTCATTCTCGCATCTTTCTGACCTCCGCTTTCCCAGAGTATTATAGTGGCTGCCACATAGCTACATTGTTGTGTAATCATTGGAGGCAGCTCCTCATCCCATGTTAATTCCTTACGTGCTTTCTTTTTAATCTCTAAGAAAGGGTATGGACATAAGCTCACTTTTTGCAAATCACCTATGAAATTATGTGTCTGAGTTATATATACAAAGAAAATGCAACTGAAGTAAGTTTAAAAGATGGGTATAAAATAAATGTGATCAATGCAATTATGAAAGTGTAAAATGATTATTGGGGTAAGGAGGGGAAAATGGGGCAATTACTCCTTTGGTTTTCAAAATTCTGGTTTAAAGTCAAATTAAACGGGAACTATTCTATGTGTTTAAAATATATTAAGAATTTCCAACATGGCTCTTAACTCTGGAGTCTTTATTATAAGGAGGAAAGAAAGAAGCTTAACAGAACAGCTTGTTCTAAAAAGTCTAGTATTCCAAATTTGCTAACAGATTTAATAGAAACCTAGATTCCAATAAATGTCTTTCTTTGGGGTGGTGGGGGAGGGCTTCCCTGGTGGCTCAGAGGTTAAAGCATCTACCTGCAATGTGGGAGACCCAGGTTCGATCCCTGGAGAAGGAAATGGCAATTTTTTTTAAATATCTGTTGCCATGATTCCTGGGAATAATCACTATAAACCCTAAGTCTCTAATTACATGAAAAAGGAAAAAGTTAGAAAATAAAAACAGGAAATAGCCATTATGCAAAAGTTAGGCCATTCAAGACATTCTCATTGGAAAGTTTCAGCTGAAAAAATTTCCTATTGGATTTTAACATTAAAACCACGTAAGATATTTCTACTGTTTAAGAAAATAATAAGAGTTGTTGGTATGATAAATGGAGAGTGAGCTAGAACTGCTTATATAGAGATTTAAAATGTCATCTAAACACTAACTTAGCGTGTACAACTTTTTCTTTTTGCTTTTAATAATTCCTTATTTAAATTGAGTTTTCACTGTCACACATTTGAGGATAGAATCCAACAGGGTGTTGATGTGAGCTACCCCCTGGCCCCCAACGAAAGATACATTGAAGTCTTAACCCCCGCGTGCAGGAAAAACTCAGTTCTCCTGTGTTCTCCTTAACTCTCACACTACCACCACACTGACACTTCTCGCACCAGATATGTGGGGGGTTTTCCCACACCAAGCCATTCTGTGATATTGCTTGGGGGTCATAATTCAACCCAATTCTGACTATCTACCTGGGGATTGTGTCAGATTAAGGTTAAGGGCCCAAGTCCCAAAAGACTGCCCCTCATCCCTAACTTCAAATCCCAAGTTAAGGTGGTCACCTGTGCTTTGGTAGGTTGACTCTAAATCAGAAGTTCCTCTGACCACACCCCACTCCCTGCTGGAGTTTGCCTGAGCAATTCACAGAACTTGCTTGAGCAAGTTGCTAGAGCAACTCAGGTGAACAGCTTATTGTAAAAGGAAATTAGCGATATGGACAAACATTCAGATGGAAGAGATGTGTAGGGCATGTATGTGGGAAGGAGCCTGGGGTTTCTGGGCCTGTCATTCACCCAGCAACTCCACTTGGAAGCTCTCCAAATCCCATTCTGTTGGGATTTTTATGGAGGCAGCATCATCATTTCTCCATTTCTATTTCTCCATTTCTCAAATCTCTTGAGATCCACTCCAAAACGTGGGAAGTAAATCCCTAAACAACTTACCTGGGATTTGTTCATCTTCAAAGAAGAGAACCAAGAGTGATGACTTCAAAGCTGGATAAGAAAGAATGAAGAATGGAATCATGAGACATCTAACATAGCAGCTCTTACTATTATTTACCAAGAAAATGGCCCTTTGATCCATCTGGTCCAAGAAGCACAGGAAACAACGCAGTGAGGGAATATCCACTTGTCAGAATTCTGGAATGATCATGTAGAACTTTTTATACTGAGAAAATGGAAGTAGTGGGCTTGCTTCCCTGGTGGCTTGGCAGTAAAGAATCTGCCTGCCAATGCAGGAGACTCAAGTTTGATCCCTGGGTCAGGAAGATCCCCTGGAGAAGGGAATGGCAAACCCACTCCAGTATTCTTGCCTGGGAAATCCCATGGACAGAGGAGTCTGGCGGGCTACAGTCCATGGGTAGAAAAAGAGTCAGAGGTGACTTAGCAACCAAAGAAAAAAGGTAAGCGATGGTTTTCATATGGAATGAGTCCTCAAGAAGTGCCTTTTTCTCTTTAACACATCTGCACCCTTCCTTTGCCCTTCCATTGCAATGCACATTTTTTCTTCTGAAAGTTGAACGGAGGCTTTCATGAATCACAATGATCAATCAATGGTCTTCGAATATGGTGCGATCACCCAGGTTTTGCTCACCCTGGAGAGGAAAATTCTGACCCCCAAACTCTTCTTTCAGGGATTCTTCTGTCTCTGCCTTAACATCCTAGGGAGAGGTTTCAGTTTAGAAATATGTTCTTCCAGGTGTGATTTCTGTCCTTGGGGCCTCCTGCTTTTTCCTTCACTGGGATGGTTTTCTCTCTACCTGGGCAGAGCAGCCACATTTCCATCAGCTGGACTCTGCATTTGGACTCCCAGTGTTCAAGTGCCTGCTGAGCTGGACCTTTTCTAAAGTCCAATTAAGACTGCAGAGTGAGACAAAGCTGCAGGAGGCGGAACGAGCCTAGAAGCCTCGATTATACCTTGTGACCTAAGGAAAATAGGTCCAATGCTGTGATTATCAAAATACATAGTATAATTGCTTCCTAGGGCACACAGAAGGCAAGTCATCATGCCAGAAAAAACCCAATGAGGGTAAGCAGGGGGGAATATATATTACAAAGATCATGCATGTGTGCTAGGTTGCTTCAGTCATGGCCAACTCTTTATGACCCCGTGGACTCCTGCCAGGCTCCTCTGTCCATGGGATTCTCTAGGCAGGAATACTGGAGTGGGTTGCCATGCCCTCCTGCAGGGGATCTTCCTGACCCAGGGATTGAGCCTGCATCTCCTGCATTGCCAGGTGGGTTCTTCGCCACCAGTGCCACCTGGGAAGCCCCACAAATAAAGCCCCACAAAGAGACTGGGAGTAAAACAGACCTCACTAAAACAGATTTTCAAACAGTTTTAAAATTTATTCATTTACCAGGGAATAAATCACTTTAGCTCCCTGTAAACGAAGTTTCAAAATGTGCTCCTAAAGGTGGGTAATGCCAACTTCACAGCCTGACTGGGTGGACTGAGTGAGATATCTAAGTCTTTATAACACTGATCGCAAGGGATACAAGTCCGAAATGTATTGTATTCTGGCTTGCTCCCGGCAACACGTGGGCTCTTATGTTCCCTGACCAGAGATCCAACCCAAGCCCCGGTGGCGGAAGTGGGGACTTAACTCCTGGACTGCCAGGGAAGTCCCACGGGCTTGCTTTTTACAAGCGCTCTCTCGCTTTACCTCAGAACAACCCAATGAGGCAAATATTATTCCTAGGCTCACTTTTCAGATGAGAAAACACGATGAGTGTAAATAAGATGCCCTGGGAAGCAGTGCTCTACTGTGACAGGACCTGGTCTAAACACAAACATCGTGCTCTGAAAACCTCATGCGGCACAGCAGACATCACCCCCGCCCCCCAGCCCCCTGAAATCTTTTCCGGTCGAATCTGCTCCCTGCCCATTCCCGCCAACTGAAGCTCACATTTTTTTCTTCCAATATATGCGCAGTATAAAACAACTAATACAATGATTATAATATTTGTTTCTAAAATAAATATTCCTTCCCTTCCTGCTGTTTTCCACTACTCTTCAACCCAGCCCAACAGGCTGCAGATCTAAGTTGCATCAGTGGAACTTTGGGGACAAGATTTTAGCTATTTGTTTACTGGCTCAGTTGTGTCCGACTCTCTGCGACCCCATGGACTGCAGCACATAGGGCTTCCCTGTACATCACCTGGAGTTTGCTCAAACTCATGTCCATTGAGTCGGTGATGCCATCCAACCATCTCATCCTCTGTCGCTGCCCCCTTCTCCTCTTGCCTTCTTTGCTGCTGCTAAGTTGCTTCAGTCGTGTCCGACTCTGTGCGACCCCACAGACGGCAGCCCACAAGGCTCCCCCATCCCTGGGATTCTCTAGGCAAGAACACTGGAGTGGGTTGCCATTTCCTTCTCCAATGCATGAAAGTGAAAAGTCAAAGTGAAGTCGCTCAGTCGTGTCCGATTCTTCGCGACCCCATGGACTGCAGCCTACCAGGCTCCTCCATCCCTGGGATTTTCCAGGCAAGAGTACTGGAGTGGGGTGCCATTGCCTTCTTGCCTTGCCTTCTTTAGCCATGTACAAACCTTGCACCTTCTCAGAGCACCTTCTTTTTTCAAAAGGGGGGCTGCAGGGAGCGCCCGTCAGGAGGCCTGCAAGTCAGGAGCTCTGCCCCCTGTCGCCTTTCTCCCGACCATCGACCATAGGGGAACCCACCTCGGGGAGTCCTTGGAAAGGGATGTGGGCAGAGAGCACGTCCACTATCCGAGTACCAAGGCCAGCTCTGCCCAGCCCTTCGTCCCCGGCCCCGAGGGCTCAGAGCTCCCTGCCAACCCTTTAACTTGCGGGTGCACCTGCTTCGCCCAGGTGACCGCGGAAGGGCGGGTTCCGGACGCTGCAGGACTCTTTCCCCTGAACAGCCTACAGAACTGGAACACGGACTCGGCAGAAAACTGGAAAGCACGGTAGGTAGCTCACTGGCAACGGCGCGTGCGCAGAAGAGGCCGCCGGGCCGTCCTCCCCAGGGTTCCCCAAGGGGGGGTCCACGCTTTTCCGGACTACATTCTCCATAAAGCGCCGCGGCCGCCGCCCACAGCGGGGGCTCCTTAGAGGAGCTTCTAGGGTCATCACCCGGCTTGGGTGATTGCCCGGAACCATTAATACAAAAAGAAAAGGTGCAAATGAACTTCATCGAAGACTACAGACGAGAAGTGAAGATGACAGACTGTGAAATGTCCCCCCAAATGCAAGTGATTCCCCAGGCCTTATGCTTCTCTTAAACCTCGAGGAACATCAGAAGGCCTTCCCAGGTGGCGCTACAAGTAAAGAATCCGCCTGTCAACGTAGGAGAAGTAAGAGATGCGGGTTCAATCCCTGTATCCGGAAGATCCCCTGGAGGAGGGCATGGCAGCCCACTTCTGTGTTTTTACCTGGAGAATCCCATGGATTCTAGCCTGGTGGGCTAGCTCAATAGGGTCACACAGAGTCAGACAGGCAAAAGCGACTTAGCAGCAGCAGAAACACTAGAGGCTGATAGTCTCTTATTCTTCCTGCTGTTGTTCCCACTCAACATCAGAAAATGCACTGGGGAGTATGCCCACTGAGCATTTCACATGTGAGAAAGCTCTCTGCCATAGCCTGGATCTCATAGGGGAGCAATCAGAAAAATGTGTGTTGCATGGTTGCCTGGTTTAGTGGCTTGGAAAGAGTAGGATTGAAGCATTGAGTGCAGACAAGAATATTAGAGGAAAAAGAGGAAATTTATCAGTTCAGTTCAGTTCAGTCGCTCAGTCATGTCCGACTCTTTGCGACCCCATGAATTGCAGCACACCAGGCCTCCCTGTCCATCACCAACTCCCGGAGTTTACTCAAACTCATGTCTATCAGTTGGTGATGCCATCCAGCCATCTCATCCTCTGTCGTCCCCTTCTCCTCCTGCCCCCAATCCCCGCCCTGCATCAGGGTCTTTTCCAGTGAGTCAACTCTTCACATGAGGTGGCCAAAGTATTGGAGTTTCAGCTTTAGCATCAGTCCTTCCAATGAACACCCAGGATTGATCTCCTTTAGAATGGACTGGTTGGATCTCCTTGCAATCCAAGGGACTCTCAAGAGTCTTCTCCAACACCACAGTTCAAAAGCATCAATTCTTCAATGCTCAGCTTTCTTCACAGTCTAGCTCTCACAACCATACATGACCACTGGAAAAACCATAGCCTTGACTACACGGACCTTTGTTGGCAAAGTAATGTCTCTGCTTTTGAATATGCTATCTAGGTTGGTCATAACTTTCCTTCCAAGGAGTAAGCGTCTTTTAATTTCATGGCTGAAATCACCATCTGCAGTGATTTTGGAGCCCCAAAATATAAAGTCTGCTACTGTTTCCACTGTTTCCCCATCTATTTCCCATGAACTGATGGGACCAGATGCCATGGTCTTCGTGTTCTGAATGTTGAGCTTTAAGCCAACTTTTTCGCTCTCCTCTTTCACTTTCATCCAGAGGCTTTTTAGTTCCTCTTCACTTTCTGCCATAAGGGTGGTGTCATCTGCACATCTGAGGTGACTGACATTTCTCCCGGCAGTCTATGGCACTGGGCAAAAACTGTGAAGATCTTTGTGTTTGTATTAGTTTTCTATGACTGTGTAACAAAGTGTTAACGACCAGGGTTCTTGGTCTCCTTAATCAATAGGAATCGATAAGAAGCCAGACAAGAAATTCAGGCAAGGCTTTATTGGGGCCCCTGCTGCAGCAGTGGGGAGTGAAGGCAGAGGATACAGGTTAGATTCCTAGTCGGGGAGCTAGAAGGCCACGTTCCTGTCAGCCAAAAAGCCAGCCTATAACAACAAGAGAAATATTGCAACAAATTCAATAATGACTTTTAACATTGTCCACACATAGTATTTTTTAAAGAAATAAAACATAAGACAAATCTATTAAGCATAATTCTGTGGTTTTTTTACATATACACGTTTAGATAAAGTTATGTACATAAAATACATATGATTGTGTAAATTTAGATAAAATGTAGAAAGATATTGCAAGAATGAGGGGGAAACAGGGAAAGGGGCTGGGGTCTTGAGTTCTATAGCTTCCTAGGTCTCCAACTCCATGCCTCAGGCCTGTCATCACAGAGCTCAGGGACTGGTCCTCGGAGGCGATGATCAGTCAGGGAGTCTAGGGGAGGGGAGGGGAGAAGTAGGGAAGGGGTGGGAGAGGAGGGTAGATGGCTGGAGGGCAGATGGCTGGAGGGCAGATAGGAAAGAGAAGAAACCAATAAAAAGGCAGACGAGCAAGCAGATATTGGATAATGCAGTTTCCACTGTGGCCACTAGGTGGAGGTATTATCGCAGATCAGCGGCCATTGAGGGCAGGTGCACTTCTTTCCCCGGGCAGAAGGCTCCGGGGCTGTTAATCTGGGTCGGCTCCTCTGGGGTGGATATCTGTTATTGCTGGTTGTTTCGCTCTTTCATGTGTTGGAGAAGGAAATGGCCACCCACTCCAGTATTCTTGCCTGGAGAATCCCAGGGACGGAGGAGCCTAGTGGGCTGCCGTCTATGGGGTCACACGGAGTCGGACACGACTGAAGCGACTTAGCAGATCGCTTTTGTTTGGTCCTCCTGACATCTATACCACTTTTCCCTGATAACAAGCACGTCCATGTTTCTTTGGGGAACAGCCCTATCCCCATTAAGGTCTACCATATACGCTCACACAGGCTGCGCACTGCACAGCTTCATGGGATCTGTCCATGTTAGACTGCTGGGTGGTGCCCACTGGAACCGAGCAGTACTCAGCCCGCATAGCCGTCAGTGTCAGCCATGGAACGATGGTCCAGTAAGCTACCCATCCTACTTCTAGCCTAGGTGGAGTTGATTCATTCTGATATGGATGCCATAAAGTCACTGCCCATGAACTCCTGCTGTGTGGATCCCTGGAGTTATCCTGGTTACGATTCTTTCCAGCTCCAACCAATTCCTTTCTGATTTCATTAGCCAGAGATACTTTCTGCTGCCAACAAAGAACTTAACAAGTCACAATCTGCACCTCAAATCTTCCTCAAACTGGAAGCCAGATCTCAACAACGGGTCTTGAGTATTAGGATGAAAATTTGTTTTTATTCATTATCTATTCATTTGTGGCTCAGCTGGTAAAGAATCCGCCTGCAGTGGGGGAGACCTAGGTTCGATCCCAGGGTTGGGAGGATCCCCTGGAGAAAGGGAAAGGCTACCCACCCCAGTATTCTGGCCTGGAGAATCCCATGTACTGTATAGTCCATGGGGTCATAAAGAGTCAGACACGACTGAGCAACTTTCATTTTCATTCATTCATTTATTCATATAATAAATATTTGGGAGCATCTCTTAGATTTGTATATTTATTGAATTTGTATATTTATTTAAATATTTGTATATTTATTGAAACTGTTTTACTAAATACACAGATCTAGGCTGTCTGTGATGTAAATAGAGATCCCTAGGGTTGTGCAGTGCACAGCTCATGCACCTCTCCCAAGCAGCCCTGGACACCATTCTCTCCTCCAATCCCATGTCTCCTCCGATGCATGGAGACCCCTTCACCTCAATAGGGGTAAATGGGGGGTCTCGCCGTGAAGTGGCAGGATCCCCTTCCCGTATGGACATCACGCTCCCTAGTTTCTTCCTAGAGCCCAGTCTGTCCTGGGAACAGTCTCCGATGACCCTGTCATAAACAGGGCTGGCCTCCTGGGGAGGGGGCTTGGGCCGGGCCAGGTGGCACTGAAACAGTCCATGGAAGGCCTCCCGGAAATGCTGGGACATGAGGGCATAGACGATGGGGTTGACGGCGCTGTTCACGTAGATGCAAAGGCGGCAGAAGAGAAGGAAGCCAAGGTTGAGGTAGGGCGGGCTCAGGAAGGAATTCACTACCACCAGGGCGCAGTAGGGCAGTCACAGCAGAGCGAGAAGGACCACCGCCACAGCCAGCATCTTGGTGACCTGCCGGGTGAGACAGGAAAACAAGAAACGCGTGGGTGCCAAGGGAGAATCCTGGCTTCCAGGTCTCTCTGTAACACAAGAGTGTCCGGGCCTGGCCAATCTGTGATTGCACGCATGTCCTCACTTCAACTCCATCCTCACCGAGAAAACCGCTCCGCATCCTTCTCTGCTCTGCTCAGGTCTTCGGAAACCTCCCAGCGCCAATCCACCTCCAAAGCCTTTGAATGGGCGGCTCCCACATACTGGACGCAAATTCACTCATCCACTGAGCTTCAGGCCCTTTCTCTATAGGATGGAGACACGGTACTGCTGTCATCATAGGTGGACACGAGGACTGAAGGAGTTCATGCCAGTAAAGAATGTAGAATAGTGCCAGCCATATGAGAGATGCTTTTGTGGGTTTATTGTGGGTTTACTGCTGCTGCTGCTGCTACTAACATAACCTCTACTACCACTATTGCAACTGTGTGAGGTTCAGAGCTGGCACAGCTGGGTTAGAATCCTTGACCACTGCAAACCAGCTGTTTGGCCTCGGACTGTCCCTCTCTCCAGCTACATTGCTTCTCCCCAACAGACCCAGCCACACGCTTCCTTCCGGTTCTTTCACTCACCCTGCCCCCTCCCTTCTGAGTCTCCTGCCTTTGCTCTTGGCCACCTGTTTGCCCCTCCCTGCTCCCTGCTCTTCACTTCCTAACTCTTCAGATCTCCGCAGCACTTCTCTCAAAGCACAGACTAAATGAAGCCTCCAAGAGGAGTGCACGCTGGAAGGTGTTTCAAAAGATGCAGTTTCTAAATTCTGGAATGAAATCGCCACAAGGGGGCGTCTGTCAAGGGAGCCGGGACATCACTAACACTGCGGAGGCTAGCAGCGCCCACGAGCCCCGGACCCTGGAGTCCTCAGTGACCCCTCCAGAGACCAAACATGGTGGCAAACGTTATGAGCTTCAACTGCTCAAATAGTCCTTGATGAGCTTAATGAGCTGCAACTGCTCAAATAGTCCTGTCACCGGTTCTGTGACCAGCAAACCCTGGATACATTCAATCAGCTCTGGGGAACCGGGGAGAGACAACTTTCTCATCAAGGCAGAAGCTAGCCTGGTTTTCCAGAGTACAATTACTTCTTAGAGTCTGTGAGTTTAGTTCCTCTCCTAAGAGGCTTGGCTCTGGCTGAGTCAATAAATTCATGTTATATAATATTCTCCAGGAACCATGAAAAATCACAGGAATTCCCTAGAAGGTCTTGACTTCTGACTGTACCAAATTCAGATCCTGTTCCATTCTATTTTACGTTCACTTGAGTGAGAAATACCAGCAGTGTGGTGGGCCCTGGAGCCAGGTTTCCTGGGTTCAAATCTTGGTTCTGTCACTTACCAACTCTGTGACCTTGGGCAGCCTTTCTGTGACCCAGTTTCCTCTGAGATGATGACATGATACATCATGGAGTTGGTGTAAAAACTCAATGTTATAAAAATAAAACATAAATGCCCCAGCAAAACAATAGCAATAGGTACCATATATTGACCACTTACTATACGTCAGATTTATATTTACTACCATCCACTGAGGTAGATAGACACTATAATTATTTTTATTTCCCAGTGGATGAAATCAAGTCTCAGCAAGGTGAAGTGACTTACCCAAAGCCACACAGCAAGACATTAACAAAGCTAGGGGCCAGAACCTAGGTCTAGAATACTCTTTTTACTTCTAGAAGTTTCACCTACAGCATAGGTCAGGCAGGATTTTGATCCCAGTCCTTCCGGGTTGAGCCTGAGAGCAGAAACAGTAGTAAATAAGTGTGAGGACAGGAGTTACATTTGTCTGGAACCAAAACTTTCTATTTTAGACTTGTTCAGCCCATGTCCTGCCACCTTCCCTCTAAATACTACTTTGATCTAAGTTGTTTGCAAGCAGGATGGGCCAAAGGGGCTTTTTGGGGCAGTTGGAAGAGCCCCCCCCCAACAGTGTGCCCATTCCAAGAGGGAGGGAGATGGCACAGATGGTTCTTGCCTGGCTCAGGAGTGATTCAGCCAGGACAAGGTGCCTCCGCCTCCCACACGAGCTGTGGGTCGGGGTGGCAGGCTGAAGATAAAGACCAGCTGGACCCAGAGAGTGGTCCTCCCACCTCTATTCCTGGAAACCCCCGTGGTATGGTGAAACTGCTGGAACAGGGGTGAAGATACAGGGATGGGCAGTTGGGTTCCTGCTCCCAGGTCCCCTGCCGTGTCACCTCAGTCCCTCCCTTGTCCCCTCTGCCTGTTGCCTTGTCCGTAAATTCAGGTAGTAAACCTCCTGAACAGGAGTGATTTCAGGAACCATCAGATAATCAGGCACACAGCAAGCGCTCAGTAAATGCTGGATTCCTCCCCAGGATCCTTTCTCCTCTTGTGCTTTCAGACTGTCCACTGAAGCAGCTTTAGCACCAGAGGGTGTGGAATTGCCTTGGAAAGTCACTTCACCTCTCTGAGCCTCACTTTCCTCATCAGTAGAAGAAGGGGAATAATGGCTATGGTGGAGGGACTCACTGAGGAAGTATAATAATAAATCAACATGAATTTAGCCTTTAGCGTCTGACTCTTTGCGACCCCATGGACTGTAGCCTGCCAGGCTTCCCTGTCCATGGGATTTTCCAGGCAAGAATAATGGACTGGGTTGCCATTTCCTTCTCCAGGGGATCTTCCCGACCCAGGGATTGAACTTGGGTCTCCTGCACTGCAGGCAGACTCTTCACCACACGAGCCACGAGGAAAGCCCAAGTTTGTGACATTGACTCTAAATGAATTTTTCCATTTCTGCGGGCACTCCAAAGTGCTGCACATTGCCCTTATCTCGTACAACAGGAGAGGAAACAAGCTCAGAAAGGCAGAAGTGATCTCTCCTCAAACAAGCCCAATAAGTGTCACCACCCGGATTTGAGCTTGACTCCAGAGGGCTTCCCTGGTGGCTCAGACCGTCAAGAATCTGCCTGCAATGCAGGAAACCTGGGTTCCATCCCTGGGTGGGGAAGCTCCCCGCCCTGGAGAAGGAATGGCTCCCCACTGCAGTATTCTTGCGTAAAGAATTTGGACAGAGGCTCCTGGTGGGTTACAGTCCACGGGGTCGCAAAGTCGGACACGACTGAGCCACTAACCCTTTCACTACATTTTTGACTGCAGAAGGGCCCAAGGTGCCATCCACCAATCTGCTGCAGGCTCAGTACAGGGGTCTGAAAGAGGGGGGAGGAGGGCCCTACCTGCTTCCAGGAGTTGAGGGCGCCCCTCCTGCCGCGGGAAGACAAGCGCCCTTGGCCAGCGGGGCCGCCCTGGTGCACAGAGCCCGACCGTCCCGGGTCGCCAGGAGGCAGCGGCCCCGCGAAGAGGACGCGCGCTATGAGCGCGTAGCACACGGTGGCCAAGCCCACGGGCAGCACGTAGAAGAGCGCGAAGTCCAGGAAGCAGACAGGCAGGTAGAGGGAGCGCGACACGCGGTAGCCGCACTGCACCTGCACGCCGTCGGCGTACGCAGTCTCGCGCGTGTCCACCAGGAAGAGCCAGAGCACGCAGTAGGCGCCGGTGCCCAGCCACACCAGCGCAGCGATGCGCTTGGCCCGCGCCGCCGTGCACAGAGCCTGGGCGCTCAGAGGGCGGCAGATGGCGAGGTATCGCTCCACCGTGAACGCGGTGATGGAGCCCGTGGACGCGTTGATGCCCACGTACTGCAGGTAGGTGATGCCCAGGCAGCCGGCGTGGCCGAAGATCCAAACCCGGGCGGAGGCCGCCTCGGTCACAGCGGGCACTCCAGCCGCCAGGAGCACCAGCAGGTCCGCGGTGGCCAGGCTCACCAGGTAACAGTTGGTGGACGTGACCATGTGGCGGCTCCGGGCCACCACCAGGACCACCATGGCGTTGCCCGCCACCCCCACGGCGCACACGAGGGGCACCAGGGTCAAGGTCACTGCCTGGACAGTCAGTGGGGGGCGGGGCATGAAGCCCGGGCCCGACGCGTTTACGCGCTCAGAGTGCTCGGAGCGGGGGGGGGGCTTCTCCATGCGCCCCGGTCCGCGCTACCCCCCGAAGGCTGCAGCGAGTTGGGGAATGACTCCAGGTGCAAAGGTGTCCTGGGAGAATCTCCCTGAAGGAAGCTGCGCGCGTCTCGGGGAGGAGGGGCGGGTCTAGCAGCTGTCTCCAGCTTAACTGGTTTCTCCAACTCCAGGCAGGGTCTCACTGCCCCCACCCGGGACGCTGGGAACTCGGAGGCATCAGGAATTAGGCTTGTGCTGCTCAGTTGGCGCGATCGCTCCCGGGGTGGGGTTGACTGCAGTAGAGCATTCTGGATTGTAGGGTGGCGCTCTAGCAGGGGACCGGGCACCCGAATGCCGCGTCCTTCAGGACCAACTGCTGGAGCGCTCTCAGCTCCTACCTTTCCTCTCCGGTTCTGGAGGCTCAGGACTCGAGACTCGGGGACCCAGTCGATGAAGCTCGGTGCGCGGACTGACCGATCCTTTGCCTCTGACCTCTTCGCTCGGCTCTGCACGACTCCCGCAGGCAGGCTCCCCTACTGTCGCCTTGTCCTCTCCACAGATGTCACTTGGCTCATTCCGGTTGCCCCAGCTCGGCACCAGTTCTTTCCACCAGCTCCTGGCACCGCACGAGGTCAGATCGGGGACGGTGCGGTGGGGAACGGAAGTTGAAAAAGGAACGGTGCGCCCTGCTCGCGCCCCTACCCTGGGCTTTGCTTCCTCCCTTCTTTCTCTACAGGAGCATCTCCTCTGGACCCGGAGGTGGTCGGCGAGATAGGGGAGGAGTCGAAGACCCGCTGGCTTTCCAACACAGTTCCGGGATCCTATCCCATTCTCCCTGGCAGAAACCTCTGCCCTGCTCCTGACAAATGGGGAGCAGAGACCCAGAGCTGCCGGAAAGGAAAGCTACTTGCTTCTCTGTACTTGGGTTGCTCCTGTCTCCTCCTAAACCAGTGAAGTTGCTCAATCGTGTCCGACTCTGCGATCCCAACGACTGTAGCCTACCAGGCTCTTCCATTCATGGAATTTTCCAGGCAAGAGTACTGGAGTAGGTTGCCATTTCATTCTCTTGCTTACTTTTCCCAATTTTCTTTTCTTCCTCCTGAAGCTGACCTGTAAATTCTTGGAGGGTGCCCCGCCCCACAAGAATCTCTCCCGTCCAGATGGTGCCATTCACAGGGCGCAAACCTGTTAGGAATCTTAAGCTCTGTTCTTGCTGTCGAAAAGATGCTTAAGGGTAGTTGAATGAATGAAAGGACTTGTCTCTTCACTAGAGGAAGCTCCTTGAAGGTGGGACCACACTAAGCTTCATAAGAGGCATAGAGGCTGCTTCCAGGGAGCCTAGCTTCCTGCCTGCACCTAGCAGATGCTGACAGTTGTTTGCTGCTGACGATCCGTCAATTATGCTCTCTAAAAATTATTTCTTCATCAGTGAAATGGAATAATAATGATAAAACACATCTCGGAGTGTCCTTGGGAGGCTCATATGATTGATGTGGGGAAAATCCATGTGAAACACTTAGCTGTGCTTGACTGTGGCAAGGGGTGAATATATGGGTAGTTACAGTTCTATCCCTGTCTCTCCATCTCTATCATCCATCTATCTATCACTGTATCCCTCTCCTCCCCCTTCTTCTTCCCCTTCTTCTCTGAAGAGCTTGCTCTGTCTACAAATCTGATAAATGGACAAAAAAAGAATGAGAGGGAACTTACCAGGGGAGTATTCTGGGGGCACCAGCCAAAATTCCATTGTCCCCATTGTCAGTCTTTATCACAAATGATGACTCATGTGTATGAACCACCAGATATTGCCTGGCGATGCTCTGTGTGCTCCCCAAATATGTAATTCTATACTCTCTGTGTCCTATGGGGAAAGTACTATTAGATCCCCACTCTGCCCTGTTCAAAGTTCTGACACACAATCCATGAGCTTTATAACATGGGTGGTTGTCAGATAATGATAACGGAACACAAGTGAACCAAACTGTCCTCAATTATCAGAAAGCAAAGACTTTCCAAGTGGGAAGGGAAACCCACTCAATAATTTAACACATGTGCACTGATGGTCTTCTGTTGTGTTAGGGTCTGAGCTGGGTTGTTGTTATGAATAGCCAACTTAGAATTAGGCAAAGTGGGCATGATTGCTCCCCTTTTACAGATGTGGAAACAGGGTTTTAGAGAGATGAAGTGATCTACTTGGTGTTAATTGACAGTAGAGATAAAGTCGGTGTTGGAACCAGATCTATCTGGTTCTAAACCTTCCACCAGACCCTGCCCTTTGGAAGGCATTTCAGTTAGGGGGCCACTGTGAACACAAAAAAACTTGGTCCTTGGCTTCCTAGCACTTATAGTGTAGTAAGGGAGGAAGGCAGGAAGCAAATAGATAATTACACGTTGTCATAAGAGTTTTGAAGACACTACAGCAGTGTGAGTTGGAGAGCCATAGTTTTTTTTTTTTTTTAGGTTTTGACCACACCGTGTAGGAAGTGGGATCTCAGTTCCGCAACCAGTGACTGAACCCGCACCCCCTGCATTGGAAGCGCAGAGTCCTAGTCACTAGACCACCAGGGAAGTCGTGGTAATGCAATCCCAAGAAAGTGACATTTAAGCAGAGTTCCTGGTCATTCTATTTGTCCATCATCAATTCTATCCCAAACAATTTAAGTTACTAGTTTTCTTTTCACCCAGGATCCACAGAAAATAAATTTCATATAGTATCTTAGTATACCTCTCACACTCACATGCACGCAATGAGCTGAAACGATTTTTACAAAATTACACTTGGGCTTACTAGGAGCAACGTGTGCTGGTATTGTCTATTCTATTTTATTTTTTAGAAAGACTGGTTGCCATCTGTTAATTTGGTTCCTGATCCACATTTTGTGGCCCATCCTTTGAAAAACATTTCAGCCAGTCTTGCTAGTCCCGTCTCCCCTCCCAGTGATCAGGGTGGAAAGAAGCAAGAGACTAATTCTAGTTAATGAATCATGAAGGATTATTGCTGCGGGGGGTGGGGGGGTGCTCTGGGGAGGTTATATTCTTATATAACCAGCTCTAGTGGAAGGGAGGGGTGGGGCAGAGAAAGAGAGAGAGAGGGAGAGAGGGGAGGGAAGACTCTAGGAGAGTCACGGGAGGGACACACCGGGCCGTCTGCAGTCCAATGGTTGTGATGGTGTTACAAGAGGGAGCCTTCTTCCTCTCACTCCTGTAAATTGCTGCATGAAGAACCTCTGGTCTGAGACCTGAGCACAGGTGGGTGGTCTTGCTGTTTCACAGACTGCTTCCACCCTCTTTGATCAACAGGGAAGAGACAAGAGCCCCTGAGAGCTGATGCTACAGAGTTGCCCAGTCCTTGACCTGAGATTGGAACCCAGCACTTGAACTCACGTCTAGGATCAGCTTGGCATTTCCAGGTGGGCAGTGAGGCGGGGCAGCAGAGTTGTTGGCCTTCTTACCTGGTACCTTTTCCTCCCGGCAGTCATCCCAAGGATGTTCCTGTGGCAGCCAGCAGAGGGCGTCAGCTGCTGCCAGCTTTCCAGGTCCCTGGACCATTCACCATCTCCGGCTGGAGACCCCAGGGCTCTCTCCATCACCTCAATCAAGGGAAATTAGCACCACCTCGCCCATCTGACTTGCTCTGAAGTCAGAGTAGGAGAAAGGTCAACATTCACATTTGTGACTCTGGGAAAAATCCCATAATCCTCTCTGAACCTCAGGCTTCTCATCTGTAGACTGGGGATGACGATGGTGCCTTTGCTCATGTCAGAGGGCTCTTGGGATAGAAGACAGAAGGAGGTTCCAGCCCCGTGTTTTCCAGTCTCTAGGCCAAAGAGGAAGAGGCTCCTGAGGTACAGTGTGGGACTGTCCGGAGAGCTGGAACTGGGCTTCACTCTGCTCCGTCCTTCTGGGCCGGGCGCCCAGCAGGGAGCCTGGTGGGTGTCCTGAAAGGAGCTAAGCCTCAGACAAGCGATCTGACAACCTCCTCCTCCTCATTTCTGTCCTTCACAAACATCAAACTTGTCTCCACTTCAGGGCCTTTGCACTTGCAGCTTTTCCTGTCTGGAATGTTCTTCCCCTTTCTCTTTGCAGGTCTGTCTCCTGCTTATCCTTCAGGCCTCAAATCAAAAGCTATCTCCTTAGAGAGGCTGTCCCTGACCACCCCATCTAAGATTGCTGACCACTCTCTTTGTCTCCAGGTGAAATTATCTTGCTAACTTATTACCTTGTTTGTTGCCAGTCTTTCATCTAGGATGTAAGTTTCATAAGGAGCTTCATGTGTCCCTTTTACCGCCGGATCACCAGACCTCAGCACAGGGCTTAATGTACAGAGTTGTCCAATAAATATTTGTTGAGTAAACATAAGAAATGTTGGACATCTCAGGTGGTGCTAGTGGTAAAGAACTTGCCTGCCAGTGCAGGAGATGTAAGTCATGTGATTGTGACTTAATCCCTGGGTTGGGCAGATCCCCTGGAGGAGGGCAGGGCAACCTAGTATTCTTGCCTGGAGAATCCCATGAACAGAGGAGCCTGGTGGGCCGCAGTCCATAGGGGCACAAAGAGTCAGACACGACAGAAGCAACTTATCACAGCACAGCACACAGCACGTGAAATGTTGGTGAATTCCGTGCATTTGTAAAGCCTGGGCCAGACACTTCTTTCCATGCGTATCTCACATGGATAGAGGAAAGTTCTGTTAGCTCCCATTGAAAGGAAGGGAAAATGACGTACAGAGAGACTTAGTGATTTGTTCAATGTCACACAGCTACTAACTAAGTGGTGGAGTCTGAACTCTGCTGTTTGTTAGCTGTGTGGCTTTGGGGAAAATAGTTAACCCCTCTGAATCTCAATTTCTTTGCCTCTAAAAAAAGATAACAATAATACCATTGATCTCATACACTTCTCTGAGGTTTAAACCAGATGATGTACATGGGGGTTTTATAGAGTTTGGGACACATCTGATGGCGTGCTGGAGCCAGCTCATGAGAGTCAGTTGCAGGCATCTATTCCTAGGTCCTCTTCCAGTGACAACATGTGGGTTGCTTGAAATCACATGGTAGGTGTATTTACACCATGGAAATCGGCAAACGCTATATATGAGGGCTTTTTTTTTTCTTAAAGAGCCAGTTGTTAAGCATTTACTAGCAAACTCCCCACACCCAGCAACTGCTAGCTATTATTATCTGTAATGCTCTCATTTTTATAGGGGCAAAAGTTCATGTAACACTTGGGAAATTTTTAAAAAATGTGTGGGTGAGTTACTGCCCACGCAAATGACAAGGCAGCTTTGTGAGAATGGACGTGATGGGGGCTGGGTGTTGGGGAGACCAGCGTGCTCCTCGGGGATGAGGACAAACACCTTTGGGGAGTGGGTGGAAGAGTGGCTGGAGTGCGGCCAGCTCAGTGCAATTGCTGACTCACAGCTGAAAAATACCCCAGAGCTGAGGGCGTAGGGGTGGAGGGGGCGGATGGCAGGATTTCTGTTCTCCATCCTTGTGAAAACCCAACCACCGGGATGTTCCTTTGGATGTCAGTTCCATTAAAGGACGGATCAGAGGCGCTGGCTTGAAGCTCCACCTGTGTGTCCTCCCTCTGTAATGACATGTGACTGCAGGGAACCCTGCTCACGGGGCTCGCCTTGAGTCCTGGCATTCAGATAAACACTTTGGTAGCAACATAAAGTGAAAGGGAAAGTAATTTTATTTTTAGTGGAATTTCTGGAGAAAACCCCAAGGGGAGTAATACACCACAAAAATGTTTTTAAAAATCCCCTTTTCTCATCTCTGTGTCTCAGTGTTTCATCCTCCAGGTAGCAAAGTTATGAATATTTTCTCTTTCCCTCTTATTTCTAACCTGCCTGCCTCCCATCTGAAAAGTATCCATCTCTAGGGCAAATATGATACGCAATCCATTCTTCTTCCTAATAGCCAATCAATCCTCCTTTTCAATGGGGTTTTCAATTGGGTAAAACCTTAACCCGTACCATTCAGTAGAGTAGAGGAGACCAGAATGGAACAGATAGACTGCGCTAGAATAGAACAGAACCGGATACGATTACATGGATTGGGACAGAATAGGACAGGAGAAAAAACATCAAAGTGCGTTGCACAAGTTAAGACTAAATGTGGGGTCTTCCCTGGGGGTCCAGGTTTGATCCCTGGTCAGGAAACTAAGATCCTATTTGCTGTGGAGCAACCATGCCCACGTGGGGCAAATACTGAGGCTGTGAGCTCTGGAGCCTGTGTGAGATGAATGAGTCCACGTGCCACAACCAAAGACCCTGTATGACACAAGGAAGACCCCACATGCCACAACAAAAACCCGACGTGGACAAACGAATAAATAATTTAAAAAAACTTTTTCATTAAACTTTTATTTTAGTTTGCATGTGTGTGTGTGTGTGTGTGTGTGTATGTGTGTGTGCACGTACATGCTCAGTTGCTTCAGTCATGTTCAACCCTTTGTGACCCCATGGGCTGTAGCCCACCGGGCTCCTCTGTGCATGGGATTCTCCAGGCAAGAATACCGGAGTGGGTTGCCATTCCCTTCTCCAGGGGATCTTCCCCACCCAGGGATCGAACCCAGGTCTCCTGCATTGCAGGTGGTTTCTTTACCACGGAGCCCCTGGAAAAGCCCGTGTGTGTGTATGTGTGTGTGTGTAGTTGCAAAGAAACAAGTATTTTCTGTGTGGGCCGAGGTCAAAAAAGTTTCAAAGTCATTGTTTTGGCATGTCTTCTCAAAGTATAGTTTTTCAGTCTTTGGAAAACTGAAATCTGTTTCCCAGCCTTACAGATTGGATTCCAGTGTGATTGTGGTTCTCTCGCTAGTGGTAAAGAACCCGCCTGCCAATGCAGGAGATGTAAGAGACACGGGTTTGATCCCTGGGTCAGGAAGATCCTCTGGAGGAGGGCATGGCAACCCACTCCAGTATTCTTGCCTGGAGAATCCCATGGACAGAGGAGCCTGCTGGGTCAGAGTCCATGGGGTCGCACAGAATCAGACACCCCTGAGGCAATACAGCATACACGTGCAATTTGTGAAGTGAAAGTAGAGTTGCAGTTTCGTTGCTTCTATTTCTCTTGGTAAGCAGTGTCCTGAAAGCCCGATCACCGTGTACAGCCATGCAAGGCAGGGATGCTCAGCCCTTCACCTGGGGATGCATTATTCATGTGGCCGTGCTATGGACCGCTTCCCCTACAGGTGCGCCTGTGGGATCTCAGCATTAGGGGACTAGTATTTTGGGAGTCGAAAGGCCAAGCCTGGGCATCCAGGTTTTTGGGGCCCAGTCTCCCACATGCAGCCTGGCTCTGGTCACAGAGGCATCTTTCTCATCTGTCGACCCAGCTAAGAGAGTGCATCCTGAGAGCCAGCAGTTTGAACCCTGCTTCCTGATTTCGTACCTTCCTGATTTATTCCAGAGCCAAGTTCCTTGGTTAAGGCAGCTCTGGACCCTCATTCCTGGAAGTCCTTTCCTCTAGTACTTCCAACCTTTCATAAGGACTCATTCCCTGTGTTAAATATCTCCTGGCTTAAAATATCTAAGGAATTTTCTTTAATCTGTAATCAAACCCTAACTGAGAGGGCACCCAGTTCAGGTCACATTAGTTCTTTTCAAATTAGATCAAATTAGTTTCATATTTCTTTTTTTTTTTTTCAAACTTCAAACTTTTTATTTTGTATTAGGGTATCAGTTCAATTCAGTCACTCAGTCACGTCTGAATCTTTGCGACCCCATGGACTGAAGCACACCAGGCCTCCCTGTCCATCACCAACTCCCAGAGTTCACTCAAACTCAGGTCCATCGAGTTGGTAATGCCATCCAACCATCTCTTCCTCTGTGGTCCCCTTCTCCTCTTGCCTTCACTCTCTCCCAGCATCAGGGTCTTTTCCAATGAGTCAGTTCTTCACATCAGGTGGCCAAAGTATTGGAGTTTCAGCCTCAGCATCAGTCCTTCCAATGAATATTCAGGACTGATTTATTTTACGATTGACTGGTTTGATCTCCTTGCAGTCCGAGAAACACTCAAGAGTCTTCTCCAACACCACAGTTCAAAACATCAGTTCTTCAAAGTACTTAGCTTTCTTTATGGTCCAACTCTCACATCCATACATGACTACTGGAAAAACCATAGCTTTGACTAGACAGACCTTTGTTGGCAAAGTAATGTCTCTCTCTGCTTTTTAATATGCTGTCTAGGTTGGTCATAGCTTTTCTTCGAAGGAACAAGCATCTTTTAATTTCATGGCTGCAGTCATCATCTGCAGTGATTTTGGAGCCCAAGAAAATAAAGTCTCTCACTGTTTCCATTGTTTTCCCATCTATTTGCCATGAGGGGATACCATGATCTTAGTTTTTTGAATGTTGAGTTTTAAGCCAGCTTTGAAGTCAGGCGTATACATGTAACCACACCCCCCTCCCATCCAGGTTGGCACATAACATTGAATAGAGTTGCACGTGCTATACAGTAGGTTCTAGTTGGTTATCCATTTTGAATACAGGAGTGTGTACGTGACCTTATCTATTACTCAGATTGCACACAAAGGAAGACCTAGAAACTGACTCAGAAGCAAGAAAACTTTTTTTAGATGTTTAGGAGTGATGATGAACAGATTCCATCTCCTATTTTGTTTTTTAAATCTCTGTGGTTATAAACAACAGCAAAAGACAACTCATGGCTTTATGGTACTTAATCAGGATGTGGGCTGCCATCTATGGGGTCGCACAGAGTTGGACATGACTGAAGCGACTTAGCAGCAGCAGCAGATCTGCTCTAGCCAGAATCTGGAGGGGAGCGGAGGGCATCAGGGGAGAGAGGAGTGCTTGCCTCTGGGGACCCCACAGCCCCACTTTCTCCTACTCTGCCAGCCTGGGACAACAGGCTGCCCACACTCCTTGGCTCACGGCCCCTCCCTCACAACAAAATCACCCAAACCTCTGCTCTGGCCATCATATCCCCTCTTCCCGACTCTGTCCTTCCTTCTCCCTCTTGTAAGGACATTGTGATGACATTGCCCTCCCCCGCACACGATATTTCAGGATAATCTCCCCATTTCAAGACACTTGACAGTCACATCTGCAAAACCCCTTTGGCCATGTCAGGTAACATACTCCAGGTTTTGAGGATTAGGGTGTGGACCGCTTTGGGGGGCGTTATTCTGTCCACCACATGCTTGGTCCTGAGGGAGCTGGCCTTGGCACGCAAAGCTGATGGCTGGAGTCTGATGCGATTCTCCCAAACATACTGGCTGTTCAAGTGCAAACACTTGGCTTGGGATGTGCTCTTACTGCTTAGCATCTTCCCCTTTGGCCACAAACTCAGCCTACTTTCAGTGCCTGACCATCTCCTCCTGCAAGCCCCAGATCTTCAGGAAGGAGCTGAGACCAGAGAGAATGCAATTCTACCTCCTGGGACTTCCCTGGTGATCGAGTGGCTAAGACTCCGAGCTCCCAAGGTGGGTGGCCAGGCTTCGATCCCTGCAGGGAACTAGCTCCCACATACCTCAACTAAAGATCCCGCGTGCAACTAAGACCCAGTGCAGCCAAATACGTGAATAAGCAAGTATTTTAAAACATTCTACCGCCAGGTATCTGGCTGTGGACCTAATCATTACTGAGCCCTTGCTCAGCTTCTGCTTGAGATGCTAGGAAAACTGTGGAAGACCAGACAGATAGCATGGAGTTTGCATGCTTGTGGGCATGTCATGAAACACACCTTCAAGTAAACAAACAAACAAAAGGAGAGAGCTAAGTATACAAATGCATATGTAAGACAATAAAGGATATTGGTAGAATTATGTATAAAGATGATGGAACAATTTAATACGAAAGAGCAGGGGTCAGCAACCATTTTATTTAAAGAGCCAGATGATAAATATTTCAGATTTCCTACACCATGTCTGAACTACTCATATTTCCCATCACAGCAAAGGAAGTCAGAGACTACTTAAATAAGTGTATCAAAAGTCCAATAAAACCTATTCATGGAAACAAACCTGATCTGGCCCACAGATTGGAGCTTGCTGACTCCTGCGATAGAGGAGAACTCGGTGGGATGGGACAATTTTAGGTAGAGTAGTCAGGGAAGTCTTCTCTGAGGAGGTGATACTTAAGCTAATGTCCCAATGATGCAAAGAAGCTGGCCTCGATTGAAGCAAGTTCTAGGATGTGGGAATAGCAAGAACATCACCTTGAGGTGCAAACCAGCCTCTGGGGAGCTTAAGTCCATGCAAGCGAGGGAGAGGCTGACTCGGTCAAGAATTTGTAACACTGGCAGGAAAGAGATCTCAAAGGGATAACTTAGGAGAGTTTAATGAAGACACAGAGGTGGGGACTTGGTGAAGGGAAGGATGGGGACACCCCCAAAGACCTGTACCTGGTAGACTGGTACCAGGAAATGCAGCAGGGATTGCAGCCACAGGGCAGGGGTCACGCAGAGCGGGAACACGGGTCTCTGCCAGGAGGTCTCCCAGACTAACATCCTGACCTCTGTCCCCGCTCCCACGTTAGACCTCCTGCCAGCGTATACTGTTGGCTGAGCCCAACCAGAGGTCAGAGGTCAAGGGAGTGACAGAATCACTAAAGGTCAGATGCCTGGGAAAGAGAGCAGTGAGAGAAGGGCAGAAAATGACCTACAGGGAAAGACAGGGAGTACCAAGCCCACAGGGTAAGGAGTTGCAACAGTATTATAATTTCGATAGGGATGAAGTGGCCATAAACTACAATTATCCATCAATTTGAATTTCAGATAAACAACAAATATGGGTCTCATGTAAGTATCTGCAGGATGTACTTATACAAAACCTGTATTGGTGTTTATCTGAAATTCAAATTGAACCAGGTATCATGTACATTTATTTGCAAAACTTGGCAACCCTAGTTTGGAAACCCCTGAAGGAACTGGAAGGAAAGGAATAACAATCAAATTTAGAATTTAATAAATAAAATATATTTATAAAACCGAGAAAATTTTAATGACTATAAATAAGTCCAGAGGATTCAGGAACATATGGATAAGTTCCAGGGGGAATTTCAGACACAATGAGGGTGCAAAGTCTCCAGCTACGGGGGACAGCAGCCAATGCAGCGGGCAGCCTGGACGGAAGCCCCCCGACTTGCCCAGAGGAAGCCTGTCTGCACCGTGTATCATCCTTTTCTGTTTATCCAGGCCTTGGCTGCCCACCGTCTCATCCCATCCTTACTACGTTTCCATGAGCAAAGCAGGCCGCATTAATTGTTGTTGCTGCTGCTGCTAAGTCTCTTCAGACGTGTCCGACTCTGTGTGACCCCATAGACATCAGCCCACCAGGCTCCCCCGTCCCTGGGATTCTCCAGGCAAGAACACTGGAGTGGGTTGCCATTTCCTTCTCCAATGCATGAAAGTGAAAAGTGAAAGTGAAGTCACTGAGTCACGTCCAACTCTCCGCGACCTCATGGACTGCAGCCTACCAGGCTCCTCCGTCCATGGGATTTTCCAGGCGAGTACTGGAGTGGGGTGCCATTATGCAGTCCTTATTCAGATACAGAAACCAAAGCTCAGAGACGGGAAGCAATCTACCCAAGGTTACACAGGGAGGCAGCAGAGGGACCAAGGTTACAACTCAGGTCTGGGCAACGCCAAAGCTCTTTCCCCTCAGTCTCACTGCTCCGTGTCCTTCCAGGCGTCCCGCAGGTCTGTCTACCTGTGCTGGGCGCTTGCTGCCGGCCTGGGGGTCAGGAGCAGGAGGAAGCGTCTTGTGGCTGTGCTGGCTGGCCTCGGTGCCTGTCATATCTTCGCTGGAGGCGGGCATGAAGGTGGCGGACCCTCCTGGCCTCCTGGGTCCTGAAGAAGGAGGCAGCGATGCTGTGCCGCAAGCGGCGGGCATAGGTCTCCAGGAGGACCATGGAGCAAGCCACGAGCTGCAGGGCACCTGCAGCCAGGAGCGCGGCCATGTGCGGGCGCTGGGCGGGCAGCAGCGGGCAGCCAGGGGCAGTGAAGCGCAGCTCCCACTGGAAAGAGTTGTGGGCAGAGAGGTAAGGGTTTTCTGGAGGCGGCTGATTGAAGAGGAAGGGGATGAATCCCAGGACGGTGTACTTAGCCTTCAGAAAGGAGGGAAAGGTCAAGTCAGCAGACACCCCGGCCATTCCCTCCCCGACAAACAGATGCTTCTGGGGCTGGACGGGTCCAACTTTCCCTGCCTGTGTGTCTGCAAACTGGGCGCAGAAGTAACTCCTACTTCCTGGGCTTGAGGAAGGCCGAATGAGATCAGGAATCAGAAACAGGCTTTTTGCTGAATGAAAAGCACCAGACAAATGCTATGTTGTTATTATTATTATTCTCTTTGCAGAGAATGCTTTAGAGAAAGCCAATTCATGCCTATGGGCATTTTTCTCTCCTTTGAGCCTTTAGTGCATACTTCAGAGATTCTAATCCATCAAATAAACACAGTTGTATGAGGTTGATTCTATTAAGAGCCTCATTTAAAAGATGGGAACCTAAGGTCACACTGAGAGTTACATGCAACCCACCGAGGGATCGGTCCCAGCCAGAGTGGGTCCCAATGTCCTGCTTCTATTACTATGTCTGTACATGCTCAGTCATGTCTGATTCTTTTGTGACCCCATGGACTGTAGACCACCAGGGTCCTCTGTCCACGGAATTTTCCAGGCAAGAATACTGGAGTGGGTTGCCATGCCCTCCTCCAGGGGATCTTCCCAACCCAGGGATCAAACACACATCTCTTATGTTTCCTGCATTGGCAGGTGGGTTCTTTACCACTAGCGCCGCCTGGGAAGCCAGAATAAGTATTCAATAAATATTAACTACTAATATTATTAGCTCAGAGTCTGATACTTTGGCATGTTTTACACAGTGGATTTCTGTGTGAGATCTCACCATTAAAAAGAAGATTTGTGGCCAAAGAAGATTAAAAATCACAAAACTAGATGAGATAGTAAATTTTTCCAGTAGTAAATAGATGGTATTTTATATATCACTATTAAAATAGTAAATATTTCAGGGTTGGAAGGTCATACAATCCCTCTTGCAAATATTCAGCTTCATAGAACAGGCATAGACAATACATGGACATGGCTAATTTGAGCCCAATAAAACTCAATTTACAAACACTGCAAGCTGGCAGAATTGGCCTGTGGCTCTTGTTGGTGGACTCCTGATCTTGACCATTGGTAAGGTCACCTCTAGTCTATTATATATAGATGTGAGCTGTTAATAACAGCCACTATTTATTAAACATCTCCTATGTGGCATGGAGCCTACTAGATACTTCTAGAGACTACCACTTTTTAAGGCTCATGGTCATCTTGTAGGGTGAGGAGGATTGATCCAGTTTGTACACATGAGAAAAATGAGGCTGGGACATGCTGTCACACGTGAAGAGTGACTTTGGGGGGCAAGTTATTGTAAATGTCTCTGGGTATCAGTATCCAGAGTGATAAAGGGTGAAAACAGAACCCACTGCCTTAGTCTGTCCTGAGAATTAAATGCGTTCATCTGCCAAAGCCTCTGGATCTCATGCTTATCCAAGGACAAAGACTTGCAGGCAAGTAAAACTCCATTATGAGTCAAGGGTTTAACAAACCCTATCCTTTCCCTTAGGCTTCCCTGATGGCTCAGACTGTAAAGAGTCTGTCTGCAGTGCAGAAGATGCAGGTTCGATCCCTCGGTCAGGAAGATCCCCTGGAGAAGGAAATGGAAACCCAGTCCAGTATTCTTGCCTGGAGAATCCCATGGACAGAGGAGCCTGGTGGGCTACAGTCCACAGGGTTGCAAACAGTCTGACACGACTGAACGACTAAACAACAGCAGCAATCATTTGCCTCAAGGAAATGACTCTGTTTACACCTTCCGGTCACAGCACTTACATCGTACTTGACGGTGAGCGTGACGGGCATAGCGGGCAGCTCCCGAGCCCAGCCCACGGCTGCCTGCGCCAGGAGGAAGGCCACGTGGTCCAGGGCCACCGTCACCGCCATGGCCACCAGGAGCAGGGTGAACAGCCCCAGCCTCACCAGACAGCTCAGCAGTTCTGCCTGGGACAGCCTCGGCCGGGCTGCCCAGAGCAGCCAGGCTGGAGGGGAGGCCGTCAGATGGGTGGCCCCGACCTCTGCCAGCCGCTGAGTCAGCTGCCGGGTGGCATAGATGTTATCAAACCGCAGGTCGGTCAGGTAGCGGTGGAGGTACCAGGCTGAGTCCAGCAGGAGGCCCAGCATAAAGAGCCCAGTGACCACCCTCTGGGTCCCCAGTGCTACCACCCGGGCCGAGGACTCCAGGCCAGAGAAGTCCTCCAGGACCTGCCGGGTGACCCTGAGCACGTGGAGCCGGAAGGCGGCGGCGCTGTCGCCCTGGGCCTGGAGCGTCAGGCCTTGGCTGCCCGCCTGGCCGTCACGGCTCAGGGCCTGCGATCCTGTCTGCAGCCAGTGAGTGGTGTTGAGCAGACTCTCCAAGGAGCCCTCCGTGACGCACCTCAGCACCTGCCCAGCGGCACGCAGGTTGGCCAGGACATTGGGCACCACGGCGACGGTCAGTGTGGCGGTGCTCCAGGACAGGAGAAGCCGGCGGCCTTGCTCTGTGCCCAGCGTGGGCACACTGAGCGCAAACAGGCAGCGGGCGGGGGGCACCAGGACCAGCCCCAGGAAGGCCAGGAGGCCGCAGACAGTGGCCACCACGGCCGAGGGCCCGAGAGGATAAAGCAGCGAGGACGCCAGCCAGCAGTAGGTCAGACTCGCGGCAGCAAGGGCCAGGGCACCACACA
Source organism: Capricornis sumatraensis (assembly GCF_032405125.1). Classification (NCBI taxonomy): domain Eukaryota; kingdom Metazoa; phylum Chordata; class Mammalia; order Artiodactyla; family Bovidae; genus Capricornis; species Capricornis sumatraensis. The sequence continues at coordinate 78,489,240 of NC_091083.1, forward strand.
GGAGGACCTGGGTCAGCAGCTGGCCACAGCTGGCTGGGACGGGCTGGGAGTAGGCAATCCAGGTGGCCTGCAGCAGGGCAAGGGCCTTGCGGAGCCCCAGGTACCAGTATCTCCACCTGCACAAAAGTAAATCGGGGGAACCTCTATCAGGAGGGTTGGAGGGTTGCCTGTTTCCCCAGGGGTCCTGTCCTAAAAACTCTTCAACTGTTAACAGGCTCCCCCCGCTTAGCTACAGAGGTGGGCACACCTCCCAATTGGTGGGCCAATCAGAGTAACCCATCCCAAACCCACATGACCCAAGCTGAGCCAATCAGAGCCTTCCCAGGACTATTCTCACTGAGTTATGAGGGAAAGAACCCAGATTACTGAGGATGTGTATCAGGGCTGTTTATGCCTTGTGAGGGCAACTGGTACAGGGGTCTGAAAGAGTCATGGAGAGAGAAGCACAGATGAAAGAGAAAATGCACAAGAGAGAAATAGGGAGAGGTGCTGGGTGTGTTAGTCACTCAGTCGTGTCCAGTTCTTTGCAACCTCTTGGAGTATATAGCCCCACCAGGCTCCTCTGTCTATGGAATTCTCCAGGCAAGAATACTCAAGTGGGGAGCCATTCCCTTCTCCAGGGGATCTTCCTGACTCAGGGATCGAACCCAGGTCTCCCACATTGCAGGCAGATTCTTTACCATCTGAGCCATTAAGGGAGTCCCAGGGAGAGGTGCTATTTCACTTGACTTCATAGTTTTGGTCAGCTCATTATGTGACCCTGGACATTCCTTCTTTATAGACCTCAGTGTCTCCTCTATAATTTAGAGGATGGAGAGAGTGGACCAGCTGATCTGAGGAAAATTTCTCCTCTATTATACTCTTATTTATTCATTTGACAAACATTTGTTAAGCAATTGTGCTAGTCCTTGGAGAAACAGGAATGAATAAAACAGAGGAGAATTTCTGACCTCATAGAGCTTCCTCTGAAGCGTGACAGCAGAGGAATAGTAAGGAGAGCTGGGTTCTGGATATGTTTTGTTGGAAAAACCAACACGACTGGCAGACTGATTGGCTGTGGGTGGGAGAGAGAGAACGGGGGAGTCAGCGTGACAGGGAGGTTTTGTGCCTGACCAGCTGAAAGCCCTGAGGTGATGTTTCCTGAGATGGGAAACCTGGGGTTGAAACAGGCTTGAGTGGAGGGGGCAGAGGGGAAACTGAGACAGCGGTTTGGCCATTTGGCAGAACTGCCGTGTGTGATTGAAAACACAGTCTGGAATTCAGAGGAGAGATCAGGCAGGAGATAGAAAGTTGGGAGTCATGGGCTGATAGATGGTCTTTAAAGATGGGGAAGATGAAATTCTTTAAGACCGCGTGTAGCCAGGAAGGAGAGAGCTCCAAGGACAGACCCTCGTGGCACTCCAGAGTTCATGGGCTGGGAGCTGAGGAGGGGATTGAGAGTGAAGGAGACTGAGAACCAGGCCAAGTGGGGCTTGGGAAGCCAGGTCAGTGAAGTGTTTGAAGAAGAAGGGAGTGATCCAATGTGCCAAGTGCTGCTGGTGGGTCAAGAAAGATGAGGGCTGAACAATGACCATTGGATTTAGCCACCTGGAGGTCACTGGTGACGTGGACAAGGGCAGCTTGGAGGCATGTTGGGCCAAAACCTAGCTAGAGTGGACTCATGGGAGACTGGACAGAGAAGAACGTGAGACATAAGTGCAGACAGCAGTTCCAGGTCATTTGTGCAGTAATGGTGCTGAGAAATTGTATAGTAGCTGATGTGGGAAATGGGACCAAGTTCATTTAAGTTAGAGAAAGTCCAGCATGTTGGTAGATGGAGGATCCAGTCAAGAGTGGAGACAGTGATGAAGGGGAGGACCCCTGGAGTAATATCCTTCAGTGGGTGGCAGGGCATGGAAGCTAGGGCTGGTCTTAGAAAGGAGCAGGGGACTTTCATCCTCAGTAGTAGGTAGGATGGCAGAGAAAATGGGTACAGGTGACGATGAATGGACAGGCAAGGTGTGGTACACACGTGTCAGCATCGTCCGATCCACACAGAGCAATAGTTAAGGGTGTGACCTCCAGACTGCTTGGGTTCAAATCCCCACTTCACCACTCACCATCTGTGTGACCTTGGGCAAGTTTCTTTCTACCAGCCTCAGTTTTCTCATCTGTAAAATGGTACAACAGAAGTGGTACCTCACAGGGTCGTTTTGTGTCTGGCACATAGCAAGTACCACGTCAGCCATGATCTATCATGAGAGCATCAATTTCACCAGTATAGGGACTTGGTCTCTCTTGATCACTGATATACGCCAAGTACCCAGAATAGTGCCTGGTGTATAGTGGGTGCTCCGTAAATATTTGTAGACTGTTACGTGTTTGTTTCTGTTTGTTCAGGGTAACAGGAAGCCAGATCAGCATTGATGGTGAGAATGCTGGAAGAGATGATGGAAATTTGAAGATGGACAAGAAGGTGTAAACTTTTTGTCCAGGAGAGTCAGTGAGTAAATGAACTAGGGAAGTTATATACATGCTGGGCAGCGTTGAGGACCCACTTGAGGATAGGGATGATGAATTACAGTCTTCCCAGCCCCTGATGGCATTTTAATTTGGGACTAAGCTTTCTATTGTATAATTCATATTCAGAACATGATAGCTGTTAAAATGATAGCTAATAATTTAAATGATATTGGAATGGAAAACCAGTTCTAAGTCATATTGTGTACCATGGTGTGCATTGAATGTTGTAAAGGATAAGGAGTCAGCTGCCATTCACTGGGTGTTTACTCTGAGCCAAGCACGATGGCAAGCAGTAAGTGTGCATTTTCTCATTCAGTTCTCACAACAGCCTCACAGACATTATTATTACTCCCATTTCACAGCTTAGGAAAGTGAGACTTAAAGAGGTGAAGATTTCCCCAAGGTCACACTACCGGGGAACAGCAGAGCTTGAGACCTAGGCTCATACCCATCAGGCTTGTTGACTGTGTTCTTGCTTGTGGCCCCCAGTGTCCCAAGTCCCCAGACCTACCTGGTCCTGATGAGGTGTTCAAGTGTCCCCCTGGGGGGCCTCATGTTTCCTGAACAGCAGCAGATGTGGGCAGGCGGGCTCAGGCAGCGATGGCAGGTGGAGGGGAAGTGGGGGGAATTGCGTCCTCCAGGACTTGGGAAATCCTGTCACTTCTGCTTTTCTGCCCTTAATGAAGTGCTCCTGATGGCCTTGTCCCGCCCTGCTTGGGTCCACCTCCCAGGGGGTTGGGCAAGCTGCCTCATCCTCTTCTGGCCGGCAGGAGCTGCTGGAAGGTATGGGAGGAGGGAAATGGTCTTTTACAAGCAACACTACTAAACCTGATAGCAGGAAGGTAGAATTAGTCCCATTTCACAGAAGAGGAAACTGAGGCTCAGGGGAGCAATGCAGCTCATTGGTGGTGGTGTTGGGGATAGACCTCAGCTCAGCTTCTCCTTTCCCTCCCACTGAACAGTTATGTGCCCCCAGAGGAGCCTGGTCCCTAGCTCTTAGCGGGTGGAAACCCACAGGAGGCCACTGGACCTCTGCTATGATTCTTTCTGACCGTCAGTGGCTCTGGACCCTCTCTCAGCTCCCTTCCTGTCTTTATTCCAACGTGGACCTGGCTTTGAATCACAGCTCTGTCCCGCCGCCACCCCCCACCCCCACCCAACCAGCTGTGTGACCTTGGGCAAGTGACCTCACCTCTCTGTCTCAGTTTCCTCCTCTTAACAGAGAGTGCTTATAAGAACAGTTAGCATTTATTGAGCACTTGCTAAGGATGAGGCAAACTCCTAAGTAGCTTCTGTTCGTGCCCACAGAATTGCTTCTCCCAACAATGCTGTTATTTCCATTCTTCAGTTCAGAAAATTGATCCAGAGACTTAAGTCCCTCAATCCAGCCACTTAGCTACTAATAGCTAGAGCCACAGTTTATAGTCAGTAGTCTTGCTCCAGAATTTCCTGATCAGCCCCTGGGCCCTACTGGTGAGGAGGGAAGAATTCACAAGATTCACATTGACCTTGGGATGCATCCGGCCCTGGCAAGAGCAGGCACTCAACATGAATTCCCTGTGTGGGGGCTCTACTGCAGTCACTGCCCTGCGGGTACACTTCCAGGCTTTTCTGAAAGCCAATCTCTCCCTGGAAAGCAGACACCCCTCCCCTGCCCCTCACCCGACCCAGGGTCTCTGTGCCCATCACTGCCAGCAGGACCATCTGCCCCAGGAGGCCTCTCCTGAGCCCCCAGCACCCCACCCTGCAGGACAGACTGGTGCAGGGGGCCGACCCAGGGTCTCTGTGCCCATCACTGCCAGCAGGACCATCTGCCCCAGGAGGCCTCTCCTGAGCCCCCAGCGCCCCACCCTGCAGGACAGACTGGTGCAGGGGGCACACCTAGGTGACATTCCAGACTCCCTGTCATTTCCCTTCTAAGGACATCGGCTGGGTCCCTTGCTCAGGCCTGAGGGAGGGCGTCCCACGGCTCAGATAAGGGAAGTGACATTCTCATAGTCACACAATTGGGATGAGACACCTGCAGCCCTCAGAGGGCTGAACATCCTGCCCGGATCACAGCCTGGGAAGCCGGGCCACCGTCAAGTCTGCCAAGAGCTGGGGACCCAGAGTAGATCAAGAGCAAGAAATGCAGGCACCTGCAAGGCAAGGAGCAGGGTGAGCCCGATGGAAAGAGCGGTGAGCTGCCACGTGGAGACCCTTCGAGAAGCATAGCTTCTACTCTGCTCCCTGAACAGTGTTGAAGCCCCTTGAAAATGAGGCCTAACATTACCAGAGTGGCTTGTTTTTCCAAAGAAGCCACTCATTCCCATTTTTATGGAAAGTCCCCCAATTTAAAAGCTAGCTTTTTAAAAAAAATGCAAGACCATGTGCAGGCCAATCTTGGTAGGTCTGTGGGCCCGTGTGAGGGTCACTGGACCACAGGCTCTGCAGGAAACCTCAGCAGACTGGTGCAGGGGGCTGTCTTGCTGTTTCTCTGCTGCAGGGGCTCTGGGCTGGAGGCCGTAGACCTGCACTGAGATGCCAGCTGTGCCTCTTAGTGTGCTGTGTGTCCTTGGGAAAGACACTGTCCCTCTCTGAACTTTAATATATTCTGCTATGAAGAGAATACTAGTAACTACTTCTTAGGGTTGAGAATTCAATCTGATAATGTATGTACAGGGTCCGGTAAACAATATATAAACTTTCCAGGCCTGTTCCTTTCAACCTGGGTTAACAGCTTGGCCTGAGTGAGCCCCAGGCTTCTCAGATCAGATTGTACAGGCCTCTGCGATGCCCACTGGACCAGAGCCCTGGCTTGGGCCTCATCACAAAGGAAACTTCAGATCCTTGTGGTGGTTGGAAGGGAGAGTCTTGGGAAGACACTGTCATTTGCTTAGTTCTCACACTGGCATCAAGGAGCTGATTGATTAAGAAGCATGTTGGTCATCTTTCCAGGGCCTCTAGTGGATGCATAAAATCTGGGAGGATGGGAGCAAAGGGAGGGAAGGGGCAGAAGATATTTTTGGCTTTTTTCAGCAAATGTAGGCAGTCAATTCTGCCTATATAAGTGCTGGTCTGAGTTCAGGCCCACAACATCCAGAAGGAGGGTCTGAATCATCAAAAATAGAATGAACTTTGTTGAGGGGAATTTCTGAGTAGAGGATTCAGAGCCATAAGACAGAACAGAAAGAGGAAGTGGTAAGTCTTCAGATCTAGAATCATAATCAGAAAGAAGTCCATAGAATATCAGAGTCATTGAGTTTTACAGCTTGTGGGTATAGTATGTTGCCACCATCCATCCCGTTGGCTTGAGAAGGTAGAGAGGTGGCTAGATTCTTATCAAGTCGGCCGTGCTAGCCAAGAGAAACGATGTGAGTCACATACATAATTAAAAGATTTCTAATAGTCATACAAAACTGAAATTAATAAAATATTTTATCCAACCTACTACCTCCCAAGTATTATCCTTTCAACATGTAATCAATATAAAAAAGTATTGAGGACCTGGATGAGGTCCACCAAAGAATCCCCGTGCATCCTGGCTTCTGTTGGTATGATGGTAAATTTTATGTGTCAACTTGGTTGGGCCACAGTATCCAGATATTTGGTCAAATATTATTCCAGGTCTTTCTGTGAAAGTGTTTCCAGATGAGATTTTACATTTAAATCAATGGAGTTTGAATAAAGCAGATTGCTCTATCTCGTGTGGTGGGCCTCATCTAATCAGTTGAAGGCCTGCAAGGAACAAAAGACTGATACCCCCTGACTCCCTTTAGACTTGAACTGAAACTCTTTCCATATATACGCATCTTGTTGGTTCCAGAGAACCCCGAACAATACAGCTGGGTTGGGGAGCCCCAGGAGAGCTGAGAGAGAAAGGGGAGGAGGGAGATCCAGGGTGGCTACCTCCCTATGGGGTCACCAAGGACTGGATATGCCCCTGGACTAAAGTTTCCAGCTCCAGGTCAGCATCTGTCCTTGAGCCCCAGGGCTGGAAGGTGCTTCTCCATGGCTGGTCCTATCGCCCGTCACCACCAGGGTCCATGCTTTCTCTTGTGGTTTCCATAAGCGACCATCTGCTCACACCTTGCAACTAAACCTTCTACTAAAATCTCCTCACATGAGCTAGTTTATGTGTAAATCTCTTTTGGAGACACTGACTATGATGCCCATCTCTCAGAGAGGGAAACCAAAGTCCAAACAGACAAGGATCTGCTTCAGGTCATACAGATGATGTGGGTGGAGCCAGGTGTCCAATGCAGTTCACTGAACTTCTACCCAATGATTTTTATTCCCCTCCCCTCCATTTCCCATCAGGGTTTCCATTCCTCTGCCCACATGACTCTGCTCTTCCATTTGATGCTGAAATCTGTCCATTTCCTCCTCTCTATCACTCTGCATCTCATCACTTCCACCTGTGGCCATGTTTCCCCAGTGTGAAATAACCCCCCATTCTCCAGTGATGGCCTCCATCCCCGTGGTACCTCAAACAACACTGGCATGAATATCCTGCCATATTCTCTCTTCAGGGATCCAGGTGGTAATTCTGCTGCGATATAAGCCCAAGAATTGGATGGGCCACAGGGAATGCCAATAGTGGCTCTCCCTGATGACTCCCAAGGTGCTTGCCAGGACGACAATGATAGTTCGCTGTCTTGCCAACAGAACATGAGGGTTTCTGTGTCTTCCCATTTCACCATCACTCACTGTCTACTTCTCTAGTTTTTGCTAGTCTGATGGGTGCATTATTGAGTCTTGGTTTAACTCGCACACATCTGATCACAAGCGATTTGAGCATCTCTTTAGAAACCTGCTGGCCACTTTCACATCCCTTTTCAGAATGGCATATTTGTATCTTTCACTCAGTTTTCTCTTGAGTGCCGTGACGGAAGGCCTCCAAAGTTGGTGGCCAGCCATCTTCTCCCCTGTTTGTGGGTGACACGCCTCCCATCAAGGAGCGAAGTTATTTCCCTCCCGTTGAACCAGGCTAACCTTGTGACCTGCTTTGACCAATAGAATGCATTAACCACTTGATGTTTTGGACTCCCAAGCCCAGGCCTTAAGGGGCCTTGTGGCTTCTGCTTTTGCCTTCTGAGAAGTCCGCTGTCATGTACAGCAGTCCAGGCTGAGCTCCTGAGAAGCCACATGACCCTTGAGGTGTCCAAAGCCACCATGGACATTCCAGCTCCAGCAAAACCCCCAGAGGAGTGGCCCCACCCACACCATGTACAGCAGAGAGAAAACCATGCTGCTGAACTCTGACTAAATGCAGAAATGTGTGGCATTTTTAGGCCCTGAACTTTGGGCTGATTTGTTATGTAACCACTGGTAAGCCCTGCTAAGTTTTTGTCTCTTTGGAGTTCTGGGTGTTTCTTGTGAGTTACAGATGAGTTACTGGTATATTTCTAACGACTCTGTACCACCCCTGCCATCCCCCTTCCTCCCACAGTAAGGTGAGCACATGGCTGACTCTTCCTGGCCTTGGTCCTGTGCTGCTTCCTCAGAGAAGCCCTCCCTGACCACCCCAGCTAACATAGCCTCAGAGTAGGTTTGTCACACTGGCCAGTTCATTTTCTTCTCAGCCTATGTTATGACCCAGAGTCACCTTATTTGTTTACCTGTCTACTGCCTGTCTCCAGGGATACGTTCTATGTGGCTAGGGACAGTGAACTAGCATAAAATAGGTTATAAATAAATAATGTTGGATGAATAAAAGGAAGAATAAATGAATAAAGAAATAAGCCGAAAAAACCCTGGGTCAAAGAGTAAGATTGTTTTGTCATAATTTCTAGCATAGATTTATTTATCAAATATTTACTGAGTACCTACCATGTGCCAGAAACTGTTCTAAGTATTGGACGTCAGCACCGAACAAAACAAAGTTTGCATTCTCATAGGTTTATATTCTAGAGGGTGAGAAAATTAATAAAAAAGAAAATAATACAGCATCCTGACTAAATACTAAGAAAACTATAGCAGGGCAAGGGGTTAAAAAGTAATGGGGGTAATATTTAGACCCGATGGTGAAGGAAGCCTCGCTGGGGAGGTGACATTTGAGCAGAGACCTGCATAAAGTGAGGAAACAGGCATAGATTTGGGAGCAAAGTGTTCTAGGCAACGGGAACAGCACGTGCAAAGGCCCTGAGGCAGGAGAGCTGGAGTGTGTGGCTGGAGTGGAGTGGAGAAGGGAGAGCAGTGAGGACATAAGGTCGATTCTGTGACACCCCAAGTTCCAGAATGTGGGGCTCTGCGGCCATAAAATGGCTACCAAGGCAAATGATTTCCAGGCCCAGGGTTGATTAACATTCTTTATTTTACAGCATTTTCAATCAGAAGTATTTGAAATCACTGTTCATCTGGTGATAAGCCCCTTGGGTTTCTCTGTGAATGAACTTCTCCCCTACCCCTTCCTATGGGAGGGCACCCCCCAGTCCCAGTGGGCTGTAACTGTGACTAAATCCTGAAGGAACCCCGTACAGGAAGGACGGGAGCCTCTTCTTCCTCCTCCCTGCCACTTCCAGGGAAAGGTCCATGACTCACACGTACTGTTCCAAGAACAAGTATAGTCCCCAGGGTACGGCTCCCCAGCGGAGCTGCTCGGGGAACCGCATCCCCCGGAGGAGGCGGAGGAAGGCAGGCCGTGAGCTTTCTGGGCCCTCAGCTGAGCTGACGACTGGCTGCTGATTGCAGAGAGATTTCCTGAGTGCCTGTCGTGTCCAAATTGCACTGTTCCCGGGGGTGGGGGGGTGCCGAGATGTTCCCACTTGAAACATGGAAGGAGCACATCCTTCAGGACGGGCCCCACCAGCCCCCAGCTCAGGGGACATTATCCTTGTCTGTAGAAGAGGATTACGGGGTTTCCCTGCCTAAGACACTGGACGTTTTACACGGCCTTGATTTTTCTTTTGACTTTTCTCTCTCCCCTGGAAAACGTGGCCCTTGCTAATCACACACGGTTACCACCTGGGATGGGGGCAGGGAGGTAAAAAGCGGCTCTGGGAATAAGAAGGCGGCCCGTGTGGGAGGCGCCTGGCTGGAGGAGCCATGGGCCACCTGTTAGGGGGGAACGGCCCACACTTGGCCTGACCCTGGAACTGTGGCCACACTGATTCAGACTAATCAGGAAAATCTGAAAAAGCTTGGGTAGAAAGGTCTAGAATCCCCCCTTGTGTGCTCGGGAGCCCAGAGAAACAGCAAAGAGGCTCTGCTCAGTCTCCATGTCCTCAGGATGTCATCGGTCTCTCCCCCGTCTCCGGGGACTGAAAATAAACCTGGCTTCTAGGTATCAGCAAGGCCGATATTCAAACAACTGGTACAGAAAGGGCCCCCACCAAGCAGAGCACACACCAGCTGGGAACAGCTGGAACAGCTGGACGGGGACATGGCAGCCCCAGTCTCTGGAAGGAAGGTGACCCCTAAAGGCAGGATGCTCTCTCCAGATGAACCTTGCGTTGTCAGTGAGGGATGCTAGTGATATCTCCTGCCCCTGCTGTTCAAGACAAATGCCATTCCGGATTGGCTTACTGTTGCTGAAACTGGGCTTTCTTGCATCCTAACCACAGATCAACTCAGAGATAAAGGAGCTTGTTTCTCAGGCAGCAGAACTGGGAGGAAGTGGCTCCCTGAACTGTGTGGGAGACGAGTAGGTATCCTAGATAACAAGACTGTGGACCCAAGTAGACCACTGGAAGTCACCCTTGCTTGCTGTGTACTGGATCACAGAGAAGAATTGCTTGATCAGCCTGTGGGGTCCCAGCAGCAGAGGATGGCGAAACCCCTGGGAGGCCCCAGCCCGAAGAGAGTTCCTGAGGGGGGCTCAGAGGGTCCGATATGTGCCGTTAGCCAAGCTGGATGGCAGTGCTGTGACGTTGGCTAAGTGGAGGTCGGCCCAGTCTGGGAAGGTGCCCAGCTGGAAGATGGTCTGTGCCCAAGTATTCATGGCCAAGCTGAGCAGCAGGACGCCCATCAGGTTCATCAGGAGTCCCGTCCGCACCTGCAAGGGAGCCCAGAGTGAGGCAGGGTTCTACTCGACGCCCATTATACAGATGGGGAAACTGAGAGTCAGAAAGTCTTTCACCCAATATGGAAGACCTGGGAGAGATGGAGGGGGAGCACAAACCCAGGACGGTTGATACCCAAGACCCTTCCATCTTTACACGCCCTAGGCTGACCCTCAAGGAGCTGAAAATGTCCCCTTTCGTTCAGTGGTTTCTAGATGGCAGGCATTGTGACATACAATTGTCATAGAGCAATGTCATTTACCCCAAAAGCAACCCTTTTAGGGTTGTTCTTATTATTATTCCCATTTTATAGAAGAGGAAAATGAGGCCCAGAGCAGGTGGCTCACCCAGCATCACACAACTTGAAAACAACCTGCTTTGATCATTAAACATCCCCTTGGGGCTGGTGCACGGTGATGACCCAGAGAGATGTTATGGGGAGGGAGGTGGGAGGGGAGTTCATGTTTGGGAACGCATGTACACCCGTGGTGGATTCATGTCAATGTATGGCAAAACCAATACAGTATTGTAAAGTAAAATAAAGTAAAAAAAAAAAAAAATCCCCCTTGCTTTGCATTTCCTGTCTCCTTGGAGGCAGGCCTGTGTCTCCCCTACCCGGTACCACCCCCGCGCCTGGAACACGGAATGTGCTCAGCAAACACTTGTAAGATGAATGAACCAACGAAGGAATGAATGTCTGTCTCCCCAGGTCCCTGCTGCCTCTTTGCTCTGTCAGCTCTTCCTGCCACTCACTCTTGTTTTCTCTCCCTTTGTCCTGCTTGGGTCTCCGTGCCTGGAGACCCTACATCGGCTAAGAACATTGAGCAGACCCCTCTCTCTGCAGCCCCTGAACTGCGCGGTGCAATCATCCGAGGCAGCCAGTGGAGGGAGAAGGGCAGTAGGAAGCAGGCCGAGGAAGAGGCTCAGCTTGGAGGAGAGCCTTGCTAAAAACTGGGATTCCACCCACCACCGTCCTTGGCTTCTGTCTCCTCTCCAGGTGACCGGGCAATGACGTGCACCCCTATGTCCCTGGTGTGGTCAGCTGTTCCGTCTCCCCTAGAGATGCTGCCCAGCCCGGAGCACTTGGCCAAACAAGTCAGAAGACGGTGGGGGTTGGGAGGGGGTGGCCCAAAGAGAGGGGAAGGCCCTCATCTCCGAGGCAAACTTTGGAAAGCAGCGGCCGAGTCAGCACTTCCTGAAATCACCTAAGCAATCATCCCACAGTGTTTGCTAGAAGTATCAATTCTGGTCCCACTCAGAATGACCTGTTCTGGAATTGGGGAGCAGGGGAGAGCGGGAATTCTGCCTCGGTCCCTTGCCCGCCCCTGGTCCACCCAAGGGACCGCCCCTGGTCCACCCACTGCTCGGGGCCTCTGCTGGAATACGCCTGCACTCACCATGTCTTTGACCAGCAAGTGTCCGGAGGCGAAGGCGATTGAGTTGGGGGGCGTCGAGACTGGGAGCATGAAGGCGTAGGAGCAGCCGACGGTGCCCGGGATCATCAGGTACAGGGGGTGCACCCGCAGACGGATGGCCTGGGCCCGGCGGTCAGGGACGAGGCCGAAACAGAGACAGAGAAACACACGCGAGGTGGACGAGACCGAAACAGAGACAGAGAGACACACGCGGGGTGGACGAGGCCGAAACAGAGACCGAGAGACACACGCGGGGTGGACGAGGCCGAAACAGAGACCGAGAGACACACGCGGGGTGGACGAGGCCGAAACAGAGACCGAGAGACACACGCGGGGTGGACGAGGCCGAAACAGAGACCGAGAGACACACGCGGGGTGGACGAGGCCGAAACAGAGACCGAGAGACACACGCGGGGTGGACGAGGCCGAAACAGAGACAGACAGAGAGACACACGCAAGGTGGACGAGGCCGAAACAGAGACAGAGAAACACACGCGGGGTGGAGACGGGAGGGAAGCGAGGGGCTCGGCGAGAGATGGGGAGACGGAAGAGAGCCAGAGATGTCCGGAGAGGGATGCGCCGGAGGGACAGAGAACAAGCGAAACAAACGAGAAGGTGAATTTAAAGGCGCACGGAGAGAAGTGCAGCCAGAAATACAGACACGCAGGCCGAAGGAGAGACACACAGACAAGAGGACCACACAGAGGGAGACAGGAGAACGCTCCTAGGTCAGCAACGTTCCAAGGTCCCGCGCAGGTTTATCAGGGAGGACGGGCAGGGGAAATTATTCTAGAACTCTCCCTCTCCACCTTGAGTGCGTATCAGAGTCACCTGGAGGGCTGGTGGCCCCATCTCTCGCAGAGTTGCTGAGTCAGCATGTGTGGGGTTTGTTTCGGCTGGGGGCGGGTGGGAGGCTGGTGGTGGCAAGAATTTGCATTTCTGACAAGATCCCAGATGGTGCTGACGCTGCTGGTCCACATTTTGAGAATTTTGAAAATGTGCTGGGACCACATATTGAGAATCACAATTCTAAAACCTCATGCCCTCTGCCTGGTCCTTCTCAAATGGTCCAAACAAGTAGGTAGAGAGCAGGGATGCTGCTAAACATCCTACAATCCAGAGCTTCACATAACAGAATTCTCCAGCCCCAACTGTCCATAGTGCTGAGAAACTCTGCTTTAAAGGGAAGCTAGAGCATTGCCTACCATTAGAATTTCTGGTATTGTTATCTGTCTACTCAGATTTTCTACTTCTTCTTAGTCCATATTTGGTCATTTCTGTTTTCCTAGAAAACTCTTTATGTCACCACGGGTTGCTTTTCCCAAAGGAGGCCCTCTGGTGTGCTTTGAAAATATTTACTGTTTATGCATTTCTTAGAGAAAAAAAGTATTAAAAAAATCATGGTTCTGACACTTTTATGCATTTTGGACAAGAATGATGACAATTGTGGCCCCCGTAGAGCTCCAAGGATCAAGGAAGAGACTGGTGAACCTGTGTTGGGGGGGATGTTGCCCTCCCATCCCAGGACCCTGTAAGGACCCTCACCAGCTCTGCCAGGACGGGCAGAAAGATGATGATCGTGGCTGTGTTGCTGGCGAACTCAGTGAAGAAGGCGACCACCACGGTGATAAGCAGTACAGCCAGCACCGGGGGCACGTTCTCCAGGGGGTGCAGCTGCCCGCCGATCCACGCCGACAGCCCCGACTCCTGCGGAGGGAGGAAGCAAGAGCACCTCTTTACACCCAGCCTACCGCCGCCTGCCACCCCTGAGCCTGGGCCACGTGGGAGGGGGTCAGGACTGGCTAAGAGTGACAACTACACTCTTTCACATACAGGTTGGCTGAGGCTCAGAGAGGGCAGGCCAGCTGGCCGAGGTCACGTATTCAATCAGCCTCTCTGCTTCCCGAGCTGCCCTCTACTCCATACTCCACAGGCCCAGGGCCCAAACCCCTGGATCCTTCAAATAATCCATGTGGTTCTCCCAATAGTTCATTTGGTTTGGGTAGCCCTCATTTGAGTGGGAGAGGGGCACTGGAACCTCCATGTTAAATCTTCTCATTCCTCCAATGCTAGCTATCACTTCCAAAAATGTTAACATATTTATACAAAATATTCATTATTAAATTTTATAATTATTATGTATCAGTACATATTAAATATATAATATATGTGAAATATATATCATATATAATAGAAAACATGTATCAGCTAGAGGTCAAATACAACACAATGAATGTGTGAGTGCTCAGTTGCTAAGTCATGTCTGACTCTTTGCAACTCCAGACTATAGCCCACCAGGCTCCTCTGTCCATGGGACTCTCCAGGCAAGAAAACTGGAGCAGGTTGCCATTTTCTTCTCCAGGGGACCTCGCCAACTCAGGGATTGAACCCATGTCTCCTGCACTGCTGGCACATTCTTTACCACCAAGCCACCAGGGAAGCCCAGCACAATGAATAGGATTACCAACAATAAAGATATTTATGATAATTATTACAATGATGGTACACAAACACTACCATTATTATTTGTATCATTACTCATTAGCATAAGAATCATTAACCGTTCAGCAAAGTAAATATTCCTTCCTGTGTTACACAGAAGGAATCCTAACTTGGCGAAGTTTTTGTGACTTGCTCAGTGTCCCCAAAATACTAAGATGTGTTTTGCATTCAGGGCCACGGAGTCAGTATACTAACATTCTCCTGCAAAGCGCCCTGTCACCACGTACTCTCCAGTGGACACACCAGACTGTCACTGCACCTCTTAATGAAGGCCAGTGCCCAGAGCTGACCACAGCTCTCCAGGGCAGTAAACACAAGGTCGATTGTCGTCTCTCTGACTCCAGACTCCACCTGCCATCAATGCTGCGGAATTATCTCCAAGCTCTCTCTCTGCTGACTTCTCCAGGAATTACTCTACTTGCGGGTATTTCAGAATGATACTCTCCCGTTTCCGCCCTCCAGGCTTCAAATGTATCCTTAGTAACCCAGAATCCAATGCATCTTCGTTAAGTCCCCAAAGCAAGAAAACGGATGTAAAATTGTGCTCGATGCTGCCCCCTGGTGGTGCCACGCGGCAATATAGCAATAAGGCTACAGCGGCGCCACCTGTAGGTCGTTTTGTTGACAAAGATAAAGCAGCTGGTGGCTCAGATGGTAAAGCGTCTGCCTGCAATGCGGGAGTCCTGGGTTCGATCCCTGGGTTGGGAAGATCTCCTGGAGAAGGAAACGGCGACCCACTCCAGTACTCTTGCCTGGAAAATCCCACGGACTGAGGAGCCTGGTAGGCTACAGTCCATGGGGTGGCAAAGAGTCGGACACAACTGAGTGACTTCACTTTCAGACTTAGGAGCAGATCAAGGCCAGGGTTGGGTTAGACCCCTAACACTTAGCCAAGTGTACGTCTGAGTTCAGTTCAGTCAGTTCAGTCACTCAGTCGTGTCCGACTCTTTCAACCCCATGAATTGCAGCACACCAAGGCCTCCCTGTTCATCACCAACTCCCGCAGTTCACTCAGACTCACGTCCATCGACTCAGTGATGCTATCCAGCCATCTCATCCTCTGTCATCCCCTTCTCCTCCTGCCCTCAATCCCTCCCAGCATCAGAGTCTTTTCCAATGAGTCAACTCTTCGCATGAGGTGGCCAAAGTACTGGAGTTTCAGGTTTAGCATCATTCCTTCCAAAGAAATCCCAGGGCTGATCTCCTTCAGAATGGACTGGTTGGATCTCCTTGCAGTCCAAGGGACTCGCAAGAGTCTTTTCCAATACCACAGTTCAAAAGCATCAATTCTTCAGCGCTCAGTCATCTTCACAGTCCAACTCTCACATCCATACATGACCACTGGAAAAACCATAGCCTTGACTACACGGACCTTAGTCGGCAAAGTAATGTCTCTGCTTTTGAATATACTATCTAGGTTGGTCATAACTTTTCTTCCAAGGAGTAAGTGTCTTTCAATTTCATGGCTGCAGTCACCATCTGCAGTGATTTTGGAGCCCCCCAAAATAAAGCCTGCCACTGTTTCCACTGTTTCCCCATCTATTTCCCATGGAGTGATGGGACCGGATGCCATGATCTTCGTTTTCTGAATGTTGAACTTTAAGCCAACTTTTTCACTCTCCTCTTTCACTTTCATCAAGAGGCTTTTTAGCTCCTCTTCACTTTCTGCCATAAGGGTGGTGTCATCTGCATATCTGAGGTTATTGCTATTTCTCCCAGCAATCTTGATTCCAGCTTGTGCTTCTTCCAGTCCAGGGTTTCTCATGATGTATTCTGCATATAAGTTAAATAAGCAGGGTGACAATATACAGCCTTGACATATTCCTTTTCCTATTTGAAACCAGTCTGTTGTTCCATGTCCAGTTCTAACTGTTACTTCCTGACCTGAATACAGATTTCTCAAGAGGCAGGTAAGGTGGTCTGGTATTCCCATCTCTTGAAGAATTTTCCACAGTTCATTGTGATCCACATCATCAAAGGCTTTGACATAGTCAATAAAGCAGAAATTGATGTTTTTCTGGAACTCTCTTGCTTTTTCGATGATCCAGCAGATGTTGGCAGTTTGATCTCTGGTTCCTCTGCCTTTTCTAAAACCAGCTTGAACATTAGGAATTTCACAGTTCACATATTGTTGAAGCCTGGCTTGGAGAATTTTGAGCATTACTTTACTAGCGTGTGAGATGAGTGCAATTGTGCGGTAGTTTGAGCATTCTTTGGCATTGCCTCTCTTTGGGATTAGAATGAAAACTGACCTTTTCCAGTCCTGTGGCCACTGCTGAGTTTTCCAAATTTGCTGGCATATTGAGTGCAGCACTTTCACAGCATCATCTTTCAGGATTTGAAATAGCTCAACTAGAATTCCATCACCTCCACTAGCTTTGCTCGTAGTGATGCTTTCTAAGGCCCACTTGACTTCACATTCCAGGATGTCTGGCTCTAGATGAGTGATCATACCATCGTGATTATCTGGGTCGTGAAGATCTTTTTTGTACAGTTCTTCTGTGTATTCTTGCCACTCCACCTGCCATCAATGCTGCAGAATTATCTCCAAGCTCTCTCTCTGCTGACTTCTCCAGGAATTACTCTACTTGCGGGTATTTCAGAATGATACTCTCCCGCTTCTGCCCTCCAGGCTTCAAATGTATCCTTAATAACCCAGAATCCAATGCACCTTCGTTAAGTCCCCAAAGCAGGAAAACGGATGTAAAATTGTGCTCGATGCTGCCCCCTGGTGGTGCCACGCGGCAATATAGCAATAAGGCTACAGCGGCGCCACTTGTAGGTCGTTTTGTTGACAAAGATAAAGCAGTTGCAGGCTTAGGAGGGGATCAAGGCCAGGGTTGGGTTAGACCCCTAACACTTAGCCAAGTGTACATCTACCACAGCCCTTTTATCAGTGCAATATCTTTTGGTACTAACACAGTTCGCTTTATCAGAGAACAGGTATGCATTTCTTTTGTGTTGAATAGAAAATTTGCTGTTTATCCAAAACTAAGCTTTCACCGTGGATTCTAGAATATAGTATACTATTTTGATACAAATAAAATAAATTATTTTATTTGTCCCTACACCATGACTTAAAAGTAATCTTCAAGGAATGAATAATAAATGCTTAAAGATAATTCCCTAGAAGAGACCTTATAAAAAGTAAGGTTCTTCTTTCACACCAGCACTGTTTGATAACCTAGAAATTATAGTGTATGGCAGAGTCCAGACCCTGGCTGCTCCTCTGGTGCAGGGAACCCTGCAGGGAAAAATGGGGCCACTAGTTTTTCTCAGAGGCCACGGCTCTGGCAAAGAGACCGACAGCAGTGTGTGTAATTAAATGGAGAAGGGCTGGGGAGAGGGAATATTAATGACTTGGATGAATGAGGAGCCAAGAGCTTCCCTGTAGCTGGGCCTCTGGGTGCCAGGCTTCCAGCCAACCTCCCCACAGCCACTCAGGGGCCTTGGCTCACTTTCCGTAGCCGGAGGGAGGTCTGGCAGCTTCGCGAGAGGAGACTCCCCCCAACCAGGGGCTCTCGGGGGGACTCAAGGGGCTTCACCTGCCCTATCCTGTTCCCTTAGGAATCCATGGTAACACACACAGCCACAAGGTTTTCCCAGGGACTCCAGGACCAGCAACTTGCAAGGGCAGAGGCGGCATGCCCAGGAGGTGAGGAGAAAGGGCTCTGGAATCAGATTAGACTTGTTCCCCCACTTTCATCCATTCTGCTGCGTCTTCCTCGGCAAGTAACTAAACCTTTCTGTGCCTCAGGTCCTTATCTGTAAATTGAGATGTGGTAGTGCTTGTCCGCGGGGTTACAGACTCTCCCAGCTAGTTCAGCTGGTAGAGCGTGGAAGTCCTGATCCCAGCGTTGTGGGTTCGAGCCCCACACTGGGCAGCTGTTCTTCAACATTTGGGCTTCCCTTGTGGCTCAGTTGGTAAAGAATCCGCCTGCAATGTGGGAGACCTGGGTTTGATTCCTGGGTTGGGAAAGATCCCCTGGAGAAGGGAAAGGCTACCCACTTCAGTATTCTGGCCTGCAGAATTCCATGAACTGTACAGTCCATGGGGTCACAAAGAGTCGGACACGACTGAACAACTTTCACTTTAGGGGGTTATGGTTGGGAGAAAAGGAACTAATCTCTAAAGTTCTTATAAAAATGCTTGGGTACCAGGTAAGTGCCCCAAACATGCCATTGGCCATTAGTGGCATCCAGTCACGAGATACCAGCAGTGGTGGCACACTCAAGAAACTGCCTTGAGTAGTGGTTGTCAAACTGTTCCTTACAGCCCCCAGGGTGCCAAGAGGTGCCTCAGGCCACTGATGCAGCATGAGAGGGGAAGGTGGAGCTGGCAGGACGGTGACCCTTCTTTCTCCTCCTTTCTCACTTCTATGAGGTCCTTTCTTCCTGATTTCGCTGATATACAGAACGAGCAGATCTTAAAGGAGGATATTATGGTAGAATTGAAATGTTTCAGGTTGAAATCTCCATAGAAAACCCTTGAAAAATCTCTTTCAAGGCCTCATAAAGACAGTAGGCTCAGCCGTGTGTGCACAACTCGACATAAGAATTCTCAGGTAGGGACTTCCCTGCTGGTCCTGCGGTTAAGATGCAACTAAAGACCCTGCATGCCATAACCAAAACCCAGTGCGGCCAAATGAAATAAATCAATAAAGTAATAAAATAAATATTTTACAGAAGACTGATACTAAAAAAATAGAATTCTTAAGTGGAGAGAGCCAGTGAACTTGATTAAAGGAAAAGAAGAAAAGACTTCATGTACATGCCTGAGCCTTCAAACCACTGTACTGCTACCGGCTGTGTGGCATTGGGCAACCTAATGAATGTCTCTGCTCCTTGCTTTCTTCAAAGTACAAGTAAAAACAATTCCTATATATAAAAGTACCAAACAGGGCTTATATTACTTATTTAATTTAATAAACACTTAATACAGTGCTTATTCTATGCTGAGAACTCTCCTCAGTATTTTGCTAACATTAACTTATTAATCCTCAGAACAACTCCACGAAGGAGTGGTGATGTGGGTGTCTGTGTGCCCAGTTGTTCCAACTGTTTGTGACCCCATGGACTGTAGCCCGCCAGCCTCTTCTGTCCATGGGATTCTCCAGGCAAGAATACTGGAGTGGCTGCTGTGCCCTTCTCCAGGGAACAAACCTGTGTCTTCTGCACCTCCTGCGTTGGCAGGCAGATTCTTTACCACTGTGCCACCCGGCAGGGAAGTAGTAGTACAGTCATCCATATCTTATGGTTGAAGAAACTGAGGCACAAAGAGGTTGTGATATGCTCAAATAAGTGAAATGAGTTTGGAATTTTGCGCTCAGAATCTGGCTCTTACTTCACAATGCTATCTCTCCAATAAAATGATAAGAACAGTAAGAACAGCAATAATAACAACTCTCCCGCAGAAAATGAGGGATTCAGGAGAATACACATGTTTCTACTTGCCTGTAGGGTCTAACTCAGCAGTGGCCACAGGGCTGGAAAAGGTCAGTTTTCATTCCAATCCCAAAGAAAGGCAATGCCAAAGAATGCTCAAACTACCACACAATTGCACTCATCTCACAGGCTAGTGAAGTAATGCTCAAAATTCTCCAAGCCAGGCTTCAGCAATACGTGAACCGTGAAATTCCAGATGTTCAAGCTGGTTTTAGAAAAGGCAGAGGAACCAGAGATCAAATTGCCAACATCCGCTGGATCATCAAAAAAGCAAGAGAGTTCCAGAAAAACATCTATTTCTGCTTTATTGACTATGTCAGGGCCTTTGACTGTGTGGATCACAATAAACTGTGGAAAATTCTGAGAGAGATGGGAATACCAGACCACCTGACCTGCCTCTTGAGAAACCTGTATGCAGGTCAGGAAGCCACAGTTAGAACTTGACATGGAACAACAGACTGGTTCCAAATAGGAAAAGGAATACGTCAAGGCTGTATATTGTCACCCTGCCTATTTAACTTATATGCAGAGTACATCATGAGAAACGCTGGACTGGAAGAAGCACAAGCTGGAATCAAGATTGCCAGGAGAAATATCAATAACCTCAGATATGCAGATGATACCACCCTTATGGCAGAAAGTGAAGAACTAAAGAGCCTCTTGATGAAAGTGAAAGAGGAGAGTGAACAGTTGGCTTAAAGCTCAACATTCAGAAAACTAAGATCATGGCATCTAGTCCCATCACTTCATGGCAAATAGATGGGGAAACAATGGAAAAAGTGGCTGACTTTATTTTTTTGGCCTCCAAAATCACTGCAGATGGTGATTGCAGCCATGAAATTAGAAGATGCTTACTCCTTGGAAGGAAAGTTATGACCAACCTAAACAGCATATTAAAAAGCAGAGACATTACTTTATCAACAAAGGTCCGTCTAGTCAAGGCTATGGTTTTTCCAGTGGTCATGTATGGATGTGAGAGTTGGACTATAAAGAAAGCTGAGTGCCGAAGAACTGATGCTTTTGAACTGTGGTGTTGGAGAAGTCTCTTGAGAGTCCCTTGGACTTCAGGGAGATCCAACCAGTCCATCCTAAAGGAGATCAGTCCTGGGTGTTCACTGGAAGGATTGATGTTGAAGCTGAAACTCCAGTACTTTGGCCACCTGATGAGAAGAGCTGACTCATTTGAAAAGACCCTGATGCTGGGAAAGATTGAGGGTAGGAGGAGAAGGGGACGACAGAGGATGAGATGGTTGGATGGCATCACCAACACAATGGACATGGGTTTGGGTGGACTCCAGGAGTTGGTGATGGACAGGGAGGCCTGGCGTGTTGCAGTTCATGGGGTCGCAAAGAGTTGGACATGACTGAGCGACTGAACTGAACTGATGATAGGGTCTGTTCCACCCTGATTTAATACCAACTTGTATCACCTGAATATATTTGTAGATTGTTGTAGACAGAGATTAAACGAGATATGCATGAACGTGCCAGAATTAGACCAATTTTTAATTCATGAGACAGTAAAACTCTAACAACAATAAAAGTGGTGAGCCCTCTGCATTAGCTGCCTGCCAGGTACTTGCCATCCATCATGTCATCCGTCCTCAGAACATCCCATTTTACAGGTCATGGCCAACAAATGCTTACTGAGAGAGCATGTTAAGTACCAGGACTTTTCTAGATGCCTAGAAGAGTGATGGAGAAGACAGATATGGTCCTTGCCCTCATGGAGCTTACATTCTAGTAAGAGAGACACCAATAAACAAATGAACAGGATTTCCTGGGGAGTGGGGGGGGGGGCGAGTTGTTGTTTGCTGTGTTTAGTTGCTCTTTTGTGAGCCCCGTGAACTGTAGTTGGCCAGGTTCCACTGTCAGTGGGATTTCCCAGGCGAGAATCCTGGAGTGGGTTGCCATTTCCTTCTCCAGGGTGGGGGGTGGTCTTCCCAACCCAGGGAGTGAACCTGCACCTCCTGCACTGGCAGCCAGATCGTTTACCACTGAGCCACCAGGGAAGCCCACAGCCTGAGGGGTAGCTATGGCTACAGGAAGTACTCAGGGTGATGAGAGAGGGAGGTGCTGTGTGTCGGGCGGAGGCTACCTTAGATATGGTGCCAGAGAGGGTTTCTCTGAGGATGTGACCTTGAAGCTGAGACTGGAGGGTAAGGACTCAGAGATCTCAGGGGAGAGCATCCGGCAGAGAGGAAGCAGGTGCAAAGGTCCTGGGGGTGCAAATGAGTTTAGTGTGGCTGAGGAGCAGGCCAGTAGGGCTGGAGAGGAGCCCTGAGGGGACAGAGATAAGAGCTGATGTCGGGGTGATGGGCGGGGGCTGTTCTCTGGAGGTCCAGGCAAACTTTCAGACTAGAGTCTAACTACATGGGGGAGGCATGGACAGGGGGCTGGAGGCGGGGCTGTTCTCTGGAGGTCCAGGCAAATCTTCAGACTAGAGTCTAACTACGGGGGGGAGGTATGGACAGGGGGCTGGGGGCAGGGGCTGTTCTCTGGAGGTCCAGGCAAACCTGTAGTAGAGTCTAACTATGTGGGGGAAGCATGGACAGAGGGCTGGGAGTGGGGCTGTTGTCTGGAGGTCCAGGCAAACCTTCAGACTAGAGTCTAACTACGTGGGGGAGGCATGGACAGCTTTGCAGCAGGACTGGCGAGAGCATCAGGCAGGTTTAAGCAAGTTACTCAAGCTCAGCGCAAGCACTGGGGTCTGCTTCCAGCCCCTCAGAACCAGCAGGTGGGCATCTACACATCCAGGCTTCCTGTGGGCCTGGTCCGAGCGCCTCCAAGCCCCGGGAGGCCTGGCAGTGACCTGGCGAGGGCACTGGGCCGGGGCTGGGAAATAGGACGTGCCATGAGCACTCTGGTCCCTCCTGGGACAGGCCGCCTGGGGAGGGGATGGTGTGATTAGGGGTTGGGGGAGGGGGCCGCTGTCACACAAAGTCTTTATTGCACAGAAACCCCGGCTGGCTGCCCAAGGCTGGGCCGGGAGCCAGACTGGCCTCCCCAGCATGCTCAGCGGTCCTGCAGCCCAGCCCCCACTGTGAGCTGGGCTTTGTCCACCACTCCGAGCACAGAGAAGTCTCTGGGGTGCGGGTCAGGCTCAGGGTGAGGCAAGGGCCATGTCCTCTCATTAAATGGCACCATTTCCACTGAGTTGCTCAGGGCAAGAACCTCCACTTTTCCAATCCACTTAGTAATTGTCACAACTCTATGCGATGGGCACCATTACTGCGCCCATTTTACAGATTAGGAAATGGAGGCACACGGCTCAGAGGTGGAGGACTGACGCCAACCCAGGTGGTCTGAGTCCACTGCCCATGCTTTCCACTTTTGCCCTGCACGGCCTCCTAAGACCTGGCTAACATGCCACTTCCTCCTGGAAGCCTTCCCTGCTATGTCCCAAGCAAGAGGCAGTAGTGAGAGGAGTCTGACAAGTTCAAATCCCAGCTCTGCCCGTTGTGAGCTGTGTTCCCTCATGCTCTGGAGCCCGTGTGCCACATTTGGAGAATTGGTGTGCTGCCACGGAAGATCCTGTGTGACACAGCTAAGGCCGGTGGCTCAGACGGTAAAGCGTCTGCCTGCAGTGCAGGAGACCTAAGTTCGATCCCTGGGTTGGGAATATCCCCTGGAGAAGGAAATAGCAACCCACTCCAGTACCCTTGCCTGGAAAATCCAATGGACAGAAGAGCCTGGTAGGCTACAGTCCATGTGGTTGCAAAGAGTTGGACATGACTGAATGACTTAAAAAAGACCCAACACAGCCAAATAAAAATAAATAAATAATATTTTTAAAATCCTGAATTTTAAAAAGTAAGCAATCTGAGAAGTAATTTCAGCTTTCTTTTACCTTAATTTCCGATTGACCCTTAACCGGCTGTGGTTTTGAAATCTGGGGGTAGGGTGGGGCCCAACTTCATGAGCTGTGGGTTCAAATACAACTCTGCTGGCTTTTGGTTGCACAAACATGGGCAACTTATTCAGCCTTGAGTTGCCTCTGTTTCATCTTTGAAAGGAGAATGACCACAACATCTACTTCAGCGGTGCCTTTGAAGATTAGCGGAGTCAATATTTGCATAGTGCTTCCTGCGGTGCCTGGCACTTGGGAAGTTCTCAAGAGTGAGTGTTAGGAGGCTGTACTCTGAAATCAGATGGACTAGAGTTCGAACCTCAGCGCCCAAGCAGAGGGCAACTGCATGACATTAAGAGAGCTGCTTAATTTTCCCAGGCCTCAGTTTTCCTACCTGTAAAATGGGGATAAAAATATTCCCTAGCCCTGAGGGTCAGTGTGGCGATTTCATGAGCTAATAGGTTACTACATGTCGGACACTGAGGCTGCACTTCCACTGAGCAGGTCTGGCTGTGCTGAAAACGTGTGCCTCCCAAAATTCTTCTCTGTCAGTGCCTCGCTCACCTCAGTCCAGTCCTGGCTCTGCCTCCGTGCTCACAGAGCCCTTTCAGTTCAGTTCAGTTCAGTCGCTCAGTCGTGTCTGACTCTTTGTGACCCCATGAATCGCAGCACACCAGGCCTCCCTGTCCATCACCAGCTCCCAGAGTTTACCTAATCTCATGTCCATCGAGTTGGTGATGCCATCCGGCCATCTCATCCTCTGTCATCCCCTTCTCCTCTTGCCCCTGATTCCTCCCAGCATCAGGGTCTTTCCCAATGAGTCAACTCTTCGCATGAGGTGGCCAAAGTATTGGAGTTTCACACAGCCCTTTAGAACCGCATTAATAGTAATACCAAGTAGTTAATAGTCATAATATCTGGGCTCTAGAGCCAAACTACCTGGCCTCTAATCCTGAGGACATAGCTGTGTGGCCTTAGGCAGGTTACTTTACCTGTCTGTGCCTCAGTTTCCTAATCTACAGAATGGGGATAATGGTGGCATCGACCTCCTAGGCTTGCTGGGAGGTTTAAATACACTAATATGTGTAGAGCATGATGAACAGTGCCTGTGGCAGGGTCAGCCTGCTAGGGTCATCCTCTGTTCGCACAGGACCCTCGGGTCATGATATTAGTATTAGCAGTACTGGCACAATACTCACTGCCAGCTCCTTGAGGTCCCACACTGTACCACTTTCCTCTCTCTCTGGGCAGCACCAGGCACGGCAGGGAGCTGTGATCACCCCCACGTGGGAGATGGGGCGTCTGTGCGGCCAGTGGGGCTCGCTCTGTCCCACGCCTGCAGCTGCCCCAGGACGGGCGCTCACCTCCCCAAGCTGCCTGCCGCATGCCCCTTTTACCTCGCAGCCTTTGGCCATGGCAAAGCCCCCTCCCAGGAGAAGGATGATGTTCCAGGGCACCGTGTCCTGGGCCCTCTTCCACGTCAGCAAGGGCACTGTCTCCGTGTTGGGAGCTGGGCAGAGAGAAGACACTCAGCTTGGGAGGGGATACCCAGCTCCTCCCACCACACCCCCACCCCAGGCAGGGAAGGGACCCGACACACTCTCAGGACCCTCAACCGGAGGAGGGAACATCAGCCCCTGGAGCCCCGTCTCCGTGGGGACACACAGGGGTCTCCAGGAAGCCACAATCTGGCTTCAGCATCCCATTTAGGAGTTTCAGGGAAAAAAGACAGAAGCATCATGACGGGGCATTTGCTCTACTCAGAATCTTCTGGAATTGCACAGTTCACATGCAGAACATCCTTTCAGTTCCTAACAGCCCTTCTGGGTAAGTGTTACTTTCACCCTCGTTTACATGAGAAAAGGTCCTCTTTGTAAATGAACGTGTACAGAGACGAGAAAAAAAGAGGAAGGAAATTCAGGATAGTAGAAACCGAGGGAATGTCTGGTCCATGGAATCATGAGGCAAACTGTATTTCTTCAAAAGCAGAGATGTCTGCAGTGGATAGACCAAGGGGCTGGTGAACGTCTGCTGAAAAGGGCTGGAGAGGCACTAATTCAGGCTCTGCAGGTCTCTGTTGTGGTCAGGCTGCCACGGAAGCATGGAAGCAGCCACAGAGATGGCAGACACACGTGGACGGGGCAGCGTTTCCAAGAAATTCTATTTTCAAAGCGGGTGGCAGCCAGATTTGGCCCACAGGTGGTAGTTTGTCATCCCTGCACTGAGAGCATCCTCCTGGACCTTGGTTCGCTGCGGGTCCCTGGAACATGACCTTGCCTCTCAGAGCCCCCATATCCTCAGCTGACCCCGACACAATAATGGAAGCTGGTAGGTCCTTGTGGGCACTGATGAGGCAGTGATGGAGCTGTGGGCGGAGGGACATTTCGGTTCAGTTCACAGCTGCCTGGCACCTGGAAGTCACTCCATAAACACTTGTCAGATGATACATACAACACACGGAGCCCAGTGCCTGGCACCGAGTAAGCTCCCTGGAACCGGGCCTTCTCACTGCGGGCTGCCAGCAGCCTCCCTGGAGGAGGATGGGTCTGACCCATTCAAGGTTCCCCCGCTGCCAGGACAGTCCCTGGTTAAACACTTTTTGATATTTTTGTTTCCCCTTTTTGCTGTTTTTCAAAATTTTATAGCATGGTTATCTAAAACAAAAGTTTCTAACTGGATAATAAAGACAATCCAAAGCTACTTAATAAAGCCCCTCTACTCAACAGTCCATGGGGTCACAAGAGTCGGACATGACTGAAGCGACTTAGCACATATGAGATGCACGCAGACCATGGGTGAATACACGTGGTCCTGATGTCACACACCGCCAGCGGATTCACGGGCCAAACCCAAGTATGAGTAAGCCCAGAGCTGGAAGAGGCAGCTGGAGACATCAGGTGGCCCAGCCCTTGGCCTTTAGGTGATAAAACAGTATTTCACTAAAGAGGCACCCAAGGTCTGAAAAAGTGACCCACTTAGAAGGTAAGGGTTGTACAAGCAGAGGCAGGAGGCCCTGAGGATGAGTTTAAGGGAGTTAAGATAATGAGGTTAAGTGAGTTAAGTGGTGAGAGTTTATAAAACTGCTCACCATATGGTGAAGTCAATTAATGTCAGCTGTTATGGCCTTTGTTATCTTCCCACCCAACCATGCCCTTGGCACTATTTCTTATAAACGCAGCCTCTGACTGAATTTCTCACTTCTGGCTCTACGTTATACTCTCTGCCTTCTAGAGCAGGAGCTGAAGGCACAGACTTTGAGACTGAACTAGAATTCACTCCTGGCTCTGCCATTCAGCTGTGTGACCTGAGCCAAGTGCCTCTACCTCTCTGAGCTTCAGAGTTCTCATCTGCCAAAGGGAGCAGTCATACCTCCCTGGAGACCAATTCGGACGATGACCTGGGCTGTGTGTGCAACGGGCTCAGCATGGGGTGTGGGCCGGAGTGAGTCCTTGGTCATTCCATTAGTAAGTGTATACTGGGGACCTACCCTAGCCCCTGAGGATATGGAAGTGGCCAAAACAGGAAAAAAACAAAACAAAAAAAACCCTCCTGTTGGAAAACTTACATGTTGGGAAATTTTATGTGCTATGGAAAAAAAAAAAAAGAAAATATAGGAAAGAGACTGAGAGTGCAGAGGAGGAGTGCTTTTCTAGATGGTGTAGTCAGAGAAGGCTTCTTCTCTGGAGAGGTGACCTTAGGACAGAGTCTGGAGAGAGTGCTGGAGTGAGCCATTCGGATGTCTGGAGGAAGAGCCTGTTGGGCAGAGAGGGAGCGGAAGCGGTCATCATCACCCCCATCACGGTCATCCTCTTTCTCCACTTCAGCAACACCATCCACAGCAGCCTCCTCCTCGCCTTCCTCCCCCTCTTCATCATCATCGCCATCACCAGCCACAAGCACAGTGCACAGCACCCAGTAGGCGGAGCCTCAGTGCTTGGGGAGCAGTCATAAAGGGAGCCGCAAGTACCACTGAGACCCGCAGAGGAATGGGAGCCAGTGGGCAAGATGAAGAAAGTCAAGCTTGGCTTGGGTGTCTGGGGTCCACCTCCCGTCTCTTTTTAACTGGCGGTGTGACCTTAATCAAGTCACTTTCTCTCCATGAGCACTGACGGACCACTCTCTAAGGCAGTGTGGAAGGCATGGGTGTCGAGTACTGGAGTCAACGCTTTAGGAGAGTAGCAGAAAGTGTGGGACTCGATGCTTCGAGGGACAGAAACCAGGGGCAGGAAGTAGGAGGAGCAGCGGGAGTAGGTACCGTGTGGGAGTGGGTGTTCTCAGGGGGACCACTCTACCGCGGAACGGAAGCTAGAATTAGGCAGGAACGCTAATGAAGTAGAAGTTACACAGATGCCAAAGCTCAGAAACAGGAGAAACTCTGAAAACAAAAAAGTTAAAAAAAGTGAAAGTGTTAGACAATCAGTCGTGTCCAACTCTTTGGGACCCCATGGACTGTAGCCTACCAGGCTCCTCTGTCCATGGAATTCTCCAGGCAAGAATACTGGAGTGGGTTGCCATCCCCTTTTTTCCAGGGGATCTTCCCAATCCAGGGATCGAACCTGGGTCTCCTGAACTGTAGGCAGATTCTCTACCATCTGAGCAGAAACTCTGAACAGATCAAGAGATGATACAGGGAGTGGATGGTGAGGAAAGCCAGCTGGAAGCAAGACAGAGAAGCAGGGATGAAGGAACAACTGACTCCCGTTCAGTGGCAGAGCCTCAAAGCCCACAGTCTAAGCCACCTGACCCCAGGCTTGGGGTCCACCTCTGCCAGAGTAAACTCCACACATGCAGACCCCCACTCCTCCTGGAAACAGGAGCTGCCACTGGAATACGCGTTTCTTCCCCCAACAGTAGGGGTTAGATCACAACCCCTATTTCCTGACCTCTGGCCTGGAGCTCATCCCACAGCCTCGGAGGGTGACGGGCCAGCAGCGGCCTCTGTCACCGGGAGCAGATGTTAGCACCTTCTTCTGCAGACACCAGCTGAAACCCCAGTGGGGTCATAATCTGGAGGTCTGAAGGCCAGCCTACAGACGCTTTGGTTTGGGTGCTCAGTGATTTCCTGAGGCTGGAATTGAATGCCTGGGTCTAGGTTTGCCGCAGTCCCCTGCTTCCTCTCCGTCTAGAACCCAGCAGGAGATTTCCATCTCCGGCTCCTTAGGCTCTTGCTTTGGGCCCGGAGTTTTTCTGGGCAGAGCCGAGGCTTTAATAGAGGCACTTACACGACTAAAGAAAATAAATGTCCACGAATTTCTTCGTCAAGAAATAAAGATTTTATTTGTGGACACTGAAATGTGAATTTCATGTCATGTTCACGAGTCAGAAATATATATATATATATATTTATTCTTTTCAACCATTTAAAAAATGTGAAAGCCATTAGTCTGAGTTCAGGGACTGTACAGAAACAGCCACCAGCTGGGTTTGACCCAGAGACTCTAATTGCTAACCCCTGCCCTGGACTATCACCTCTGGCACCTCTGTACCCAGACCTGGTGAAAGCTCAGACAGGGAGAGGGCAGCAGTGGGATCATGCGTTTGTACAATGGGGCTGTCAGTCTCAGGAGGGCCCCGCCTTCAGGCCACTGATCACCACGCTCCAGGCCACCGATGCCCTGGCCTTGCCCACCTTACCTTTAAAGTCAAACCACCACTTGAGGGACGGCTTTTGTGACGGGAAGAAGAACAAGATGGTGACAACGGACACGCCGGTGACAGCGTCAGAAATAAACCTGCAAGGACAAGGCATCTCAGAAGGCCAAGGCTTGGCAGCTTTGCAGCTGAGGATCTGTGGCAGGGGCTTAGGCCCACTGGGAGGGGACGCTGTTGGAGGCCAATGATCGTTCTGCACTGCGCTCGGCAAGTGAGCCGCCTGTGGACGCGAAAGCTCTTTATCCACAGCTCCCTGGGACGTTTAGACTCTGCTGGAGCCAAACCAATATTTATCCTCCCACTTCAAGGACCCTAGGAAGAGGGATTTGATCAAGGAGGGGAGAATCTGAGAGCCGCCAAAGGCTGGAGTCTGTGGAACCCCTATGCATCACTATAACTGGGGCTCCTGTGAAGCCCTGAGTGTATTTGTTCAGTTCCTGTTTGCACTCCTTTTGGGGTGGGCAGCTTAGCGCACAAAGATGCAACCCAGAGATGAAGCTCACACCAGCAGAGCCCACCTCACAGCCCCTTGAAACCTCCCTGCCACCTTCCAAGAATCCACAATGTGTCTGGGGGGGATATCAACCACACCGAAGTCTCAGAGACAGTCCTCAGGGGCAGGTATCTTCCCTTTCAAATAAGGAATCTGAGTCTCAGAGAACAGCAGCAACTTGCTCAGGGCCAGACCATGGTCTGAAGAAGAGATGACTTTGAACGCAGATATTTCTGGCTCTGAGTTCAATAAAGCACAGAGCCAAATGCCAACAAAGGCGCTTTCAGCCCACACATTTGGGAAGAAGAGTATTCAAATGGCCAAGAAACTGGGAAAGATGGTCAGTATCAATGTAATAGAGAAACACAGATGAAAACACGTGCTAACAGACAAGTAAAACGTGAAAAGGCTGACAATATCTAATGGGGATATTGAGAAACACAGGCTATTGGTGGGAAAATAAACTTTCTGAAGGCGGAGTGGGGGAGCTGGCAGTACGTTTCAAAACTTTACGTGTGAATACCCCTTGATCCAGTTCTTGTACGTCTAGGAATTTATCTTCAGGGAATAACTGGGCTCTTGTACACAGATTATGTACCAGGATGTTCATTACTGATAAGAACAAAAAAAAGGGGGGGGCGGATTTTTAGTAGGGACGTTTAAATAAATTGTGTATTATCATATGTATAATGAAGTACCCCTTGCTTGTTTTAAAAAAAGATAAAAAATAACATCAACTGTTATGTTTGACACGGAAATTCAACTGAGATACCTTGTAAACTAAAAAAAAAAAAAAAGCAAGTTTTTGACACTTTCCTGGTGGTCCAGTGGTTAAGAATCCACCTGCAGGGGACATGTGTTCCATTGCAGTCCAGGAATATCCCACATGCCGCGGGGCAACTGAGCACCTAATAGGTGCTCAATAAAAGTTGACTGATTGAATAATGGAATGAATGAATGAACCACGTGCTCAGGGTTGCACAGTTTGTAGTGGCGGAACTGGCATTCGAACCCAGTTTTGTCTGATTCCAAAGGCAGAGCTCTTATCACACGAGAACCCAGATATTTTATCATCCAAACTTAAGCTCTTTTGAGAGCAAAAGAAGGAATTGGTAATAACCACAGGGGATGAGAGGCGGAAGCCTAGCCCAGCTCTCCCCAGCGGCTCTGCCTCCTTAGCTCCGGGGGGCCCAGCCCCGAGGCTCCCCTGTTGGACTCCATCCCACGGGTCCCCAGAGTCTCACCCAGGGGTGAAGAGGCTGGCCCAGCCAGGGATGAACTTCGGGTCCCGGGAGAAGAGGAGGATGGCGAACACGCAGAAAAGGATGAACACGGCCTGTTCAGCAAACCTGCGACGCAGAGATGTGAACACCGCGGTGACCCTGGGCTTTGGCCCGACAGCAGCAAGGGAAGGCCTGGGGCGGGGGCCCACTGGGTGTGGGTGTGGCTACGCCCAGGCCCTGCCTCTGAGAGCCGGAAGTAGTGGTTCACTGCCTCGGCGGGCGGGCGGTCCCGAGAGTGAGGGGCGGGGAGTGCCCGGTGTAACCGGTTCCTTTCCTGAGGCTTCCATGTGCCCCCAGCATCCTTCCTAAGCATCAGGCCCGCCTCCCTGCAAACACGTCATATCATTCCCAGGGTCCTAGGGACAATCCAGAGAGAGAAAGAACGCGAGACACGGACAGAGTCAGAAAACCAGAGAGAAAGGCAACTGACGGGAACAGAGAGGTAGGCGAAAGAGGGGAACAGTCAGATATCCAGAGTGGGGCAGATACGGAGAGCGACAAACACGGAGGGAGGGGCAGACAGAGGCAAAAGAGAGACCCCCAAATGTTGGAGTAAATATCTACCCAGTGTGCCCATCTCACAGATCAGGAAGCAGCGCCCAGAGAGGGTTAGTGCTTTGCCCGAGGCCACACAGGAAGTTAGTAGCAGAGTCAGACCTGTGTGTGGGCCTGCTGACTCTTGGTTATTTTCACGTTAACATGCACTGAAGGAGGTGCTGGGAGCCACCTGAGGCAGGAATCAGGAGGGAAAGCGGGCACTAGGCAGGAAGGTGACATGTCCCCACTCCAAGCCTGAGAGGTTTGCTGTCCTCGGGGTATCGACCCCAGTGCCAGGGCAAGAGGCTGACGGTATTAGTCATCTCCCTACCCTCCGTCTCCAGGCTCCCAGGCTTTTGGTCTTGAAATTCCCTCTGGACTCAGTCCCCAAGAGGTAGCTCTCCTGAAAGTCTAGCGCCCAGTTCTCTTCCCACCCCAAGCGAGGATCTCTGCGCCACGTACTTGATGGGCCCCAGGCTCTGGAATTCCTCCCGAATCGTGTCTCGAGCCCTATTTTCTGCATCAGTTCTGAGCTCAGATTTCTTCTTCCTCCAGCCCCTGAAACAGAAAGCGGGGAAGTTAGGAGTGGCCAGTGCAGTCTAAAACACCTCAGCGACCCACCTCCATCTAACCAGGCCTCTTTGCCTCTGTTTTGGAGACTGTGACAGCCTGCTGGGTGGTCACTCTCCCTTCTTGTTCCCTTTCTAAAATCTGTTCTGCCCACCTATAGCCTGGATGGTCTTTTAAAAATGTGAATCTGATCATTTGGCTCCCAGACTTGAAATCTTTTTTGGGGTCAAACAGACTCAGGAATAAACCATACACACCAGGGAAATAAAATACAAAGTCCAGAAATAGACCCCACCATAAATGGGGATTTAGTCTATGATAAAGTTGGTGCCCCAGCTTGTTGTAGGAAAGATGACCTATTCAGTCAATGATGTGAGACATACAGATCAATGGAATCTAATAGAGCGTCCAGAAATAAGCCCACACTTCTACGGTCAATTGATTTCTGATAAAGGTACCAACACCATTCAACGGGGAAAGAACAGTCTTTCATCAAACGGTCTTAAGACGACTGGACATGTGTGTGAGAGCTCAGTTGCTCGGTCCTGTCTGACTCTTTAGAGACCCCATGGACTACAGCCCACCAGGCTCCTCTGTCCAAGGGATTCTCCAGGCAAGAATACTGGAGTGGGTTGCCATTTCCTTCTCCAGGGAATCTTCCTGACCCAGGGATCGAACCCTCATCTCCTGCCTTGGCAGGCAGATTCTTTACCACTGAGCCACCTGGGAAGGCCCAAGACAACTGGACAGCCACATGCAAAAGGATGAACGTGGAACCCCCTACCTCTTGGTACACACAAAATTTAACTCAAAATGGTTCAAAGACCTAAACATAAGAAGAGCGAGACCTATAAAATTTTTAGAAGAAAACATAGAGATAAATTCTCATGGCCTCAGATTAGGCAATATTTCTTAGATATGACACAAAAAGCACAAGCAAACAAAAATAAATTGACTTCATTAAAATTAAAAATGTTTGTGTGTCAGGAAAAGGTATCGAGACAACTCGATGGTTATCTGGAACAACAAAAAATGCTGACTCCAAACCTGTACCCCAAAGTTGCATCCTTACACTGCACCCTAAAGGACAAGCTCCAAATAGATGAAAAGATGTAAACGTACAAAATACAAAAATACTAGAAGAAAACATGGGACTGTTCTTTCATAACTCTGTAATGGGAAGGAAGACCTTTCTAACTGCAATTGAAAATTTAGAAGCCACATGAGAAAAAATTGATAATTTCACCTCATAAAATGTTTCTAAAAATTTATGCACAGAAGAAAGCATAATAAGCAAAGAGAAAAATCAGAAAAAAAAGTTGTAACTCATACTCAAAATAAGCACTAATCTTTCAATACAGAGAAAATACTAGAAATCAATAAAACCAAGACCAGCAATCAAGTTTTTAAATGTACAAAGTGTATAAACACACAGTTAAACAATTCACAGGAGAGGAAATACCAGGGTCTCATATGAATATATGAGGGTTTCATATGAATATATGAAAAGTTTTCATCTTACCCCTTAGTATGAAAAGTTCTTCAAAATTACTCCTAAAGTAAATGCAAATTATTTTTCTCTTATCAGATTGGCAAAAATCCACCTTGCTGCATGGAAACAGATGCTCTCAAATATTGTATTTATTTTTTATTTTTTTGGCCGCACCTTAGAGGATGCAGGATCGTAGTTCCCTGATCTGGGATCGAACCCAGGCCTCCTGCATTGGGAGCACAGAGTCTTAACCACTGAATCACCAGAGAAGTCCCTTATATATTGTAAGTAGGGGAATGTGTGTGCTTAGTTGCTCAGTCGTGTCTGACTCTTTGCGACCCCATGGACTGCAGCCCACCAGGCTCCTTTGTCCATGGGGATTGCCCAGACGAGAATAATGGAGTGGGTTGCCTCCTGTTGGTTGGTTCCTCCTCCAGGTAATCTTCCCAACCCAGGGATCAAACCCCTGTCTCCTACTTGGCAGGCAGATTCTTTTCCACTGAAAGTGAAAGTTGCTCAATTGTGTCCGACTGTTGCGACCCTATGGACTATAGTCCATGGAATTCTCCAGGTCAGAATACTGGAGTGGGTAGCCTTTCCCTTCTCCAGGGTATCTTCCCAACCCTGGGATCAAACCCATGTCTCCCACATTGCAGGCAGATTCTTTACCAGCTGAGCCACAAGGAAAGCCCAAGAATACTGGAGTGGGTAGCCTACCCTTCTCTAGCAGATCTTCCTGACACTGGAATCAAACTGGGGTTTCCTGCATTGCAAGTGGATTCTTTACCAACTGAGTTATCAAGGAAGCTGTATTCCACTGAACCACCCAGGAAACCCAGACTTCATTTTTATCCCCTATCTACAAGTGAAAATTGTAGAAATTAAAGAGGTAAAGCCTCAGCGAGGGGACAGAGTCGCTCAAAGTCACGCAGAACCATGATGTGAAATCTGGTTTATCTGAGTCCAATGTCTGCGCTTGCTTCTCTGGACTAAGCTGGGCTTTGAACCCCAAGTTTCTGCTCTGACAGGTCAAGAAACACCACAGTCAGAGCTTTTCTATTCTCAAGGGGTTTTCATATCTCTTTGATCTTGAATAGCTCTTACTGGTCCCATTTTACAGATGAGAAAAATTAAGGCCCAGAGAGGTGAGGAAACTGAGTCAGAGAATGACTTTATGACATGCCTGCTACTCCAGCCCTGAGCTGAAGCTCCTATGTGAGTATTTTCCCAGACCCACACATTCATAAAGGAAATCAGTCCTGGAAGGATTCACTGGAAAGATTGATGCTGAAGTTGAAACTCCAATACTTTGGCCACCTGATGTGAAGAACTGACTCCTTGGAAAAGACCCTGATGCTGGGGAAGATTGAAGGCAGGAGGAGAAGGGTGCAACAGAGGATGAGATGGTTGGACGGCATCACTGATTCAATGGACATGAGTTTGAGTAAACTCCGGAAGTTGGTGATGGACAGGGAGGCCTGGTGTGCTGCAGTCCATGGGGTCGCAAAGAGTTGGACACGACTGATCGACTGAACTGAAGTGAACTGACACATTCATAACTCCCTTCACAAATGTTCCTATGTTCACGTGCCATGGGCTCCAACTAGATTTAGCATTTTAATTAAAGGCAGATATTTAAATAGGAAGCTTTCTATCAGTGCCATAAATAGCAAACAAGAATCACTTGTCAACCCATAAAAAGAAAGAAAGTACCCATAAAAATAAAGACATGAAAGCAAAGCTACATTATTACGTTTGGCTGGATACCACTGCTGGCTTAAGTCTCTGGGCCTGAGACTTGCTCTTCCTTTTTTAAAAGGATGATTTGGAAATGTTCAGTTCAGTTCAGTTCAATTGCTCAGTCGTGTCCGACTCTTTGAGACCCCATGAATTGCAGCACGCCAGGCCTCCCTGTCCATCACCAACTCCCGGAGTTCACTCAGACTTACATCCATCGAGTCAGCGATGCCATCCAGCCATCTCATCCTCTGTCATCCCCTTCTCCTCCTGCCCCCAATCCCTCCCAGCATCAGAGTCTTTTCCAATGAGTCAACTCTTCACATGAGGTGGCCAAAGTATTGGAGTTTCAGCTTTAGCATCATTCCTTCCAAAGAAATCCCAGGGCTGATCTCCTTCAGAATGGACTGGTTGGATCTCCTTGCAGTCCAAGGGACTCTCAAGAGTCTTCTCCAACACCACAGTTCAAAAGCATCAATTCTTTGGCACTCAGCTTTCTTTACAGTCCAACTCTCGCATCCATACATGACCACTGGAAAAACCATAGCCTTGACTAGACGGACCTTTGTTGGCTAGGTAACATCTCTGCTTTGGAATATGCTATCTAGGTTGGTCATAACTTTTCTTCCAAGGAGTAAGTGTCTTTTAATTTCATGGCTGCAGTCACCATCTGCAGTGATTTTGGAGCCCCCCAAAATATAAAGTCTGCCACTGTTTCCACTGTTTCCCGATCTATTTCCCATGAACTAATGGGACCAGATGCCTAGAGAGATGTTAAAGTTTTTCCCCACCTTACTGAGACTTTCTCCCCAGCATAAGCAGCGTTGATAAAGGAATATTTTTCTCACTATCAGAGTCAGTGTTATTTGATACCTTGTCCTCAGGCTGCCCCAAATTACCTCCTGTACTGAGGCCCCATGAAATGAGAAACACTGCACAGCATTCCCTGTGGTGTGAGTGTGGACCTGACTTAAGGAATAATACAATTAGTGATTATTGACGGTGGGTGGCATTCACCCAGGGCCTGAGCTCAGCAGGCAAGATCCCACACCACCTGTAATCCCCACTCCCTGGGAGGCCAGGATGACTACGGGCACTACATCCAACTGGAAACTGGAAGGACTTAGGAGGGTCACTCGCAAGGGAGCGGGAAGCTGGGACCCCAGCCTGGTTCCATCTGCTTCAAAGCTCAAGTTAAGTGCCCGGGTACCTCAGGGTTATCCCTCCATAGAGGAAGGAGATCCAGAGCCAGCCCACCAACAGGAACAGCAGCATGAGAGGAAAGGCGAAGATGAACCAGGAGCCGAAGTTCACCACGTCGCACTGTGGGAAGAAACTGGAGAAAAGAGAGAGGTGAGAGCCCGCCAGCGTCAGCCAGACGGATGGATGGACACATCCCTACAGAGGAAAACTGAAGGAAGTATGCTCGGTATTCACAGGGGCGCTGAAGCGCTTCAGATTTTTCCCCACTGTATTTTCTGAGTAATATATTGTGTTGCCCAAAAAGTTCATTCCATTTTTTCATGGTCTGGAAAAAACAACCCCAAACGAACTTTTTGGCCAACCCAATATAAAGTTCCTATATCAGGTGTGATCAGAATAAACCAATACAATGTACTTGGGGAGCAAAGACCAAGGTGAACACTCAGGGCAGCCATTTCCCTGTCTCACCACATGCCCTGCTGGAAAATCAGAACCTCATATAAACCCCATATTCCTTTCAAATACCTCCCTTCCCGATGAGAAGGCCCAGGCTTATGCAATTAAATGTTGTATACGTTTTGCATGTAATTTCCATGCCCTTTACTCAAAACCCTTCATGTTGGATATTTTTACTTAAAGTTCCAGCATTTTCTCCCTAATCTCTTTTCAAGGCTTGCTCACATCAGAGTGAATAGGCAGCCTGAAAACCCTCTGACAGCAAATGCCCTCCCATGTCCCCCATCTCTCAACTCAGGACCAACCCCCGAGGGCCTCAGAACCCCAATCTTTCCTGTCCATCCCTGTGGACAGCCTCCAGCAAGAGCTAACACTGAACACCCTGCTTTGTCCTCCTAGCTGACTGCCCCTTTGCTGGCACTTCCTGCTAACCAAGGAGACAAATGGGTCATCCTGGATGGTCCCCATATCTGAAGCAGAACCATCTTGGCTTCTGGTTTTCAGTCTCACAGCCAGGCTTTGCTCAAAGAATGGAGATGAAAAGACACCAAAGGTTTGCAATGGGGGCTGAAATCAACTGGGAAAAGACCAATGCCTGGCCCCCATGCCCAACCTCCGAAATCAGCATCTCTGCAGCTGAGACCCAAGCAAATGTTTTTTCACCTTTCCTGGAGACTCTAAACACACCCATGGCTGAGAATCACTGTTTTTTACAGACCTGCCTCTTGAGAAACCTATATGCAGGTCAGGAAGAAACAGAACTGGACATGGAAAAACAGACTGGTTCCAAATAGGAAAAGGAGTTCGTCAAGGCTGTATATTGTCACCCTGCTTATTTAACTTATATGCAGAGTACATCTTGAGAAACGCTGGGCTGGAAGAAGCACAAGCTGGTATCAAGATTGCCGGGAGAAATAGCAATAACCTCAGATATGCAGATGACACCACCCTTATGGCAGAAAGTGAAGAGGAGCTAAAAAGCCTCTGGATGAAAGTGAAAGAGGAGAGTGAAAATGTTGGCTTAAAGCTCAACATTCAGAAAACTAAGATCATGGCACCTGGTCCCATCACTTCATGGGAAATAGATGGGGAAACAGTGGAAATTGTGTCAGACTTTATTTTTTTGGGCTCCAAAATCACTGCAGACGGTGATTGCAGCCATGAAATTAAAAAATGCTTACTCCTTGGAAGGAAAGTTATGACCAAGCTAGATAGCATATTCAAAAGCAGAGATATTACTTTGCCAACAAAGGTCTGTCTAGTCAAAGCTATGGTTTTTCCAGTAGTCATGTATGGATGTGAGAGTTGGACTGTGAAGAAAGCTGAGCCCTGAAGAATTGATGCTTTTGAACTGTGGTGTTGGAGAAGACTCTTGCAAGTCCCTTGGACTGCAAGGAGATCCAACCAGTCCATTCTAAAGGAGACCAGCCCTGGGTGTTCTTTGGAAGGACTGATGCTGAGGCTGAAACTCCAATACTTTGGCCAACTCTTTACGAAGAGTTGACTCATTGGAAAAGACCCTGATGCTGGGAGGGATTGGGGGCAGGAGGAGAAGGGGATGGCAGAGGATGAGATGGCTGGATGGCATCACCAACTCGATGAACATGAGTTTGGGTGAACTC
This sequence comes from Capricornis sumatraensis, assembly GCF_032405125.1. Classification (NCBI taxonomy): domain Eukaryota; kingdom Metazoa; phylum Chordata; class Mammalia; order Artiodactyla; family Bovidae; genus Capricornis; species Capricornis sumatraensis. The sequence goes on from NC_091083.1 coordinate 78,527,981, forward strand.
CGGGAGTTGGTGATGGACAGGGAGGCCTGGTGTGCTGTGATTCATGGGTTGCAAAGAGTTGAATATGACTGAGTGACTGAACAGAACTGAAAATCAAAGGATTTGAGAACCTGAGAATATGGTAGAGAGTTAAGGTTTTAAAATCAGCTTGTGAGGTAAGACATGGGTGTACCTAAGTTTTCTCATGAAAATAACTTTGACTACCCACAAGTATAGAACTGACTTACGTACATCAAACCCACTCTCAGGAAGACCAATGCAGTTAGCTTTTCCTCCATCATCCGTATAAATCCTTGATTCTTTGGCTGAATACCAGATAAAGACGTCAGCCTGCACATGGAGCCATGTTGAATATCATGTTGTTGCTGTTGGTTTGTTAAATGCTTACATTTGGATTCACATGGATTAATTTAATATATGAAACATTTCCACGGTAACAAAACCTTAGAAACCCCACCTCTCAGAATCTTGGAATCTGAAAGTACTTAGAATCTTGAAATACAAGGATTTTTGGAAGAGGTTTGGAAAAAATGGAATTGATGTCAAACCATCAGAGAATCCATCTCTTTGATTCTCATGCCCTGACAAATGGCCACTCAACCTCTGTCTGAACAGGTTCGGTGATGGGGAGATTTTACTTGGCAGAGTCCACTCCACTGCTGGCCCATGTGCCTGGCTGCAAGGCTTCTCACAGGACATCACAGCCACACACCAGTACCTCCCACTGGGGTTGGTTTTAGAAGGAGATGTCAAGTCATGTCACCCCTCTGCTCTCAGCTCTCCTCTGACTCTCCTGACAGTGCCTGCCCTGGTCTTCTTACCTTAGCCCCTTCTGCACCCCAGCCTGGCCAGTCTTTGTGCTGCTTCCCACCTTTGTACAGGCTATTCCTTCTGTCTGAGGTGCTCTTCCCTCCTGCGTCCACAAAGTTCACCCCATCACTTCTGGGTCTCTGCTCAAATGTCACCATATTAGAGGGATGGCACAATACCGACCAACTTAGATAAAACAGCACCCACTCCTCTTAACCTCTGCCCCCTTCTTCTGCTCGATTTTATTTCATAACGTATCACGCCAACATATTATATATTCCCTTGCTTTTCCCTTTATTGTTTGTCTCTCCCACCAGAATGGAAGTTCCCCAGAGCAGGGATTTTGCTGGGCTTTGGGCATCGCCGGGTCCCCAGAGCCTGGACAATGGTAGACACCCAAGACACATCCCTGGATGTTGGGTGAAGGAGGAGGAGAGGAGTAGAAGAGGCAGAAGCCCCAGTGCCGCGGACGGGGAGCACTCACTCTTACCTCTTGAGCTGGCCGAGCAGGATGAGGTTGGGGGCTGTGCCCGTGAGGGTGGCGGTGCCCCCGATGCTGGCCGAGTAGGGGATGGAGATGAGGAAGCCCTTCCAGATGTTCCTGCGATATTCCTCCTCCTTCTTGGAGGTAGGGTGGAGATCCGTTGGAGCCTCTGCCTCCTCAGGGCAGTCTTTGCTTTAAACAAACCCAAAGAGAAGCCATTCAGAATTCCTGGCCTTGTGGAGAAACACACTGCCCGGGATGGGAGAGCTAAGTGAACTTTCTAGAAGGCAATTGGCATGGGAATCAAACTCTTCTAAAAATGTGCAACCCTTCAGCTTAAGCATTCTACTCTAAGAAGTTGTCCTAAACTAATACTTGATATTAAATATAACTTAAATGGAAAACTTCATTTCAATATCCATCAAAAAAGGATTGGCTAGATTAAGACGATCCTGTTTCTCGATGGAATACCAAAGCAGTTATTAAAAATGGTGATTTAGATGGGTATTTATTCAGATGAAAGATGCCCATTATATAAAGTGAAAAGGTAGGTAACAGCACTACTTACTTCTTTTATTTTAAAAATATACACATATTTCATGAATATATGAGTATTAAGAAAAGTCTAGAATGATATACACAAAGTTGCTTTGGGGACTTTCGTGGGGATGGAATTACGGATTTTTTCCCCTCTTTTACTTTTTATTTGTATTTTCTGGGTTATTTTCCTGGTACCTTTGTGGAGTTTGGGAAATAATATAGTCAAAAATTGTTAATTATATAATTAAAAGATAATGATGCTGACACAAATTTATTGAGGTGAAAAGACATCCACTACACTCAATTAGCTGAGATAATAGGTTATAAAATGCATGTATAGCATGGTCAGTGATTTTGTTAAAAATACACACACACACACACATGCACACACATGCACACACACATAGATAAATGGTCTAGAATAGTATCCACTTAACTCTTCTAGTCTATCTTTGGGAGTGAGGTGCTGAGTACATTTTTGTTTTTGTTTAAGAGTTCTTTTTCTTTTACCTGTGCAATTATAAAATGTTTATTAGTGGATGAAATTAAGAATTATCTTTGTGTAAAAATCAATTTTTTTTAAAGAATGTAAGACACTTCAACTATCTTGGGGCTTTAATTACTAACATGAAGGGCCATTTCTCCATTGGGTGGTGAGGATGTGATCTGGGGTTTAAAAGGAAGACAAGGGCTGGAAGCAGCTGGAGACAGATGCCATGCTTGGTTATCCAGGGTGAGAGGCCCAGTCAGGGACCTGTGGGTTCCCTCGGACCTAGGGCTCCAACCAGACTGAGCCTCACAGGAGACTAAGAGCAGAAAGTGTTCTTCTCGTGCACTCCCTTCCTAGTTTGGATGGAAAACTGAGGCCCAAAGTGGGGCTTGAGGAACGTAGGGAAAACCATTAGGTATGACCTAAGTCAAATCCCTTCCGATTATACAGTGGAAGTGACAGATAGATTCAAGGGATTAGATCTGACAGATAGAGTGCCCAATGAACTATGGATGGAGATTCATGATATTGTACAGGCGGTAGTGATCAAGACCATCCCCAAGAAAAAGAAATTTGAAAGGCAAAATCATTGCCTGAAGATAGCTGTGAAAAGAAGACAGTTTAGTTCAGTTCAGTTCATTTCAGTTGCTCAGTCGTGTCCGATGCTTTGCAACCCCATGAACTGCAGCATGCAGGCCTCCCTGTCCATTACCAACTCGCGGAGTTCACTCAAACTCATGTCCATCAAGTCGATGATGCCATCCAGCCATCTCATCCTCTGTCATCCCCTTCTCCTCCTGCCCCCAATCCCTCCCAGCATCAGAGTCTTTTCCAATGAGTCAACTCTTCGCATGAGGTGGCCAAAGTATTGGAGTTTCAGCTTTAGCATCATTCCTTCCAAAGAACACCCAGGGCTGATCTCCTTTAGAATGGACTGGTTGGATCTCCTTGCAGTCCAAGGGACTCGCAAGAGGCTTCTCCAATACCACAGTTCAGTTTGATTCCTGGTAGGGGTGGCGGCTGAGAGGAGCAACCCTATGTCCAAGGAGCGGTGACTGCGCGGGTGCAGGAGGGCCGAGAGGAGCTACTCCATGTTCAAGGTCAGGAGGGGCGGCCATGAGGACATACCCCTTGTCCAAGATAAGGAGCAGCGGCTGTGCTTTGCTGGAGCAGCTGTGAAGAGATACTCCATGTCCAAGGTAAGAGAAACCCAAGTAAGATGGTAGGTGTTTTGAAAGGGCATCAGAGGGCAGACACACTGAAACCATAATCACAGAAAAGAAGACAAGCTAAAGGCAAATGTAAAAAGGAAAGATATAAGCATCTGAATGCAGAGTTCCAAAGAATAGCAAGGAGAGATAAGAAAGCCTTCCTCAGTGATCAGTGCAAAGAAACAGAGGAAAATAATAGGATGGGAAAGACTAGATCTCTTCAGGAAAATTAAAGATGCCAAGGGAACATTTCATGCAAAGATGGACACAATAAAGGACAGAAATATTATGGACCTAACCTTGGAAGAAAAGTTATGACCAACCTAGATAGCATATTCAAAAGCAGAGACATTACTTTGTCAACTAAGGTCTGTCTAGTCAAGGCTATGGTTTTTCCTGTGGTCATGTATGGATGTGAGAGTTGGACTGTGAAGAAGGCTGAGCGCTGAAGAATTGATACTTTTGAACTGTGGTGTTGGAGAAGACTCTTGCAAGTCCCTTGGACTGCAAGGAGATCCAACCAGTCCATTCTGAAGGAGATCAGCCCTGGGATTTCTTTGGAAGGAATGATGCTAAAGCTGAAACTCCAGTACTTTGGCCACCTCATGTGAAGAGTTGACTCATTGGAAAAGACTCTGACACTGGGAGAGATTGGGGGCAGGAGGAGAAGGGGACGACAGAGGATGAGATGGCTGGATGGCATCACGGACTCGATGGATGTGAGTCTGAGTGAACTCCGGGAGTTGGTGATGGACAGGGAGGCCTGGCGTGCTGCAATTCATGGGGTCGCAAAGAGTTGGACACAACTGAGCGACTGAACTGAATTGAATGGAACTGAACAGAAGCAGAAGATATTAAGAAGAGGTGGCAAGAATACACATAAGAACTATACAGAAAAGATCTTCATGACCTAGATAACCACGATGGTGTGATCACTCACCTGGAGTCAGACATCCTAGAGTCTGAAGTCAAGTGGACCTTAGGAAGTATCACTACAAACCAAGCTAGTGGAGGTGATGGAACTCCAGCTGAGCTATTTCAAATTCTAAAAGGTAATGCTGTGAAAGTGCTGTACTCAATATGCCTGCAAATTTGGAAAACTCAGCAGTGGCCATAGGACTGGAAAAGGTCAGTTTTCATTCCAATCCCTAAGAAAGGCAATGCCAAAGAATGCTCAAACTACTGCACAATTGCACTCATCTCACATGCTAGTAAAGTAATGCTCAAAATTCTCCAAGACCGGCTTCAACAATACATGAACCAAGAACTCCCAGATGTTCAAGCTGGATTTAGAAAAGGCAGGGGCACCAGAGATCAAATTGCCAACATCCATTGGATCATAGAAAAAGCAAGAGAGTTCCAGAAAAATATCTATTTCTGCTTTATTGACTATGCCAAAGCCTTTGACTGTGTGGATCACAACACTGTGGAAAATTCTTCAACAGGTGGGAATACCAGACCACCTTACGTGCCTCCTGAGAAATCTGTATGCGGGTCAAGAAGCAATGGTTAAGCTGCAACAACGGACTGGTTCCAAATTGGGAAAGGAATACATCAAGGCTGTATGTTGTCACCCTGCTAATTTAACATCTATGCAGAGTATATCATGCGAAATGCAGGGCCGGGTGAAGCATGAGTTGGAATCAAGATTGCTGGAGAAATAGCAATAACCTCAGATATGCAGATGATACCACCTTTATAGCAGAAAGTGAAGAAGAACTAAAGAGCCTCTTGATGAAAGTGAAAGAGGAGAGTGAAAAAGTTGGCTTAAAGCTCAGCATTCCAAAAACTAAGATTATGGCACCTGGTCCCATCACTTCATGGGAAATAGATGGGGAAGCAATGGAAACAGTGTCAGACTTTATTTTGGGAGCTCCAAAATCACTGCAGGTGGTGATTGCAGCCATGAAATTAAAAGACGCTCACTCCTTGGAAGGAAAGCTATGACCAACCTAGACAGCATATTAAAAAGCAGAGACATTACTTTGCAAACAAAGGTCCATCTGGTCAAGACTATGGTTTTTCCAGTGGTCATGTATGAATGTGAGTTGGACTATAAAGAAAGCTGAGTCCTGAAGGATTAATGCTTTTGTACTGTGGTGTTGGAGAAGACTCTTGAGAGTCCCTTGGACTTCAGGGAGATCCAATCAGTCCATCCTAAAGGAAATCAGTCCTGGATATTCTTTGGAAGGACTGATGCTGAAGCTGAAACTCCAATACTTTGACCAATTGATGCAAAGAACTAACTCATTTGAAAAGACCCTAATGCTGGGAAAGATTGAAGGCAGGAGGAGAAGGGGACGACAGAGGATGAGATAGTTGGATGGCGTCACCAACTCAATGGACATGAGTTTGAGCAAGCTCTGAGAGTTGGTGATAGACAGGGAAGCCTGGTAATCTGCAGTCCATGGGGTCTCAAAGAGTCAGACACGATTGACCAACTGAACTGAACTGAACTGAGAGTGGGGCTGGGGTCAGCAACCAATGGACACAGAGTTCCAGAGGGTAGGGATCAGTGCTTTTCCAACAGACTCAGCACAAGCTCTGCCTGGGTAGATGGTTAAACAGATTCCCAGGTTGCAAGGCGGTGAGTGGTGGGGCCAACTACAGAACCCGTATCTCAAATGTGGACTCAAAGCTCCCAAACATGGTGCCAGGGAGGAGCACAGGCCTCAGGATAAGACAAACTGATGTAAAAGCATGTCCCTATCTGCTAGACCCTTCATCCGTTCCCATCTCATTCAAAGTAAAAACTACATCAATGGCCTGTGGGGTCCCACATGCCCTGTCCCCAGCCAATGCCCTCCTGCCACACAAGCAATCTCTGTGACCCCCACCTCCAGCCACACTAGCATCCCGGCTGCCCTGAACTCTCAGGGCTTTGTACCTGCTGGCCCCTCTGCTAAGAATACTCTTCCCACAGATTCCCCAGGACTCTTTACCTTCCCCCGGTGTTTGCCCAAGAATGACCTTCTTAGTGAGGTCTTCCCTGACACACATTTAAATACTGCCCTTTCCCTCCTCCAACCCCCTCCCTAGCCTGCTTTCCAATGCTTTGTTCTCCTGTTCATTGCCATGTGCCTGACAGTACCTGGCTCATGGTAAGTTCTCTATAAATTTGCTGAATGAAGGAAACAGACCTGACTGATGCCCAGCAATGATGCCTTGAGCAAGTCACTTTACTCCCTGCTGTTTGCTTCATTATCATGAAATTGAGATAACGATACCATTAATAACAAGCATTACCATCTGTGCATGGAAGGCCTAACAACCGGCCTACATGATCTCATTTAATCTCAAAAACAACCCTCAAAAAGAACCCAGGTGGGTTCTGACATCATGTCCAGTTGGTAGGTGAAACTGAGTTTCAGAGAGGGGGAGTGACGTGTGCAAACCAACAGAGCTGGTAAGTGGCAAAGCCAGGGTTCAAAGTCAAGTCTGCTTGACCCCAAACACCCAGGTCTTATATCCTCGCTGCTGTATACAAAAAACACCAAGACTAACTGTGCCATCAGTGTCCAGATGCTTCCTGAGTCACACAGGTGTGAAGGGCTGCTACTGTCTTGGGATCTTTTGTCTGCAGACAAAGCTTTAGCTTGGCCCGGTACACCCTCTCCTCCTTGACGATCGTGTGGTTTGCGCCTCCTGCTCTTCTGGTCCTTCCTTCCAGACCCTTCACCTCAGCAGACCTTTAGGGGCTTACTGTACTCCCCTGCCCATCCCATGTTTTCTTTTTTCAAGGAGTCTGGAGCTCAGGGAGAAGTGGTGGTAACTTGGGCATCGGGTCACTGGGAGAAGAATGGGGGGTGGGGGTTGCCTGCAGCATGGAATTCTTGTTCATCCTCTCCTTGGATCAAGCATGGGCTCCTCTATGAATTTCACCAGGAGAACTCACTCTTCTGTGCCAGCAATGAATTGCATCTCCGTGGGCACAGTGTGCAAGCCGTTTTTCCGCACAGCAGCTAGGAGAAAAGAGCATGATGTCTTTAGTGGGATGTCGTAGGTGGGACAGAAGCGTCCCCTTCTTGTGCAGTCAATCAAGAGTACTTCCTCAGGTCCCAGCCTATACTAGTCATTGGACTAAAAAAAAAAACACTCAAAATTCCATCCTTCTACCCAACTTGTTCCTATTAGGAGAGGGCTTCAGGCCTGGGGGAAGGAAGTTAGCTGCAAGGCAGATGGACAAGCCATAACTCAAGCCTAGGCTAACCTCGACTGTTATTGTCAAGGGGATGTTTGGGAAAGACCAGCTATGAGTGGTAATGGATCAGCAATGGGATGGGTGACCCCAATCTGCCACTCATTCAAAACACATTTATTGAGCACCTACTGTGTACTATTGACCATCAGCTTGGGGTACACAGTGAATAATATAGGACAATGTCCTTGCTCCCACGAAAGCACTATTCTAGAGAGGATGACTGACAATAATCAAGAAAGAAAACTTCGGGTGTCAGGGAACGTTTAATTTTAAGGAATCCTATATGTTGTTCTCTGTTTCTCAGGGGCCTTCTGTTCCTTATCAGTTCCTGGAAAACAGGAATGAGCAGAGCTGCACGCAGTTCTCAGGACTGAGGTCATGACCTTTCAGTAACCTTTTACTTTTCTATAAAACTACTTAGTCATGTTCCTATTTCCAATACACGGGTTGTCTTCTGGCACTGTGATGATTGTTATTCCCATAGTTACTGTTGTTATGGCCCCATGACGATTGGCATTCCCTTGGTTACTGTTGTTATGCATTTGCTTTCTGTGGTTTTGCTCAACTTTATATTTTTCTGCCTAAAGCTTCCGTGTATAACAATATATACGCACACGCCACCATGATTAAAGCACCCTTGTTCCACTAGAGACTTGGGTCCCCCACATCCTTCTTTTCTTCGTCTTCTTTTCATCAACTCCTGTCCCCAGGTTCTGGTCTGTCAAGACCAAAATAAGTGGCGCCCGAACAGGGACCTGGAGTACTCCCTTGGCAAGCTGATGGAGTGACTGCGGACCTACTGAGGTCGGCAAGTGTGGGGCAACGGGATGAACGGCTGGAAAGCCCCACCGCTTTTCTACTTTGCTCCATCATTTATTTAAAGTTCAAGGACTCTCGGTTTCATGTCAGTGAATAGAGGCTTGTCTCCAAATGGTAACTGAACATAATCCCTGGTTCCCTGATGAAGGTAGTTTTGATTTAGAGATTTGGAACCAGGTTAAAGAGAATGTTGAATGAGCTGCAAGATGGGCAAAAAATATTCCAATAAATTTCTGGCCATTATGGGCCCTCATTAAAGCTGTAATTTTGCCATTTCAAGGAAATTCTAGCCCCTCAATATTTGACAACAGGCAGAACACTTGTTACATGAATATGAATTAGATGATGAAACTTTACAAAAGGCCCAATTAGAACAACATAAAATATTTCAGAATTTTCCCACCAGCACTGCTCTGGTTGCCCCAAGTGCTCCTCCTCTTGCAATGGGCGCCAAACCGAACGTCCTCTCAAGGACAAGATGACTCTGATAATGACTCTTCCGAAGCTGACAATACTTTCCTTGATGACAATGATAAGCCTTTAACTTGTACTCGTATTTATGAGAAAACACTATCTACTCATTCTCCTTCATGACGAAGGCTTTCTGGATTGCTGGCTTTACAATCTCGAATCTCTGAGGCTGATGACTTTTCTGCGTTTCCTGTTTTAAAAAATCCTTATGCTCAAGGCCAAAACATACCTCAACATCAAGACATTGATTTTTCTCACATGCAACAAATGAAAAAAGTTGGAACTATGTACAGCCCTCATTCGCCCTTTACTAAGGAACTTTTAAATGCTATGGCATCTTCTGTCGGAAATTTTGTTCCTTATGATTGGCGACTTTTGATAAAGGCTCTTCTTAAGCCAGGAGAATATCTTCAAAGGACAATGTGGTTTCAGGATGTAGCCCGAGATCATGCCAATTCTAATACTCGAGCTGGTGCTCCCCCAAACCAAATTACTTTTGAAATGTTAACCAGTACAAGGCAGTTTGACGCAGTGAAAGCCCAAATACAATGCCTTCCCTTATTACATGGACAATTGAAAGAAGTTGCCCTTGAAGCTTGGGATCAAATTACTCCTCAGGGAGAACCTAAAGGCAGCGACACAAAAATATTTCAAGGACCTAATGAAGCCTATGCTGTTTTTTTAACTAGATTGGAAGTTTCTATTTCCCATAGTGTTATTGGAAAAGAAGCCGAAAGGCAACTAGGAAAACTGCTTGCTTATGAGAATGCAAATCAGAAATGTCAAAGAGCTATCTCTCCAATCCGTGAGACTGGGGCTATTATCGACTATTTGATGGCTTGTCGCAATTTAGGACCAGAAACTCAAAAAATGCAAATGCTAGCTGAAACAATGGCTTCCGCCTTTAAGAAGGAGAATGAAAGATGTTTTGCATGTGGAGATAAAACACATTTAAAAAAGGATTGTCCTAAAAAGCACACATAAAAAATTAAAACTGTTGAAAAACCCCCAGAAATTTGCCCTCATTGCCATAACGGGATACATTGGGCCAGGGAATGTCAGTCTAAATATGATGTTGAAGGAAAGCCTATTTCGGGAAACTCCAAGCTGGGGACTCCTCAGGTCCCCATCAACAAAAACCAGGGGCAAACTTCATCTTTTCCCTCAAACCCTCAACATCTGGCAGTGCTGCCATTGATATACCAGGCCTAAATGATTTTCTCCTTTTTCCTCAAGCAGTCCCTTTTAGAATACCTACCAGACTTTTGGACCCCTATCCCCACAAACCTTCAGTCTTTTACTTGGCCAATCTAGTCTGACTTCTAAAGGAATTACTGTTCACCCTGGAGTAATTGATTCAGATTATAAGGGAGAAATTCAAATTATGATGTCATCTCAGATATTATGGCAATTTAAAAAGGGAGATAAAATTGCTCAATTACTTCTTTTACCTTACATTTCTATTAACTCCTCTGATGGTATGTGGACAGATGGATTTGGCAGTACAGATTAAAAATAATCCTTATAGACATCAATTATATCTGAATATACCTGACCAAATATAAATATCAAAATTAACGGCAAAAATTTTTCTGGTCTTCTTGATACTGGATCTGATATTACTATTATCTCCAAACATTTATGGTCCAAATCTTGGCCTATCCAGAGAATTTCTTGCCAGATTGCAGGAGTTTCTCAAACCAAATACAAGAGGTTTATCAAAGTGTCCAAATACATCCATGCGAGGGACCAGAAGGCCAGCCCACAACATGATGACCTTATGTGAAAGATGCACCCCTTAATTTAATAGGAAGAGATTTACTTATGCAATGACAAGCTCAAACATGTATTCCACATTTTTCCTAGGGGCCACTGCTCACTTAACAAACAATGCAATTATTAAAATTACTTGGAAAGTGACAAGCCTATTTGGACAAAGCAGTGGCCCCTTACAAAAGAGAAACTAGAGGCTGCTAAGGAACTTGTCTATACACAATTGAAATAGAAACATATTGAGGAATCTTGTTCTCCTTGGAATTCTCCCATTTTTGTAATAAAAAAGAAATCTAGCAAATGGCATCTCTTAACAGACCTTAGAAAAGTTAATGCATCTATGAAACCTATGGGTGCATTACAACCAGGAATTCCATCACCTACCATTATTCCTCAAAACTGGCATATTATTATTATAGATTTACAGGATTGCTTTTTTACTATACCTTTACACCCTCTAGACTGAGAAAGATTTGCCTTCTCTTTTCCTTTTCCTAATCACATTGGGCCTCATAAATGATATCAATGGACTGTATTGCCTCAAGAAATGATTAATTCTCCCACCCTGTGTCAATATTATGTAGCCAAAGCCCTTGAACCTGTGGGAAAACAATTTCCTGACTTTCCTATTATTCATTATATGGATGATATATTGTTTTTGGCTCCATCTGTTTTAGAGACTCAACATATGTTTGATATAGCTCAACGATGCTTAAAAGACTCTGGATTAATTATTGCCCCTGAAAAAATTCAAACCTCTACACCTTACCATTATTTAGGATCTATTGTTAATAGACAACATATTACTCCCCAACTAACACAAATTCGTACTGATATATTATCAACCTTGAATGATTTTCAAAAACTTTTAGGTGATATAAACTGGATTAGACCCTCTTTGGGCATTGCAAATTATCAACTGACTAATTTATTTAATACTTTGAAAGGAGATCCTGATTTAAATAGCCCTCGTTCACTTTCACAAGAGGCACGAGAGGAATTCTGTTTAGTACAAAATAAATTACAAAAACAATTTCTTACTCGTATTAGGCTTGAATTGCCTTTAAAGTTGTTTAAACTCCCCTCTCTCCATTCTCCCACCAGACTTCTTGCCCAATAAGAACACCCGGTATAATGGATCTATATGGCAAAACCAATACAATATTGTAAAGTAAAAAAAAATAAAATAAATAAAATCTGAAAAAAAAATAACCGATCTATACCCATTTTAGAGGGACAAAGTCATGCCCTATCTTTATTTAATCACTCTAATAATTATCAATGGGAGAAATAGAACTAAGACTTTGATTGGCTCCAATCCCCATAAAATTGTATTACCTATTAATGAAACTCAATTTGAAAATGCATTACAAACTTCTACCAATTTCCAAATAGCCTTCTTAGACTATTTCATTTCATTATCCTTCTAATAAATTTGAAATTTCTTCAAAAATACTGAATTTATTATCTCTCACATTGTTACATCACAACCTATACCTCAAGCTGATGTTTTCTATATAGATGGGACTAAAAACTCCAAAGCCTCATTTGGGTCTCTCAAAAAATATAAAGTCTTTTATACTAAATTTCATTCTGCTCAACAAAATGAATTATATGCTCTTATTCAGGTTATTCACCTACATCCTTACCCTATTAATATAGTTTCTGATTCTTCATATTCAGTTTTTGTATTAAAAATTATAGAAACTTCTACCATCAATTCTAATCAATCTATTATTCGACAACTTTTTCTTGAATTACAATCCATTATTATATATTACTCATATCCAAGCACATTCTGGCCTTCTCGGTCCAATGACTCATGGTAATGAACAAACTGATAAACTTGTTTCTTTTCTACTCCCAAAGAACAACATGCTCTATTCCATAATAATGCTGGCTCCTTATACCAGATTTGGAAAATTCCATACTGCCATGCTAAAGAAATCGTTAATAATTGCTCTACTTGTAGACCCCAACATCTTCGACCCATTTCACAAGGTATCAATCCTCGAGAATTACAACCCAATGAATTATGGCAAATGGATGTGACTTAATGCCCTGAGCTTTCTCCATCTCCTTTTTTACATGTCTGTATTGATACAAATTCTTCTTTTGTATGGGCCACACCTTTTTGAGGTGTGAAGCTACACAACTTGTTATAACTTGTTATAACCCACCTGTTAGCTTGCTTTGCAGTAATGGGAACACCTAGTTCCCTAAAAACAGACAATGGTCCTGCTTATATCTCTAACCAATTCAAAAAAATTTTACAATTTTTTTAATCAAACATATTATAGGCATTCCTTATAATCCACAAGCATAAGACATAGTTGAACGAGCACATCACACACTGAAACTACAGATAAAAATATTTAAAAAGGGGGAATACACAGGAACAATTCTATCTTCCCTATCCAGAGCAGACTTTACTAGATTCCAACGAAAAGACTCTGATGCTGGGAGGGATTGGGGGCAGGAGGAGAAGAGGACGACAGAGGATGAGATGGCTGGATGGCATCAGCGACTCGATGGACGTGAGTTTGAGTGAACTCTGGGAGTTGGTGATAGACAGGGAGGCCTGGCATGCTGCAATTCATGGGGTCACAAAGAGTCGGACACGACTGAGCGACTGAACTGAACTGAACGCAAGATATTCTTTAATCCTATAACTATTGTTAATAGCGCTTTATTTGTTTTAAACTTTTTAAACTTACCACAAGGAGATATCTTGACAAGAGCAGAAAAACATTTTGAGGATTCGAAGGACACTTCTCTTCCTCTGCCCATTTGGTATGAAGACGGGCTAACTAAACAAAGGAAATCTGGGAAATCAATCTTACAGGAAAAGGGGTATGCTTGTATTTCTCCAGATGGATCCAACGAACTCACCTGACTCCCTCTTCAGAAGATCTGCCCCAAGGGAGGCTCTGGCATTCAAAATAAAGATGAAACCAAAAAACCCGCACAAGGAAGAAATTCCAATACAGGCCATGGCGGCTCTGAAAATCTCCAAGAAGACCAAAACATTCGGGTTGCGATGAAAGTGGTGGAGAAAGTAAAACTGGGCGAAGCAATGGAAGTGACTGCAGAGTGGGGAGGAGGAGCAGGTAGACTCGTGATGAGGTCAACAGACGAGACAGATGAGCTGATGGCATTTGAGCTGAGACCTCAAGGATTAAAAGGAGTCAATCATACGGAGAGTTGTGGGAAGAGGGACTGGGGCAACAGGAACAGCAAATGCAAAGGCCCTGAGGTGACGTGTGTCTGGTATGTTGGGAAGCAGAAGGAAGACCAGTGGGGCTGGAGGGGCCTGATGGAGAGGGAAATTAGGAGGAGGTGGGAGATGGGGCAGGGGCTGGGGTAGCAGAAAGTGGTCTGGATCACACAGAGGTCTTGGGGCTCACCATAAGAATTTTAGTTTCTCCTCTGAGCCAGTTGGGAGTGGAGGCAGGGGAGAGTTTGAGCAGAGGAGAGTCAGGAAAGGATATGACTTCATTTCTAAAGAATCCCTTGCTTGACAGGTCAGCCTCCCCACAGGAGAAAACTGAAGAGATTAAAATTTCCTGCAGCTGAAACCATCACCAAGAGCAAAAGATCCATCCCTGGGCATTGGAAGTGTGATTAATAACTGAACACATGGGTTCAGGGGTCAAGTCTCCATCAGTTGCTTTGTGACCTTAGGTCAGTGTGGTTCTCAGCTAGGGTTGATTCTGCCTTCAAGGGATACTGGACAATGTCTGGGGAAATTTTTGGTTGTAGCAACGGGGATGAAGGTGGTGGGGGTGCTACTGTTACCTAATGGGCAGAGGTCGGGGATGCTGCTAAACATCTTGTAGTACATAAGTCAGCCCCCACAAGAAAGAATTTTCCCATCTAAGGTGTCAAATAGTGCCAAAGTTAAGAAACTGGCTTAGATAAATCCCTTAATCTCCTTGAACTTCTTTAATCCATAAAAGTAATAATTCCCCTGGGGTTATCAAGAGAATTAAAGAATTGATTTATTTGCTATAGACAGAATATTTTCATTCCTTCCCACCCCCCTCCAAATTCAAATGTTGAAACCGAATCCCCAGTCTGATGGTGGTGTTAAGAGGTAGTGCTTTGGGAGGTGACTAGGTCATGAGGGTGGAGCCCTCATCAATGGGATTAGTGCCCTTATAAAAGACCTCACAGAACTCCCTTGCCACTTCTACCATGTGACTACACAGCCAGATGACAGCCAGGCGGTCTGTGAACCAGGAAACAGGCCCCCAACAGATGCTAGATCTGCTGGTGCCTTGATCTTGGACTTTGCAGCCTCCAGAATAGGGAGACATAAGTACTCAGCCTGTGGTATTTTTGTTGTAGCAGCATGAACAACTGAAACACCATTTAAAGCAAGGACCAGCAAACTTCTTCTGCAGAAGGCCAGGCAGTAAATATTTTCGGCTTTGGGGGCCATATGATGTCTGTTGTAACTACTCAAATCTACCATGGTATCATGAAAGCAGCCCTAGATAATACGGAAATGAATAAGTGTGACTAAGCCTTTATTTTTGGACACTGAAGATTTCACATAATCTTCACATGTCATAAAATCTTCTGCTCGATTTATACAACTATTTAAAAACATAAGAGCTATGCTTAGCTCACAGGCTAGATGAAAGACAGGTGGCAGGCTAGATTTGGTGCACCCAAGTTTGCCAGCCCCTGAGTTTAAAATTTTAACAGGAATCTGAGCACTAGTGAGGATTCAGGAAATGTGGGTTAGTATTACGAAAGTACAAGAAAATGGCCCCTGGAGTCTGGAACTGGTCTGACCCAGCTACGACACAGCATCCTCTTGTTGGACCTAGATAATCTCACACATCACTGACTCCAGTTACTCTGAGACTGATAAAATGAGCCAGAGTGAGAACACTGTGATCTTGTTTAAGCACAAAGCCACTTGCCACCCACAAAATACCAAGCATCCCCTTCTCTTGCTAAAGAAATGGCTACTTCTTACCTAATCACAGAATTGTCCACAGGTTGTTTTTTTCTTTTTTTTTTCTATTCGCTTTGTTTTCGGCTGAGCTGGGTCATCCTTGCAGTGCGTGGGCTTAGTTGCCCTGCGACATGGGGGATCTTAGTTTCCGACCAGGGATCGAACCCATATCTCCAGTATTGCAAGGTGGATTCTTAGCCACTGGACCACCCGTTTCTGACAGCACCCAACCTAAAGCAAACCTTGCTTCCTTAGGTCCCCATCCCCACCCCAAATGCCCCAACCAAAGTCTGAATAGTGAGAGGTTCTTTCTAATATCTCTGAGTTCCTTGTCATTGCCCACGGTGTGTGTGTTTCCTCACTGCAGCAATGATAACAAACTCAGCCTGTTTAACTACAAATGCGCTTTGGCTGCTTTGGACAAAGGAGGAAGGGTCTAGACTGCAGCTCTGGCCCTTTCCCTGTCTGACCTCAGGGGCTTGGGGAAGTGTCTTCCCTTCTCCACTCTGGGCTGTTCTCTTCCTGCTGGTACGAGGGAGCAGGGTTCCACCGTGGCCGACTGTCGTTTTTACTGTGCCTAAGGCTGGAGTCTGAAGGCTAAATTCAGATCGTCTCACCCTGGGCCATGCATGGGGAAAGGGCCTCAGGGCTCCCATGGTGGGAGCTCACATTCAAATGCAACGCCTGAGGCTGGAGGCCAGGGCACTAAAGCAGGAAGTGAACGGTTGTTCATAGGACACTGATGCTGGGGTGGTGGTGGGATGCAGAGTCACTCCCTGGGGGCTGACCAGACAGGGAGAACTCTGACCCAGTGACTCCCAGCCGCCACCCATCCCTCACTCACTCTGTACTCTTCTTAACTTGGTCAGGAACAGCTGCCCTGCAGCATCAGATACTTGCAAAGCTCACCAGCATCTCAGGTATAACCACAGCCCGCCCTCCTCAGCCCTGGATGAACATTAGAATGTCCTGAGAAAGCCCAGGTCCCACTCTGGAGGTTCTGGTTTAGAGGCTCTGGGACCTCAGTATTTTTCGAAAGCTCTACAGCTGGTTCTGTTGTGCAGCCAGGATTGAGAAAGCATCCTTGAATTTAGAGATGTGGAACTGATGTCTCCAGTGGCTGTCCATGACCGTACGGGGTAGGGGGTTGTGTGTGCTCACCAGTTTGCCACAGTCCCCACCAGGCCCCTTTCTCATCCCTGGAACCTGGTCGCTGCCAGTATCAGATCTGGAGAGCCGGATATAAAACCCTAGGGCTGCAAACAAGGCATGCATGCATGCTAAGTCACTTCAGTCGTGCAAAGTTGACTCTTTGCAACCCCATGGACTGTAGCCCGCCAGGCTCCTCTGTCCATGGGATTCTCCAGGCAAGAACATTGGAACAGGTTGCCATTCCCTCCTCCAGGGGATTTTCCTGACCCAGGGATCGAAACTGGGTCTCCTGCATTGTGGGCAGATTCTTTACCGTCTGTGCCACCGGGGAAGCCCACAGACAAAGCAGAGGAGGATATTCACACACACACACACACACACACACACACACACACACACACACGACTGTAAACAGTAGTTATTGGTAGCAATTAAGATTAAGAAGGAGAGACTTTACTTTTTCTTTATGCAAATTAGTTCCATTCCATTAGTAATGTGAAACAGTTTGATACCAAGTATTATTTCCCTCTAATAACGATGCCTTTAACACAGCTGTTGACTGTGTGGATCACAATCAACTGTGGAAAATTCTGAAAGAGATGGGAATACCAGACCAGCTGACCTGCCTGTATGCAGGTCAGGAAGCAACAGTTAGAACTGAACATGGAACAACAGACTGGTTCCAAATAGGAAAAGGAGTATGTCAAGGCTGTATATTGTCACCCTGCTTATTTAACTTATATGCAGAGTACATTATGAGAAACGCTGGGCTGGAAGAAGCACAAGCTGGAATCAAGATTGCCAGGAGAAATATCAATAACCTCAGATATGCAGATGACACCACCCTTATGGCAGAAAGTGAAGAGGAACTAAAGAGCCTCTTGATGAAAGTGAAAGTGGAGAGTGAAAAAGTTGGCTTAAAGCTCAACATTCAGAACACGAAGACCATGGCATCTGGTCCCATCTCTTCACGGCAAATAGATGGGGAAACAGTGGAAACAGTGGCCAATTTTATTTTTTGGGGCTCCAAAATCACTGCAGATGGTGATTGCAGCCTTGAAATTAGAAGATGCTTGCTCCTTGGAAGGAAAGTTATGAGCAACCTAGATAGCATATTAAAAAGCAGAGACATTACTTTGTCAACAAAGGTCCATCTAGTCAAGGCTATGGTTTTTCCTGTGGTCATGTATGGATGTGAGAGTTGGACTGTGAAGAAAGCTGAGCACCGAAGAATTGATGCTTTTGAACTGTGGTTTTGGAGAAGACTTGAGAGTCCCCTGGACTGCAAGGAGATCCAACCAGTCCATCCTAAAGGAGATCAGTCCTGGGTGTTGATTGGTAGGACTGATGTTGAAGCTGAAACTCCAATACTTTGGCTACATGATGCAAAGAGCTGACTCATTTGAAAAGACCTTGATGCTGGGAAAGATTGAAGGAGGAGGAGAAGGGGACGACAGAGGATGAGATGGCTGGATGGCATCACCGACTCAATGGACATGGGTTTGGGTGGACTCTGGGAGTTGGTGATGGACAGAGAGGCCTGGCATGCTGCGGTTCGTGGGGTCGCAAAGAGTCGGACATGACTGAGCGACTGAACTGAATAACGATGATGATAAGGTCAATGAAGATGAAGTAGAAAAAAAAAAATTGGAAAACCAAGGTGCTACTCAGCCCTTCATCCCTTTGCTTCCTGTGACCACGGTGACTCACATGACCACATGAAAACAGGCCAAAGTCTCCAAAGATTGTAACTTCCCTGGGTCCAGAAATCACTGGCTGGTTAGGAGCTTGGTGCTTATGTAAGGTCTTATTCAAATAATAACAATCCCGGAGCTGGTATCAGGAAGGGGGAGCTGAACATTCACATTTGTAATCTTACAGCAGTCTGGGAACAACCTGGGAGAGCTGGGCAGGGTTATTACCTTCCTCTTTACACCTAGGGAAACAGGCCTGGACAGATAGGGTAAGGTTGGGATTGAGATGACCCATTGGGTCATAATGACCCAATTGAATTTTGGGGGCAGAGTTTTTAATGGCAGAGTCGGGCTTGTTCCCAGGACTGTTGATTTGCCACCCCTGAGTCTCGCCCCATCTCCAAAGGCATCTACCTGGCTCAAACCTAGAACATCTAACTATAATGTAACCTCCCCAGCATGACTGAATATTCTTGAAGTGGAAGGCTCTTAGGAAAGAGTTCTTGTGTCAAATTTGGAAAAGAGCACCCCAGGGAGAACAAAGACCCCCAGGGTAGGTAGGTTTACACCTGTTCATTTATTTAACACTCACAACCACTTGGGCAGTAAGGATTTATATCTCCATTTTATATATTAGGAAACTGAGGCTTAGAGCAATTCAGTAACTGGTTTGTTTATTAATTGATAGATTCCACACATTTATTGATCACCTACTACATGCCAAACAGTGTTCTAGGTGAACAGTACTATAGTTCACAGCAAGGAAAAGGATGGACAGAAGCTCCCTTGGAACTTGGAGTCCATGGAGATGGGTAATCAACAAATAAATCCTTCTCAATTAGGAGTCATGGGAAACTTCAGTCTGAATCAAGGTGGAAGGTCTTATTACCCACTCTTTCTGATTCTTGGAACCCTTATACTGGTTTTTATATAATGGCAACTGTGTAACTGCCACGTATTACCCACGTCTGTGTGCCAGGATCTCAATTCTCATGTACGCTTCACAATGATATACACAAAATGGGAGGTTTTGTCCTCATTTTATAGATGAGGAAACAGCCTTGGGAAGAGGCCCCTCTCCCAGCCTCATGAATGAAGAGGGAAGGAGAGGGCAGTGCTTAGCTCAGCCGACAAGACTGCTTTTGAAATGATGGCATCTTCGGCATTCCTAAAGGAAACACATAGGTGGCAAGCCAGGTTTTTTTCTTTCTTTTTAGTTAATTTATTTGGCTGTGCTGGGTCTTAGTTGCGGCTCGAGGGATCTTTAATTGCAGCATGTGGGATCTAGTTCCCTGACCAAGGATTGAACCCAGGATCGAATTGCATTGGGAGCATGGTCTTAGCTACTTAACTACCAGGGAGGTCCCGAGCCAGCCTTCTTTGGGCAGAAAAAAGGAGGGGAAAGCACTGTAGAGTTTAGGTTCAAAAGCCTGGTGGTCCCCTTATTGGCTGAGGGGCTTTGGGCAAATACTTCACCATTCTGTGCATCAGTTTCACCCTCTGTGAAATGGGCCACCCCTTCAGGCATGAAATGCATTGTAGCAGGATGCTGGAGAAACCACCACCCATGCGGCCCTGGTCCCCCAGCCAGTGCAAGGAGCCAAGTGTGTAACAGAACTTCAGAGAAGCAGCGGGGCTGCCCCCCAAGACTGAGGACCCCCAGGGTCTTGTCCAGCGAGCCCTGCCCTGCCCCAGGCTCTATCTCGTCCTGGCACGTGCCTGTAAGCACAGATTCCAGATTCAGACAAAACTCGGCAACTAATGCACCATGTTGCTTTGGGCAAATCATTTTGCCTCTCTGACCCTCAGTCTCTTCATCTTTAAAATGGGAATGATCTTCTTCATAGTACGGTTATGAAGATTAAATGAGGGAATGGGTCTGAAAAATTTAGCACAGGCACAGGGCGTCTTTAGAAAATGGCAGCTCACATCACCCTCACTGTTGTTGCTCTGGGTTCCCCTCAGGGACCTCAAGCCTCCAGGAGCCTCCACCCTGGCCTGGCCCCTGACCAGAGTCTCCACTTCGTCTACCCCTGCCCTCTCCTCCTGCCACCGGGACAGAACACAGAAAGTGGATGAAAGGGAATGAATGTCTCTTTGCCCTGGAATTACCTGGTTTAGGTCTGAGGGCTGATCATTAACCAGTCCCTGCTCTCTGATCCCACCGCCTATGAAAGCAGGTGTCTGCTCCCGCCCCTCGCCGGGACTCCTGCCTCCCGACATCCTGCAGAGTAAGGGCAGAGACTCTGGATCTGACGCTGTGTGTGACCTTGGGCAAGCCCCTTCCCCTTCCTGAGTCTCAGGTTTTGCTTCTTCTTTCACATAACTGGCTTTCACACTTTTTTCCCCCTTTGCCACTAAACTCTTGGGGGAGGGGGAAGACTTCTGTGGGAGGCATATTAACAGAAGAGGACAGACTGTAAAGTCAAGCAGACTGGATTCAAAATACCGGAGCTGCTGTTTTGAAACCACGTGACCTTGGGGACTACAATCAACCACTTTTTCAGTTTCTCCCTCCTTTTCCACTCTTCTAAATGAGGTCAATGCTAGTTCCATGTCATTCAAGGGTAAGGCCCTAAGATGAGACCTATTTAGCACGAAGTAAGTGCTCAACAAACATCGGAACAGTTACTTGGAAGCTCAGGGTATAACGTATTATAAAGAGGGAGCAGCTGGGTTGAAATGAGAGAAGGAGCAGAGTTAACTACTTGCTGCCACCCTGCAGTGACTATGAGGCAGTCTCTTGGAGCCCCAGGACTCAGGGGAAACAGTTTGAAAACTGACAAAGCCAATACTGAAAAGTGAAAGTGTTAGTTGCTCAGTTGTGGCCGACTCTTTGTGACCCCACAGACCGTAACCCGTCCAGCTCCTCTGTCCATGGGATTCTCCGGGCAATAATACTGGAGAGGATAGCCATGCACTTCTCCGGGGGATCTTCCCAACCCAGGGATCGAACCTGGTCTCCTGCATTGCAGGCAGATTCTTTACTGTCTGAGCCATTACTAGGCATCTGCTAGGGAATACTCAAGATCTGCACACTGTGGTCCACAGGCTGAATCCTGCCTGCTGCCTGCCAGCTATGGTTTTAAGTGGATGGAAAAAAAATCAGTAGAAGAATAATATTTTGTGATGTAAAAATTATACAAGGTTTTAATTTCAGCACCCACAAGCAAAATATCATTGGACCACAGCCACACCCACTCATTTACATATCATCTATGGATGGTTTCTCCCTGCAAGGGCAGAGTTTGAGTGGTTGTGACAGAGTGGCCAGCAAAAGGTTAAATATGTTACCGTCTTGTCATTTACAGAAAGAGTTTGCTGACCCCTGCCATAGAACATCTCTTCCTGCCCACATGGAAGACTTTGACCTTGTATAGATCACGGCTTTGCCACTTCATCAACAATGTGATTGATTCTGGACATACCATGTCACCTCTCTGAACCTCACCTGTAAAGGACATAACTATTTCTAGCTTTCAGGGCTGTTGTGAAAAGAAAATAAGCAAGACCCTTGACTGCATGACGGAGAAATACCCGTATCACAGTAAGTGAGATTAACTCAGATGGTGTGTGCCTGTGTACTCAGTCACTCAGTCGTGTCCAACTCTGCAACCACAGAGACTGTAGCCCCCAGTCTCCTGGAATTTTCCAGGCAAGAATACTGGTGTGGGTTGCCATGCCCTCCAGGGATCGAATCTATGTCTCCTGCGGCTTCTGCATTGGCAGGCAGATTCTTTACCACTGAGCCTCCTGGGAAGCCAACTTAGATGGTACATGAATCAGAGTTTAGATTTTTAACAGATAGGTAATTATTTTCACGCATATTCGAAAAAATAGCACACACAAGGCTCATGGTTTCATGGATAAGTCTTGTTGTGTTTGTTGGGGTAAATGATCGAAAGGTACTGCAGCAGACCTACCATCTCAGCTCTCAACACACACCTTCCATCTTTGGGTCCCAGGTAGCATCTGTCATCTGCAGCATCCTATTCACATCTCAGCCAGACGGAGTAGGAAGCAGGCAGGGAGGGACCAGAAGCTGCACACACCATTCCTACTCATACCCCATTGGCTAATCGCGATCACATGACCATATCTAACTGCGAAGGAAGCTGAGACATTCAGCCTTTTCTCTGCACAGTCATGTGCCAAGGTGGGGGTTTTATTATTAAAACTGCAAAGGAAGAATTGAGATTGCAATCTCTGCCCTCTTATATATCAATTTAAAAACCTCCTTTTGAAACACATCTGCATAAACATCTGAGTTAAATCTGAGTTAAATTCACCCATTCCAGTCCATCTTAGTTCGCTGATTCCTAGAGTGTTGATGTTCACTCTTGTCATCTCCTGATAGATGGGGAAACAGTGAAAACGGCGGCTGACTTTATTTTTCTGGGCTCTAAAATCACTGCAGATGCTGATTGCAGCCATGAAATTAAAAGACGCTTACTCCTTGGAAGGAAAGTTATGACCAACCTAGACAGCATATTAAAAAGCAGAGGCATTACTTTGCCAACAAAGGTCCATCTAATAAAGGCTATGGTTTTTCGAGTGGTCATGTATGGATGTGAGAGTTGGACTATAAAGAAAGCTGAGTGCCGAAAAATTGATGCTTTTGAACTGTGGTGTTGGAGAAGACTCTTGAGAGTCCCCTGGACTGCAAGGAGATCCAACCAGTTCATCTTAAAGGAGATCAGTCCTGGATGTTCATTGGACTGATGCTAAAGCTGAAACTCCAATACTTTGGCCACCTGATGTGAAGAGCTGACTCATTTGAAAAGACTCTGATGCTGGGAAAGATTGAGGGCAGGAGGAGAAGGGGACGACAGAGGATGAGATGGTTGGATGGCATCACTGACTCAGTGGACATGGGTTTGTGTGGACTCCGGGACTTGGTGATGGACAGGGAGGCCTGGCGTGCTGCAGTTCATGGGGTCACAAAGAGTTGGACACGACTGAGCAACTAAACTGAACTGTGTAAACAAAAAGAAAGACGTTTTAAAGCAGACAGGATATGGCAGCCATTTTGAAATTAGGAAGGGAAGACCAAGGGAATCACAGAGAAGCCAGTGAACAGTCTTGACATCCCTGTGTCTGTGAAATGACCTGGCACTGCCCTTCTCTGACAAGGAAGACAACCCTTTGTTCTTTAAGTCACTTGCAGACAGGCATCCTCTTATCTGCAGCCAAAAGAATTCTCACTGATGCTGCTGATTCCACGGGGAAGAGAGTGGGCTCTGTAGCCAGGCTCCCTGGGTGCAAAGCTGTGCTCTGCCATTTGCGTGCTGTGTGACTCAGAGAAGTCAGTTCTCCTCTCTGAGCCCTCATTTAGTCATTTAAAGATACGGCAGCCACTTGTGTTTTGTCGCCTTTAGAACACAATTTCTGAGATTTAACTGAGTCTAATTCCTCAGCTCACAGTAGGTTCTCATTCTGTGTTGCACGAGGCCACTCTTATTTATTTATTAATTTGGTCCCTTTTATCCCCATTTCCCAATTCCATCCTTTTCAAAGCAACCCCTCTGATGCATTGAATGTGTAGCTTTTCCTTTGTTTATGTTCTTGCAAAATGTTCTGTCTTTTCTAAGTACTTTTAATTTACATAATGGTGTTGTGTTCTCTTGGGTCGGCCCAAACATTTGTTTGCGTTTTTCCATGAGGTGTTACAGGTTTCCCTGATAGTTCAGTTGGTAAAGAATCTGCCTGCAATGCAGGAGACCCCGATTCAGTTGCTGTGTCAGGAAGATACCCTAGAGAAGGGATAGGCTACCCACTCCAGTATCCTTGAGTTTTGGTGTAGCTCAGCTTGTGAAGAATCCACCTGCAATGTGGGAGACATGGGTTCGATACCTGGGTTGGAAAGATCCCCTGGAGAAGGGAAAGGCTACCAACTCCAGTATGCTGGCCTGGAGAATTTCATGGACTGTATAGTCATGGGGTCGCAAAGAGTCGGACACGACTGAGCGACTTTCACTTTCACTTTCACTTTCATAAGGTGTTACAGAAAGCCCAGTGAACTTTTGGGCCAAACCAATATAACTCATTCTGGCTTTCCCAATCACAACTAGGTTTTACGAGATTTATATAAATATGCGTGAATGCTAAGTTGCTTCGGTCGTGTCCGACTCTTTGTGACCCTTTGGACTGTAGCCTGCCAGGCTCCTCTGTCCATGGGATTCTCTAGGCAAGAGTATTGGAGTGGGTTGCCATGCACTCTTCCAGGGGATCTTCTCAACCCAGAGATCAAACCCACATTCCCTGTGGCTCCTGCATTTCAAGCGTATTCTTGACTGTTGAGCCAGTGGAGAAGCCTTATATAACTTTATGTTCCTCTGAATCTTTCCTCCAGAAAGCAGTTTGGTGCTCAGTGAGGGTGCTCTCCACAATCTACCTCCTCCATTACTGGCGGTGGTGGCTGTATCTGAACCCTGGCCTTGACCCATCATACCATAGGGACTGCTGTGCCAAAGATGGTCACATGACATGAGTCTCCTTCTGGACTTTTGGTACTTGCATTCAGGGTTAAATTTCTGCATTCCAGGGTATATGAACCCTTAATTTTATTAAATATTTGCAGAATGCCCTTAGGAAAGGGTGATTGTTCACACTCTGTGGCAGCAAAGAGAGTTCAGTGGCCCCCATTCCTGCCAACATTGGGCACTCTCCAGCCTTCTTATTTTTGCCAATCTCACTGAAGTACATTTCGTTGTTGTTTCCATTTACATAGTACCTACTTCATAAGGGTGTTTTGAGAGGCCAAGGAGGTAATGTACGTAAGGTGTTTAACTCATTGCTTAGTACATAGTAAATGCTCAATAAATGCACTTTTAAAAAAGGTACCGTGGTTTGATTTAGCTGATCTTCAGTTATTCTCATTATTAAACTTGGCGCATAGTAGGTGCTCAATAAGTGCATCCCCTCTGCCTTCGCCGACACCGCTTGATCATCCCCACTCCCACTCTTCCACCCTGGTGGAGTTGCTCCCAGTCCCTTCCCACAGACTCACCCACAGTCTCTTCACTCTCCCAGCTGAGGTCCTTATGAGAATCCCTGTGGCCGAAGAGACTCTTCAAGATGGCATTGGCGATGGGCAGCATCATGGCGGTAGAGGCAGTGTTGCTCAACCACATGGACAGAAACGAGGTGGTCGCCATCATCCCCAGGATGAGCCTGGGAACAGAGGGAGTTAGGGGCAGATCTAGAACCGGGGCCCCTGGTCCCAGTTTGCATCCCACTTGTCTACAGATGCAAAGTCAAGGCCCAGCGAGGATGAGCCAGTGACCAGTGGAAACCAAATCTGCTCAGCATGCTTATTCTAGCTCTTAAGGAAATTGACTAGCTGTAGGTAAGTGAACTGACCTCAGGTACCCAAGGTAAAATAGTTCCAGAGGGGAACCAACCCTAAATTTTCTCTCCTTTGCCCCCAAATCCTCAATAGCACCCATCGCAGAAAAAAAGATGCCTTGACACCAAGATTTTTCACTATTTTACCATAAACAGTCTTTCCAGCCTCCTCTCCCTCGTCCCTTCTTCCCAGGCACCCCTCTCAGGCTCTGCTGAATTTCTCATCAGCCCCCAAACATGCCTACTGATGCCCGGACTGCCTGCCATCACTTGGTCCTTCCCACCAATAGGAATCCAAATTTAGTGGGTTTTTTTCCTTTACATTGAACTCTTAATCCACCTGGAATTTATTTAGATGTATAGACAGCATATTAAAAAGCAGAGACATTACTTTGTCAACAAAGGTCCGTCTAGTCAAGGCTATGGTTTTTCCAGTGGTCATATATGGATGTGAGAGTTGGACTATAAAGAAAGCTGACTGCCAAAGAAATGATGCTTTTGAACTGTGGTGTTGGAGAAGACTCTTGAAAGTCCCTTGGACTGCAAGGAGATCCAACCAGTCCATCCTAAAGGAGATCAGTCCTGGCTATTCACTGGAAGGACTGATGTTGAAGCTGAAACTCCAATACTTTGGCCACCTGATGCAAAGAGCTGATTCATTTGAAAAGACCCCATTGCTGGGAAAAACTGAGGGCAGGAGGAGAAGGAGACGACAGAGGATGAGATGGTTGGATGACATCACTGACTCAATGGACATGAGTTTGGGTAAACTCTGGGAGTTGGTGATGGACAGGGAGGCCTGGTGTGCTGGTTCATGGGGTCGCAAAGAGTCGGACACGACTGAGCGACTAAACTAAACTGATAAAGCAAAGTCAGATCTAAGAAGATTTTTTCTAATGAATCAATTATACCAACATCTACCGTTTATTGAATCCTTCCCTTCCCCACAGATCTAGATTTCTCCCAGATTATTTATTATGTGTTTTAAAAATCTGCTTCTGAACTAGTGTCATACTGTTTTCATTGTTATAACTTTAAAACCTTGAATATTCATTGGAAGGACTGTTACTGAAGCTCCAATACTTTGGGCACCTGATACGAGGAGCCGACTCATTGGAAAAGACCCTGATGCTGGCAGAGATTGAGGGCAGGAGGAGAAAGGGACGACAGAGCTTGAGATAATTGGATGGCATCACCAATTCAATGAACATGAGTTTGGGCAAACTTAGGAGATAGTAAAGGACAAGAGAGCCTGGCATGCAGCAGTCCATGGGGTCTCAAAGAGCTGGGCAAAACTTAGTTTCTGAACAACAACAACAAACTCTAAAATGCGTTTGATAGTAGCCTCAGCCTCTCTTCAGTGTCAGATATAACCTCCTCCAGGAGGAAGTCACCTGGGCGGCATCCAGCTTCTCAGCCTCATTTGCTCCCCACGTGGCAGCCAAGAGGAATTTTTAAAAAATGCCAATCTAGTCATGTCAATCCCCAGCTTAGAATTCTTCAAAGCAGAGATTCATAGACAGAGGGGCCATGGATATAATTCAGGACCGAAATGATGGGAGTAAATGAAGCTCTACTTTACTAACATCTAATATTCCCTCATAGGTTAGTTGGTAAAGAGTCCGCCTGCAAAGCAGGAGACCTGGGTTCAATTCCTGGGTTGGGAAGGAATTCTCTTCCCCTGGAGAAGGGAAAGGCTACCCATTCCAGTATTCTGGCCTGGAGAATTCCATGGGCTATATAGTCCATGGGGTCCCAAAAAGTCAGACACGACTGAGCGACTTTCACTTTCACTTCAATAGAAAATTTCCTTCAGTGATTAATGAAAACAATAAAGTTCAGTATTATTAGAAGGGACTTGGTTACAGCCTCAAAACTACAATTACTAGGCTGTCACTAGATCTCATCGTTTATTGTGTTAATAAAGAAGTTCATATGGTATTCTATCAGAAATTTTTTTTCTATCACAAATTTGTGTGGTTTTGAAACATTATTGGCTGTGATTGTTGTTGTTTTAAGTCCTACATGTGCTTTATGCATTTAAATAACATTACTGGGAAGGACGCCTTAAGATGCAGCAAACTGCAAAAAAAAAAAAAAAAAGAACAACTTCATTTTAAAGGCCATTCAATTCTCTTAAAATGAAAGTCTGAATCCTATCCAGGAGCCCCGAGGCCCCGTAGGAATGGACCCTATCTCCTTGTCTCTCCAAGGCCATCTTTCCATCCACTCCCCACCCACTGGGTCACCTTGGCTGGTAAATAGAAAATCAGGATGACAGAGCCAGTACTTACTGTGCAGACTCTCATATCATTATTTTATAGGCAGAGAGAGGGTAGGTCACTCCCAGAGCAGGAAAGGTAGGATTCAGCCCCAAGTCACCTGAGTCAAACTGCTAACACGGCCCCCCTCTAAAACTACTGGACACGAATCCCTGGGGGGAGGTCTGGGAACCAATGTTTCAACTGACTCCCAAGTGATTCTTGTGTAATTTTGAGAACTGCCCAAGAGCCTAGCACTGTGTCTGGCACACAGAGCGGGGCTCACTAAATATTTGGGGAATGAATGAACAAGTGGATGGTGGGACATGATGAGTTTGTCACTCCGGATGACCAGAGCAGGAAGGGTGGGGTTGGGCTCCGAGAATGGGGTCCCTCTGCCTCCCCACCTCTGGGCTGGACCCCATTACCGGCCTTACCTGGCTGGCTGGACCCCGGTGAGCATCAGGACCTTGAGGGCAATTCTCCGGTGCAGGTTCCACTCCTCGATGGCGCTGGCCATGATCAGACCACTGAGGAAGAGGAAGTTGGTGTCCAGGAAGTACTGGGCGCAGACCTTGTTGGAGGGCAGGATGCCCAAGAAGGGGAAGAGGACGATGGGCAGCAGGGCCGTCACCGAGAGGGGCAGGGCCTCGGTGCACCAGTACACCGCCATGAGCAGGATGACGAACAGGCAGCGACCTTCCTGCAGCGGGGAGATGCAAGCTTAGGAGGGTCAGCAGAGCTTGGGGTGACGGGGACAGAGGAGGTCCTGGCGCAAGGCCCATCCCCGAGGCACATTCCTTGGGGAGGCAGTGGAGAGGGTACGTGCCCAAGGCTCAGACCTTGACCAGGTGGTGTCACCGATCTGAGCCTCATTTTACTCAACTATAAAGTGGGGGAGCCATACCTGTCATTTTATAGGACTGTGCGAAGGTCACGTGAAATACCCCCATTGTCTTTGAAGCAGTCCCTGAGATGAGCACGAGAGTGAAAGTGGTTTGAGGGACTTCCCTGGCGGTCCAGTGGTTAAGACTCAGTGCTTCCACCACAGGGGGCACAGGTTTGCTCCCTGGTGGGGGACCTAAGGTCTTTCATGCCACATGGCACAGCCAAAAAGAGAGAGAGTGTGTGAAAGTGAAAGTAGTTTGCTTGACGGGCAATCCTAGAGAGCTCTGAAAGGGCACTGAGGAAGTGAAATAGAGAAGGAAGCCAAGATGACGTCTTAATGAGACGGTTACCACTGTGGACAGGTGGGGTGCGATCTTGATCAGGACTCCTGAAGAAAGGGTAGATCAGGCCTCAGTCCCCCTGGGAGGCAAGGAAGCTGCCAACTCTTGGTCATCATTGGTTGAGGGTTGCTTGTGGGAGCGTTAACTCCCCAGCACTTGGGCCTGCCCTGTGCAGCAGCCGGAGAACATGCTCCTGCCGAGCATCCTGGGTTCAGTAAGAAGCTGCTGGCCTGTGCAGAATGGTGAGTGCCAAAGGGGATGCAGAGAGAGCAGCAGAAGCTACTGCTGCACCCATACACGGCATTTAGCACAATGTCCAATACCTGGTACATGCTCTATGAAGAGTGACAATAGTTACTGATATTTATTGGGTTATTGGTCTTCCCAGGTGGCTCAGTGGTAAAGAATCCACCTGCCAGGGTAGGAGATGCAGGTTCGATTCCTGGGTGGGGCAGATCCGCTGGAGGAGGAAACAGCAACCCACTCCAGTATTCTTGCCTGGAGAATCCCATGGACAGAGGAGCCTGGTGGACTATAGTCCACGGTATTGCAAAGCAGTCAGACATGATTTAGTGACTAAACAATAGCAACAACCTTGGGTTATTAAGTACCAGGTGTTGTTTATTCCTCACAAAATCCCAGTGAAGTAGGTGCAATTAATATGACCATTTGATGGATTGGCAATTTAAGATGCAAGGAGGTCACTAGCGAGGCAATGACTGTGAACCAAAGCAGTCTGCCTCCAGAGCCAACTCTCTTAACCAAATTGTCAGCTGATTACTAGAATCTAGGACAGCCTGACAATGCAATTTCAAAGATCCAAAGCAAAACATATTGAGGCTGATTCAAACGCAATCTATTCCAGAGACATCCTCACAGACACTCGGAAATAATGTTTCACCAACGAGTTAGGCATCTCTTAGCACGGTCAAGTTGACTGATGAAATTAACCTGAAAGCAGATGTTTATACCTTACTGGTTTTCTCCTCCACTAGAATGTAAACTCTAGGAGGGCTGGGATTGTGTCCCTGAAGCCAAGAGCAGTGTCTGGAACTTTTAGTAGGAACCCAAAGTATTTCTTGACGTGACTAATACTTGTAACTCAGAGACAATGCTTACAACACTTACAACTCACTGTCTTCCATTCCGCAAACATTACTCCTGACCAGACTGGGAGTTGAGACTAGGAAAATGACTGAGATATTGTCATGCACTTTTATCAGCAAATCTGTGCCAATCATAGGACCATTTTCAATAGTTCTTCTCAAGCTCAAGTGACCTTATCAGACTCTACCCACCTAGTATTCCTCAAGTGGTGTGCTGGGAAATGTTTAACAACTGACTCTCTGAAAAACTGCAGCTATGTGTGTGTAAAAGTTCTTAATTACTATTCAATTCAGCTAAGAATTCACTCAAGTCATCGATCAATGAGTTTAGTTCCACTATGAATGTGTGTGTGCTAAACTGTGTCTAGCTGTTTGCAACTCCATGGATTATAGCCCACCAGGCTCCTCTGTCTAGGAATTTTCCAGGCAAGAAGACTGGAGAGGGTTGCCATTTCCTACCAGGGCATCTTCCAGACCCAGGGATTGAACCCATATCTCCTGCATTAGCAGGCAAATTCTTTACCACTAGTGCCACCTGGAATGTTAGTTATATTTCCCTTTATATTAATTATTAAGACAAAATGGACTCAATGACTAGTCCATTTATCAATGGTGTGTCTTCTTTATTGAATCAAATGATGGTTTTCAAATACTGGAGGAGGGGACTTCCCTGACGGTTCAGTGGTTACAACTTTGCCTTCCAGTGCAGGGGGGTGTGGGTTTGTTCCCTGGTTGGAGAGCCAAGATCCCACTTGCTTCATGGTCAAAAAACCAAATCATAAGGCAGAAGCAATATTGTAATAAAGACTTTAAAAAAATGATCCACATGAAAAAACGTTGGACCAAAAGTTCATTTTTTGTGCTCTTCATAATGTCACAGCTATAGACAATACATTTTAAGTGTGATCTGCATTATTAAATTTTCCCATCACCTTAAGACTAGACAAGCACCCAAACAATAAGCCAAGCCCTGATTTGTAGTGCTTACTGATTTCTGTGAGATGAGTGCAATTGTGCAGTAGTTTGAGCATTCTTTGGCATTGCCTTTCTTTGGAATTGGAATGAAAACTGACCTTTTCCAGTCCTGTGGCCACTGCTGAGTTGGAAGGAACGATGCTAAAGCTGAAGCTCCAGTACTTTGGCCACCTCATGCGAAGAGTTGACTCATTGGAAAAGACTCTGATGCTGGGAGGGATTGGGGGCAGGAGGAGAAGGGGACGACCGAGGATGAGATGGCTGGATGGCATCATGGACTCGATGGACGTGAGTCTGAGGGAACTCCGGGAGTTGGTGATGGACAGGGAGGCCTGGCGTGCTGTGATTCATGGGGTCGCAAAGAGTTGGACACGACTGAGCGACTGAACTGAACTGATTTCTGTGGTGTGAATACCTCCACATGGCTGATTTCAAGCCACCAAGTTACATCACTGGGCACAGAATGCTCAGAGATGGACAGAATAACAACACTGTACAGTATTTCCACCGTACATTTAGAGGTGAATGATAGTAGAAGTAGATAACCGTAGGTGTAAATAACACCAAGACCTTACAAAAGAGTAACACAACTAGGAAGTAATGAGCTTTGACTATCTATTACCTTTGTTTTGATACATTTTATTTAACACCAGTTCATAAAATTTCACCTTAAATAGTTCAACAACTATGTTCAACAACCAGCTAGCAAAATTCATGAAAATCTAGCCATCGGGTCTCGTGAGCCAGAAGTACACAGGCTCCAGTCACTGTTGTGGGCCTCCAAGCAGAAGAACAAACATGGAAAGCCCCCACGGAGTCAAGGTCATTCTGGTGCAAACTTGACATTCTTCAACCCATGTGTGGTATCATGCTCCATCATGCATCCATCGTTTAAAAATAATACAACTGTTTGCTGTCAAAGCTTGCTGCTGGCTTTGGAAGATACACCACATCTATCCTGTTTTATATACCACCTGACAGGCCAATAGGTATTTCAGTTTGAAAAAGATATGTGTGTCTAATCAAGCAAATACTGTAGGCTGGGTGGCTTAAACAGCAGACAATTATTTTTCACAGTTCTGGAGACCAGAAGCTCTGAGGTCCAGGTGTCAGCAGAGTTGGGGAGAACTCCGTTTGTGACTTATAGATGGCTGTCTTCTCCTTACGTCCTTATTTGGTCCTTCTTTGGTGCCAGGCATAGAGAAACATGCTTTCTTCTAATAAGAGCTATAATTTCATTCCCAGGCTTCCCAGGTGGCGCTAGTGGATAAAGAACCTACCTGCCAAGGCAGGAGACATAAGAGTTTTGGATTCGATCCCTGGGTCAGGAAGATCCCCTGGAGGAGGAAATGGCAACCCACTCCAGTATTCTTGCCTGGGAAATCCCATGGACAGAGGAGCCTGGCAGGCTATGGCCCATAGGGTCACAAAGAGTCGGACACAACTGAAGCGACTTAGCACATAGCACAATTCCATCCCCACCCTCATGAACTGATCTAATCTTACAGCTTCAAAAGGATACTAAATAGTTAGTATGAACCACTTGATACCAATAAATTTGATAACTTGGAGGAAATAGAAAACTTCTTGGAAAACATAACTTATTCAATTATTAGAGAAAGAAATAGAGAAACTATTTCATTGACTTTAAAAGAAATGGAATCAATCATTAAAAATCCCCCTGCAAAAAAACAAAAAATACTTCTAAGCCCTGCTGGCTTCAATGGTAATTCTACCAAATGTTTAAGGACTAAATAATATTTATCTTACCCAAATCCTTCCAGAGAATAGAGGGGAAAAAGGAGCACCTCTCAATCCATTTTGTGAGGCCAGAGTAACCCTGTTACCTGGGTTATCCTGACAAAGGTATGAAGCAAAAGGAAAAGAATATTATAATAGTTGAGGTCACCTGGAAAATTTGAGCTCTGAGAAGCTCTGTTTAGAACTGCCTTCTCAATCCTGCCTCCCATCAGTATGCAGCAGAATAATCATAGTAATAATGACAACCACCAACATGTTTTGAGTATTTATTAAATTCCAGGCATTTGACATGTATTAATTCATTTAACGAGAGGCCCTATTATTTTTCAGAGGGGATTACAGAAGACATTGGTTTAGTCATGCGTGTGAAGCTATGACCCAGATAATTCAGTCCCATGGTGGTGTTGCAATTCGTGAACTGCACATCTAAACAGAAATTCTAATTTTTAAACTCTTTTCCCTTAAACATTTAAAGGACTCCGAGTATAACGAGAGCTAACAAGTGCTTACAACTGGCCAGGTACTTTTCCTAGTAATTTACATGCATTAGCTCTTTCCATTCCATAGCTCCTCTTGGAGGCAGGTATAATTAATATCCATTTTACTGATGGAACAACTAAGGCAAAGGGGGTAAGCTGGGTATCTTGCCCTAAGTTACTGAGGCAGACCCAGGATTTGAACTCAAGGTGGCCTGACTCCAGAGTTTGCGCTCTGTACCGCTCCACATCTCTGCATGATCTGCGGCTGCCCTTGCCAGATTCCTGCTCTAGATCTCTAGCATCCGTGGAATCTCTCAAATTCCTAGATCAAAAGAACCCCTCTGAAGCTCACTGGCCTGGCCTTGCCATCTGTGTCCCTCCATCACGTCTCATCCGTGCTCCCACTGTCCCCAGAGAAGACGCTCTTAATGACTATCATGTTCCCTCCCAATTTCCCCATTCCAGAAGCCTCCCCCTTCCATTTTGTCTTCTCTTCTCTAGAGAATGATCTAACTGGAAGCTATCATCCTTGCTTTCATTCATATGAGAGCAACCACCACCAGCACCATAGTAAGGCTACTAAGAACCAACATTTACTGAGAACGTACTACGGGCCAGACACCATTCCAACTACTGTCCCTGCATGATCTCAGTTTAGTTGTGACTGTCACAACTGCCTTATGAAGTAGGCCCCAGGCTTATTTCCGTTTTACAGATAAGGAAACTGAAGCACAGAGTGGTTAAGTAACCTGACCAGCATTACAAAGGCTCCCAGGTGGCACTAGCGGTAAAGAACCTGCCTGCCAATGTAGCAGACATAAGAGACGCAGGTTCAGTCCCTGGGTTGGAAAGATCTCCTGGAGAAGGGCATGGTGAAAACTGACCATTCTACTTTCTATGCAGAGATCATGCGTGTGCATTCAAGTAACTGGAGGATTTTAATTATTAATACTTCTCAAGAGTGATGGGGAAAGTTGTGGTCTTCAGGACCACGTGGGTTATAGGGGAAGAACGTCCCCTATACATTTTTAGAGCAACAACTGGCGAGAAAAACAAACATGACTTTTAAAATATTAGCTTTATGAGCTATAGTTTACACACAATAAAATGTATCTATTGCAAGTGTACAGTCTGTGTTTCAACAAATATATGAACCCACGCAATCACCATCCCAATCAAGATGCAGAACATTTCCAGTAAAGAAATGTGGTAAATATGTACAATGGAATACGACTCAGCAGCAATATGTATGGACCTAGACATGAGCATACTAAGTGAAGTAAGTCAGAAAGGCAAATATCATATGATATAACTTATATGCAGAATCTAAAAATATGGTACAAATGAACTTATGAAACAGAAACAGACTCACAGACATGGAACACAAACTACCATATATGAAAACAGAGGGCTTTCTATACAGCACAGGGAACTATAGTCAGTATTTTATACTAAATTATAATGGGAATGAACCTGAAAAAGAATACATATATATATATATATATATAATTGAATCACTTTGATGTACACCAGAAACTTGCAAAACATTGTAAATCAACTATAGCTCAAAAAAAAGAGACACAGAACATTTCCATCCCCCCAGCGAGTACCCCTCAGCCCCTTTCAGGTCAGTCCTCAGGACCCCTTCAAAACATGGCTATGATTTCCATCACTATAGCTTTTTTTCTCCTCTTCTGGGAATTTACTTAAATGGAGTGATACAGAATGTACCTTTGTATTTTCTGCTCAGTGTAGCGCCTGTGGTTCATCCATGAGGCTGTGTGTGTTTGCAGTTTGCTCTTTTTCAGAGCTGTATAGTATTCAATTCTGTAAATATACCACTCTTTCTCTGAGATCTTC
This sequence comes from Capricornis sumatraensis, assembly GCF_032405125.1. Classification (NCBI taxonomy): domain Eukaryota; kingdom Metazoa; phylum Chordata; class Mammalia; order Artiodactyla; family Bovidae; genus Capricornis; species Capricornis sumatraensis. The sequence continues at coordinate 78,563,613 of NC_091083.1, forward strand.
TTGCTTATGGAAACTGGAGTGTTTCCAGTTTGGGATTATTGTAAATAAACCTGCTGTAAATATTTGCACACTTCTGCTTCAGGGGTGACATCTTGCCAGTCCTTTAGTGCGACGCTACAAATTCTGTGCATTATATGATGGGAGGGGGTGTTGGTAAATTCTGGGCTGCCTGGGTGGCCTTTCAAAGGCATTTGAGTCCCAGGCCTGGATTCTCTCTCTCCCTTTCCTCTCTTTCTCCCTCCCTCTGTTTCTCTCGCTCTGTCCCACTTTCTCTTCCCTCTCTGGGTGCTCTTGCCAGGAGGTCAACATCCATCTTTTGTGGAGAAATGACTCCAGATCGAGCACGTGTCAGCCAGGGGGGGTGACCCAAGGGAAATGGCAGGAACCGGAAAGTCGATCGTTGGCCCTCACGGGGCTCGGGCAGTAAGTGGGTCAACGGTGTTTTGTTGCCTCGCTGGTTAGGAATTGGAGCAGGGCCGAGGTGACCCCAAGTAGCTCCCCTGCTTGGGCTGAGCTTCCTGTGGGCAAACTGGATTCAGAATTGCCAGCTGAGTGCCAGGCATCTGGTGAGGAATTAATAAGTACTGCTGCCCCTCACCCCCACCCCTCCACCCCTGCAGTCCTCTAGGCCAGAGCTGAGTTCCAGAGAGCAAAAGTCGGCCAGGAGGCCTGGAGATAGGACCAGAGAGCTGGTCTGCAGACGCTAAGCTGTGGGCTCTCAGTGATTCAGCCGGCCAAGCCGGTTCCCACCTCCAGGGCTTTGCACCTGCTGCCTCCTCTGCCCGGCCTTCAGCCTTGATCTCTGCCTACCTCACTCCTCCTTGTTCAGCCTCATCTCAAAGGTCACCTCTTCATGGACCACACTACTGTCTACGATCTGATCCCCACGACCCAGCCTCATTCTTGTCAAGCACTTTACAATGACTGGAGAATTTATTCATTCACTTATCATTAGCTCTCTTCCCACCAGACCTCAAACTCCATGCAAACAGCGTTCTTGTCTGTGTTTGCTCACCTCTCTCTTCAGGGCCTCAGTGGACATTTGTCAAATGAATGATTGTGTGTGTGTGTGTGTGTGTGTGTGTGCGTGTTTAGTCAATCAGTTGTGTCCGACTCTTTGGACTGTAGCCTGCCAGGCTGCTCTGTCCATGGGATTTCCCAGGCAAGGATACTGGAGTGATTGCCATTTCCTCCTTCAGGGGATCTTCCCAACCCAGGAATTGAACCCATGTCTCCTGGTCTCCTGCGCTGCAGGCACTGAGCCACTGGGGAAGCCCAAATGAATGGCTAAATGCTCTAAATCAGGCATCACAAACTCAAGTGCAAGGAACAATTTGATGAGTGAAGTGGGCTAGCCTAAGAAAAATCACTTCATTTTCTGGAGTCTGATTTGCACTTCTGACAGTGCTGTGGGTACAGGCAACCAATCTTTCAACACAGGAAAAAAATGACCAAGTTTGTTGATAAATTACAGCTGGCACTGGGCTTTCGTGTCATGGGTACAACAGGGAGAAGTGGGGACTCTGGTGAAGTGGGGCGTATAGGCCCCTTGAAAACAGCAACTGCCAGTCAGCTCCTGACTGTTGCCATGGGGCCCAGGATGCCAGCTCTGGTTTTTCAAGAGAGGCTTGAAATTGTGCTTTTATGTGACAATTCATAGTTTTAAATTATTTGCTCATTAAAATGAAAGTACGGCCAAAAAAAACCCCAAATAACCCATGTCTGTAAAAGGCATGAGACCCATGGTCACCAATGTATGACCTCTCGTCTAAATGGTCTTAATGGGTGGGAAGTCCCAGAAAAGAGCTCACACATACACAATCCTGATCTAATGTCAAGTTGTTCACGGATTACTAGGAATCACAGGATACTCTGTGAGAAGTCCCTGTTCTGTTTAAAAAGCCTCATTTTACAGGCACAGAAACTGAGGTCACAGGAGAAGCCACACGGAGCACAGGAGCAGACCTCACGGTTCCTGGTCCAAATAGTGGATCAGGGAGCGGGGTCCAGTGGGGTTGGTTTTACTCCTCACACAGCACGTGTGACCCACGTCTACCTCTGGGCCCCCTGTTCAGTGAACTCAGACCAGCCACCTGGCCACAGGGAGAGTCAGTCTGCGTGTCTGCCAAATGGAATCTTCCTTCAATTCCCTCAAGGGCAGGTTTGGGTAACGGCTAGTGTCACATGAGCCCAAGGCCCTGTTCCTTTGAATTTTAACCTCTGGAGTCCAGAGGTCGGGGGAGGTGTCTGCTCTTGCAAGCTCACTTTCTGGGTCATCTCAAGAGTCATCAGTATGCCCCTTGGGCACCCTGTTCAGTCTGGATGTTCTGCTTCAGGAAGGGGAATTTGCTGAGATGGCACGGGGTAGACGGAGGTGTAGCTCAAGGTGAAACATTGCTCACAGCCCCAGCCTCTGCCAACAGAAGCTGCCATGACTCAGCTAAAACTCTCAGGGGGGATTACCCGAAGGAGACTGCAGTCCGAGAAGACTGGGGTGAGAAGCCAGAAGGCTGGTCCTAACTATGAAAGCTGAGTGACCCCAGAGGCCAGCATCTGGAAGGACTTGATGCGGACATGGTTGGGGGATGGATGAAATGGAAAGTGGTCAGATTTCTTTTTCAGAAGGGAAAAGAATGCCAAGGAAATCTCTAGAACTGTCCAAATATACCCGCTCTGGGCCACTGGTGGCTGTGTAAGTTTGAATTCATTAAAATTAAGTGAAATTTAGAATTCCAGGTTCGCGGTCACACGAGCCGCATGCCAAGTGCTCCACGGTTACATGAGACGAGTGTCTACCATTCTGGGCAGAGCAGATCTAGACCGTCCCCATCACTGCAGAAGTTCTCCTGGACAGAGTCATTCTAGAGGTTCAGGTCCGAGGGCCAGGAAGCCTGGGTGTAGTGCTTTTGCCCCTGGATTCTTGTGTCACGTCACTGAGTTCATCCATCTGCAAACTGGAAATAATAATAATGGTGCGATACCTACATCCTAGAGGATCCCATGAGAAAGAATGCACGTAAACGCATTCTGAAATACGTACTTAACAGGTAGAGCAGGAGTGAGATTACAAATGAATTTCTTCATTTTTCCAAATTTCAACTATATATGTACATGTTTTTTTTAAAATAGACATTCCCTGAATACATATGTAATGTATCTACAAAATGCTGAGGTTGCATCCTCTTTTCTGAGAATTAGGAAATACTTCATTGTGCAGAAATTTGAGGCCAGCCTGATTTCTTCCCCCTTACAGCTCATCAAATTTTTTGCCTGAATAGCCATAACATTATTTGGTTTAATCCTCAATTCATTCATGTCGCCATGGCATAGCTCAGAGCTGATGAGTCTCTATACATTTTTTTTTTAACTTGGAGACAGAAAATTTGCATATGTTTTAAATTAATTTGACTTCAGAGTCATGTAATTAATTAATCCTCTAGAATTAGAGGTAAATTAATTTTCTACTATTAAAGATTCCAATATTGTTTTCTGCTTTATTTGTTTGATTTCTTTTTCTTTCTTCTTCAGCAACACCAATTACGCAGAAGTTGGATTTCTTCTGTCTTCCGTATTGACCACTTTTCTTTTGTCCTTTCTTACTCTTTCTTACTTAATTTTGTTCCATCTTCTTTAGCCTGTGTAACAAGTTCTTGATTATGTTTTTAATAGTTTACATTTTTCTGTTTTCAGTAAAGCTTTTATAACAGTGTGGCTTCACTTTTCTCTGTCACCCACTTTCATTTCTCTTCCGATGCTGCTTTTCTCAACTCCATCTACTTTTTACTGTCTTCTTTGAACCTTTTATTTCTTATCTTGAGATTTATTTTAGGAAGGTCATCATTTCTTTATTTTTGTGTGTGTGTATTTTACAGAGAAATGTCAGTTCAGTAGTTTCTCCTACTTCATAACACAACTCTTCCAGTATTTTTCTTTATTTTTCATTTGATGCTCTCTTTCCTCTTATTTCTCACACAACGTTTTTGTAGGTCCTATGCTGGCTGCTTATCACAGATATTTGTTAAAGGAAAGTGTGTGGACAGGAGCTGGAAGGAAGCTGGGGCAGGCAGGTAACCCTGTGGATTATCTTAGATCCTTTGTCACCAGAACTGCCCTGAAATATATTAATATCTCTACTCTAAGCAATAGACTTGGAGTGGAGATTAAGTATAAAGACCTAAGAATATCACAGTTCTTCAGTGTCTCCTTGAGTAAGTCTCTGACTCACTGAGAGAGAAAATGAGAACCCTTAGAACCAAATGGCTGATTGCTAGCTATCCTTTCTCTCACCTGCCGCTTTAACACCCTACTTCTTGCCAAGGGTCTTCGAGTCTCTTCATCCGGTTCATCTGAGCTCTGAACTGTCACATACATCTCAGTGACTCTCCCTTCCCCTGTGCATGCTTCAGGCTTTGCCAGGATTAGGAAGGGTTCATAGAGTTGAAAAATCCTTCTGAAGACTTCTACCTCCTGTTCAGGAGCTGCAGAAGCACATGCCACTCTTGGTTCCCTTCTGCACTTTGGTCCAAATCCCACAATCCTTGTCACCTTCACAAACAGGGTGGGATTGTGGTCTGCCCTTCTTTAATCAGATATGGCAATTTCTTCTCCTTTGTTGCTTTTTGTTACTTTTTCCAGACTGCTTCAGAAAGGTGAATGGAATAGAAAAGTCTGGACTCCACCATCGTAGTAATTTTGTCATCAGAAAGTACTATATCTCCTTTTGCTGATCTGTCTTTTCTAATCTTCCTATAATAAACATGCACAGTAGAAACAGTACTGGGCTTCTCAGGTAATACTAGTGGTAAAGAACCTGCCTGCCAATGCAGGAGACGTAGGAGACACGGGTTCCATCCCTGGGTTGGGAAGATCCCCTGGAGGAGGGCATGGCAACCCACTCCGGGATTCTTGCCTGGAGAATCCCATGGGCAGGGGAGCCTGGGGTCACAAAGAGTCGGACATGACTGAAGTGACTTAGCATGCACACACAGAAATAGTATTGGCTTTGGAATCAGACAAGCCGGAACACTAAATGCAATCCTTCCACACTCTAGCTGTGTGATCTAGTTATTTAACTGCCCTCACCATCAGTTTCCTTTTGTGCTATAGGCACGTAATAATGGTCTCTACCTTGGAGAGTGATTTATTTCATATGAAATGACCACTGACATGGGAATGCTCAGTAAATTTGAGCTATTGTTACACTGCAATAACAATACAAGTGTAGGGTTTTCCTGGTGGCTCAGGTAAAGAATCCATCTACCAATACAGGAGACACAGGTTCGATCCCTGATCTGGAAGATCCCACATGCCGTGGAGCAAGGAAGCCTGTGCACCACAACTATTGAGCCTGTGCTCTAGAGCCTGGGGGCCGCAGCTACGGAGCCCACGTGCCGCAACTACATAAGCCTGGGTGTCCTGGAGCCCCTGTTCCATAACAAGAGAAGCCACCACAATGGAAAGCTCATGCACTGCAGCTAGAGAGTGGCCCCCACTTGCTGCAACTAGATAAAAGCCCACGCAGCAAGGAACACCCAGCAGAGCCAAAAATAAAGTTATTTTAAAAATAATAATACAAGTTTAATTTCTTAAAGTGAAAGTGAAAAATTACTCAATGTGTCTGACTCTTTGCAACCCCATGGACGATACAGTCCATGGAATTCTCCAGGCCAGAATACTGGAGTGGTTATCCATTCCCTTCTCCAGGGGATCTTCCCAACGCAGGGATCGAACCCAGGTCTCCCACATTGCAGGCAGATTCTTTTACCAGCTGAGCCACAAGGGAAGCCCAAATTTCTTAAAGCTGAGTTTCAAATAAACTATTTTAAAATCTTTAAATAAATCCGAAAATGTCCGAGCTAGAATTAACCTGAGATTACTTAATCTAGCGGTTCTCAATAGGAGATGACTCTGACCTCCAGGGGAGAAAGGGAACATTTTTGGGCGATTGGAGGGGATGATGCCAGTGGCATCTAGTGGGCAGAGGCTGTTAAACATCCTGCAGTGCCAAGGACAGCCCCCCACAGCAGAAAATGACTTGTTTCCAATAGGAGCAAAGTCACCATTGCTGAGGCTGAGAAACTCTGGTCTAATTTAACCCTTAGTACAGTGACTGCCCAGAGAAGGACAGTGTCTCGCCTGAGGTCACACAGCGAGGCAGATGTAAAGACTTGTTTTACCCCGTTTCGTGGAAAGATCATTGCACTCTGAGGTCAATCAGGCAGCAGAAGTTGGGAGCTGGGCTGGGATGACAGTGAGGCGGGTACATGACCCTGACAGTGAGTCCCTCCTGAAACTTTGTTCCTGGGGTACTTCACCTGGCTGTCCCTAGTCCTGGCCCCGGCTGGGAGCAACAGCTGGGCCAGGGTCCTCATAGTCCCTCACCAGCCCGATTCATGCCAGCCTGACCCAGACATTTCTGACAGAAAGGCTTGTAATCCGCCCACTGAAGAAATCCCAACTTCTCAGGCTCAGCTGGTCCGTAAGCATGGGGATTAAAGTCTGCAGGCGAAACACGCAGAGGTGACAACGAGAAGGAAGAAAGTGCCAGGTCAGGCAGTTAATTTTTGAGCTGGGGGAATGATTTCCAGACAGACACAAGGCAACTTGTCCCCCATTGCCCCCAAGCCTGCCCCCCTCACACAGGAAAAGAAAGAAAGAGCACTGGGGTGTTCTCTGAGTCCGGGGAGGGAGCTGTTCGGAAACCGCGTCCACCCCACCACCCCCTCCCCTGCCCCACATCCAGCTTCCTGCTGGGTTGCGTTTTTGTCAAGGTGCTGGGCTGTGAGTGAGGCGCCATGCCAGGCCCTTTGGGAAGCAGGATCAGGACCAGGTGCTCACAGTGGTGCCCTCCTGCTGCCTACTAGAGGCCCATTCCACAGGAATGTCCAGGGCCAGGGCTGTGCGAAGCCCTGAACTCTAGAATGGCCAGAGCCAGGCCTTCAATCTCTCATTATCCCCTCCAGCCCAAGGCTGGGCCTCCACAGTGGTCAAAACCTCTGAGGCCACTCAGGCTGGAAATATTGGCTCAGGCACCCACGGCTGGTATGAGGGACCTTGGGCAGGTTCAGACCTCAGCTTGCTGATAGATAACATAGGAACTATAGCATCACAGTGCACCTAGAAAATGACCAGTCCCTGAGAAGCAGGAGCCATCAGGATCAACAGAAAGAACAGTGGACAGGGAATTAGTTAGGAGATTTGGTGGGGGGCGGGGGCTGAAATCAGAGCCCAACTTCAAGAAGCAGAGGCACTTGAGTTGCGAGCTTGGCATCTAGTGGTAGAGGGCCTGGGTTTGAATCCTGCCTCTACTGCTTCCTAGAACAAGTGACTTGTTGTGTCTCGGTTTCCCCATCTGTAAAATGGGGATGATGATAATGATGATAAGAATTTCAACCTCACAGAGTTACTGTTACAAGGATTAAATGCAGGGAATGTAGGTTGAGTGCTGGGAGCAGTGCGTGGCAGATTAAGTTATAGAACGTTACCTCCTACTGACAGAATCTGTTACTTCTGCCCATTTCTTGCTTTCTATGCTCGTGGTTTCATCCCAATGATCCGCAAGGCACTTCCAGTCTGCACTTCATGTGCGGTGAAGGCAATGGATGCTGGGTAGATATTAACCCCGAAAGGAAGGGAGTTTGGAGCACACACAGCAGACCCAGGCAAAGGACCCAGCAAGACGAGAGACAATACCAGAGAAACTCTCTCTGCTGAGGCCAAGAGGCATGAGCCTCCACCTGAAAAGAGGGAGTTACGTAAGGCAGCTGGGGCTCAGGGTGACAAGGCCCGAAGGGGTCCCAGACTCCCAGGTCCAAATACTGGTTCACCACCTCCAAGCTTTGACCTTTGGGCTGATCAGTGGCCTTTCTGAGCCTCCGCATCCCCATCCATAAATCAGGGTGCTTGTTCGCCATCCTGACAGAGCTGGGCAGGAAGTCAAAGGGAACGCGGGTGGACGTGGCATGTTTGGAAGCCCTGCCAGGCTGGCTGCATCTCTCCCTGCGGTCTCCTGAGCAGCTTCCCCTGTGACCTCAGAGTACCAGCACTTTTATTTGAGATGGCTGCCCGCACTGGGCACTTAAGACATGCCAGGCATGGTGCCCGTGGACTCTCTCATTCAACCTATCCACAGCCCCACGAGGCAGTAATGACCGCTGTCCCCGGGTTACGTGTGGCTCAGTGAGCTTGAGCAACTGGCCCAAGTTCACACTGCCTCCGTTGTGAGTGGCAGGTGATAGTAATGAAGCTACCGCTCACTGAGGGCTCACTGAGGGCTCACTGTGACCTGGGCCAAGCCTTGCCCTGGACACGCTGAGCTCCCCTGCTCGGCTCACGGCCCTGCTTAGAAAGCAGAAGTCGGAGGCTCAGGGAGGTTCGGCCACTTCTTCACCCACGTGTATGTCTCTAGCAAGGGGCGGAGCGTGATTTCAGCGTGGTGGTCTGAGCCCAGGGCCCTGGGCTCAGGGAAGAGAATTACTGTAATAATGGTAACAGTCAGCGTTTACTGACTCACTGTGTGAAGGTGCTGGGTTAAGCCCTTGAAACTTAACGTGAATGTTGCTCCACCCACATTTGGGTAGGTTTTATGAAGGAAAAGGGAAGGACAGATATTCAACAGAAAAGCACTTCAGAGGTCCTTTCACATCCTTTCTGGGTTTGTTCAGTCCTGAGGATAAGCCTGGCTGATCTCAGAGTTATCTGCCTTCTGGAGGAGGAGACTGAGGCCTGGGGGGTGAAGCCTGAAACTGGCTCAGGGTGACTCAGCAGGAAATACGTAAGACAGCCCAGATTTCCAGCTAAGGCTCCATCCTAACTTCTCCTCAGCCCCCAAACAATCTGAGACAGCAGTTAGAAGCTCCCTGTGTCCATTTGGGCCTAAGACTCAACGGGGGAAACAGGAGAAATGGGAGGGAGAGACTTGCCCCAGAAGACCTCCAAGGCTAGCCACCCCATCCTTCCACTCCTTCCACTTGAACGGACTGTGTTAGACCCCTGGACTTATTAGCAGACGTCACGAGTTCAGGTTCTTCGAACCATTCATGAGAAGTGTTCAAGGGGCAGCTCACACCCCACTGCCCCCTCCAAGCCTCACTAATCATTCATGAGCCAGGCAGGCGGGTGGGGGCGGGGTAGCAGCTGCCCAGTGACCCTCTGCTGCCCGTGGTCCCTCACATCTTAGGGCTTAGGGGCTATGGGCTTCGGTGTTAGAAGAAGAATGGCAAGGGAACTTTCACCGGGATTTTTCTCTGAATAAGCACTATCTCATTTAAAATCCCAGCAACTCCTGGGAGATCAGTTTTTCCCCACTTTATAGAGAGGAGCCCTCCAAAAAACTCCCCCAGTGGCCTGACTCAGCCAGAGGACTGAGAACTTTTGGAACAAGTTCTTCCCAAAAAGAGGCCAAGTGACTGTGTGACCTCAGGCAGCGCCTTCCTCTCTGTGGGCCTCAGTCTCCCCGTGTGTCCCAAGGGCCCTTCAGTCCCCAACACAGGTGGGTGGGTGTGTCAAAGGCCCCCTCAGGGCTTCTCCACCTCCCCCTGCTCCTGGCAGCTGTCCTATACCTTCGGAGGCCTGTACTAACAGAAGGCCTATCTTGGGCTGAAATGAAATCCAGCCTGAAGGCATTATGGTGGGATCTGCCTTTAAATGCCACCTATGCTCTTCACCCGAGTTTCTCTGTGATCAAGGGGTCAGTGGTCAGATTCCTGGAAGGGCTGCCGTGAGGACCCAGGAAGACCATTTGCTATTTCTGAACATCCCCCATGCCCCCACCTCAGGACCTTTGCACTCACTGTCTCCTCACCTGGAATGCTCTTTCTTTATATGCACTCAAGGCGTGTTCCTTCACGTCCTTCAACTCTTTGCTCCAGTGTCTTCTCCTTCAGGTATTTGTTCAAATGTTCCCTTTTCTGAATCTTTCTGACTCTAAAATTGCACTTACCCCATTCCTGGCTCCCTGCCTTCTGTGATTTTATTCTCCATAGTACTGATCATCATTTGACATACTATAGATCTTACCTTGGAGAAGGGAATGGCAACCCATTCCAGTATTCTTGCTTGGAGAACCCCAAGGACAGAGGAGCCTGGAGGGCTCTTTGAACTCCATGGGGTTGCAAAGGGTCAGATAAGACCGAGTGACTAACGCACACACACAAACACACATAGATCTTATCTACTTATGTGTTTGCTTTTTAAAAGAAATGTCTGCCCCTCTAGAATGTCAGCTCCACAAGTAAACGGATTTGTGACTATTTGGTTCATTGCCGTGTTCTCCTAGACTAGTAGCTGGTATGCAGTAGGTGCTCAATTAATACTTTTAAATGTAAGGATCACTCATGGACAGCGCCTGGCACACAGGAAACACTAAAGAAATATTTGCACTGATTCCATATTCATTCTACACATATTTATTAAGCACCTTGTTTGCCAAGCGCTGGGGATATACTGGTTAACCAGACGGGAAGGACCCTTATTTGTACCTTACCATTCGCAGGTACTTATTTCACCCTTTACAAAGTGCTTAGTTTCCCTGGTCCTCAGCATGGCCCCATGAGGCGAGTGGATGCACAAGACAGATGGGGAGACCAAGGATGGCAGGGGAAGTGCCTTGTTCCGCCCACCCCCCACCCCCCGAGCAAGTTCTTGGCAGGGATCCATCCTGGATCAGCTATGGGCCCACCACTTAGCCTAACTTCTCTTGGGCACTGAGGTCTTCCCTGCCCCTGACATTTTAAGTCTCAGCCATTTACCATTGTCCCACCTCCTCTCTGGTCCAGCTCGCTCTGCCCCAGGCCTCCTGGGAGTCACTGCAGGGGATGATGGGAAAGCTGACCCCTGCTGCTGAGGCCTGAGCTATGACGTTCACAAGTCCCTCTTGACAATGACTCTCCACTGCCCATAATCCTTCACTTCTTAGGCCTCTGGGGCCCTAGACTTCAGAGTTAGAGAAAGAATGGCAAGGGAACTTTCACTGGGATTTTTTTTCTGAATAAGCACTATCTCATTTAAAATTCCAGGAGCTCCTAGGAGATCAGCTTTCCCCTATTTTATAGTGGAGGAATTGGAGGCTCAGAGAACCCAACAACCTACACAGAGAGTAAAGGGAAGAAGCCAAGAGGATGCAGAAGCAAGTCCCATCCCCTCTAAAGTACTTCCAGACCCCTAGATCCACAGGCTCATTTGTAATGTAAATAACAATACTACTACTATTACTGTTATACCTGACGCAAATAGCCAACTCACTGGAAAAGACCCTGATGCTGGGAAAGATTGAAGGCAGGAGGAGAAGGGGACGACAGAGGATGAGATGGTTGGATGGCATCACCCATGCAATGGACATGAACTTGGGCAAACTCCGGGAGGTGGCGAGGGGGGAAACCTGGCGTGCTGCAGTCCACGGGGTCAGAAAAGAACTGGACACGACTTGGCGACTGAATAACAATGCCAACAACAGTTCTTGAACTAGTGCCTCTTATGAGGAGGAGCAGCCCAGAGTATTTCAGGTATCAAAACCAATCTTCACAACCCCCCTGTGAGGTAGATCCTATTGGTGTCCTCACACAGAGGAGGAAACTGAGGCACAGAGAGGCTAAGTAACTTATCCAAGGTCACACAGCAAGTGGGGGAGCCAGCGTGGAGTCCGGGAGATCTGGTGCTAGAGTTCATACACTCATGACGTTGCCCCCTCCCCTTCAGAGAGTGATTCTGGAGGACAAATCAGCCCAGTGACTCTGGGCAGACCCTTTGTTCAGGGGAGGAAAGTCAAGGTCTGGAGGAGGTCCAGATCCCATAGAAAAAACAGATCAGGAGCAGGAAACTAAGCCATGTATCCCGGATTGATGGGTAGTTTAGTGGGGGTAGGAAGGGCATCTCAGGACTGCCTCAGTTTCCCCAAGAAGAAGTGAGAGCTGGGCTGCAGGCAGGGCCATGCATTAGGCCTCTGCTGGCTCCCCCAGACCTGGACATCCCACATTCTGGTCTCAGATGTCAACACAGCAGAGCCCATTTCCAAGACTCGTGTCTCAGGAAACTGCTCACACTTCTGTTTCTCGGACTCCATGCTGTCAAACGCTCGGCTCAGGCACCAGGAGAAGTTTTGTTGAGTCCCAGCCCTTTTGAGAGGAATCCAAGGGGGCTCCAGATGGGGCAGAAAATGGCTTAAAGGAGCAGGGAGCTGTTTCCTCCCTTCTCCTGCACTCCAGGCTGCCGGGGGCCAGCTAGCAAGGCGGCTCGTCATGCGAGAAAGGTGGACTGTCATGTGGAGCTGAGGGGACAATCGGGGCTGTGGGTGGCAGCGAACAAGGGCCGCTCTTGTTATTTCTCCCGATCACGGGAAAGGAGGCTGGTCCCGCCCGCTGAGAGCCAGGAGGGCAAAGGGGACCATCAGCTGCACGCAGCAGAGCATGGAGCAGGGCTCACAGGCCCTGGAAGGGCCTTCTTGCCTGGAAGGCCCTCCATTTCCAAATCCCCTCCACCCTGGGAGGCCTTCTGCAGTCAGGCTGTGAGTCCACAGGCAAGCCCTTCCCCTCTTTGGCCCTCAGTGTTCCTGACAGAAAATGGGACCTGATCAAACCTGCCTCATGGGCCTGCTGGGAGAGGATGCCAAGCAGATGCACTGGGCAGGGGCTTCCAGCCTTGGCGCCATTGACGTTCGGGGCCTGAGAGCTCTTCGTTGTGGGGGCAATCCTGTGCACTGTAGGATGTTTAGCAGCATCCCTAGATGCCGGTAGCATCTCCATCGAGCTGTGACAATCAAAAATGTTTTCAGGCCTTGCCGAATGTCTCCTGGAGAGCAAAATGCTTCAGAACCCTGCTTTAAAGGACTCCCCAGAGCCCAGGACACAGGAGGTGGTTTAGCCATGAAGCCAGCCAGCATTTGTTGAGCCCTTTACAACTATCATCACCTGTTATCGTACCCATTTATGGATGAGGAACTTGAGCACAGAGAAGTTATGCAACTGGCCTGAGGTCACACAGCATATTAAAAAACTAGAATTTGCACCCAAGCACCCAAACCCGAGCTCCTACATATCATATTTGACAATTGATGTTTGTTCCTATCTTCAGAGCTCCCAAGACCCCAAAACCTCCAAACTCCCACTCCAGTGTCAGGATGACAGGTCTCTCCACTGGGAAGCCTTTTTACTGTATTCCTTGCCCCTTTCCCCTTGCCGCCACTGAACCAAGAAGGAATGCGGGATTTCAATAAGGCAAACGTAGGCTCAAATGGCAGCCTGACTACTCATTCAGTGAGTGTGAGGTGCTAGGCAAGTGTCTTCATCTCTCTGAGCCTCAGGCTTCTCGTCTGTAAAATGGGTCCATCTCTCTTGTGTCACACAGCAGCTAAAAGCACAGACTCTGGAGCTAGAATGCCAGGTCAGACTCCCAGCTGTGCCACTTCCAAACCATGGGAGCTAGGGCAAGTGACTGAACAATTCTGTGACTCAGTTTCCCCATCTGTAAATGTGGACAATAATAGCACCTGTGCCACAGAGCCGGGACGAGCATACACGAGCTAGCCTATCTCAAGTCCGTTGAACCATGCCTGACACTTCATAAATGCTAGAGAGGTGTTGGCTATGGCTCTCAAGGGGCCTCCTGGGGGACAGAGGAGAGGGCATGAATAAGGCATGTGCCCTGGGACATCAGCAACCTTAAATTCACATCCTGAGCCTCCCAGGGACCGGCACATTCCTGCTGGAGAGCTTAACATGGCTGAAATCAAATCCCTCTCTCCAGTCCAGACCAAGAGAGGGCTTCACAGGAGAGGAAAGGAAAAGGAACTGGGCAGGGCAGCCACTGGGCTGCCAGAAGGGGCACGCTGGCCTCGCCAGCCTTTTTCCAATGTCTTTATTGAGCTGGGCATCACTGTTCTGTCCTGTGTATCAGTCCTCCTGACTCCCCTTGCCCCCAGCACAGGCTCCTTCCCATTGGCTGCCCCTCCCCTTGTGAATTTCATGAACAAGTAGATAAAGTCAAGTGCCTAGTACCCCTATTTTGCAGATAATAGCAATAGCCACAATTCTTTACCAAGTACCTATGTTGCATCAGGCACTGCCAAGCCTTCTGAGCAGGTGAGTGTCGTTATGCCCACTTATCGGATAAGGAAATTGAGGCTTGCCAGAGATGGCTTGGCTTTGTGCATCTCTCTCATCCCTGGTGCATCTCAGCTGGAGGGAGCTGTTGGGACCCACCTGTGTCATTTGTTTCAGGTCCGGTCTAGCTAGGGTGCTTACTTTGCATCCTCAAGGTCTGGGGGGGGCGGTGTCTCACAATCCTGCTCATCAGTCCAGAGGGCATTGCCCAGCTGAGTCAGGTCAGGAAACACGATCTTGCTCCCCATCCCCTCATCAGGAATTGTGTCGGTCTGTTTACACACCTGGCAGGATCTCCAGGAAAGTGGAAAGTTGGCTAGGCCTCAGAGGAGCGGTTCCAAGGCCAAGGGGTCTGTGTGGGCAACGGGTCAAACCTGGCAGGAGAGCATGGAGGCGGCACAGATGAGGGTTCTGGGACCACCTGGCTGGGAGGGGTGGGAAGGTCCTTCCATGTGCCCTCTGGGCCTCAGTTTTCCCCGCTGAAAAAGGAAAGGGCTGGAAACACTGATTTAAGCTTAGATCTTCTACAAATTAGTAGCAGTCTAGGAGTTTAGCAAGTGCATGTGTTCAGAAATCAGAGCTACCTGGCTCAAATGCAAATTCATTCATTGGCTAGTTTACTGAGTACCTACTATGTGTCAGACTCTGTTCTAGCTGCTGGGGATGCTGAGGGAACAAGAAAGACACAGGCCTTGCCCTTATATCACTCATAGTCTCGTGGAGGAGGCAGGTGGTGAACAAATAATGAACATTTCAGGTTGGAATGAATGCCACGAAGGAAATAAAACAGGACACAGTTTTAGAGAGTGTTTTGTACAGTGAGGAGGGCAAGTGTTATTGAGAAGAGGTAATCAAGGAGGTCTTCTTGGAGGAGATGCCTTTGGAGCTAAGACCTGAATGACCAGACAGATCCACCTGTGGAAGATCAGGGGCAAGAGCGTCCCAGGCAGCGAGAACAACAAGTGCAAAGGTCCTGAGGCAGGAACAAGTTTGGCAGGTTTAAAGAACCAAAGGAAGGCCTATAAGGCTGGACCACAAGTGAGAGAAGAGAAGAGTATGGGAGATTGTAACAACCATGTTTTCCAGTTTCTGAATGTGATGCTCTGGCATCTTGGGATCTTGCTAACACTCAGGGCTAGCTCATTCCTAGAGATAGTAAACAACTCACCTGTGTGTCGGCTTTTCAAATGTAAACCAGACAATCCCAGGCCCACACCCTCAACCATCTCCTTTCTTGGACTCTCTCACTCCAGGCCACTATCTGCCTGCCCTTATCACCCAGGGCCAGGGACCAGACAACCAGGGACATCCTCTCTGTCCCAGAGCCCACTGAAATCATTTGAACCAGCCAACTCTAAGCCTGCTTACTCTGACTTGCCCGTTCCTTAAATACATAACACATTGCCAGATAGTGACGAAGACCATGAAGCAAAATAAGGCAGGGAAGAGAGTGTAAAGGGATTTTTATTTTCTATGTTAGATAGGGTGGCCAGGGAAGGCCTTTGAGGAGGTTCATCTTTGAACTAAGATGAATGAAGTGTGGGAGCAAGGCTTGCAGACACATCTGGGGGAAGAGCAGCTCGTAGCGGAAGGAACAGTAAGTGCAAAGGCCCTGCAGGCAGGTGTGCACATGTTTAGTTGCTCAGTCGTGTCCGACTCTTAGTGACCCTCTGGACTGTAGCCTGCCAGGCTCCTCTGTCTATGGGATTTTCCAGGCAAGAATACTGGAGTGGGTTGCCATGACCTCCTCCAGGGGATCTTCCTGACCAAGGGATCAAACCTGAGTCTCTTGGGTCTCCTGCATTGGCAGGTGGGTTCTTTACCACTGTGCCACCTGGGAAGCTGGTAAAGGCCCTGGGGTGAGAGCAATCTTGGGATATTTAAGGAACACCAAGAAGGCCAGGGTGGCTGGCACAGAGGGAGAGAGGGGGCCAGCTTCTAGTAAGTAATCAATAAGTATGAGGTGTTCTTATCCTTTCTTGAGGGCTTACTATAATCTGAACAGAAATATGGGAGCTTGACGTCTACTTCCCTTCACCCCTCATCTAGAAGGTAGGCTTCAGAGATTGAATGAAATGTAATGAACTAAAATGTGAAAGGCATGTAAACCAGTATGGGGCAGATGAGGAAAACACTTGGCAATTATTACTGTTATCAGCTCCCACCCTGTTTTGACACAGCACGGGACAATTTCTGTATCCTAACTGAATTAAATCTCACAGTAGCCATTCAGGGACCTGTGAGTCTTCCCCACTTCACAAGTGAGGAAAACGAGGCTCAGAAATGGGACGTCTCCTGCCCAAGCCCCTTATCTCACAGTCTGAGAGCTACCACCTAAACCCAAGTCTTCCCAACTCCAAGGCCCATGCTCTTTCATCCTCTTACTTCTGAGTCTCAGCTTCCTCATCTGCAAAATGGGAGAGTTAAAACATACCTTGAGGGCTGAATGAAAAATTAAGAAGTTATGATGCCAGTACAACATATGATTTCACCAGGCCCAAAGAATAACCAGGGCAGGAAGGTGATATAATGGGTGTGTTATCACTGAAGAGACTGAGGCCCAGAGAAGTCAAACGACTTGCCTAAGGTCACAGACCAGGGATGTGGAATGAGAATCCAGTTCTGAATTCAAAGCCTCAAAACTGGGAAGGAAAGGCCCATTTTCTTGGTCATCCACCTGAACACCCCCCACTCATGGATTAGGTGGATGCAAAACAGTGGGCCTCTGACTTCATAGGTGTGACTACCAACCCTGAACAAGACTGCTGCAAGCCAGACAACGCCTTCATGCAAGCTGGGGAGAGGGGCTCTTCCTCAGGGGAGTCTGGCCCTGCACCGGGATGCCAGGTTTGCAGGTGGAGTGCAGGTGGATTCGGTCTCATTTCGCCTCCTCCCTTCTCTCTGTGCACTGCACAGCCTGCACAACACTCTGGAGCGTCCTGCCCAGACACTTTTATTCTCATTGTATGTTACATTAAGAAACATGTTAGTCACTAACACCCAAGAATATGGCATTAATATATCATGATAAATATATGCATATAACAGGAGGTTTGAGTGTGCTGATATAGAGACTTGAGGGAGGCTAAAATCAGCGAAGTCAGATTATTTTGCCAACAAAGGTCTGTCTAGTCAACGCTATGTTCTTTCCAGTAGTCACGTATGGATGTGAGAGTTGGACTGGAAAGAAGGTTGAGCGCCGAAAAATTGATGCTTTTGAACCGTGGTTTTGGAGAAGACTCTTGAGAGTCCCTTGGATTGCAAGGAGATCCAACCAGTCCATCCTAAAGGAGATCAGTCCTGGGTGTTCATTGGAAGGACTGATGTTGAAGCTGAGACTCCAGTACTTTGGCCACCTGATGCAAAGAGCTGACTCATTTGAAAAGTCCCTGATGCTGGGAAAGATTGAAGGCAGGAGGAGAAGGGGACGACAGAGGATAAGATGGTTGGATGGCATCAGCGACTCAATGGACATGAGTTTGAGCAAACTCTGGGAGTTGGTGATGGACAGGGAGGCCTGGCGTGCTGCAGGCCATGGGGCTGCAGAGTCGGACACGACTGAGCAACTGAACAACAACAAAAGATCTCCCGAGAAGCCAGACCTGCCGCCTGGGAGGAGGCCCTGCCCAGAGTCCCCCGACTCCTACATGCCGCCGCCTCCTCCTCAAAGCATCCTTAGAAAGAGCCACCTGTGAGTACCCACTGGAAGCACTCTTGATGGCCAGATGGTCAGTCCAGCAAGATTTGCTTTTAGTAAGTTGGGAAAGAAGGTGAGATTCTCTGCAAATATATGGGGCTGGTGCTTATTTACAGGCTTGATTTAATACTCTCCTCTGTCTCCCCTAGCCGCCCAAGGCCAGTCCTCTAACACCCAGCTCCCAGGATGACCATTCTTAGAAAACTGTGAGGCAGTCCCTCCGGCAGCATCCTGACTTCCTCAGTCTCTGGCACTCTTTGGGGTAAGAGCCATGATCCCCGTGGCCCTGGAAATTGCAGCCACTGCATTCCAGAAGGGCATCCCACTCCTTTTCACCCCTGCTGACAGTGTTCCAAGCCAGGAGGACATAATGTAAGAATTGTTCCCATCCCCCGCCCCCAGCCCCTGGCTCTACCCTTCAGATTAACCCCAGCCTCCCTGCAGCCTCCCTCACCAGTCGCCAGGGGACAGGTGCATGATAAGCAACCCTTACAATCATACAGACTTCTGGAACATCAAAGCAGTGATGTTGGACACCTTATCAAGCTGGAAAAGCAGGGCCCAGTGAGGGGCAAATGGCCAATGCCAAGAATCTCAAACTTCTTCCCTGATATCAACAACTTTGCAAAAGTTTTTGGGATATGAACCCTATAACAGGCACTGGCAGTTCCAGAATTTCTAGGCGAGGGAGGCCTAGAAGCAGCAGCCTGATGTTAGGGGTGAGGGTGGACACCGAGCACGCTTGCCTTAAAGCTTCATTTGCACAGAAAGCACACTGTTTTATACTGCCAGCCTTTGTCTGGAGAGGTTATCACAGGGTTAAACTGGTGAAGATTACAGGAATTGCTTTGAAACCATGTGTGCATAGCACACCCACTCTGTTTGCTTTATGTGTATGTCATAGACCAACAAACGCCACAAATTTCTCTGCTCACTATTCTCTAAGGATGCTTTTATTCACCTTCTACACTAGATTAAGAAACATGTCAGTTATTATAATACAATGTGATAAATGTATACATATAACATGGAGGAAGAGAGGGCTTTGAGTGTGCTGATAGAGACTTCAGGGAGGCTAAGATCTCCCAAGAAGCCAGAGCTGCCTCCTGGGAGGAGGCCCTGATTTATTAGCCAGTTAAAAAGACAGTGAGATCTAGAGCCACACAGAGTCCCCACTGGGGATCTGGAGGGAACCAGGAGAGGTTCTCACTCAATTAGAACTAAAGAAAGAGTATAAAGTGAAGTGGTCAGACACAGATAATGCATGCTGGCTTTGTACAGGTTGTGTGACCTTGGACAAGTCACCTAACCTTGCTGAGCTTCCATTTCTTCACTTGTTCCATGCTAACAGCAGTTGGCTCCCTGGTGATGTGGATATTACATAGGACAACACCTGACAAACTCAGCACAGAAGAGTGAAGCACTCAGTGAAACACCTCATCAATCAGACATGCGCTGTTATCTATCCACACTGGGGATCATATGCAAGTGGGTTCACTGTGAAGCTAATGCAGTTTTTAAAGGTTCAAAGCCACTCCCAAGCCGTGTACTAAATTCTGTACTTGTAAATCTGTATGCTTTTTCTTAAAGAAAGCCCCTCAATTAGTACAAGTTTCCAGCCCCATAAACACTTGGACCTGCCCCTGGGTTCATTGCAGAGCAGAGCTTTCAGAACCCTCTGCAGAGGAGAGAAATCCTGTGCATTTCATCACTTCTTCCTCAGAACTCCGCCTGGGACTCCCAGACCCATCCTGCCTTCCACCAGCGATGCTTCACAAAGTGAGGCAACGTCTTTGCTCAGACCCTCACAGCAAGTGTTGGAAGCTAGCAGGGCAATCCTCCACCTTATAGACAAGCAAAAGGAGACCCAAAGAGGAAAGGAGATTGGTGCAAGGTCCTGAAGTTAGCAAGTGGCCAGGGATGGGACGGCTTTTAAATAAGCAACCTAATCCTTACACTAGCATTTACTGTTTTTCTCTCGCATGTCAAGAAAGTCTAATTGCTAGGATAATTCCACACCAAAGAATTTGTCCTGGATCTTTCGACACCATCTTCTTAGTATCACTTCCTCACCCCTTCCTCCAGGCAGCCCTCTCTGAACACTTCTCCCCGCTGCCCTGGTCTCACAAAATTATACCCTCTCTTTACTTTTATTTTTATGAACATTTAATGTTTCGTTGATGGCAATTAAATATCATATTGTTGGACAGTATCACCAACTCAATGCATGTGTTTGAGCAAACTCAGCGAGATAGTGAAGGACAAGGGGAGCCTGGTGTGCTGCAGTCCACGGGGCTGCAAAGGGTCAGACATGACTTAGCAACTGAACAGTATCTCATTGAGGGACAGTGAAACAACTTCCTGGAGGTAGAAGCCTTGTCTAACGGGCCTCATAGCTAACCTTGATGCCCTGAATGTGCTGGGCACAGGTGAGGGACCCACCGGGGAACTTGCGATACCATCTCCTTCTCCCACTGGTGATGAATTTTGTCATGACACTTCTGACCTCAATCTGCAGCCTTTGATCTTCTACGGATTACTTTCTTTGAGAGTCTAGAAACAACCTAGGTTCTAGATTCTGATAAGCCAGGGATTGATCCCACTCAGCTGCCTGTTGTGTGACTGTGAGCAAGACACTTCTCTCCCAGCCTCACTTTTCTCCTCTGGAAAATAAGGCAAATAACCCTCCCCACTCAGAGGGGCATTTTCAGCCTGGATTAAGTCAGATGCTGCACATAGGCAAAGTTTAGCGCTGCACCTTGCCCCTGGTGCTCAGATGGTAAAGAATCTGCCTGCACTGCAGGAAATGCGGGTTTGGTCCCTGGGTCGGGAAGATCCCCTGGAGGAGGGCATGGCAACCCACTCCAGTATTCTTGCCTGGAGAATTTCATGGACAGAGGAGGCTGGTGGGCTGCAGTCCATGGGGTTGCAGAGTAGGACACGACTGTGTGCTTTCACTTCACACTTGCTCCCTGTAAGCATTTCTTAAATCTTGGCTGTCTCCGATGGAGACAGTGCAGTGCAGTCTTCGGCACTTACTGGGTACCAGGCTCAGTTCAAAGAGATTAACATATATTGCCTCTTTTTAATATTCACCACTGTCCAATGGATCCGTATGATCATTTCCCCTGTGTTTACAAATGAACAAGCTGAGGTTAAGCCCCAGATGACACAGTTTGCCACTCATTAAGCTTGAAGCTTGCCAAGCATCAAGTTTCTTGTGATTATCAAGTGAAATGTGCAACACATCACCAAGCACACAGTCAGAGCTCGATAAAGAGGATCATTCCTGCAGAAATGACCGGATCCAGAAGGCTACTGGGACCCGGGCTCCCAGGAGCAACAGCAGCTGGGAAAGGGGAATTGTGTCCACAGCAGCGCAAGGCAGGGAAAGCGAGGGAACGCAGGGGGTGGGGGGTGGGGGGGTGGGGGGTGTCTGGTGAAATCTAGACTGGGACCTCTGCGGTATTCCGTCTCCGAGGCTCGGGACGACAGGGTCCTGACTGTGGCGCGGCCGCCCAGGGCAGGCGGAATGGGGGAGCCGCCCAGGAGAGGCGGCGTTACCTTGGGCGGGAGGGCGAAGACCACCGGCAGCAGCACGAGCGGTGTGAACAGCAGCACCAGCAACCGCCGCGCGCTCCACACCTTCTTGGCCACTGTCGCCAGCGCCGCCATCTGTGCGATCGCCCCGCGGAGCGGGCCAGCCCGGGACTGCCGGCGCCGGCCCCGGCTCCGGGTTTATAGCCTGGGGGGAGGGTCTGGGGAGGGGACTGCGCTCGGGGACCCGCCCCCCCCTACGCGCGCCTTCCGGGGAAAAGGGTGGTGCCTGCGCCCCTGGGACTGGGCGAAAGAGGCCCGGAAAAGTTAGGAAAAGTTGGACCCAAGAACCAGGGAAGCGCACTCTAGCCCAGAAGACCGAGTAGCCGCCTGACTTTCCATGTGGCCCGAGGCTTCACGATTCCGTACTTGCCTGTGTAAAGGGCCACAGCAGACAATCTGAGGACTGAATCACTTACTAGCCTTAACTGGATTCGTACACCGCCTCTGCCGCGTACTAGTTGCGTGGCCTTGACGTTGGCCTCTGGGGGTGATGATAATGTCAGTCGGAGCTACACAAGAGGTCTGTTGGGAGTTCTTGCAGCTGATACTGTTTTACTTATTTTTCTGCCGGTGTGGGTCAGTCATCTGTAGGTCGGAGTCTGTGTGTGTTTGTATCACTTGTCGAGTCTGACTCTTTGGGACCCCACAGACTATAGTCCGACCGTCAGGCTCCTCTGTCCATAGAATTCTCCAGGCAAGAATACTGGAGTGGGTAGCCATTCCCTCCTCCAGGGGATCTTCCTGACCCAGGGGTTGAACCAGTGTCTCCTACTTTACAGGTTGCCTGGAGGAGTCTTTTTGTTCCTTCAGGATAAAGTGCAGGGGAAGACAGTCCTGGGTTGTATGACAGTTGCATCCTTCGTTGTTTTGTTTTGTTTTGTTTTGTTTTAAGACACTGCCAATTTTCCAAACTGTTAGCACTATATTACATTTCTGTTAGCAATGGATGAGTGATCCAGTTTCTCCATGTCCTTGCCAACACTGGACTTTTTTTTTTTTTTTTTTGCCACACTGATGGGGGTGTAGAAAAATCTTGTGGTTTTAATTTGCATTTTCTTAAAGGCTAATGATATTTAACATCTTTTCATGTGCTTATTTGTCATTTGTATATCTTCTTTGGGGAAAACTATCTCTTCCTGTTGTTTGCCGTTTTCTCACTGGACTGTTTTTTCTGCTGTTGAGTTTTGAGAGTGCTTTATATAGCCTAAATACTGGTCTTATGCTAGATATGTTGTTTGCAAAAATTTTCTCCCAATCTATAGCCTGGCTTTTCATTCTTGCTAACAGATCTTTCACAGAGCAAACACTTCTAATTTTGGTGGAGTCAAAATGATGAAATTTTCCCTTTTTTGTATCATGCCTTCAGTGTCAAACTCTTTGCATAGCCCTAGATCCTGAAGATTTTCTCAGATGTTTTTCTAGATGTTTGATAAGTTATACTTTTATGTTTTATATTTAAGACCATGAGTTAATTTTTATATCAGGCACAAGGCTTAGGTTGAGGTTTTTATTTGATTTATTTTTGCCTATCATTGACCAATTGCTGCAGCACCATTTGTTTAAAAAGTTATCTTTATTCCATTGAATTCCCTTTACATTTTTGTCAAAACTCAATCGGGCATATTTGGTGGATCTATCTCTGGGGTCCCTATTCTGTTCCATTGATCTAATTGTCTATCCCTTTACCAATACAGGTTTCCCCAACGGCTCAAGGGGGAAAGAATCCACCTGCAATGCAAGAGACCCAGGAGACTTGGGTTTGATCCCTGGGTTAGGAAGATCCACTCCAGTATTCTTGCCTGGGAAATTCTTTGGACAGAGGAGCCTAGACATGACTTAGTGACTAAACAACAACAACATCTGCAGCTTTGAGCAAAGTAAGTGGTATTCTAATTTTTTCAGGATCCATATGCTCACTGATAGTATATTGAAATAAAGTTGAATTTTGAATGTTTACTTTATACCCTAAATCTTGTTCAATTCATTTATTAGTTTTAGAAGTGGTTTTTTTTGGTCACATCTTTGAGACTTTCTATATAGACAATCATGTCATCTACAAATTGTAAGGCTGGACCCCGGGGCCATGATGGGCTGCCCCTTCTCTCTCCCACCGGAGGGGGACGTCCCTAATGGAAGGAGCCTCCCAGATCCCGGGGACCAATGACAGCACACTTTGCCAGCTAAAGCCGCCCCGCCCCAGCCATGTAGAAGGACCAGTCAGCCCGCGACGCCTCGGCCTTGGCAAGCTATCCGAACCCCCGTTCACTAACCGTACCATTTTTGGGCGATCTAGCCTGACCACCCCCCACAACGAATGTATGTAACCCACTCCCCAGCACAGTCCGGGCGCGGACTTCCTTGACCTGCCTCGTTCGGGTCCGGGAACCCCACCCGGGAGCGCTTCCCATTAAAGCCTGTTAGACACTCTTTTGGTGTCCTGGTCGTCTTTTACCTAACATTTGGCACCCAACGTGGGGCCCGAGGCGAGGGCCCATCCCGCGACGAGCGGAATTTGCGGCCCTCCTCGGGTCTGGCCCGCACCAGACCAGGTGACCCTGTCACCCCTCCGGGACCATTCAACTGTCTGGCAGGATACGGGGTAAGTTCCATGGGTCAGGTTTTAGGGGCTGTTGTTCCCATGGCAATTATTCCTAGCGTGTCTCATACCTTTAAATCGCAGCCACGTCCGGACCCCTCCTCCACAGGCCAGGCCTGCTATTCCTCGGCGCCAGTCAACTCGGAGACGTCCGTCTTGGCTGAGTGGCCTTCCCCTCACCTCACTGGGTTGACGGCCTGTTCGGGGACGCCTGACCGGACTGCTCCCAGCCCCACTAACGATTGGTCCAGGACCTACGTTTCATATTCGCCATGGGGGCGGCTGCCTCCAGGGCCGACCAACCCTGGTCCACACCGCTAGAATGTTTACTCACCAACCTCAGAACTGTACATATCTCTGGAGAAATTCGCTCCAAACGCTTAACCTTCCTCTGTTCTGAGGCATGGCCCCAATATTCTTTAGACTCACAATGGCCGCCAACCAGAACTTTCGATTTTAACATCCTCCGTGACTTAGATAATTACTGCCGGAGGACGGGAAAATGGTCTGGGGTACCCTGCATACAGGCTTTCTGGCTATCGCGCTCCCGTCCCACCCTATATACCCACTGTTCCCTTTCTGAAATTCTCCTAACCATGGCCCTTCCTAGCCCTACACCAATTCCCCCTGTATCGCCCTCACCAACTTCCTCCATATCCATCCACTCCTCCCCCCATCGTCCTCACAGCCCAGCCCTCCTGTGACTAAGCCGCCTCGATATCCACCCCTTCCTTTGTGCCCTACCTCACCAACCTCCCACACACCAACTTCCCCTCTATCGCCCTCACCAACTCCCTCCATATCCTGCCCTCCCTCACCGTCCTCGCAGCCCAGCTCTCCTGTGACCACGCCTATCACCGCTCCCTTGGCTCCCCGTCAATATCCACCCCTTCCTCCGTGCCCACCCCTTTCAGCTCACACACAAGGTCCCAAACCGCTCCCAATCTACCGCCAGCTCCCCTGCTTCCTCTCCGCCAGGTGGCCAGCCCAGAGGGTCTCGCCCACGTCCACGTGCCCTTTTCACTCCAACATCTTGCCCACATTTAACAACGGCTAGGCTCCTACTCGGCCAACCCCTCTAACTACATCAATAACTTCACCCAGCTGCCTGGGTCTTACGCCCTCACCTGGCAGGACATATTTGTCATTCTGGGCTCCATCTACCCCAGAGGAGAGAAAGGCCATTTGGGCCGCGGCAAAAGTGGTGGCTGACCAAAAACATCTAGCTAACCCAGCAGACCCAGCCTGGCCGCCTGGAGCGGCTGCTGTTCCAGATGCAGACCCAGACTGAGACTATCAGGAGGGACAGAGAGGAAGAGCCAACATTTGGTGCATGGTAGAATGCCTATTGGAGGGAATGGAGACCACCTCCCTCAAGGGAGTAAGCCTACTTAAGCTAGATGAAGTAACCCAGGGCCCCGATGAGAACCCGGCAGCCTTTCTTAACAGACTGACAGAGGCTCTCACCGCCTATACCCGGATTGCCCCAGATTCTCCGGCAGGGGTCACCACCCTAGCCAACCGTTTTATATCCCTATCAGCTTCAGACATTAAAAAAAAAAAACAACTCTCCAAGGCTGAGGATGGGCCTCAGACCCCCCTCCGAGACCTGGTAAAAATGGCCTTTAAGGTTTATAACACCCGAGAGGAAGCTGCCGAAGCCAGCCGCAAGGCAAGGCTTAAACAAAAAGCCAAACTCCAGGCTAACCTCCTTGAGAGACACACCCAGGCACTGATAGCAGCCCTGCGGCCGGCCACGGGACAGAAGGTGGGTCCCCAGAAGCCACCGCCGGGAGCCTGCTTCAAATGCGGTCATGAGGGCCACTGGGCCCGCCAATGCCCAAACCCTCGGCTCCCGACAAAGTCCTGCCCTCGTTGCAAACAGCCAGGACATTGGGCGAGTGATTGTCCCCGGGCAACTCAGGCCCCGGCCTTACCGGGCCGAGGTCTGGGCTCCCAAAAGGACATTTCCTCCCCGCACCCCGCCTTGGAACTTCTCTTCTTTGATGAAGATTGACGGTGCCCAGACTTGGGGACCCCCATAACCCAAGTAGAGCCCAGAGTAATGCTTCAAGTGGCGAGTAAGTCTATCAATTTCTTGATAGATACGGGGGGCTACTTACTCGGTCCTTCCCTCCTTTGGGGGCACCTTGCCTCCTTCCCAGGTCTCGGTGGTGGGTATAGACGGCCCGTCTTCATGACCCTGGCAGACTGGGCCACAGCCCTGTCAGCTTGATCACTTCTTGTTCACGCACTCTTTTCTAATAATCCCTACATGCCCCCCTCCCCTGCTGGGGCGGGACATTTTAGCTAAGCTTAGGGCCACCATTCACCTACCGCTCTCACTTTCCCAATCTCTCACCTTTCCCCTTCTCCTCCTCTGCTCCCCTGAGGCTCCAGTTGTCGACCCTAGCATCTGGGACACCGAAATCCCTCTGGTAGCAACCCATCACACCCCCGTCCTGATTAAACTATGTGATCCTTCCCGCTTCCCAAGCCACCCTCAATTCCCCATCTCTCAGACTCACCTATGTGGTCTTAGACCAATCATAGACCATCTCTTAGGCCAGGGCCTCCTAGTCCCCACGGCCTCGCCCTACAATACCCCCATTCTCCCGGTACGGAAAGCTGCTAGCGGCTACTGACTGGTCCAGGACCTTCGACCGATAAACGAGGCCATGATCCCTGCCCATCCGATTGTCCCCAATCCTTATACCTTGCTTTCTGACATCCCTAGCAGTATGACTCACTTTACTGTCATAGACCTCAAAGATGCCTTTTTCACTATTCCCTTACACCCAGACTGCCAGTTCCTCTTTGCTTTCACATGGACCGACCCAGAAACCTGACAGTCCTCCCAGCTAACGTGGACAGTCCTCCCCCAAGGGTTTAGAGACAGCCTCCATTTTTTTTGGCCAGGCTCTAGCCCGGGATCTGGCTACATGCCCTTTGGCCCCTACTGTCCTCTTACACTATGTGGACGACCTTCTGCTCTGCAGCCCCTCACAAGCTCTTTCTCAGACACATACCACTATTCTTCTTACTTCCTTAGCTCTAAAGGATACCGAGCATCTCAACAAAAGGCCCAACTCACCCAGACCTCTGTGACTTACCTAGGTCTAAAGATTACCCCGACAACCAAGGCTCTAACTACTGACAGACTCAGCCTTCTCCAAGACCTCTGCCCCCCTTCCACTGGAGAACAAATCTTGTACTTTTGGGGGTTGACAGGATTCTTCCGGCACTGGGTCCCCAACTATGCTTCGCTGGCTAAACCCCTCTACGCAGCCGCAAAAGACACCCCTACTGGACCACTCTCTTCAGAGACAGAGGTCCAGAAGGCTTTCTACAACCTTCACTCAGCTTTGCTGTCCTCTTCCCCGCTCTTCCTGCCCAATCCCAACCTCCCCTATCACCTGTACACTGATTTAAAAAAAGGGGGCATAGCCTTTGGAGCCCTCATACAGCCTGCTGGCCCTGAAATGCTGCCAGTGACATTCATCTCCAAACAGTTAGACCCCACTGCCCGGGGATGGTTCCCTTGCCTACGTGCCCTGGCAGCAACAGCTTCTCTATACGCAGATGCAAAAAAGCTAATTCTAGATCAACCCCTAACTATATTCTGACCACACCGCCTGGCTGACCTCCTGGCTTCCAAATTCCTGTCAGACCTTAGCGACTCTCAGCTCCAACAATTCCACCTGGTCTTTCTGGATAACCCCCAGGTTACTTTGGGCCGCAGCTCCCAGCTAAACCCTCTATCTTCTCTCCCCTCTCTTCCAACCTGTCCTTCAGGCAAAGACACAGGACCTCATTCATGAATAGAGGTCCTGGACACTCTTACCCAACTGCCCCCAAACCTTTTTGCTACTCCGCTACAAAACCCAGACCTTACGCTATTTGTAGATGGCAGTTCAAAATGAGACCCTAACGGTCGTTGGGCTGCTGTGTATGCAGTTGTGACCACGGATGACATCCTCGAGGCTCGCCCGCTGCCAGAGGGAACCACCTCCCAAAAGGGAGAACTAACAGCGCTCACTAGAGCCTTGCACCTGGCAACGGGAAACCGGGTTAACATCTATACTGACTCCAAACATGCCTTTCTGATTGCACACTCACATTCAGCTATTTGGAGAGAGAGGGGATTCCTCACCACCAAGGGACCACCCATCTCTAATGCCCCCCTAATCGCCAAGCTCCTGGAGGCCATCTCACAGCCCACCCAGGTAGCCATCCTACACTACAAAGGACATCAGACGACTCACGACACGGTTTCCCTAGGCAACAATAAGGCTGACCAGGTGGCTAGACAGATAGCCTTACAACAGGGGCCTCTGCCCATACTATTTCTCAGGACCTCCCTTACACCTAACTACTCAAAGGCCAAGCCTATACTATTTCTCAGGACCTCCCTTACACGTAACTACTCAAAGGCCAAAATGGAGGCCCTCCTCTCACAGGAGGGCGCTTCCAAACACCCCTCGGGATGGATCACGCTCCATGACAAACTAGTCCTACCCGTAAAACAGGCGATGTCCATTATCACCCAGATCCATGACTCTTTACACATTGGGCCCCACGCACTCTTGACCTTCCTTAGCCCTCTCTTTTCCCCGTTACATCTCCAACCTACCGTTCAGGCAGTCCATCGTCGCTGCCTAATCTGTGCCAAGACCTCTCCTCAAGGAAGACTCAGGCTGCCACAAGAAACTCACCAGTTGAGGGGACACCTGCCGGGACAGGATTGGCAGATAGACTTTACTCACATGCCTAGACATCAGACCTTCCGGTATATGTTGGTCTGTGTTGACACTTTTTCTGGATAGGTGGAAGCATTCCCCACTGCCCGGGAGACAACTGATACCGTCGCCAACACTCTCTTAACACACCTCATTCCACAGTTTGGGCTCCCCAACTCCATCCAGTCTGATAACGGGCCTGCCTTTGTTTCTCAAATCACTCAGCAAATAGGCAAGGGTTTAAACATTTCTTGGCACTTACATGTCCCATACAGGCCTCAGTCATTAGGCAAGGTAGAATGGGCTAACGGCATCCTCAAGGCTCATCTGACCAAGTTAATGGCAGAACTTCGTCTCTCCTGGGTCGATCTCCTGCCAGAAGCCCTGACCCGCATATGGACAACTCCTTATGCTAAGACGGGTTTGACACCTTTTGAACTGCTGTACGGTAGGCCATATCTGCTGATTAAGCTTCTGGATTCCCCAGCCCCGCTTCTGGGGACTTACTTGCCCTATTTCACCCTCCTGAGGTCCCTACTTAGAGAACATGCTGACTGTGTCCTCCCACAACCTGTCAGAGATCATGCCCAGGTGATCCCATCCCCCGCTTTGGCACCAGGAGATCACGTTCTCCTAAAGATGCTGACCCCTCAACCCCTCCAGCCCCAGTGGAATACAGCAGCCAGACTGTGGGGACACGAGCCGTGGTATCACATCATATGGCTCAAGCGGGCTCCACTACATGGCCTGCCTTCTCCCAAACCCCCGGAGACTTACACCTCTAAAATCTCGGGACCTACCAAGATCACCATTACTAAGACACCCTTGCCTCCTGCCAGTGAGTGACACGCCCCGTCCAATGCTTGTCTGGCCTCATTTGCTGTGGCTGTTGCCAGTCGCAACTGTGGCCATACTTTTCGCCATTGGACTGGCTGTCACGGCCCCCTGGGACTGGCCGCTCACACTTCGACTTTCACTGGCCCTCGCTTACCTTATTATCTGTTCACTACTCCTGGGGTGCTATTCCTTTGGGGCGGCCCGACCTGGCCATATGTCTCTCACCCTAGTCTGCCTTGAGGACTTTATCCTGACCCTATTACAGGACCTTTAGCTGGCTACCCCGATTATTGACTGTGACTCTTTCTTTCAGGCAATTTCTGATCTACACTTACAGGGGACCTTCCTCCTTTTTACAGAATCACCCCAATCTTCATACTCCCTACCTGACCATTCTGACACCGCAGGCAATGGAAGACCAGATCCAACCAACCCGCTACCACCGGAGGGCACTGGCTGCAGCTCCCCTGCTCCTCGGGGGAGGTTTATTCACGGCCTTAGGACTGGGGGAGGGAGGACTGGGATCAGCCACACACTTCTACTATAAGCTGTCCACAGACCTCAGTTGAGACCTGGACAAGGTAGCAAATTCCCTAATGGCATAACAAACCCAGATAACCTCTCTGGCAGCAGTGGCTCTCCAAAATCGAAGGGCCCTAGACCTGCTAGAAGAAGCTGAAGTTGAACGGTTCTGTGAAGACCTACAAGACCTTTTAGAACTAACACCCAAAAAACATGTCCTTTTCATTATAGGGGAATGGAATGCAAAAGTAGGAAGTCAAGAGATACCTGGAGTAACAGGCAAATTTGGCCTTGGAATGCGGTAAGAAGTAGGGCAAAGACTAATAGAGTTTTGCCAAGAAAATGCACTGGTCATAGCAAACACCCTTTTCCAACAACACAAGAGAAGACTCTACACATGGACATCACCAGATGGTCAACACCAAAATCAGATTGATTATTTTCTCTGCAGCAAAAGATGGAGAAGCTCTATACAGTCAACAAAACCAAGACCAGGAGCTGACTGTGGCTCAGATCATGAACTCCTTATTGCCAAATTCAGACTGAAATTGAAGAAAGCAGGGAAAACCGCTAGACCATTCAGGTATGACCTAAATCAAATCCCTTATGATTATACAGTGGAAGTGAGAAATAGATTTAAGGGCCTAGATCTGATAGAGTGCCTGATGAACTATGGAATGAGGTTCGTGGCATAGTACAGGAGACAGGGATCAAGACCATCTCCATGGACAAGAAATGCAAAAAAGCAAAATGGCTGTCTGGGGAAGCCTTACAAATAGCTGTGAAAAGAAGAGAAGCGAAAAGCCAAGGAGAAAAGGAAAAATATAAGCATCTGAATGCAGAGTTCCAAAGAATAGCAAGAAGAGATAAGAAGGCCTTCTTCAGCGATCAATGCAAAGAAATAGAGGAAAAGAACAGAATGGGAAATACTAGAGATCTCTTCAAGAAAATTAGAGATACCAAGGGAACATTTCATGCAAAGATGGGCTCAATAAAGGACAGGAATGGTATGAACCTAACAGAAGCAGAAGATATTAAGAAGAGATGGCAAGAATACACAGAAGAACTGTACGAAAAAGATCTTCACGACCCAGATAATCACAATGGTGTGATCACTCATCTAGAGCCAGACATCCTGGAATGTGAATCAAGTGGGCCTTAGAAAGCATCACTACGAACAAAGCTAGTGGAGGTGATGGAATTCCAGTTGAGCTATTTCAAATCCTGAAAGATGATGCTGTTAAAGTGCTGCACTCAGTATGCTAGCAAATGTGGAAAACTCAGCAGTGGCCACAGGACTGGAAAAGGTCAGTTTTCATTCCAATCCCAAAGAAAGGCAATGCCAAAGAATGCTCAAACTACTGCACAATTGCACTCATCTCACATGCTACCAAAGTAATGCTCAAAATTCTCCTAGCCAGGCTTCAGCAATACATGAACTGTGAACTTCCTGATGTTCAAGCTGGTTTTAGAAAAGGCAGAGGAACCAGAGATCAAATTGCCAACATCCCCTGGATCATCGAAAAAGCAAGAGAGTTCCAGAAAAACATCTACTTCTGCTTTATTGACTATGCCAAAGCCTTTGAGTGTGTGGATCACAATAAACTGTGGAAAATTCTGAAAGAGATGGAAATACCAGATCACCTTACCTGCCTCTTGAGAAACCTGTATGCAGGTCAGGAAGCAACAGTTAGAACTGGACATGAAACAACAGACTGGTTCCAAATAGGAAAAGGAGTACGTCAAGGCTGTATATTGTCACCCTGCTTATTTCACTTATATGCAGAGTACATCATGAGAAACACTGGACTGGAAGAAACACAAGCTGGAATCAAGATTGCTGGGAGAAATATCAATAACCTCAGATATGCAGATGACACCACCCTTATGGCAGAAAGTGAAGAAGAACTAAAAAGCCTCTTGATGAAAGTGAAAGAGGAGAGTGAAAAAGTTGGCTTAAAGCTCAACATTCAGAAAACGAAGATCATGGCATCCGGTCCCATCACTCCATGGGAAATAGATGGGGAAACAGTGGAAACAGTGTCAGACTTTATTTTTGGGGGCTCCAAAATCACTGCAGATGGTGACTGCAGCCATGAAATTAAAAGACACTTACTCCTTGGAAGAAAAGTTATGAGCAACCTAGATAGCATATTCAAAAGCAGAGACATTACTTTGTCAACTAAGGTCTGTCTAGTTAAGGCTATGGTTTTTCCTATGGTCATGTATGGATGTGAGAGTTGGACTGTGAAGAAGGCTGAGCGCCGAAGAATTGATGCTTTTGAACTGTGGTGTTGGAGAAGACTCTTGCGAGTCCCTTGGACTGCAAGGAGATCTAACCAGTCCATTCTGAAGGAGATCAACCCTGGGATTTCTTTAGAAGGAATGATGCTAAAGCTGAAACTCCAGTACTTTGGCCACCTCATGTGAAGAGTTGACTCATTGGAAAAGACTCTGATGCTGGGAGGGATTGGGGGCAGGAGGAGAAGGGGACGACTGAGGATGAGATGGCTGGATGGCATCACTGACTCGATGGACGTGAGTCTGAGTGAACTCCGGGAGTTGGTGATGGACAGCGAGGCCCGGTGTGCTGCGATTCATGGGGTCACAAAGAGTTGGACACGACTGAGCAACTGAAATGAACTGAACTAGACCTGCTAATGGCTGAAAAAGGGGGAACCTGTCAGTTCCTAAGGGAAGACTGTTGTTTCTTCGTTAATGCCTCGGGGATAGTTCAGAACAAGGTCCAAGACCTGAGAGAGAGAGCATCAGACTTAGACAGGCCGAGTCAGACGGTTTCGATTTCTCGGGATGGTGGAGGTCGTCTTGGGCAAGATGGCTTCTCCCGCTTCTTGGACCCCTCGCAGGCTTGCTCCTCATCCTGTCGATAGGACCTTGTATTTTTCAGATCATCCTCCAGAAGGTCAGGGAGCTGACCCAGACGGCTACTGGACAGATGTTGATGGTGGCCACATACTCCAGACTCCCGTCCAGAGACCCTGAGGCCCCCTAAATGTCACCAGGATCCGGCCATGACCCTCAGCCCTAGTGACACCCCAGTTCAGCAGGAAGTAGCCAGAAGTGATAACAGCGCCCCTTTTCCTATCAAAAGGGACAGAATGTAAGGCCAGACCCCCGGGCCATGATGGGCCACCCCTTCTCTCTCCCGCCAGAGGGGGAAGTCCCTAATGGAAGGAGCCTCCCAGATCCTGGGGACCAATGACAGCACACTTTGCCAGCTAAAGCCGCCCCACCCCAGCCACGTAGAAGGACCTGTCAGCCTGCGACACCTCGGCCTTGGCAAGCTATCCGAACCCCCGTTCACTAACCATACCTTTTTTGGGCGATCTAGCCTGACCACCCCCCACAACGAACGTATATAACCCACTCCCCAGCACAGTCTGGGCACAGACTTCCTCAACCTGCCTCGTTCGGGTCCGGGAACCCCGCCCGGGAGCGCTTCCCATTAAAGCCTGTTAGACACTCTTTTGGTGTCCTGGTCGTCTTTTACCTAACACAAATAAGAACTGGTTTATTTTTTCCTTTCAAATCTGTATGAAACAGGGCTATTTCAATTATCTACTTTATACTGAGTGCACTGCGATAGTTTATATTGAGTTGGCCAGAAAGTTCTTTAGGGTTTTTCTGTAAGACGTCATGGAATTTTCTGAGGAGGTGTTCTATTTCTTGTAAATTGTTAAATGTTTGCATGTGGAGTTTTGAGTACTCCCTTTTGATATCTGCAGGTTCTATAGTGATATCCTTGATTCCTTCATCCATTCCTGATTAATTCATTTGGTAACTTGCATCTTTTCTCTCTCTTTTTATCAGGCTTACTTGAGATTTTTCAATTTAATCCTCTTTTTAAAGAGCTAATTCTGTGAGGCTGTTTTTTCTGTTTTCAGTTTCATTGATTTCAGGTCTTATATTTCTTTTTCCCATCCTTCTGCTCATTCTTCTTTTTCTAGGCCGTTGAAGTGTGGGAGCTTAGATTATTGAGATTTTTTTCCTCTTTTCAAAAGTATACATTTAATGATAAACATTCCCCCTCTCTACACTGGTTTAGCTATATCCCACAAATTTTATGTGATGTATTTTCATTCAACTCAGTGTATTTTTTATTTTCCATTGCAATATCTTTTTTGACCCATGGGTTATTCAGAAGTGAGGAATTAGTTTCTAAGTGTTTGGAGATTTTCGTACTATCTTTCTGTTCAGTTCAGTTCAATCGTTCAGTCGTGTCTGACTCTTCGTGACCCCATGGACCACAGCATGTCAGGCCTTCCTGTCCATCGCCAACTCCCGGAGTCCGCTCAAACTCATATCCATTGAGTCGGTGATGCCATCCAACCATCTCATCCTTTGTTGTCCCCTTCTCCTCCTGCCTTCAATCTTTCCCTGCATCAGGGTCTTTTCAAATGAGTCAGCTCTTCACATCAGGTGGCCAAAGTACTGGAGTTTCAGCTTTAACATCAGTCCTTTCAATGAACACTCAGGACCAATCTCCCTTATGGTTGGATCTCCTTAAAGTCCAAGAGACTCTCAAGAGTCTTCTCCCAACACCACAGTTCAAAAGCATCAATTCTTCAGTGCTCAGCTTTCTTTATAGTCCAACTCTCACATCCATACACAACTACTAGAAAAACCATAGACTTCACAAGATGGACCTTTGTTGGCAAAGTAATGTCTCTGCTTTTTAATATGCTGTCTAGGCTGGTCATAACTTTCCTTCCAAAGAGTAAGCATCTCTTAATTTCATGGCTGCAGTCCCCATCTGCAGTGATTTTGGAGCCCCCCAAAATAAAGTCTGACACTATTTCCCCATCTATTTGCCATGAAGCAATGGGACTGGATGTCATGATCTTAGTTTTCTGAATGTTGAGTTTTAAATCAACTTTTTGACTCTCCTCTTTCACTTTCATCAAGAGGCTCTTCAGTTCTTCTTCACTTTCTGCCATAAGGGTGGTGGCATCTGCATGTCTGAGGTTATTGATATTTCTCCCAGCAATCTTGATTCCAGCTTGTGCTTCATCCAGCCAAGCGTTTCTCACGATGTATTCTGCATAGAAGTTAAATAAGCAGGGTGACAATATACAGCCTTGACATACTCCTTTTCCTATTTGGAACTAGTCTGTTGTTCCATGTCCAGTTCTAACTGTTGCTTCCTGACCTGCATACAGGTTTCTCAAGAGGCAGGTAAGGTGGTCTGATATTTCCATCTCTTTCAGAATTTTCCACAGTTTATTGTGATCCACACACTCAAAGGCTTTGGCATAGTCAATAAAGCAGAAATAGATGTTCTTCTGGAACTCTCTTGCTTTTTCCATGATCCAGCGGATGTTGGCAATTTGATCTCTGGTTCCTCTGCCTTTTCTAAAACCAGCTTGAACATCTGGAAGTTTATGGTTCACATATTGCTGAAGCCTGGCTTGGAGAGTTTTGAGCATTACTTTGCTAGCGTGTGAGATGAGTGCAATTGTGCGGTAGTCTGAGCATTCTTTGGCACTGCCTTTCTTTGGGATTGGAATGAAAACTGACCTTTTCCAGTCCTGTGGCCACTGCTGAGTTTTCCAAATTTGCTGGCATATTGAGTGCAGCACTTTCACAGCATCAACTTTTAGGAACTGAAATAGCTCAACTGGAATTCCATCACTTCTACTAGCTTTGTTTGTAGTGATGTTTCCTAAGGTCCACTTGACTTCACATTCCAGGATGTCTGGCTCTAGGTGAGTGATCACACCATCATGATTATCTGGGTCATCATGTGGTCCACTACAGAAGGGAATGGCAAACCACTTCAGTATTCTTGCCTTGAGAACCCCATGAACAATATGAAAAGGCAAAAAGATAGGACACTGAAAGATGAACTCCCCAGGTCGGTAGGTGCCCAATATACTACTGGAGATCAGTGGAGAAATAACTCCAGAAAGAATGAAGAGACGGAGCCAAAGCAAAAACAACACCCAGTTGTGGATGTGACTGTTGATAGAAGCATGGTCCAATGCTGTAAAGAACAATATTGCATAGGAACCTGGAATGTTAGGTCCATGAATCAAGGCAAATTGGAAGTGGTCAAACAAGAGATGACAAGAGTGAACGTTGAACCAGCAAACTAAAATGGACTGGAATGGGTGAATTTAACTCAGATGACCATTATATTTACTACGGTGGGCAATAATCCCTTAGAAGAAATGGAGTAGCCATCATAGTCAACAAAAGAGTCCGAAATGCACTACTTGGATGCAATCTCAAAAAGAAAGAATGATCTCTGATCATTTCCAAAGCAAACCATTCAATATCACGGTAATCCAAGTCTATGCTCTAACCAGTAATGCTGAAGAAGCTGAAGCTGAACAGTTCTATGAAGAGCTACAAGACCTTTTAGAACTAACACCCAAAAAAGATGTCCTTTTCATTACAGAGTACTGGAGTGCAAACGTAGGAAGTCAAGAAACACCTGGAGTAACAGGCAAATTTGGCCTTGGACTACAGAATGAAGCAGGGCAAAGGCTAATAGAGTTTTGCCAGGAGAATGCACTGGTCATAGCAAACACCCTCTTCCAACAACACAAGAGAAGACTCTACACATGGACATCACCAGATGGCTGACACCAAAATTAGATTGATTATATTCTTTGCAGCCAAAGATGGAGAAGCTCTATACAGTCAGTAAAAACAAGACCAGGAGCAGACTATGGCTCAGATCATGAACTCCTTATTGCCAAATTCAGACTTAAGTTGAACA
The DNA here is from genome assembly GCF_032405125.1 of Capricornis sumatraensis. Classification (NCBI taxonomy): domain Eukaryota; kingdom Metazoa; phylum Chordata; class Mammalia; order Artiodactyla; family Bovidae; genus Capricornis; species Capricornis sumatraensis. Next base: position 78,600,442 of record NC_091083.1, read on the forward strand.
AAGTAGGGAAAACACTAGACCATTCAGGTATGACCTAAATAAAATCCCTTATGATTATACAGTGGAAGTAAGAAATAGATTTAAGGGACTGGATCTTTGGCACTGCCTTTCTTTGGGATCTGATAGACAGAGTGCCTGATGAACTATGGACAGAGGTTTGTGACATTGATGTGTCACATTGGTGTTGGAGAAGACTCTTTAGAGTCCCTTGGACTGCAAGGATATCCAACCAGTCCATCCTAAAGGAGATCAGTCCTGGGTGTTCATTGGAAGCACAGATGTTGAAGCAGAAACTCCAATACTTTGGCCACCTCATGCGAAGAGCTGACTCATTGGAAAAGACCCTGATGCTGGGAAAGATTGAGGGCAGGAGGAGAAGGGGACGACAGAGGATGAGATGGTTGGATGGCATCACTGAGTCAATGGACATGGGTTTGGGTGGACTCCGGGAGCTGGTGATGGACAGGGAGGCCTGGCGTGCTGCGGTTCATGGGGTTGCAAAGAGTCGGACACAATAGAGTGACTGAAGTGAACTTTCAATATGCATATATCATTATATTTGAAATGAACTTCTTATAGACAACATACAGTTGGGTCAAGCTTTAAACACACCTACTCTGCTAGGACCTGTCTTTTAATTAGTGTTTTTAGGTCATTTACATTTAACATAATCATTGATATATTAGGGCTTAAATCTGCCACTCTGTTTTCTATGTGTTCTCTATTTTTCCATCTCTATCTTTCTTATTTCTCTATTTCTTATTTCTTCTGCCTTTCGGTGGATTATTTGAACATTTTTTCGAATTCCGTTTTGATTTTTATATAGTGATTTTGAGTGCATTTATTAGTATAGGTTGTTTAGTGTTCATTCTAGGTATTACATTGTATATACATAACTTAGCACAGACTCAGTTCAGTTCAGTTCAGTTGCTCAGTCATGTCTGACTCTTTGTGAGCCCATGGACTGCAGCACACCAGGCCTCCCTGTCCATAACCAACTCCCGGAGTTTACTCAAATCCATGTCCATTGAATCGGTGATGGCATCCAACCATCTCATCCTCTGTCCTCCCCTTCTCCTCCTGCCTCCAGTCTTTCCAAGCATCAGGGTCTTTTCCAATGAGTCAGTTCTTTGCATCAGGCAGCCAAAGTATTGGAGTTTCAGCTTCAGCATCAGTCCTTCCAATGAATATTCAGGACATGAACAGAATGAAAAGGCAAAAAAGAATCATATCAGGCAATGCCATAATTTTGGCTTCAACCATTAAACATAACTTAGAAAAGCCAAGAAGAAAAAGAGCTTATTGCAGTTACCTATATTTTTTGTTTGCTGTGTACTTTCTCCTTCCTGATATTCAAATATTCCTTTGCTTATCATTTCCTTTTGGTTTTGAGAACTTTTAGTCGTTCTTTTAGAGTAGGCAACAAACCCTCTTAGTTTTTCTTCATCTGAGAAGCTTGTGACTTCCCCTTTATTCCTAAAATATTTTCACTGGATATAGGATTTTGAATTGACAGCCCTTTTCTTTCAGCACTTGAAAAATGTTATGCCCCTTTTTTCTGGACTTCATGAATGTTGGTGAGAAATTTGCTGTCATCTGAATTGTTTTTCCTCTAGAGATGAGATGTCATTTCTCTCTCACTGCTTTCAAGATATTTGTCTTTAGTTTTCAGAAGTTTGACTTCTGAAGAGTTAAACTTTCATGCATTGGTGTAAGTTTCTTTTGGACTTCCCTGGTAGTTCAGACGGTAAAGAATCCACTTGGGATGTGGGAGACCTGGGTTCTGTCCCTGGGTTGGGAAGATCCCCTGGAGGAGGGCATAGCAATCCAGTATTTTTGCCTAGTGGAAAGTTTCTTTCAGTTATCTTGTCTGGCATTAACTCAGCCTCGGGACTCTGTAGGTTTATTCTTTTACCAAAGTTGAGAAGTTTTCAGCTATTATCTCTTTGAATACTTTTATACTCCTTCCTGTTTTTTCTCTCTTTTCAGAACTCCAATGACACAGATGTTAGACTGTTACAATCCCACAGATTCTTGAGGCTCTGTTCATTTTCAGTCTATTTTCTCTCTGCTGTTCAGATAATGTAATTTCTATAGTTCTATCTAAGAGTTTTTAAAAAGCATGATGTTCTAAAAATATGAATAAGAATTAAAGTAAACTCCATGGGATCAGGACTTCTGTAATGATCTTGGTATAAAAGTTTTCATAAGTTTCATCCACAATGAATTTGTATCTACTTTGTCTACTGTTTAATATGCTTGAACCATTCAAAAGAATCAGATTTACTGACATTTATAATTGCAGTTTATTTTGTTCAAGAGAATTTAATAAAATTAGTGATCTATGTCAAATGTGCAAGGGATATTGGCTTTCTTATTTATTAATGAATAACAGCCAGCATTCACTGGTACTTACTCTGTGCCAGGCCCTATTCTAAAAGATTTATATGATTTAACTCATTAAACACAAAATGACTTTATGCGACAGATCTAATATATTCCCATTTTGCAGAGGAAGAAACTGTGGTACAGAGAGCTTGAGCAACTTATCAAACAACACACGGTTATTAAGGGGGACTCAAATCCCAGTAGTCTCCATGCCTAAGCACAACTTAGTAATGACTCAAGCGTATGTTTTATTAGCTACGTTTCACCATACGTGTTCATTAGATATGAGACATATGACTTTTACACTGAACACTAAGGTAAAATAGCACCCAATCCCCTCAAATATTGTAAGACCTGTCAACAATTTGAGTATATTTAGTCACGAAGTGGTTTCTCAGTACTCAGTACCACCCAGTAACAAGGACCACCGACACTCTTATAACCTAAAATCTGACACAGTGGTTCTCAACCCTGGCTGCAGAGTGAATCACCTGGGAAACTTAAAATGCTGATGCCAGGCCCTGCCCTTAGAGACTCTGACTTAATTGTCTGGGATGTGGCCTGAACACCGGAATTTTTAAGAGCTCCCAGCAGATTCTAATATGCAGTTAGAGTTGAGAGGCACTTTTGGAACAACTCCACTGCTTTCCAGCTCCCCACATCCCTAAAAGCTAGTCCCTCTTTGCTCAGATTCTGGTAGAATCATTTCCCTGATGCAAAATCTTAGTTGGCATCTGTCATTTCACATCTAGAGACTTCAATCCAGTTCTCATGGCCCTCCTAAAAGAAAGAAAGTCAAGTCACTCAGTCATGTCTGACTCTTCGTGACCCCATGGACTGTAGCCTGCCAGGCTCCTCCATACATGGGACTTTCCAGGCAAGAATACTAGAGTGGGTTGCCATTTCTTTCTCCAGGGGATCTTCCTGACCCAGGGATCGAACTCAGGTCTTCCTCATTGCAGGTAGACTCTTTACCATCTGAGCCACCAGGGAATCAGGTATGGCTCACCAAGGAATGGCCCTCCTGAGTTCTACCGAATTTTGCATCTTTACATCTCCAGGGCCCAGGCATGGTCTGTGGTAGACATTCTGTTAATGTTTACTAAATTAATATTTGAATACCAGACTTGGTTTTCCTCATCAGCAAACTTGGCATCCAAGCCTTTCATTATTCCTTTTATTCAAGAAATATCGAATATACTAGGCTATGAATACAACAATGAATAAAACCAACATTTTTAAATCTCTGCATACACAGAACTTATATTTGGTTGAGGGGAGGGGAGGCGGAGTTGGAGGGGACACATAATAAACAAATGAGTAGAACGTATGATAGCATAAAGAAGAGGAGACAACCAGGGCTACGGAGGAAAATGAAGCCGGAGAGAGAGATGGGGAGTGATGGAGTGGGGTGCCATTTTGGATAAGGTGGTCAGGAAAGCCCTGGATGATTAGGTGACCAAGCACCCTAAGTTAAGCAGAGACCCAAGGAAAGTAAGCAACTGGGACCCTCTGGGAATGTGAAGGAAGGATTCCAAGAGGAAGGAAAAACCAAGAGCAAGGGCTCCAAGGCAGGAACAAGCAAGACCTGGCTTAGAGCCATCAGGGAACTGGGGTGCAGAGCCAGTGACAAGACCACACAGCATCTTGAAAGGCTGAAGGAGGACTTTGCATTCTACACTGAATGACAAGGGGGGGCCATTGCAGGGACTTAAGCAGAGCAACAGATTCTGCTTTCATTATGTTAACAACAGATTTATTTGGATATAACTGACATAGCATACAATCCATCCGTTTAAAGCCAACAGGTCAATAGGTTTTAGTATACTCACAAAGGTGTGCAATCATTACTACAACCGATTTTAGAACTTTCTCATCATCCTAAAAAGAAACCCCATGCCCATTCATAGTCTCAATCACCCCCCAACCTCCAAAGCCCTAGATAACCATAACCACTGATCTACTTACTTTCTGTCTTTCTAGACTTGCCTGTTCTGGACACTTTGCATAAATGGAATCATACAATATGCGGTTCTCTGTGTCTGACTTCTTTCACTTGGCATGATTTTGTTCAAGGTTCTCCCCCATTGTAGCATGCATCAGTACTTCTCCCCTTTTGGCGACCAAATAATGTTCCGTTGTATGAATATACCACATTCTATTTATCCATGCATCAGTTGATGGATACTTTGGGGCCATTATGAATAACACTGCTAAGAACATTTGTGTACAGGTTTTTATGTGGATCTGTCTTCAGATCTCTGAGGATGAGACAGAAAGGAGCTGTTGTTGAGACTAAATGAGGTGGTGGAATATTTCTCAACATGAGAGAGGCAGGCCCATGAGGAAACACAGATCATTTTATGTTGCACTAGATAGCTCTGCTGGTAAAGAACCTGCCTGCCAAAGCAGGAGATGCAAGAGATGCAGGTTCGATCCCTGTGTTGGGAAGATCCCCTGGAGGAGAGCATGGCAACCCACTCCAGTATTCTTGCCTGGAAAATCCCACGGACAGAGGAACCTGGTAGGCTACAGTCCATGGGGTCAGACACGATTGAGCATGCACACACACAGATGGTATTTAAACAACATTTAATCCCACAGAGTGAAAGTTATTTCCTGTGTCAACTTTCTTTAACTCTTCATTACCCCAAAGAGAGGGTCTCCGCGGGGTGTTAGTCTTCCATTGACTTCTCATCACTTGGTAAGTCCCTTTCTAACAGCCTGAGAAGACTTCAGGACCAGGGACTTTGACATCTTGCTGCACTTTGACAGCATTGGTTTCTTTTTATTTTATTCTTCTAATTACTTTTGACTTAAAGCAAGTGACTGTTTTTTAATTAAAGCCAACGATTTCTTTTTGATGAAGACCATTCTTAAAGTTTTGTTGAATTTATTACAATATTGCTTCTGTTCTATATTTTGTGTTTTTTGGCCCCAAGGCCCACTGGACCACCGAGGAAGTCCCTAAAGCCCATGACTTTAAAATATTCCTCCTTTTAAGCTACATCTATTGAAGTTTACAATGTGAAGCAATTCAAAGAAAAATACTAAGTAATTCTGGAGACTGCATGGTTATGGCAAAATTCCAAAAATTAGATGCAAACATCTGAAATTTTGGAAGCCAAGACAAGACATGAGAAAGGCCCAGATTGAGGTGCAGTGTTCACTTCCTACCCAGGTCATGCTGCCGTGATTCCCATAAACCCTAGGCCAAGTTATTTCCCAATGGACCCTTGCAGGCTGTGATGAAACCTTCTCCTGTGTCCTTTCAGGTTGGAGACCTGACCTTGAGCCAGTCCAATAGTCGGCTTCATCAAAGGTGCTAGCCAGGTTAGCATCAGATGGTCTTGGATGGACTGCAAAGCCCTACAGGGAGCACTTTGGACATTTGAGGACTGGATGTGGGAGGATGGGGTGCTCCAAACTGGAAAAACTAGTCCTAGGGATTTGGACCAGCTGACTTCATAGAAACTCAGGTCCATTCCCCAAAGCCTGGGTGGAAGCTGTTGGGACAGGGTATACTGGACCCAGTGTCCCTGGACAGGCTCCCTTATTCTGAAACCAGCTAAGGGATTAAGAGTACAAATATTTTCTATTAGAGCAGATGTTTCAATCTGGTGGCTCAAATGTATTAATAATAATAGCATACAGTCCATGGAATTCTCCAAGTCAGAATACTGGAGTGGGTACCCTTTCCCTTCTCCAGGGGATCTTCCCAACCCAGGGAACAAACCCAGGTCTCCCACATTGCAGGTGGATTTTTTACCAGCTGAGCCACAAGGGATAATACCAGATACATATCCTGCACTTACTATGTGCAGGGCACAGTTTGCAGCATTTTATATGTATTTACTTTTTTTTTAAATCTCTGTAGTTTCTTTTTTTTACTTTATAATATTGTATTGGTTTTGCCATACATTGACATGAATCCGCCATAGATGTACATGTGTTCCCCATCCTGAACCCCCCTCCCTCCTCTCTCCCCATACTATCCCTGGGTCATCCCAGTGCACCAGCCCTGAGCATCCTGTATCACACATCGAACCTGGACTAGCGATTCGTTTCACATGTTAATATACATGTTTCAATGCCATTCTCCCCAAATCATCCCACCTTCATCCTCTCCCATGGAGTCCACAAGACTGTTCTATACATCTGCGTCTCTTTTGCTGTCTCACATACAGGGTTATCGTTACCATCTTTCTAATCCATATATATGCATTATTATGCTGTATTGGTGTTTTTCTTTCTGGCTTACTTCACTCTGTATAATATGTATTTACTTTTTAAAAATCCTTACAATAATCTGTTTCCATTACCTTATTGAGTCTGTGGGCTTCCCTGGTGGCTCAAACGGTAAAGCGCCTGCCTGCAGTGCAGAAGACCTGGGTTCAATCCCTGGGTTGGGAAGATCCCCTGGAGAAAGAAATGACAACCCACTCCAGTACTCTTGCCTGGAAAATTCCATGGACTGAGGAGCCTGGTGGGCTATACAGTCCATGGGGTCGCACAGAGTCAGACACGACTGAGCGACTTCACTTTCTTTCTTTTCTTTGAGTCTGTGACCTTGCATTAGATGAAGCTACATTCAAATTCTGGCTATTCCACTTGCTGGTTGTGCAACCCTGGGCAAGACATTTAATTCCATGGGGCTTCGGTTTCCTCATCTAAAATGAGAACAAAAATTGTATATAACTCATAAGGATGTGGAGAGAATTATTAGGTGAGTGTATAGCACAGAACTTGCACATAGGCAGATAACAACCTCTGTAGCAAATAAATATATATGTAAACACACTGTTATAGTCATCAGGTGAGTTACTAAGGGGCCTGCTGTGTGCCAAGCACTGCGCTGGGCACTCACACGAATGACGGAGTCCTGCAACTCCATGTCCTACCCGCCTTCCCTTCAACCACCGGGTGCCACCCTCTTTGTGACCTTCTTCCTCCTCCTTGAACATGCCAAGTCCTTGCACTGACTGCTCCCTCTGACTGCATGTCTCTTCCCCCACTCCTTCCTACCATCCCTCATAGTGGCCGCTTCCTTCTCCTCACTCAGGTCTCAATTCAGACGTCACCTCCTCAGTGGGGCCTCCGTGACTACCTAATTTAGTGAAACACAGCATACCTCAACTTGCCAACACTTCCTCTGTATAAAATCCCCTGTGCTGTTTCCCTCACAGCATGACTCACCATTTGAAATTCTTCCTAGATGAAGCCCCGTGAGAACAAGGAGTCCAGATTGCATCCTGCCACAGTCCCCGTGCCTGGGACACAGAGAGGCTCAGTCAACTGCTGAATAGTTGAACATGCTTTAAATCACTGTATTGTATTACTGTGAACATCAACCAAAATCACACCTATCATTCATTCAACAAATATGAATCGAGTGCATCCTATGTACCAGGCATCACTCTGGGTGCTGGGACAATAGCAGGGATCAAATGAAACAAAAGTGTCTGCTCTCACAGAGCATTTGTTTTGGCAGCTCTATAGCAAGATGCATGCGTGAAATACGCAGCATTATGTTCAGCATCACGTGATGTTTAGCACTATGAAGAAATATAAAATGGGAGAGGAGAGAGTCTTCTGAGGGGCGTATGGGCACCAGTCTCCCACTTTGCCCGCACAGAAGGGCCTCTCAGTGCACCCCCCATTCCCCTCAGTGAGCCCCGTGGTACCACGGTCAGCATCTCAGTGGGACATCTTGGTCGAAGCCTCTGCATCTCCAAGAGCAATATTGGCTTTGAAGCCAGGCCCAGCAGGTGGGGTCGAGGCTGGGGTTGGGATAAGTCAGCCCTTGAGATGCCCTGGAGGGAGGGGGTCACGCGGCTTGACCTCTCAGGGCCTTTCCTCACTGTGGGGAAAGTGGCAGGCGATGGACTCCCCTGGCCTGGAGCTGCAACCAACCCTGGATTCTGGGCCATCCCTTGACCCCCTCTATCTCAGGCAGAGAGCCAAGGTTTACAAACATTCAGAGGCCTTTGATCGGCACCAAACCCCCCGAGGGTTCTGACTATTTTTTGTTCTAAGCCACAGGCCAGGACCCTTCTCTGCTTTGCATCCAGCAGGGAAGACTGTGGGTAGTTGGGGTGTGTGTGTGTGTGTGTGTGTGTGTGTGTGTGTGTGTTTGACATAGTGGTAAGCAAGTGCACATGGCTCCTTGATTTTTTTTTCTCCGACATCTAGGCTGGGCTTGTATGAGGGAATTCAATTCAGTAAATGTTTACCGAGCACCCACTACCTTCCATGCACCAGTGCAAACACCAGGGCTGGAACAACAAAGCAAACACCACCTTGGCCCCCAGGGTGGCCAAGAGGCAAATGAGCAAGTGAATGGAAATGGGAGCAGGTGTTTGTGAATGGGCTGGAGACAAAGCTGGGGAGGCAATGGGGTACCTTCTGCACAGGATCCTCCCGGAAGACCAAGTGGAGTCTGGGAGAGATCGGAAGGAAGCGAAGGCGGTGGCCACGTGAGGATGTATGAGGAACAGTGTGGCAGGCAAAGGGAAAAGCAAGTACAGTGGCCCCGAGCCATTGGAAGACAGTTCCAATTGGATGAACTCCGTGACTGACCCAAAGTGAGAAGAGGGGGTCAGAAAGGTAAGAGGGTGAGGGTGGGGGCAGGTGGGTCTCTGGCCCTGAGGGAGGTGGCAACCTTGGAGTGTTTTGGACAGAAGAATGAATGACATGATAGGGATCGGTCTTGAACAGGATTCCCTAGGCTGCTGTGTGGGAACAAGACCAAAGGGGATGAGGCAGAAGCAGGGAGTGTGGTGAGGAGACAGCCAGAGTGGTTCAAACGAAAGAGCAGAAGGTCCAAGTAATAGGATGTAGGTTTTGTGGTGGGGGTGGGGTGTGCTGGGTGGGGTGGAGGAGCTAATTTCCGTGTTCTCATGAACAGGATTTACTTTAGCTAGTCATTGTATATTCATAATTTCTGGCAGATCCCCTGAAGAAGTGAATGGCTACCCACTTAATATCCTTGCCTGGAGAATTTCATGGACAGAGGAGCCTGGCGGGCTACTCTGGGATTGGGCTACTCTGCAAACCATAGGATTGCAAGGAGTTGGACACAACTGAGTGACTAACACTTTCACTTTTTTTTTTTTTTTCCGAGAGAAAGATTCATTTATTGTAAGTGTGCATGCAGGTGGATGAAGTTTTACAACAAATCCACCCAAGTAACCAGAGTCAAGATGGCGAAATGGAACTTACCCCTCCCCCGCAGAAGGCCCCAGAAGCCTGTTCCATGTCTCTGCCCCTCCTCCAAGGGGAGCCACTCTCCCAGCTTCCTGATTATATTCTGGAAGTAAAGCTAAGAGGATTCACTGCTGGGTTGGGGAACGGGGTGTGAGGGTGAGAGAGAGGTGTCAAGGGGAGTCATTTCCTATGATGGGGAAGCTGGGTGGGGGCAGAGACCAAGGGCTGGAACCAGGAGTTTGTTTTTGAACAGACTGCATTTGGAGCTGCTTGTGCAATCCCTGGAAAAAGACAGAGACCGGCTTATCTGGGGGCTTCAAATTCAATACTTACAGGAAATGAGCAGCAGGAGGGGGAGAAGGTCTGCAAGAAAGAAATGTTTCACTCTCTTCTTAACTGCATCGTGAGAAGAGCAAGATGAGCATGGGGATAAATCGTGACCAGCAGCCAGCCTCAGAGCCAAGGGGCAATAGGGCAGGGTGGGGACTGGGGTAAGCTGGGAAGCACAAGCCCTCCCCCCTCACAAGGGGAAGTGCTGGAATGCGGGTCCAGTGTGGCTGGATCTCCTGACGATGTTTCCAGAGAAGTCAGATACCTGGATGTTGCTATGAAACCATCCTAATCATTTAACACCGGCAACCAAAAGAACAAATACTCCACGGACCCATCAAACATGTCTCCAGGTACAACAACCAGTCCGATCCAGATGAGAACCTTCATTTTACAGATGGGGAAACAGAGGGCCAGGGAAGTCTGGGATTTTTCCTAAATTTAGAGAGGAAGTTAGTGGAGAGATGGGCCAGGCGCTGAGTGGGCCGGAACTCAGGCCACTGGTTTAACCTCGTTCACCACTGCATTTAAAAGCAGGCATTGTTCACACAGCGGGCAGCTGCACAGGCACCCATGCCAGGCTGTGCAACATGACTGGGCTGCTGCACTGCTGAGTCTTGCGGGCAAAGCAAGTGCCCAGGTCCAGTCTTGTACCACCTGGCTCCTGGGCACCACTGCCCCTTTCGGGAACTGCCATGGCCACCAGGAGCTGAGCAAAGGCACTGAGACAACAGGAGGCAACATCAACAGTACAGAGGAGAAAAAGCAAAGCAAGTCACAGCAGCTGAAAAAGACTTTCCAAAAATATGGTGCTCTTGGCGTGTCACTGCACACTGGAATCTCATTAATCTCCTTGGGCATGTTTTACATGGTTGTTTCAAGTAGTGCGGGCATGTCGGCTGTCCTGCTTAAACTCGGATTTAAAGAGTCACTGGTCCAGTCAAAAATGGCAGCCGGCACGAGCGCCTTCGTGGTAGCGTAGGCCATCCACTCACACACATCCGTGGATGTGAACATCACTGTTCACACCCATGAGGATCAGCATTACCTTAGTTTCCTGGCCCTTGACCGTCAGATATTTTCAAAAAGTGAGACTTTTTAAATTCCCTCCAGCTGCAAAGCCTTGATGAACTCTTCAATTGCCAACCTACTTCTTTTAAATAACACATTTTGGATTGGCTTTATTCATAGGATGTACGTTTTGCGGTGGGTGGGGGGGCAAGGGCTAATTGTTGTGTTCTTGTGAACAGGATTTACTTTTGCTAGTAAAAATTCAGGGTTTCAAATCATTGTAATTTTTTTGGGGGGAGGGCTTTATTATTTTTGGTAATGCTATTCATCACAGGGCTTGTCTGCATAATTGAAAATGTTAGCAAAACACCACCGATGAGTTGTCATCTCAAACAAAACTATCACCTAGGAAATGTTCTTCCGGAAGACCATCACTGAGGGTCTGCCTGCAAAAGCCTCGGGGTTTTAGTCTTTGCTCAAGTTCTTAACGGACAATGGTTCATCAAGCTGGTTTTTAAAATTCTCTTTCCTCCAGTATTTGTTGTCAGGTTGCCTGCAGCTTAGCGTGCAATATTGTGCAAAACAGCTACCAGTGTGACAATTAATGAAGCAGAATTTAAGGATTCACAATATGTAATCAGGATCTCAATTAGCATCAACACTTTGACATTCATTACACTTGTTTGGGGGAAAGAAAAATATTTCTGGTATGTTTCATTAATCCCCCCAAACACCTTCAAATCTGGACATGATGGGGCCTGCCTCAGCTGTTTTTTCCCAAATTTCATTAAAGTAGGTCAGAATCATTTGTCTCTGTTCAGGTAAAATAGGAAACTTAGTCCAATACTAATGGCATCAGTTGGCTTTGGACACCTGGGTCCTCAGAGCAATCTGGATACTGCACTTTTATGGAAAACTGAGGCAACCTTGGCCTGAGTCCGTCTCAGACTTCAGACATTCCAGAACTACTGTCACAAAATACACTGTGTTGCTACTTATATTTTTTGAGTTAAAATTACATATATTAAGAAAAAAAAAGATTTTGTGTCATTCTCTAAAAAAGGAAAATTACTAGCAGTTGCTGTAAATGCGAGGCAACTGTGAAATAAGAATACAAGCCCAGGAGGGACTGAACCAGTTTATCAGCTAAAGGGGGCGTGACCTGAGGCCTCCCTGTTCTCTGTGAGGGACATTCCTTAAGAATAGAAATCCAAGCACACAGACCCAAATTGAGACTTTCTCTTGAAATAATCAGGAGCAGGCAAAGGAAAAGGAATTCCTCCCGTGGGCTTCAGCATCAGTGACCGCTGTGACCAGGTTCCTGCAGGGCACCTATTAAGGTAACCAGTTTGCCCTGCCACCATGCATGAGGGCTTGTGTTTATCTTTTCTGGCTCCCAGATTTATTTTTATTTTGGGGGGCTTGATTAAAACTACATTTGGGACAATCAGAAAACTAAAGGAACTATAAACTGATCTGATAAACTATAACCTGGTTTTACTGAGATCTGACTGTTGACAGTTTCTTAGTTAGCCCTTAGAAAACCCATGTCAATCAGTTATTTCAGTTAACTTTTGTAAGAATCTTTGTGGGACAAATTCTCCACTTTCAAGATCCTTAAAGCGGATCCGTTATACTCCTGCCCTCTTAAAGCAATTAAAGTAAAAGTGGCAGTCGCTCAGTAGAGTCTGACTCTTTGCGACCCCAACGACTATACAGCCCATGGAATTCTCCAGGCCAGAATACTGGAGTGGGTAGCCTTTTCCCTTCTCCAGGGGATCTTCCCAACCCAGGGACTGAACCCAGGTCTCCCACATTGTGGGCAGATTCTTTACCAGCTGAGCCACAAGGGAAGCCCAAGGATACTGGGGTGGGTAGCCTATCCCTTCCCCAGCGGATCTTCCTGACCCAGGAATCGAACCGGGCTCTCCTGCATTGTGGGTGGATTCTTTACCAACTGAGCCATCACCAAAAGGTTTTAAATGGCATCATCGACTCAGCGGACATGAATCTGAGCAAACTCCAGGAGACAATGACAGATAGGGAAGCCTGGTGTGCTGCAGTCCACGGGGTTGCAAAGAGTTGGATATGACTTAGTGACTGAACAACAATAGATTTTAACAATTTAAAGTTGGAGCTGCCTTTCTGGGGCCAAATTCAAAGGACACACGTACACAGCAGAGCCAGACGGTGACGCCAGTGCCAGGTAATTCCTCTCGAGGACAGGACTGGTCCTTTTGTATTGCTGTCTTTATGTAAACAGTTGGCTTTGGGTTCCTAACCACCTTCCACAAGGAGCCTCCCTACCATTCAGATCCCAAGTAACGCCTCTGAAAAAAAGCCAACAGGAATTCCTACAGGTTTAAGGGCTTAAATCTCAAACTTTGATTCTGTGTTTGGAGAAATGGGAGTGGACTGAAAGGGCAAGCAGGAAAACAAATTACCATACCAAACAGCTATTTGTTCAAGGCATAGTTCTCATCTAAGCCCCGACTCCTACGGCCAGTGGTCAAAACACAAGATAACTGGAGAGGTGAAAGTAAAGTGTTAGTCGCTCAGTCGTATCCAACTCTTTGGAACGCCATGGGCTCTAGCCTGCCAGGCTCCTCTGTCCATGGAATTTACTGGGCACGAATACTGGAGTGGGTTGTCATTTCCTTCTGAGGAGAGGAAGTTAAAAGATAAGGGAACTAGAGCATTACGTGAATTCTTCAGCAAAGTATACAAATCACTTGTAAATTTACATTGGTTTCATGGAACTAGGGGAATAAAACTGATGATCCATTTTAAAAATGTAATAAATAAATAAAAGCAGACATTGTTGATGGGGGTGTGTTGGGGTCAGAACTTAGAATTCTCATACTCCTCTCACCTTCTATAAGAAGCAAAATCTTCTCCCAGAGCAAACTTCAAAGGTTTTCTCTTATGTCTTATTGGCCAGAAAAAGGTCACTCACCCACCCCTATCTCAGGGACTGATCTTAGCTTTCCTGAAGCCCCCTGCACCTAGTAAATACCTGGACAAATCGAGGCTCTGTCCAAAAGGATTAAGGGAGTTGGCTTTTTAGGAGGCAACAGACAATGTCTGGCACAATCTCTACCATACAGGCTGATGACTCTGGGCAAGGTGTTTCGTGGGAAGATCAGGAAATGGATGCTGCAGGGCGAGGGCAGAAGCAGTCATGAATTTGCTCTGCCCCTTTTAGTGAGGAAGGGAGGCTGGAAGGGCAGGAAGTTTTTCTTTGCACCCAGAATGACAGAAACTGCGACCTCTGGTGGCAAAGGAGAGCCACTCCACTAGGTTCAGGGAAAGGGGAATTGAGTCCTTTGGAATGGCAGGGCCCTGAACTCAGGACACAAGAGGAGATTCCTAGTTCCCAAAAAGAGGGTTGGGGGCAGGCCCTTATAAGGACATGGGCACTCATTCAGGGTCTCCGTTAGTTGGTGACGGCAGGGTCAGGAGTTAAGGGTGAGTGCAAGGCCAGAGCAGCACTTGCCTAGAGCCCCCAAGACACAGTAACTGAGACAAATATTTTAATGCGATATTTTAAACAAATCAACCTGGCAAATTATGGGCCACAACCAGGCGCCTGTTTAAACGAAATCGTATGGGAAGTGGCATCAGGATCCAGGCTGACTCCTCAGTTACAGCAGAGACTACAGCCCACGGGCCTCACCAGTGTGCCCACCTCCTCGAGGGCAGCTCAGACAGTTCAGGAGCACGCCTGCGTGGGGCACTCGCCAGGCCAGGCCTGGGTAACTGCATTCCGTGGCCCACGGACTGGCCAGTTCTCCAGATGTGGCCTGTGTCCTTTTTGCTGGACACCTCTATGTCAGCACCTTGCCCTGACCTGGAGCAAGGCTGAGTTTCTCTGCCTCACTGCCTTCCCTTGAAGACAGGGCGATGTACACAAAGAACCTAACTGCTTAATACAGTTAACTGATGTTGCAAATGGGAGCTTGGATCCCAGCTCTGTCGCTTACTGAGACCCTAGCACATCATACTCACGTTGCTCAGTATATCCTTATCTGTATAATGGAGATTTGAACCCTTGTCTGGGGGGCGTGGGGATTCCAGGCGGAATTCACACAAGGCTGCTGGTGCTGTTGGCTCACTGATGCAAAGCACAGGCTGTCCCCACGTGGACAACGAGGGAGCTGGGATCGCAGAGGGTTCCCTACCCTAGCCTCTGTGAGACACTGAACTAGGAGGAGAATCCACTGATCCCCTAGGATGGCTTGTTCACCCTTGTTTCCCAGCCTGGAAAACAGACTGAGGAAGATGGAAGCTCCTCCTGGGAACAGGTAGACATCTCTCCAGTCTCTGGTTATCTCCTTCTCCCCACCTGCAGAGGCCAGTTTTTGCCTCCCTGTTGCTGCTGACACCTCCCCCAGCTGCTGGCCAGCGTGTCACATGGCTTACCATCCACCCATCGACCATCATCACAGGCTCAACCTTCTCGCTGCTCTCTTGCCTTCACTCTGACTCCGTATAGTCTCTCCTCTACTGATGCCATCCTTTCACAACACAAACCAGATGTTCCGTTTAAAACCTCCTGAGTTGCGTTAAGAAGAAAAACCCAAGCTCATTACCAGGCCAGGAATGACCCAGCACTTACCCACTTCTCGATTTCACTTCCCACTTCTCCTTGCTCAGCTACCAACCAGTCCCACTGGCCTTGCTGTTCCTCGAGCAAGTTCCTCCTTCACCAACCTGGTACACCATGCTCCATCTGCCATCTCTTGGTTCTCCGGCGCATCTCAGCGCCAATGTCACTTCATCAGAGGCTTCTCTGACCACTCCTGCCCCTCCCCCCGCAACGTGCATTCCTCGAGGGCACTTGAGATCTCAGCATCCTTTACAGCCCTCATCACTGTCTGAAACTGTCTTAGGTACTTAGTTTGTTTCCCGAGTGGTTCACGCCCCTTCTGTGTCTCCGGTGCCTGGCACACAGCGAATACTAGGTATCTGCTGATGTAACGCCTGCACACATGGGTCAACCGTTCCCTCCATGAGGCAGAGATTAGCCATAGTAGCTGTACAGTACAGGAGGAAACTGGGGAATGAGCCTGCTGTCTTGTTGAGAATATTCATTGAAAAAATTATGGCCAGCCTGTGGCCTTGGAATTCTTTGAAAAACACTGTGATATAATGCCAATACATAATGTAATAATTTAAAGACGTGTCATAGCCAGCATCTCATTTCTTAAAGGGTCAGTGGAGTTAAGCAGCATTTTTCTTTTTTTTTTTTTACCGTACTCTCAAAAAGAACTGTATTTTACTCCAAAACCTAGTATGTACTGCTGTCTATATACACATTTGAAACAAGTTTCATAAAACATTATTAACAATACTACAGATAATGCACTTTAATATTTTCTAATCTCTGACTCCATTTCTTTTTTTAATATGCTGGTTGCATCCCACTGTACTGGTTTCAAGAGGAATATGTCATGAACACAACAACAAAAAAGGCTGGGTTACAGAGCTGATAAAGATACACTGACACCAACTGAGGCGCTGTCCTTGTCTCACCAGAAGCACTGAAATGTGGTTCAGTGCGGTTCACTGGTTCAGTATGTGGTTCAGCGTTTTGTAACGTCATGCCCTTCAAGCTGAGGTGTATGCCTTACAACTGCAGAGAAAGCCTGAGATTTATTCTGCATGCCCAGTTCTGCCAGACATATACAGAGTAAGTGAGAACAGCCAATGGCAGGTGATAATGCCTTTCAAGCACGATCACAGCTCTTAAAATTACCCGACCATCTTTATTTAGGTAGAACCTCATACTCATAGCCTTCCTTCAAACGTACTGTGAACAGTTTCCTGCCTGTGGTTGTCGCACGGAGAATTCTTCTAGCCCACCATGGATCTCTTTCTCCCTCTGAGGCGCACCTCATCTAATTTTTTTAACACTGGTTTGGACTTTCTGGAGGAGGTGGAGTAGCTCTTCAGAAAGGCTTCAAACACAGTCTCAGTGTTGGGATGGGTGCTGAGGAAGGCCTTCTCCAGCACGTACAGGTCAACTCCCTTGTCTTCCGGAAGTGCTGAAACGAAGCTCAGCCCAAAGTCTATAAGCACAATGTTCAGCTGCTCCAGAGGGGGTTTCAGGAGCATGTTGGATGTGGTGAGATCACCATGAATGAGGTCTTCGTCGTGCATTCGAGCCAAAACCTGCCCGATGGTCCTGGCTAAGCCCAGGAGACTTTGGGAAGATTTTTCAGTCTCCAGGGTGGATTCAATATAATCTCGAACAGTCACTGAGCCTTCGATTTCTTCCATAAATAAGCAGTTGGAAGCATAGTCCACAAAAAAGACAACTGGGGCACATATTCCTGTAACCAAGATATAAGGGGTCATTGAATTAGATACTTTTTTTTTCTTAATAGTAAGCTTAATTTTCTAGCTCAGTCAGAAAAATTTTCCAGTGTGTATCTGCATATTTTGGGAAAAAGATTTAGGAATGCTGCAGAATGGTACAGCTTTCCTTCTCTGGAAGTTTCTCCTGCCAGACTATGCTTAGACCACCACAGCTAAGGTCAGCACAGTCAAAGCTCCCTCCTCCCTTCTACCCACTGTGATTGAACTTCATTTGTCATATTTGGGCTTCCCTGGTAGCTCAGCTGATAAAGAATCCACCTGCAATGCAGGAGACTCCAGTTCAATTCCTGGGTCCAGAGGAGAAGGGATAGGCTACCCACTCAAGTGTTCTTGGGTTTCCCTGGTGACTCAGCTGGTAACAAACCCGCTGGCAACGTGGGAGACCTGGGTTTGATCCCTGGGCTGGGAAGATCCCTTGGAGAAGGGAACAGGCTACCCACTCCAGTATTTTGGCCTGAAGAATTCCATGGACTACAGTTCATGGGGTTGCAAAGAGTCAGACACAATTGAGCGACTTTCACTTTCCCTGTCATACTTCTTCCCTAAAATACAAATCAAAGTAAACAGCCAGAAGGGTAAGCACCATTAGTTGTATGTTCAAACATATGAAAGGAGTTTCCTGACAGGGACAGAAGCAGGAGACCAAGCAGCATGCTGGCTTAGAGATGCACCTTTACGGGGAGGAAAGAGAGTGAAGTCGCTCGGTCGTGTCCAACTCTTTGTGACCCCGTGGACTGTAGCCTACCAGGCTTCTCCGTCCATGGGATTCTCCAGGCAGGAATACTGGAGTGGGTTACCATTTCCTTCTCCAGGGGATCTTCGCGACCCAGGGATCAAACCAGGGACTCCCACATCAGAGGCAGACGCTTTAACCTCTGAGCCACCAGGAATACAGAGAGGAAGGACAAGTTCAAATCCCAGCTTCCTTCCTTATTAACTGTGTATCTTTAAAGTCACATGTATTTCTCTAAGCCTCCATTTCTGCTTCTATAACATGAGATCAGTACTACCAATAATCCAATAACTTCACTGAATTTGAAGATTCAATGACTCTTTACTGAATGTCAATCATACTCAAGACACTTCAAGATACTAGAGACAAATGTGTAGAGATACAGCAGGAAACAAAGCAACCGGGATCCCTGACTAAGAGAACTCAGCTGCTGGAAAGGGTGAAAATAGGAAATACGAATGCATGCATAACTTTGCAAATCCAAGCAAGGGCAGAGACACTGTGCTTGTTGGCAACTGAATTTCTTCCAGATCTCCCAGCACCTAACAATGTCTTGGTGTACAGTAGATGCCTAAAAAATTACCAATGAAAGAAACAAAGGTAGAAAGTGTAAAAGTGAAATGCCAGTGTTTCTGAGTCAGAGGGATAGGGGGTGAAAGCCTTACTAACCGTGTAACCTTGAGGAAGTTACTTCCCCCCTCTGAACTTTGTTTCTCAAAAGAGGCAAAGGTTTACGGTCATGGTGCAAAATAGTGTTTAGTCAAAGCTATGGTTTTTCCAGTAGTCATTTACGGATGTGAGAGCTGGACTATAAAGAAAGCTAAGCGCCAAAGAATTGATGCTTTTGAACTGTGGTGCTGGAGAAGACTCTTGAATCCGGAGATCCAACCAGTC
This sequence comes from Capricornis sumatraensis, assembly GCF_032405125.1. Taxonomy (NCBI): domain Eukaryota; kingdom Metazoa; phylum Chordata; class Mammalia; order Artiodactyla; family Bovidae; genus Capricornis; species Capricornis sumatraensis. The sequence goes on from NC_091083.1 coordinate 78,619,385, forward strand.
CATCTTAAGGGAATCCTGAATATTCACTGGAAGGACTGATGCTGAAGCTGAAACTCCAACACTTTGGCCACCTGATGTGAAGAACTGACTCATTTGAAGACACTGATACTGGGAAAGACTGAAGGCAGGAGGAGAAGGGGACAACAGAGAAAAAGGTGGTTGGAAGGCATCACCGATTCGATGCACATGAGTTTGAGCAAGCTCCGGGAGTTGGTGATGGACAGGGAAGCCTGGCCTGCTACAGTCCATGGAGTCGCAGAGACACGACTGAACTGAACTAGACTGTGTGAACCCAGAGACCCTGGCTCCTGGGCAAGTACTTGTAACTACATCTGCTTCTTAAAAGTAACTAACAGCGATCGAAAGTTGGGATTGTACAGATGGGGAAACTGAGGCTCGGGGCAGTTAAAAGACACGCTCAACGTTGAGTAAAGGTGGTAGAGTCGGAACTGAACCAGGCGCCAAGAGCTCCGGGACAAATGCTCGTCGCTACAACGTCAAGTGGCTTCTTAAGAGTTAATGAAAGGAAAAGGATGAAAGGATGACATTTCTTAATGGAAACCCGTGAAGAAGGTACAAACGGAGAAACTGAGTCAAATCTCGCTCGCCCCTAACCCCGCAGCGCAGGGGAGCCCCTCACCTGCGTCGCCCGAGCCCCGGAGCCTCGGGGGTCCCCCGCGTCCCCAAGCTGGGCCGTCTTACCTGCGCGGCGACAGCGGAGCAACGCCCGGGCCTCCTGCACCGTCCGCCGCCGGCTGAGCCGCGCTTCCAGCGTCGGGTGCCGGTAGCCTTTGGGGAAGCGGTGTTTCACCACGGCCGCGCGACCCTGGAAGCGGCCGCGGAACACGCGCGCCTCGGCGCCCTGCTTCACCAGCTCCAGGCCGCTCAGGAAGCGGCTGCTCCGCTCCCGGGCTGCGGCCAGCGCTTCGGCCGCAGGCGCCAGCTCCTCGTTCAGCTTGGCGGCAGCAGCGCCGGCCGCCGCCATGTTCGCGTTTCCGCGTCGCCGCTCGGAGCCCTTCGGCCGCCTCCGGAAACTGTCGGGGCTGCTTCGGCTCGCTCCGAAAGTACTCGGACCTCCTCGGCCTCTCTAACGCTGACCTTTTTGCCTTGTGGAAGTGGTTTCTCCTCTCTTCGGCTCTTTTCTAAGCCTCCCGGTCCCGCCACTCGGCTCCTCGGCTATTTCCGTAAACCCTCGGCAGCTCTCGGTGAGCCGCTCTTTCCACTCCTCGGCTCTTTCCGGAAACCCTTCGTGACTCTTGCGGTTGGCTTTGGTGGCGCTGTCTCTCAGCTCTTCGGCTATTTCCGGAAAGCTTCGGCGTCTCCCTGAAAAACGTCTCTTGGAATCTGCTCTCAGGAATCTATCTGGATCCTGGGAAGTTGCACTTCACAGTCCCTGCGTTTCATTCATACACAGGGAAGGTAACCTTTTCAAACATCAGATCCTTTGTTTTGTACTAATGTGGTTTCCAGCACCTTTCATCAGTTCAGCCTTCTTGAAGCCCCTATAGAACCAATTCTATTTGGTTTGGAAAACCCAATTTCCCAAGTTTGTAGTTTCATTATCATAATTCTTAGTGTCCATATGGTCATCTCCATGGTTACCAAATCTGTCTGAACTGCTCTGTATGGTTGTTAGCATAACTGAGGCCATCTTGGGTCTGTACAGTTCCTTTTGTCCTGCTCACCCTACCTATGGCTGTTCTGTGTAGTAAATATCTTCTCTGTCATCAGTGATTTTTAGGTCCAGGTGGCCTCTATGCTTTGTTAGCCTCCAAACGATGAAGACCTTTGCTGACGTACTCTTGGTTCCTGCAAAAACTAGTTACCCACTCATAACTTGACTTAGGAATGCACTTCCTGTTTCCAAGGATGTACCCCTAAACCCTAGGTTAACTATAAAATTGTCCCAATGGCCTCTTGAAGGTTCAAAGTGCAGCTGCAAATGCTTCTGGATCTCTGTCCACTTGAATCTACCCTGTAAGTTATCTTATAATAAACTTTTCTGTTGATTATATGGAGCTGCCTGCCTTGTTTTCCATTCTCAAGATACCTTTTCAGTTTGGTGGGCACTTTGTGTTTCCTCCAATTTCCAACACCCTCCTTTGGAAAAATCCATTGTGCAAACATATTTAAAAGTCCCAGGCTTGCTATAGTCAGACTGGTTCTGACTTTTACCATAGGAAATCTAGTTTAAAATCTTTCAGTGGCTCCCTGTTGTGCTTCAGATAAAGACCCATGAGGTCCTGCATGGGGCCCTATGTCCCTCTTGCAGATTCATCTCCCACCAAACTCCCCTTTGCTCTGGGATCTTCAACACATTTGCCTTCTCTCAGTCTCATTCTTGCCAGGCTCCCTCTTGCCATGGGGCCTTTGCACCTGCTATTTCCTACATCAGAAGTGCTCTTCCTTCTCTTGGTTGCCTAAACTCATCTAGGCATCTTTCCATTTCCAGCTCAAATGTTACTTCCTCAGGAAGCCCTCCCTGACTTCTCATAGGAGGGAAAACCCAACTTAATAATTCCTGGAGTCCCTATGAATCTCTCTTTTGTGTTGCCTTTTTGTTTGCTTACATAACTGTTTGATTAGTGGCAGGATTTAGTTCCCCACAGATTGTTAATCTGAGGGCTTTAGTTCCTCCCTGGCTATTGCCTAGAGGCCACCCTCAATTCTTGCCACACTGGCCTCTCCACTGGGCAACTCATAACACAGCAGGTGGCTTCATCAGAGTGAGTAAGTGATCAGAAGAGGTTGAGCAAGATGGAAATCACCATCTTTTATAACCGGAGTACACTTTTGCTTATTCTCTTTGTTAGAAATGAGTTACTAGCTCCTGCCTCACCTCAAGGGAAGCCATTTTTTAAAATAATGTTTACTCTTTAAATTTTTGTATTTATTTATTATCATTTTTGGTGGCTGTGCTGGGTCTTCATCGCTGCACGTGGGCCTTCGCTAGCTGCAGTGTTGCGGTGAGTGGCAGCTACTCTCTGCTTGCGGTGTGTGGGCTTCTCATTGCAGTGGCTTCCCTTGTGGTGGTTTCTCCTGTGGTGGAGAACGGGCTTTAGAGCACATGGGCTCAGGAGCCGTGGGTCATGGGCTTGCAGTTTGCCCCATGGCATGTGGAATCTTCCCAGACCAGGGATTGAACCCAAGTTCCCCGTGTTGGTACGTGGGCTCCCAGCCACTGGACCACCAGGAAAGTCCAAGGGAAGTCATTTTTGAAGACGCCTACCAAAATGCCCAATTAGAACTTTTTCTCATTTGGGAAAGAAATGAGTGAAGAGAGATTCTCTATTCTCTAGAAGAGATAGAACCCAACAGCAGACTTGCAAACATCCTCCTGACATAATGCAAGCCGTGAAGATCAGACTTCCTGCCTTTTTTCATCATATAATTTCTACAAGTCATCTCAGGAATGCCTAGGCTTTTCTGTACGTCTCCTGGTGACAACTCCAGATATGCATGTGAAAGAGGAACTGTCACGTGGCAAAAGCCAAGAGGCCTCCTTGGGCTCTTCTCCATGCCAGAAAGGCAGTAGAGCTTGACGGAAAGAGCGTGGTTTTCCCCATGAGCTTGACTTCAAGCTCAGCTATATACTAGCGTGTGTTCTTAAGCACTATTGATTTCCTGTATTGTTTATGATGCAAATTACTTCAATTCCCTTTGCCTCAGTTTCCGCATTCATAAAATGCTCCTCTCCTGGTCCATCTGCCCTTATCGAGTCTGTCTGACAACTTTTCTCCAGCCCCACTGCTATCACTTTAGTCCACATCAATGTCACCTTTTCACCCTGCAACAGCCTCTAAAGGGCCCCCTGTTTCCACTCCTGCTCCCTATAACCTGCTAGAACTGCCCAATTATTTCTGTGTCAGTTGGAATAAAGTCTCATCCTGATCTTGGCCTCCCAAGGACTTAAATGATCTGGGTTTGCCAACACTTACCCTGGACCCTGGGCTTCCCAGGTGGCGCTGGTGGTGAACCACCCGCCTGCCAATGAAGGAGACATAAGAGCCTCGACTTCAATCCCTGGGTCGAGAAGATCCACTGGAGGAGGGCATGGCAACCCACTCCAGTATTCTTGCCTGGACACTCCCCGTGGACAGAGGAGCCTGGCTGGCTACAGTTCATAGGGTGGTGAAGAGCGGGACAGAGACTGAAGCGACTTAGCATGCATGCACCTTAGACACTATCTCCCCTGTGCTCCAGAAACTCTGGCTTCATTTGTTTTTATGCTGCACAAGCTCTTCCCTGCAGGGTCTTTGCCTTTGGTCTACTTTCTGTCTGGAAGCGGAGATCTTGGCTCAAGAAATTCCCTCCCCCCCTCACCTCCCTCCCACCCCCCAGCTAAAGCAGCCACCTGTGGCTGCCTAACCCAGCACCCTAGCTTAATTCTCTGTCTGGCCTTCATCACTAGATGGTATTTCTCTGGTTCTTTTGGCTATTTATCTTTCTGCTTCCCACACCAGAAAGTACTCCACAGGAACAGAACGAACTGTCTTTCTGGTTCTCCCAGCCCATCCTCAAGAGGTAGGAGAGTGCCTCAAGGCAGGTGGGAGGTGTCCAAACCTAATTGTTCAATGAATGGAAAATGAATCCGTGGGAGCCTGAGCGGCTGAAGTGGGTGTGTGTGTCAGTGTGGACGCATGAGTGTGTGTGTGTGAGTGCACACACACACGCTCGCTGGAGAGGCCAAACTAGCATGGATCGCAGTGATTCTGACTCCTTTCTTCTAGGAGGACAAATTGTGGGCTCCCCACCCGCAACTGGGATGACGGTGGGTGGGGTCCCAGCCGGGCCGGGCGAGACTAGCGACGTCCAGAGCACACCACCGTCCCGCCCCCCGAGCACAGGGGCCCTGAGCTGGCCGACGTGGCGGCGGCGCTGCAGGCGGACCGGCGGGGAGGGAGGGACGGAGGCGGGCCTGAAAGTTTGTCCGGCTGCGGCTGCCGAGGCGGGGACTTGGCTGGGGCGATGCACACCCAGTCCCCCAGCGCTCCCCGCTCGCCTCGGGAGCCCTGGTCGCCATGGGTAAGTCGCGATCTGTGCTGCGGGCAGAGGGGTGCTTCGGATCGGGAAGCCCCGAGACCCCATCCTTGCGCGCGCGCACCCTCTGCCCGCCGCTGCCGCGCCCAGACCAGATACCGCCCACTCGGGTGGCCGCCGGGACAGCAGGCCTTGCCTGGGGGCTGGGAAGGGACTTGGGCCCACTTCCCTCCACGCTCCTTTCTGCCCAGAAAAAAAAGTTACCTGAGAGGGCTCCTTAACTTGATACCAGAAGCTTATTCCGGGGTCCTACCCTCTCCTGACCGCTTGAAGCCTGGCAGTGTCCCACGAATGAGTGAAATCGCTCCTATTCTGCAGACGAAGAGGCTCCGAAAGGAGCAAACTCATTCATGGATTCGCTGAGCACTTCTCTCCAGGCACTGTTCTAGGCTTGGGATGCTGCTCTACACAAAACAGACAAAAACCTCTGCTGTCAGATGCCTAATAGACGCGAGATAGAGAAAAGTGGGGCGGGGGTGTGGGGGTCGGTGGATGATTAGGAAACTTCTTTGTTGCTCCGGGGGACTAAGGTTTGTATTTTTCTCTCTGGATTCAGAGGCCTCAAAAGGTCAGTCATTGATCCATCTACTACCTGGCAGACATTGGTTTGGGGGTTGGGGCCTCAGTGGACTTGTATGTAGATTTGGGGGTCAGAAAGATGAGTGGGGCGGGGGGTGGGGTGGGGGTGGGGGGATGGGGTGGTTCCAGCCCTCATTCTCCCATTTCCCAGGTGCATCCTGATCTAGGACAGGGTAGTTAACTTCTCTGACCTTAATTTCCGCATCTCCAAAACAGTCACCAGGAAATACCCCATCACAGGGAATGTGAATGACATGAGAATATGAACTTAGATACTCCAGATACCACTTGCACATGGTAAATGATCCGTTAACATGAGATTTTTTTTTTAAATCATACCCAACATCGGAACTCTGGAATCAGACTACTCAAGTTCAGAATCTGCTCTGTGACTTGATAAACTCTCACCCTAGGCAAATGTCTTGGGAAATAGATGGGGAAACAGTGGAAATAGTGTCAGATTTTATTTTTGGGGGGCTCCAAAATCACTGAGATGGTGATTGCAGCCATGAAATTAAAAGATGCTTACTCCTTGGAAGAAAAGTTATGAGCAACCTAGATAGCATATTGAAAAGCAGAGACATTACTTTGCCAACAAAGGTCCATCTAGTCAAGACTATGGTTTTTCCAGTGGTCATGTATGGATGCAAGAGTTGGACTGTGAAGAAAGCTGAGCACTGAAGAATTGATGCTTTTGAACTGTGATGCTGGAGAAGACTCTTGAGAGTCCCCTGAACTGCAAGGAGATCCAAGCAGTCCATTCTAAAGGAGATCAGCCCTGGGTGTTCTTTGGAAAGAATGATGCTAAAGCTGAAACTCCAGTACTTTGGCCACCTCATGCGAAGAGTTGACTCATTGGAAAAGACTCTGATGCTGGGAGGGATTGGGGGCAGGAGGAAAAGGGGACGACCGAGAATAAGATGGCTGGATGGCATCACCGACTTGATGGACGTGAGTTTGAGTGAACTCTGGGAGATGGTGATGGACAGGGAGGCCTGGTGTGCTGCAATTCATGGGGTCGGAAAGAGTTGGACACGACTGAACAACTGAACTGAACTGAGGCAAATGTCTTCTCTGTGCCTCAGCTGCTTCATCTGTAAAATGGGAAAGGCACCAGTGTCTGTGACACAGGGTTAATGCAGGAATTAAGGCAGCTGCTACAGGTATGGCTTCTGGAAAAGGAGGTGAGCTGGCTATAGTATCAACAACAGTCTCACTTATATCACCTGTCGTTGGGATACTTGGAAGCCAGCCGTCTGGGTGAAGATATTTGCATGGGTCAGTCTCACCCACGGGTCAGTCTCACCCCTGGCTTTTCCCTGGAGTTGCAAGGGAAGCCACGGCAGGTCTCTGGCCGGGGAGGGGTTCAGTTCATTGTGCCTCTGGGTGAGATGCTGTCTAGTGTCACCCACTGGAGGCGCCCTGTGACTTGCGGCTGGTGACATGTGCAGCCATGACCTGGGTTTTTCCTCTCCACCTGCCCCTTGATTCTGTCCCCTGGGAAGCTCTGCTTTCAAGAACTGAGGGACTTCATCCAGCATGAGCCAATTTCACATACTATATTTAGACAGATAATCCATAGAAAGGGAGTTGTTTAGTTGCTCAGTCTTGACCGACTCTTTTGCGACCCCATGGACTGTAGCCCACCAGGCTCCTCTGTCCATGGGATTTCCCAGGCAAGCATACCGGAGTGTGTTGTCATTTCCTCCCCCAGGAGATGACCCAGGGATCAAACCCAGGTCTCTTGTACCTCCTCCATTGCAGACAGATTGTTTACCTGCTGAACCATCTACTACCTAAACTCAGGCGGTGCTGTCATAATTTGGAGGCCAGGATTTACTCCACTTCCTGTCCATGGCCACTTCCAGACCCTGAATCCACCAAGATGCTCAAGAGCCCAAATCCCTTCTGTCTGGATCCCCTCTGTCCTGAATTCACTCATTCATTCAACCATGTGTTTGCTCAACCAGTATTTACTGAGTGTCTACTGTATGCCAGGAACTGTCCCCAGCATCAGGAGACAACTGAGAATGCACAAAGAACTCCTGCCCCTTTAGGGCTGACATTCTGGTTGTTGAGCCCCCCAAATATGTAAAATGTATAGTTATTTCAGATGATGACAAGTACTGCGGAGGAAAACAAGCAGAAAAGTGGAATATGAAGTATTGGATGCCATGGGAGCTTGCAGTTTTAAGTAGAGCACCAGGGAAGCCTCATGAAAAGGTGATGCTTGAGCAGGACCAGAGGGAAGCAGGGCTGGGGTTGCTGAAATGGAGGGAAAGGGCTTTCCCAGCAGAGGTGAGACCTGGTAAAAAGCTTTGACTTGAGATGGGCGTGGAGTGAGGAGGAATCGCCGGGAGGCTGGTGTGGCAGGAGCTCCGTGAGAGGAGGCAGGTCCTGTAGGGCCTTGAAGGTCACTGTCAGGACTTTGGCTTTTTTCACAGTGAAAGAGAAGCCGTGGAGGGCTGTGGGCAGAATGATGTGGCCTGACTTGGGCTATCATAGGATCTCTCTGGCTGCTCTAGAGTGTTAAACTAACTTCAAACGTATCTGACACAGTCCTTGGAATGGGATGTGGAGATACTGCCCTGTATCCTGACTCAATCTTTCATTCATTCAGTAGAAGCTTTAATTGGCCCGTCTATGGCAACCCACTGCAGTACTCTTGCCTGGTAAATTCCGTGGACTGAGGAGCCTGGTAGGCTACAGTCCACGGGGTCGCAAAGAGTCGGACACGACTGAGCGACTTTACTCACTCACTCAGGTTTCAGAGTGGGGCTGGGGCCTAGAGACACAGACACTCATCATGTCCCGTTTAACAAGGAAAACACATCAATTTCACAATTACTTGGTGTGAGCAAATGCAAAAGAAAGCATAATTGGCTGGAAGTGAAAGATATGACTTGGAAAGTTGAGGAAGATGTACAGGAATTAGAGTCTCTGTCAAACTAGCTTAACCAGAAAAAAAAAAGGTACTTATTTATTGGTCCCAGAAAAATTCACAGCTTCAGGCACGGTTGGATCTAGGAGCTCAGGCAGTGTAGTCAGGATTCCCTGCTAGGGAAAGATGACCCTCAGCTGCTCCAAGCAGGTAAACTACCAGCTCAGAACCCCAAATAAGCAACCACCCTGGGGTGGACTGTCTCTCACTGGCTCAGGGTCAGCCACGTGGCTGCTAGGTAGTCAGATCTGGATCACGGACACTATGTCTGGAGCTAGGTGATGGGGGCTGGAGGTGGGGAGGTCAAGTCTGCCCAGATCCAGAGATTGAGAGATGAAGACAGGAGAGGCGAAGGCAGCTCCCCACAGAGCACAAATCACAGATGTGTATTGCCAGAGCCCCTCAGGGAGGTGAACTGGAACTGAGCAGGATGAGTGAGCATGTGGAGAAGAGAGGTCGGGAAGAGAGGGACCAGGTCGTGTAGAGGGCAGGGCAGCATGAAACGCTATGATGTGTGCTGGAAACAAGTGTTTGCAGGGTGTGTCGGAGGGGCGGGAGTAGGCGTGGAGAGGAGAGGTGGCCAAGGAAGTGGGCTGGGGCCACCAGCTCGTGCAGGGACTGGGAGGTCATGCTAATGAGTTAGGACTCAATAGAGCAGGCGGTGGGAGCCTTGGAAAGCTTAAATACGTGGGTTTGGGAGTCAGATGGGACAGCGTTTGAGTCCTGATCCTGTTGCTTCCCAGCTGTGAGAACACTTTGTTTCTCACAGAACATTTAGTATCTGAGCCTTAGTTTCCCCATCTGTCAAAAGGGGGTAATGGGAGCAGTACCACCTCGAGTTGTCACCAAGGTGACTTGAGAGAAGGCACCTGGAGTCTTTGCAGAGATCTTCCTTTATTGTCACTGTTCTGCTCTTACCACTGAGACCTGAGTCTGTCCTGCAGCATTTTCCGGTGGAACCTGTGGACAGTTAGCTTTGCCCCTGGGCCTTTTGGCTGGGTTCCCATTCACCTCCAGAAGAACCCAGGACAAGGCAGAAAAGTTCTGTGTTTGCATGGGATTGCCTCACATGGCCTGGATGAACCTTCCCTTCTGGCAGTGAACTCTAGAAACTGAGGGAGGTGGGGCAGAAGGGGGTGACAAGGGGCAGGACCTGGGCAGCCTGGTCCCCCCACAGGGTGTTGGTTGATGGTCATGAAGAGGAAGGACTAGGCCAGCCAGGGAATGGTAGGGGGTTGATTCCTGGGGGGCAGAGGTGATGGGGAGAAAAATGAGCTGGGTGGGGGGAGGTGATTCCTCCGCCCATGAAAGTCCTCTCCCCGCCTCTGCACAAAAATTGCCTAACATAGATGGGGAGAGGCAGAAGTGAGAAAACAGTGAAATTGTATTCTGCCAAGGTTTTATACTGGAGTGCCTAAGGGTACAGATTGTGGAACCAGACTGCCAGGCTTTGAATCTCAACAAGCTACTTACCATTAACGCTCTTCATCTTAGGCAAGTCATTTCGTGTCTCTGATAATCAGTTTGTATGTGCATGCTCAGCTGCTCAGCGGTGTCCTACTCTTTGTGACCCCGTGGACTGTAGCCCGCCAGGCTCTTCCGTCCATGGGGATTCTCCAGGCAAGAAGACTGCAGTGGGTTGCCATTCACTGCTCCAGGGGACCTTCCCAATCAAACCCAGGTCTCCTGAATCTCCCACACTGGCAGGCGGATTCTTTACCATTAGCACCACCTGAGAAGCATGGGGATCAGTGTACTCCTTCATAAATAACACAAAAGCCCACCTCATAAAGTTGTCGTGAGAATTAAATGAGCTAGTCCGCTAAAAGGGCTCAAAGCAGTGCCTGGTCCAGAGCAAATACTCCATAAATCTGACTACAATGTTATGAATGTTCTTGTCAGGTCCAGGGTAGGGGGTGGGTGAGACAGATATGTCTGGACTACTCTAGATGCTTCCAGAAATATTTGTTTAAATATGTGAGTTAAAAATTAAGCGCAACCTGTTTAGCTGCTCTGCCAGTACAGTAGCTGCTGGCCACATGTGGCTATTTTTACACTTAATTAAAATTAATTAAGATTAAAACCGCAGTTCCTCAGTTACACTGGCCACATTTTAAGAGTTCGATTTTTTTTTTAAAAGGTGCCTAGAATCCACTGAAAGGGAAGTTCGTCAGTGTCCTCCTGATCTGGCCCCTGCCTACCTCTGCTACCTCAACACCTATTACTCTCAGCCACTCCGGCCTCCTTGCTCAACAGGCCGTGATTAAAAGCCTGAACTCTTTAGTCACATCCACTTTGCCACTTCCTTGCTGTGTGAGCATGAAAAAGTTTCTTCACCTCTCTGTGCCTTGGAGGATGGTGCTAATAATGGTAGATGTTAAGGTTGTTGTAAGAATTAAATGAGTAAATACATGTAAAGCCCTTAAAACAGAGCCTAGTACTTAGTACCGTAGGAGTATTAGCTATTAATAGTTATTTTTCAAACATGCCCCAAACTGTCCAGCTTCAGAGCCTTTGTTTCTGCTGTTCTCTTGTCTAGAATGTTCTTCTCCCACACTTGACATGACTTTCACCCTCACTTCGTCTGCTCAGGTTTTCCCTCTTCAGAGGTGCCTCAGCTGGCTGGCTGCCCTATTTAAAACAGAACCCCTCCATCACTCTCAGCTCCCTTTCAGCTCAGCCCAGTCCCTCAGTCATGTCCGACTCCTTGCGACCACATGGTCTGCAGCATGCCAGGCTTCCCTGTTCATCACCAACTCCCGGAGCTTGCTCAAACTCATGTCCATTGTGTTGGTGATGCCATCCAACCATCGCGTCCTCTGTCGTCCTCTTCTCCCCCTGACTTCAGTCTTTCCTGGCATTACCTGCTCTTTTTTTTTTTTTTTAATGACACCTATCACGTATTCATTTATTATCTGCCTTTTTCTACTAGAATGTCGGGTCCTTGAAAACACCACTATATTGCCAGCCCCAAGAACACAGCCTAGTGTGCTGTAGATGCCAGATAATTTTTTGAATGATTGGATGGATGAGTGAATGGATCGGTGTGTGTGTGTGTATCTGGGTAAATAGTGAATAGATTACAACGATGGGTGGATGAATATATTTTCGGATAGATGGATCAATAAATGGATGGGTGTTTGGGTGAATTAAGGGGTGGAATGTGAAGTCAAGTGGGCCTTAGAAAGCATCACTATGAACAAAGCTAGTGGAGGTGATGGAATTCCAGTGGAGCTATTTCAAATCCTGAAAGATGATGCTGTGAAAGTGCTGCACTCAATATGCCAACAAATTTGGAAAACTCAGCAGTGGCCACAGGACTGGAAAAGGTCAGTTTTCATTCTAATCCCAAAGAAAGGCAATGCCAAAGAATGCTCAAACTACCACACAATTGCACACATCTCACACAGTAGTAAAGTGATGCTTAAAATTCTCCAAGCCAGGCTTCAGCAATACGTGAACCGTGAACTTCCTGATGTTCAGGCTGGTTTTAGAAGAGGCGGAGGAACCAGAGATCAAATTGCCAACATCCGCTGGATCATCGAAAAAGCAAGAGAGTCCAGAAAAACATCTATTTCTGCTTTATTGACTATGCCAAAGCCTTTGACTGTGTGGATCACAATAAACTGTGGAAAATTCTGAAAGAGATGGGAATACCAGACCACCTGACCTGCCTCTTGAGAAACCTGTATGCAGGTCAGGAAGCAACAGTTAGAACTGGACATGGAACAACAGACTGGTTCCAAATAGGAAAAGGAGTACATCAAGGCTGTATATTGTCACCCTGCTTATTTCACTTATATGCAGAGTACATCATGAGAAACGCTGGACTGGAAGAAACACAAGCTGGAATCAAGATTGCTGGGAGAAATATCAATAATCTCAGATATGCAGATGACACCACCCTTATGGCAGAAAGTGAAGAGGAGCTACAAAGCCTCTTGATGAAAGTGAAAGAGGAGAGTGAAAAAGTTGGCTTAAAGCTCAACATTCAGAAAACGAAGATCATGGCATCCAGTCCCATCACTCCATGGGAAATAGATGGAGAAACAGTGGAAACAGTGTTAGACTTTATTTGGGGGGGCTCCAAAATCACTGCAGATGGTGACCGCAGCCATGAAATTAAAAGTTGCTTACTCCTTGGAAGAAAAGTTATGACCAACCTAGATAGCATATTGAAAAGCAGAGACATTACTTTGCCAACTAAGTTCCATCTAGTCAAGGCTATGGTTTTTCTAGTAGTCATATATGGATGTGAGAGTTGGACTGTGAAGAAGGCTGAGCGCTGAAGAATTGATGCTTTTGAACTGTGGTGTTGGAGAAGACTTGAGAGTCCCTTGGGCTGCAAGGAGATCCAACCAGTCCATTCTGAAGGAGATCAACCCTGGGATTTCTTAGGAAGGAATGATGCTAAAGCTGAAACTCCAGTACTTTGGCCACCTCATGCGAAGAGTTGACTCATTGGAAAAGACTTTGATGCTGGGAGGAATTGGGGGCAGGAGGAGAAGGGGACGACCGAGGATGAGATGGCTGGGTGGCATCACGGACTCAATGGACGTGAGTCTGAGGGAACTCTGGGAGTTGGTGATGGGCAGGGAGGCTTGGCGTGCTGCGATTCATGGGGTCGCAAAGAGTCGGACACAACTGAGTGACTGAACTGAATTGAATGGACCAATGAATGGAAGAATATGTGGTGGATGAAATAGGTGGATGGATGGAGGAGTGGATGATGAAGGGATGGGTAAATTGATCAATAACTGGATGAACAGGTGGAGTGGATGGATGGATGGGTAGATGAATGGAAGGAAGGGTGGAGGGAGAGATGGATGAAGAAAGAAGTGGGTGAAGGGATGGATGAAGGAAGGATGGATGAAGGATAAAGGAAGAAGTGGACGCAAGCATATGTGCACGTGGGGGTAAATGGACAGAACAGATGGATATATAGAGGGATACACAGATAGATGAGTGAACAGATGGAGAGACGGAGGGCTGGACAGATGGATAGGGACAGACGGATGGATGGTTGGATGCTCTGGCGTGGAAACATTCTGCACCCGCCCTGTCGCTTTTGTTTTTCAGGCCGACCTTCACTCCTCCTGCCCCTGTGTGCCTCGGTGTCCTTGCTGGGTGGCCTGACCTTTGGCTATGAACTGGCAGTCATATCGGGGGCCCTGCTGCCGCTGCAGCTTGATTTCGGGCTGAGCTGCTCACAGCAGGAGCTCCTGGTGGGCAGCCTGCTCCTGGGGGCTCTCCTGGCCTCCCTGGTGGGGGGCTGCCTCATCGACCACTATGGCCGGAAGCAAGCCATCCTCGGGAGCAACTTGGTGCTGTTGGCAGGCAGCCTGAGCCTGGGCCTGGCAGGCTCCCTGGCCTGGCTTATCCTAGGCCGCTCGGTGGCTGGCTTTGCCATCTCCCTCTCCTCCATGGCCTGCTGCATCCACGTGTCCGAGCTGGCGGGCCCACGGCAGCGGGGAGTGTTGGTGGCCCTTTACGAGGCAGGCATCACCGTGGGCGTCCTGCTCTCCTACGCACTCAACTACGCGCTGGCCGGTGCCCCCGGGGGATGGAGGCACATGTTTGGCTGGGCCGCTGCACCCGCTCTCCTGCAGTCTCTCAGCCTCCTCTTCCTCCCCGCTGGTACAGTCGGGGCTGCAGGCCACAAGGACCTCATCCCGCTGCAGGGAGGCGAGGCCACGAAGCTGGACCTGGGGAGGCCGAGATACACCTTTGTGGACCTCTTCAGGGCCCGGGATAACATGCGGGGCCGGACGGTCGTGGGGCTGGGGCTGGTGCTTTTCCAGCAGCTGACCGGGCAGCCCAACGTGCTTGCCTATGCCTCCACCATCTTCCGGTCGGTCGGCTTCCGGGGAGGCTCCTCCGCTGTGCTGGCCTCCGTGGGGCTTGGGGTAGTGAAGGTGGCGGCCACCTTGACGGCCATGGGGCTGGTGGAGCGAGCCGGCCGCAGGGCGCTGCTGCTCGCCGGCTGTGCCCTCATGGCCCTGTCAGTCAGCGGCCTCGGCCTCGTCAGCTTTGCTGTGCCCCTGCACTCAGGCCCAGCTTGCCTGGCCATGCCCAACGCCACCAGGCTGTCGGGGCTCCCTGGAGACTCCAGCCTGCCCAGGGGCTTGGCTCCACCGCTGCTGCCCACGACGGACCAGAGCCCCAGGCAGCCAGTCTTGTCAACCTCTGAGAAGACCAGGCCTCCTCCTGGAGCCGAGGACCCTACAGCGCTAAGCCTCACTCCCCCTGCAGGCCTTTCTCCCGCCCCCGAGCACGCCCTGCTGCATTGGACTGCGCTGGTCTGCATGATGGTCTTTGTGAGCGCCTTCTCCATTGGCTTTGGACCCGGTAAGTGGGAGTCTTCTGCAGGTAACTTGGAAGCCTTCTGCCCCTCCTAGCGGAAAGCCTGGGGACTGAACCTGTCAGGGTCTCAGAGGGACCAGAGGTGGCTTGACCATGAGAACCATGAGCTCAGACTCCAGGGCTCCTTGCTTCCTTGAAGCTACTTCTTCTAAGCGCAGGAGCCTAATTTGTGTCTGTTATGTTTTCTTCCTTATAAAGACTGCAAATCTTTTAAGCTTCATAAAGTCAGAATGTGCCCCTGGATAGCTCACTCAGAAGGGTTGACTGGAAAGGAATTTAATAAATAGGGTGACCAACCATCCCAGTTTGCCTAGGACACTGAAAGTCTGGGGTCCCAGGAAACCAACGGGTCGCTGGTCCTTCTAAAGGGAATCTTATGGCCACGTGGGTGAAACAGCAGGGAGAAATGAGTGTCAGGGGCCTGACCCTGCACTGAGTCCCATTGTTGGGGGGCTGCCTGCTGGACTGTGGGTTCCAGGCCCTAGGTCCCGGCTACTAGGCATCCTCTCTGCCCTCCTGTCCTAGTGACCTGGCTTGTCCTCAGCGAGATTTACCCCGTGGAGATCCGAGGGAGGGCCTTTGCCTTCTGCAACAGCTTCAACTGGGCCGCCAACCTCTTCATCAGCCTCTCATTCCTCGACCTCATCGGTGAGTCCTCGGACCTAATTCCCTGGCCCAAGATCCAGAAACAACTGCCTCCAAACAGAGCCCAGGCTTCCATATCGTCTGGGTATAAGTGACAGAAAATCCCGTGCAAACCAGTAGATGAGCAAAAGGTAATGTTTTTGTCTTAAGTCATGAGAAGAGGAGGGTAGTAGCTGTCTTTAACCATGACTGATCCAGAAGCTTCAACAAAACTGTGGGCCCGCCTTCATACTCTCTTGGCTCTGCCTTCCATGCTGTGAGCTTCATTCTGGAGTAGACCCACTGCATGGCTACAAAGATGACCACAAGTGGGGTTCTTCATCTTGGCAGCCCCCCGGGAGGAGAGCCTGTCTTTTCCAATGGCTCTCACTCAAGTCCTGGGACAGACTCTCATTGGCCCAGCAAGATCATGTGCCCATCCCTGAACCATCACTGGAAGGCTGCAATATTCTGATGCCCAGGCCTTGGGCCACATACACAGTCTGAAGAGCATGGGGTGTTAGACACCCCACTGCATGGACTGAGAGTTGGGGGAGGGTTCCCCAAAGGAAAACTGAGGTGCTAGTGAAAGAATGAGAGGGGCTGAGAGACAAAGACAACAGGAGATACGACCTGTGAAGTTTCTACTTCATTCCAGGCCCCGTTGGTTGGCAGCAGAGGGGTGGGGGTGGGGGGAATTGGCTTTATTGACAACCTGCGAGTTGAGGCTGAAGGGGGAATAGACCTAAAGCATCCAGTTCTCCTCGGTCCAGGAAGCCATCCCTGATTGGTGGTGGGGGGATGAGTTTGTTCTCAAACCCAGAGTTTGTTCTCCGGGTAGGGAGTACGGAGATTGGGAGCCCTGAGTGTGGGCCTTTGCTCTCTGCCCCCAGCAAGACAAGTCCATTCTCCCCTAGTAACTGAAAGTTTCCACTCTACAGCAGAGGACTTTCCATTGAGTGACATCTTCTCTTCCTACCTAGCATTCAGACCCAGTCTGAGTGCTGGTGGGGTGGGGTGAGAATTATATGGCCCAGAACACATGTCCGAGATGCAGAGGATACTCATGACTCAAGGCCAGAGGGCCCAGATGGCGGGGGTGGGGGTGGAGGGGGCGCTCCTCCCTCAAGGCAAGTTCTGAGAATTTAGTTATTTTCCCACTTCCTGCAGCCAAGGGTTTCCCCTTCAAAGGAGGAGCCCTTGGGGGCTGTGGAAAATACTGGTGGAAGAACCTGTCCACAGTGCCTGCCTCCCACACCCAGTCTTTGGGAATTTAGATTTCTCACTAGTGCCTCAGTTTTCAAGCATCCCTTTTATGTGGAATGAATGAGAGATAAGAGAGGAAGGAAGGGAGAGAGAGGAGGAAGGAAGCAAGGGGAAGAAGGGCTTCTTAGAATTGTTTCATAGCCTATCATCCCCATCTCACAGATTGGGAAATACATCCTTCCCAAGTCTAGCCAGGTAATCAGAAGACTAGAACTCAGTCCTCCTTCTCGCAGCCCAACACTCTCTGCTGGTATAAGGACTGAGTGGAGGTCAAGCTTCCCAGGTGGCTCAGAGATAAAGAATCCGCCTGCCGACACAGGAGACACAAGTTCAGTTCCAGATGTTTTGTGGATTTGGGTCCTGGCCCTTTGCCTGCCTCTGGGACAACCAGTCCCACTCTTGCTTTATGGTACTTTTATCTGACAGTGTATTGGTCATTCTGCAAATCTACCGTCTGGAGAATCTGTTCAGGGTAAACTAATTTTCAGTGTTTCCCCTGGAACACTGGTCAACCAGCTGGCCCAGGCTAAGCTCCGCCCACATCCCACCCTGTTGTTCCCAGGTGCCATTGGCTTGTCCTGGACCTTCCTGCTCTATGGGCTGACTGCTGTCTTCGGCCTGGGCTTCATCTATTTATTTGTCCCAGAAACAAAAGGCCAGTCGTTGGCAGACATAGACCAGCAATTCCAGAAGAAATGGTAAGGTGGTCAGGGCTGGCCAAGGGGGAAGAGTGACCTCAGACCGTGAGCACTTTGCTTCGGGATTTAGTCCTTACACTCTGCCTTTGCAGAAGAGTGTTTTCCTTCTCTTATTGTTCTTACTGCCTGGACACAATCACTTCTGTCCTATCTTTGTATACGAGCTCTTCTCCTTGAGTGGGATGGGAAAAACGGGACTGGAAGGCGGTGGTGTGGGAGAGGCTGGTTGGGCGTGATGTCACTTCCCAGCAGGAGTGACAGGAGCTAGGCTTTGTATTTAGGAGGGTCAGCCTGGCTGTGATGGGGAGATCTGGCTGTAGAGGGCACGGGTGGACCCAGGAAGACCAGGGGGAACAGCTGGGCCGTTCCAAAGATGGAAATGTACATTAAGACAGAAAGCAGGAAGGGTCAGGTAGGAGTGGGGTGGGGATGGGATGGGGACCCCAGGCATGGTCCACTCCCATCACCCCCAGGGAAGGCCGCCAGGCCCTGCCAACCTCTGACCCCACTGCTCTCTGCACTGCAGGTTCCCCCTGAGCTTTGGCCACAGGCAGAGCTCGGCTGGCATCCAGTACAGTCGTATCGAGGTCTCTGCAGCCTCCTGAGGGGGTCCATCTGGAAGGTGCTGGAACCATGGCTTTAACAGACAGTCTTCAGCTTCCTGCTTGCCTGGGCCCCAGAACACAAATGCTAGATGGTCCTTCAAGACTCACCCCTGCCCCAGAAGAGGTCTGTTTTGCTGGGGGGAAAGGGATGAAAATCTGAGAGCTGCAGTCTTCATTTTGAGTCTCAGGCTCAGAGGGTTCCTGAGACGCTGCCTTCCTGCCTCAGTTTCCCCACTGACTCTGCACATCGCTGCAGTAATGACATGATGAGAGCATCTCATGGTGACTCTGCTGCTCTGTGGGCTTTCTCAAAGAATCTCAAAGGTACCACCCTGGCAAGAAGTCACTCCTGGAATTGCCCCTAAATCCAGCAAAGGATACTATTATCTGCTCTCTTTCTCCATCTGGCTGGGACTTTTGGGGGGGAACACTTGCTTTTTGGTACTCGGATCTCATTTTGTTCAACTCCTCCAATTCCCTTGCCCAGAACACTTGTCATTCACCAGCGACTCAGGTGGTTGGTAGGAGGCTCGAGTTCTAGCCCTGACTGTAGGTGTTCTTGCTGTCTGACCGTGGGCCTCAGCTTCCCTTGTGTGTACAATGGGGGATCTGAACCAGGTGGTTCTTAAGATCTCTTCAGAAGCCAATGAGTCAGAATTTTAAATGCTGGCAATACCACAGATAATCAGCATGGGCCCTGCTTTCAAGTTGCTAGTCATCCCTTTAGGGGAGATAAGTTTTAATTAGGGGAAAGGTGAAGAATTCCAGAGTTGTGTGCCCTGAAATCCAAGGGCCATCACATTCCAGGTTATGCGCTCCAAGAGCAGTGTCCAGGATGGCACGGGAGGACTTTGCAGAAAGGGGATAGGTCTGAAAGCTAACAAACCCGGCTGCCAGTGTGGCCTCCACCTCTTGGCAGCTACTGACCTTGAACAAGTAAGGACTCCCTCAAGCCTCAGTTTCCACATCTGTAGAATGGAGTTGACTTTCCCCCTAAGGGTGTATTTAACCTCTGTCTCCCATCAGGAGTGTCTTCAACTAGCCCCATTCAGCTGATCAGGGTGAATGGGGTTTCTCTTTACCCTCAATACCTAGGTCCCTACCTTTGGGACATTGTAAAGGATCATCCCCCACTGCCCCAGGCCACAAGGGTTGAGTCAAATGGAGACAGAGCAAATGGCTCCACCCCACAGGACTCTGGCCCCTCCCGAGTCCTCCTTTCCTCTCATTTCTAGAGACTTCCTTTAGAGCACTGGAGCTGGCTTGTGCTGGCTTGTGAAAGCTGATTGTTAAATTTTCAGACTCTTACAAGATCATTATTAAACACAGTTGCTAAAAAATTAAATTATTTAAATTTATACTTAAATTATCTTAGAAACCAAGGTAATGTATACTCTAAGCTCATCACTTCCTCATTTTACTGCATTTTGCTTTTGTCTGTGCTCTTAAGGTGATTTACAGCTATTGTATCACAAGAGGAGTATGGGGAAGGGGCACTGCCCACCCCTTGCTGATTCTGCATTCATGATGTGTTGGTCACCTGAAACGTCCACGGGGAGTGTCTTTACATCAGAGAGACTGGGGAACAGGACAGATCAGGGCTTGATGTATTGTTTTGTTGATTTTCCAGTCTCAACAGTGTGATTGATAAAATGTTAATAATGTAAATTAAACTTAACAATGTGTTGTGTCTGTAGTCGATACATTGTGAATGGCACCAAAAAATGGAGGGATTATTATCCAGTTCAGCCAACAGGTGACTCATGTCACCAGTGAAGGAGTCTGAACACACATCTTCCTTGTTTTACTTCCATCTTACTTATTAACATGAGCAAAAATTTCAGCTAGCATTCGTATCACACCTGCACACATGCTTCAGTGATGTGAGCGACTTCCTTACTGAGTTCCGTTGCTGTCAACCATTTCTTTACGGTCTGATTTTGTGAAATCATGGCTAAACTGCAGTGACAATTGGTTTTGGGATCCAGAGTTTGACAGGAAAATCAGTGAAAACATTTCTGAGAGAATTAGTTAGCTAGCTGGAGTTTACAATAAAGAGTATTTACAATGGACTGTTTATTATTATCTGTAAATTTGTCAGGTTTGTGCAATAGTACATCCTTTATCCCAGTAAAACACACATTTTTTTCCTCCCTAAAGAGCAATTATTACCAGTCCACTAGCAGCATTTACCCAGCCACCATTGCTTACAGCTGCTGTTTTGGATCCTTCAGACCTAATTTTCTCTGCAGGAGCCCCCAACCTTCTTAGTTCTCCTTTCCTGTCAGCCTAAGGGGATTCTTTTCCAGTCTTAGGGTGGGTTCTCCTCTGTTTTGATCGGGGTCATAAACTCATAGATCAGGCAGGGGATGTATTGCATGTGCGAAGGCCCAGAGGTAAGACTGAGATTCCTTCTTGGAGGAATGTGAAGGAGTGAGTGAGTGAAGGGCGGAGTGATCAGAAGATGAGGAAGAGGTCAGCATAGGTTAGATCATGAAGGAACTTCCAGAAAACAAGCATTTCCGACTTTCTTCTAAGTGTTCTGAGGAGCCACTGGAGAACTTTGACAATGGAATGGCATGGTCAGACTTAATGGTATAAAATAGCTTTTGTGGGAGATGTTGGTAAATACAAAAAAAAAAAAAAAAAGAATGTCAGTTACAGAAACAGAAACCATAAAGATACTATGGAAGTAATCCAGTCCCACTGGATTTGATTCTTTTGCAATACTGTCAACAACCGATGGCTTTGAACTTAAGGCCTCCTCTGTGTTGAAAAGGGGGCTTAGCAAGTGAGAGAGGTGTTCATGACATAGTAGCACCATCCTAAGCTTGTGTCTGGATTGAAAGAACAGTGGTGTGATTCAGCACATTTACATGTTTGTGAACCAACGAAAACCATTTCCAA
This sequence comes from Capricornis sumatraensis, assembly GCF_032405125.1. Lineage (NCBI taxonomy): Eukaryota > Metazoa > Chordata > Mammalia > Artiodactyla > Bovidae > Capricornis > Capricornis sumatraensis. Next base: position 78,640,408 of record NC_091083.1, read on the forward strand.
CGCCATGGGCACTACGCTTCCCAGTCTTTGGTTGATGTAGCACTGGAGTGAAATGATCAAGGAAGTCTTAAGCACCAAGAAAGGGAAAGGGTGCCTTCAGTTCAGTTCAGTTCAGTCGCTCAGTCGTGTCCGACTCTTTGTGACCCCATGAATCGCAGCACGCCAGGCCTCCCTGTCCATCACCAACTCCCGGAGTTCACTCAGACTCGTCCATCGAATCAGTGATGCCATCCAGCCATCTCATCCTCTGTCGTCCCCTTCTCCTCCTGCCCCCAATCCCTCCCAGCATCAGAGTCTTTTCCAATGAGTCAACTCTTCGCATGAGGTGGCCAAAGTACTAGAGTTTCAGCTTTAGCATCATTCCTTCCAAAGAACACCCAGGGCTGATCTCCTTCAGAATGGACTGGTTGGATCTCCTTGCAGTCTGAGGGACTCTCAAGAGTCTTCTCCAACACCACAGTTCAAAAGCATCAATACTTTGGCACTCAGCCTTCTTCACAGTCCAACTCTCACATCCATACATGATGACAGGAAAAACCATAGCCTTGACTAGATGGACCTTCGTTGGCAAAGTAATGTCTCTGCTTTTGAATATGCTGTCTAGGTTGGTCATTAAGTTACTAAGGTAACTTTACCTTAGTTACTCCCTAATCAGACCCTGCTGGAGAGGAGCATTGGCAGTGTCACCCTGGAACCATGGAGATAAGAGCAAGGTCCCCACAGCAAGTGTCCTTCAAGGAGGACTGAAGGGATGGGGGGATGGGTCCTCCAGCAGAGGAGAATGCTCTGCACATCCACCCACTATCTCCCTGCTGCTTTGAGGGGCTGCTTAGTCATGAGACAAGATGTGAAACCAATCACAGCCCATGACTGAGGTCATGGGTCATGAGACTTGGGAGGGGAATCTCCATTTCTCCTTTGTGGATAAGGAAACCAAGGCTTACAAGGAAGATGACTGGCCCTCTCTAGCTTTGGCATCCTCTTGGATGACACCTCAGCATGGCCTCTCTGGGTCCCTGTACCTGCCATTCTATCAGCCTCCTGTTCCACCCCAAACCTGGTCAGCCTCAAACCCTACTCAGTCTTAATGTTTTATATCAAACATCCCACTTCCTGGTCACCATGTGCTAACATTTCTTCTAGTACTTGGATGCTCCCCCTGGCAATAACTCTCTGACCTCACTGAGATCTCTGATCTCTAAATGCTGATCCCTGACTCCAGTACTTTTCCAGAACCCATCAAGAGGCTCATGGGCTTCACCGTCCTTCTTGTCGAATCTAGATCCCACATCCCAACCTTAGGACGAATCCCTGCAGACACCGTCTTATAGATTAGCCATGTTGATACTGGATTAATGTACACACCTGCTGCACGTGGGCAGAAAATGCACATGTCAACCAGCCTGACAAGCAGGTTTCACTGGAAGCCCAGGAACTCAAAGCCTCACACTCACCCTCCAAATGCTCCAACACAGCAAAGGAAATGCTCAGTGAGTGGAAAAGGCAACCGACAGAATGGAAGAAAATTTCTGCAAACTCTAAATCTGATAAGGAGTTAATCTCCAAAGTATATAAGGAACTCAACTCAATAGCAAAAAAGCACATAATCGAATTTAAAACTGGGTGCTGGACCTGAATAGACATTTTCTTCCAAACACATACAAATGGTCAACAGGTACGTGGCAAAACCACTCTCAAAACCACAATAAGACCACCCCGGTGAGGATGAGCGTAACAAGAAAGAGATAATAAACGTCAGCGAGATGTCGAGAAAAGGGAACCTGCACCATTGGTGGGGATTGCAAACCGTTGCAGCCACTATAGAAATCAGTGTGGCGGTTCCTCAGAAAGTTACAAGATCTATCACGTGAGCATCCACCCCTAGGTACATGTTTGAAGAAACTGAAGTCAGTATCCCCAAGAGGTATCTGCATACCAGGTCCACTGTAGTATTACTCACAGCAGCCAAGCTCTGGAAACTACCACGGATGTTGACTTTGGCCATGTGACTTGCTCTGGCCAATAGGATGTGGGCTGAAGCTACAACGTGTCAGTTCCCAGCCTTGACATTAAGAGGCAGTGGGTGTCTCCTCTCTCTCCTCAGGGAACTTTCTACATCTACCATAACAACAGGGTACCCCAGCCCATCTAGCCTGGGCCCCAGAAGGAGAAATCTGGTACAGTCCTGAAGCCGACCTGTAGCCTGCAGTGGGGCTGTGCCAGCCAACTCACAAGTCTGAAAGTGAGAAAGGAGTGCTAACTTGTGATTCTGGGATTGCTTATCGCACAGCAAATAGTGACTAATACGGAATCCACCCAGATAGTAAGTGCTTTTAACCTCACCCACAGGGTATACAATTGCCATGACTGAAAGCCCTAAAATAAAATAATAATAATGACAGCAATAACAAAAGTAATGCAGTCTTTGCTTGCAAAAATACAAAATACTGAAAAACATCGAGAAAAATAAAACCCACCCAAGCCCTACTATTCAAACATAATCACTAACGTGTGTCCATGTGTGGTCACGTCAGTCGTGTCTGACTCTCTGCGACCCTACGGACTGTAGCCTGCCAGGCTCCTCTGTCCGAGGGGATTCTCCAGGCAAGGATACTGGAGTGGGTTGCCATGCCCTCTTTCAGGGGATCGTGCCCACCCAGGGATAGAACCTGTGCCTCTTATGGCTCTCTCATTGGCAGGTGGGTTCTTTACCACTAGCACCACCTGGGAAGCCCCAAATCACTAACATCTTGGTGTACATCCATCTAACCTCGTATCTCTGATGACAGCTGAAGCAACTTAGGAAGAGAGATAACAGGCAACCTCATCCTCCGAAATGTTCAGATTAAGACCTTGGAGGCATCCTTGACTCCTCTTTTTCTCTCTCACATCCGGTCTGTCAGCGCATCCTGACAGAATCCCATCTTTCTGATCACCTCCTCCGTCACCATCGCCACCCCACCCCCACCTCTCACCAGGAAGATTGCTAGTGCATCACAGGCCTTCTTCCTTCTGGTCCTGCCCGCTCATCTGCCCTCCACGCAGCAGCCAGAAGGAACCTTTCCAAACCTAAGTCAGTCCACGCCACCCTTCTGATCTGATCGCCCCACAGTTCCTCCTCTTACTCAGCAGAGCACCGACCACCACCTCTCAGGCCCTCCATGCGGGGCCACCCTTTCCTCTCAGACCTCATCTTTTCTCCATTGCTTCTAACCCATCTGACCAACTCCACCTCCCATTCTTGGCTCCTTCTGTGCCCTGTGGTAGGAACGTGCACACGGCAGATACTTGGACTGCTCAGCTCCTAGCTTCCTTCCATCTGTTATTGCCAAGCTGCCTTCTCCGGAAGCCCTTCGCTGGCTACCACAGCTAAACTTGCACACTCACATGTGCACACACACATGCACAACACATGTGTGTACACACAGCTAAACTTGCACACTCGCATATGCACACACACACTGACACTTCACATTCTCCCTTCCCTACATCCTCGCTTCTCCTTGGCCCTTTCCGAGTCTCCAACAGACTGTAGCTCATTTATTTGTTCATTTATTATCCATATCCCCTGTGAGAATATACGTGCCACAAAGGCAGGGTATTTTGACTGCTTACCTCTATACTTCCTGTGTCTAGAACAGCTCATAAGTGGACACTCAGTGTTTACCACGTGAATGAATGAAGGAATGAATGAGTGATGGACGAGTGAATGTAAAGTGCCTAGAGTGTTGCAGATGCTGAATAAAGCGTATTTGTTAGTGCCAGAGACTTAAAGAAAAATGCTTTCTTCCTCTTATAGCATAGGTGTTATAAAAAGTTGGTATAAATTTTTTAATGGAGTATAAATATTGAAAGTCATAAAGGTCACACTGGTAGAATAATAATATAAGCAATAATATCACTAATAAAAACAAGGGAATAAAAGGAAAGAAAGGGACAGTGGAAGGAATGCAGATGGCCAAAATTCCTCATCTCTCTCATCACTAGACATTGTCTAGGACTGATAATTTAAGAAAAGCACTGTGTTTATTTTTCTAAAGAAGAGGCCTCAGTGCTCTAAAAACAGGTCCTAAAGTGTATTCTGTTTGGCCCAACCATTGCTTTTAACTTTTTTGAGTTAGTACCAGCTTTTGAAATTTGGGCCGTTTTCACATACAGCCTTGTCTTTAAAGAGATCTGGGCTTGCACTCTGAAGTCTAGCCAGCAGGTGGCGAAGGGTAGCAGCCTTTCTCTTCAGATGTGGCTTTTAACCCACAATTGGCTGCGGACCCACCTAGCTTTTCATTCCTGGTATAGTTTTATGGTAACAACCTTAAAGGAAGGAAGGCAGGCAAGGACGAAGGGAAAGAAGAAGACAAAATTTTAACAATTGTTATCTCACAGATGTGGGGCCTGGGAGTGTTGGAAAGATGAGTTACTCCCTGATTTGAACCTTTTAAGCTCTGTCTTCAATATATTCATGTAAATTCAGGTATGCATGTCTTGTTTCAATAATGAAGGGATTGCTGCTGCTGCTGCTGCTGCTAAGTTGCTTCAGTCATGTCCGACTCTGTGCAACCCCAGAGACAGCAGCTCCCCGGGCTCCCCTGTCCCTGGGATTCTCCAGGCAAGAACACTGGAGTGGGTTGCCATTTCCTTCTCCAAAGCATGAAAGTGAAAATGAAGTCGCTCAGTCATGTCTGACTCTTCGCGACCCCATGGACTGCAGCCTACCAGGCTCCTCTGTCGATGGGATTTTCCAGGCAAGAGTACTGGAGTGGGGTGCCATTGTCTTCTCCAAAGAAAGGACTAGTTGGGTTTTTAAAAAATCATTGAAAAATAAATTTTTACATTAGGAAAATCTCAAAGCACTGAAAAATCTAAAGATCAAAAATAAAACTGCCCATGTCCTGCCAGTTACTAACCACATGTTGGTGTATGGTCACTGAACCTGTTACTTATGATGACAGCTAGTTTAAAATGGAGACAGACAACACTCTTGATAGACACTTCCACATCACTGAGACCATACTCTATCTAAAACGTGCTGCCATATACCTTTGTAGCCCATCAGGCATTGACAGAAGGCTGAGTTCATGTACGTATTGCCTTCACTGGTGTTAAAACCTGTATCAGCCGTTTCACTGTCTGGCTTTTCCTTTACTTTGGAACGTATAGAAAATCGAATTATGTGCATACCAAGTCAGCATTCCAGTTTTCCTGGCAAAGACTGATTTCTGCCAGTGGAAACAGAGTGTTCTCATTTTCCTTCTTCCCCCCATCAACCTCTGATTTTCTGGTTTCTCTGTGAGCATATTTTCGCCCTGGATCTGGCACTGTGAAGTTGCTAAGTTCTTCCAGATTTGGGATCTGATGCCATCCTAAATCTCCGGGTTTGACAAGCGAGGTCGGTGGTCACTGAGATACGATCCAGAAAACTCGCTCTGAGGTCATCTCTCAATCAGATGTCAACCCCTGAAGTGGGGGGAATTTGGCAGCCATCCTGCCTTTGGACGCCAGCTTTCACTGCCTTCTCCCTGAAATACATCTGGCACGACACTGGGCACAAAATAAGTGCTCACTACATCCTTGACAGTTGGAACCAACTCAGGTAGCTCTTGGCAGGAGATAGAATTTTTGCTCCAAATCAACTCTTCACTGCCCTCCTTACCAATATTTCCAGATCTGAACAGCATTTAAAGCATCAATGTGCATGCTCAGTCATGTCCAATTCCTTGCGACCCTATGGACTGTAGCCCGCCAGCCTCCTCTGTCCATGGAATTTCCCAGGCAAGAATACTGGAGTGGGCTGCCGTTGCCTTCTCTAGGGGATCTTCCCCATCCAGGAATCAAACCTGCATCTCTGGCTTTGGCAGGCGGATTCATTACCCCTGACCACCTGGGAAGCCCATAAAAGTACCAATGGCCATTCTAAATTCTCGAATGCCATTGTGGCTTCATTTTTGAAGATATTTACAATGTGACCCCCGTGTTAGCACCTGCGACTTCCAGCCTTCCAGAGTCACCCTCTCTCACGCCTGATCTGAAGCTCCATTCCTTACGGTGGTCCTGCCTGCCATCACTGTCTGTTTGAACTTGCTCCAGGGGCAGACACATTCGAACACATTGAAAGCGAGGAAGCCAGCAGCTGCAATCATCAACCCTATTTCGTCTCCCACCAGGCACTCAAGCACAATGAGTGGGAAGGTTCTTTACCTGGCCCCGCGGGATCTATCCCACAGACTCCCTAGCTTTTCCGCTCACCCGTAGACAATGATAAATAACAATATAAGAACAATAAAACACCTTCCAGTTATTTCCAAGGGTAACAGTCTGTGTGTGTTCAGTCACTCAGTCATGTCCAACTCTTTGCCACCTCGTGGACTGTAGTCCGCCAGGCTCCTCTACCCATGGAATTTTCCAGGCAAGAATACTCAAGTGGGTCCCATTTCCTACTCCAGGGGACCTTTCTGACCCAGGAATCGGACCCGCGTCTCTTGTGTCTCCTGCATTAGCAGGCGGATTCTTAACCACTCTAGTGCCACCTGGGACGCTAAGTGACAGTCTAAAATCAGTAATTAACATGTCATGTCAAAATTCCCGATTTCATTCATGTTACATCTTCCCCTTCCCCACACTTTCTTCCCCTTCCCCACCTCCCCCAGACACCAAAGAGGTGAGAGGCAAAAAAGGCCTTACCTGGCTGGCACTGTTAGGACATGGTGTTGTGCCTTCTGGACTCAGCAGGTGTTGGCAGTGGTTTGCAGTGGGGTGTGCATGTGTGTGTGTGGTTTCTTGGCCATTCCCCCACCGGGAACCTGTGAACTCACTTCCTTGGAGGCAGATGCTTGGGGTTCCATGGTCCAGTCCCTGCCCTCGGATCTCTCACCTTTCCAGGTGGTCCTGCCACTGAGAACCCAAGGGATCGCAGGCTTCTGTGGGATTCAGAACCAGTCCTCAGGAAAATTCACACCTTTGACCCCTTGGGCCACTTCCTGCTGTCATTTGCAGTAATCCGTTTCCTATGGAGGCTGAGCGGCTACTGTCTAAATCTTGTAGACTGTTGGAGGCCTGGGTGTGTCCAGGAGACTCAGGGCAAAATTCCAGGTGGTTCCCCCACATCGCTCTGACTTTTCTGTAGGTGAGGAGCTGCCAGCAAGGAGAGCCTGGCTGAGGATGAGGCCAAGACATAATGTGGCAGGGTGACGATAAGGAGAGAAATAGATTTCTAATGACATTGTTTGAGCATCTCACATCCAAATTCAGACCCACTCATGAACTTTTTCATGACTGTAAAATCTCCTTTTGTTCTTTTAAACCCGTTTACATTTTTTTTGTCTTTTCTTGCAATCAATAGACCTGACTGATACAGAAAGAGGAGCAACTGTCTCCCAGGAGGGGAAATGATTAAGCATTTAATCTGAGACATGCCTAATCTTAAATGTCTCCTTAGCATAACTCACAGCAAGAATCTCATCAAGTCATTCATTCATTCAGCAAGTATTTCTGGGCTTCCCTGGTGGCTCAAGTGGTAAAGAATTAACCTGCTAATGCAGGAGACATGGGTTTGATCCCTGGTCAGGAAGATCCCACATGCCACGGAGCAACTGAGCCTGTGTGCCACACCACAACGGTTGAACCTGTACTCTGTAGCCCGGGAGCCGCTACTACTGAGCCTGTGGCCCCAACTATTGAAATCCATGCACTCTACAGCCAACGCTCTGCAACGAGAGGCCACCGCAATGAGAAGCCCACACAGCAATGAAGACCCAGCACAGGCAAAAATAGATAAATAAAATTATTTTTTAAAAACCAAGTATTTCTAAAGCACGTGGATTTCCCTGACAACCGCCCCCCCACCCCCCATGAACCAAGTTAAGTATTATTATCCATATTTTATCCATAAGGAAATGCAAGTGTCAGCAAGGACATGAAACTTGCCTGATGTCTCACACTGGGATGTCAGAGCTGGGTCTGGACCCCATGAACTTTCCCATCAGGTTTCACTGACTGCTCTGTGAGGCTGCTTATTGGATCACATTTCAGAAGGGAGCTTCTGGAGGTGCAGGGCACAGGTTGTGCCATCCCCAGGCAGTTGACCAAGGCCATCGATTGAGGCGGGGTAGGCAGCAGGCTCTCTGCCCTGAGAGAGTCTTTAGATTATGCCCATATGACTCAGTGAGTCCAAGTCAGCCTGGAGTCTTTCATGGGACTTAACACCATACATCCAGTAGGTGCTCAGGAGTAGTTTATCAAGTGAAGGAAATAATAGGGAAAAATGCCCATCTCCGCAACTAGTGCCAGTGCTGATTCAAAGTGGTGCAAATTGGCCCTGGGAAGCACCACGTGTGTGTCTGCGTGCTAAGTTGCTTCAGTCATGTCCGACTCTTTGCAACCCCATGCACTGCAGCCCGCCAGGCTCCTCTGTTCATGGGATTCTCCAGGCTAGAACACTGGAGTGGGTTGCCATGCGCTCCTCCAGGGGATCTTCCTGACCCAGGGATCAACCCTGCGTATCCTGCAGCTCCTACGTCGCAGGTGGATTCTTTACTCTTGAGCCATCAGGGAAGCCCAAGAAGGACCACATACACACGCAATTGTATGCCTAAGAATTTTCCCACACGTACATTTGCACATCAGGGCTCCAGTGCAAGGCTGGGCGGACTGCACTGTCCAACATGAGAGGGGTACTTTTTTACATCATGGAGGATGGGAGTGAGAGGCAGATAACTTTTCACCGTCTACCTTTTTGTATTAAATGAAATTTTTTCCTTTTACCATAGTCATGTAAAACTTATTCCAATGAAAAACTTGATGTCACGACTGAGATGGTGCACTCAAATTACTGAACACACTGCTTGGCACAGCAGTCATCATTACTATTGCTGCAATTTTTAAAGATGTACTGTTTGAACATCCTACAGTGTTATTACACCATAGAGACTCACGAGGGCGCTCCAAGCACCTATTAAAGAAGTGTTTTCATAGCTGTGGCCTTGGAGGCTCTAACTTTAAGAACACAGGGGTGGTGGGGAACAACACCCTGGGGGTCTCCTGTAAGTAATGAGGGCGATTCTTGGCTCCATCTCGGTCCCGTCGGCCAACCCCCCCCCCAGTGGAATTTGAGGGCGTCCTGAGCGCGTCCATAAGAGGAATCAGGGTGAGGATCCATTCCCTGTAGGTGGTGGGGAGGAGAGCTGGCAAAGCAGGACTGAGCAAGGGAGTGTTTGTATTCTTAGACCTCAGTTTTCTCATCTATGTGATGGGGACAGTAAATCCCACCTTGCGGGGCTGTTGCGAGGATCAAGCAGGGACTCCTAGAGATCAAAAGAAGCCTGAACTAGTTCTCTCTGTAGTGAAAAATTGAAAAGAAAAAAAAGAGAGAGAAAGAAAAAATAAAGCCCCAAACGGAGTTACCAAAATCGAAGTCACTTTTACTGAGGTTAGATTTTAAAACTCATGCCTTGAACACACACACACAGGTAAAAGCTGATGCCAGGACCTGCAGCAGACAGACTGCTGTTCTCCCTTCCTCCTGACCGAGCAAACTCCCACTTTGTTCCAGCACAGAGCATATGGCAGTGTGCTCAAGGGAGAGATGCTCCGGCCAGGGTCCCAGGAGGACAACTGTAATTGATGTAAACCATCCCCCTTTGCCAGTGATTGGTTTACAGGTGGATGGACGCCCTGGTTCTGGCCAATGAGAAGTAAGTGCATGTCTCCTGGAGGCTTCTGGGAGAGATTTTCCTGTGTAATAAGAGACAGACCCTTGAGAAACTTCTCTACCTCTCCTCCTACCTTTGAACATAGTCAGAATGTCTGGACTTGCAGCATCCATCTTGCAACCACAAAGCAAAGCCCAGTGGATGCAGGGATCCCCATCCTTCTGTTTGACATAATTGAGGCTGAGTGAACCAAACTTTAGTTCAGTTCAGTTCAGTCGCTCAGTCATGTCCGACTCTTTGCGACCCCATGAAGTGCAGCACACCAGGCCTCCCTGTCCATCACCATCTCCCGGAATTCACTCAGACTCACGTCCATCGAGTCCGTGATGCCATCCAGCCATCTCATCCTCAGTCGTCCCCTTCTCCTCCTGCCCCTAATCCCTCCCAGCATCAGAGTCTTTTCCAATGACTCAACTCTTCGCATGAAGTGGCCAAAGTACTGGAGCTTCAGCTTTAGCATCATTCCTTCCAAAGAAATCCCAGAGCTGATCTCCTTCAGAATGGACTGGTTGGATCTCCTTGCAGTCCAAGGGACTCTCAAGAGTCTTCTCCAACACCACAGTTCAAAAGTATCAATTCTTCGGCGCTCAGCCTTCTTCACAGTCCAACTCTCACATCCATATATGAACCAAACTTGGAACCATTTAATTCGAGACTACTTGTTACACGACGCACTTTCTAGAAAATACAGTTCAAATCTCTTCTAGATGATCGCTTACTTGCAGCCAAAGCACATCCGATGATACAGGGCTTGTGTGAACTCCGTGAGGCACCTGCCAAAAGCTTCTTTGGCAGAACCTGAGAACTGCGTATCTAACAAGCTCAGAGTGGGTTGTGCTCTCCTCCAAGGGATCTTCCCAACCAGGGATCGAACCTGCTTCTCTTATGTCTCCTGCATTGGCAGGCGGGTTCTTCACCACTAGCACCACCTGGGGAGCCCCAGATGGAGGATAATCACTTTGCACTGTTGTGGGTTTCTGCCATACAACTATGCGACTCAGCTGTAAGTGTATAATGTATATCCCCTCCCTCTTGAGCCTTCCTCCCATCCCCCTTCGACCCGCCACATCTGTTTTCTTCTCACCGTTGTATCTCTGCTTCCAAGCATGGAACCTGGCACACAGTAGGTCCTCAACAAATGCTGATATTTGCTGAATACAATACATGGGTGACTAGCAGCAGTTACACACACTGCAAAGTTGTGAGGATTTAATGGGATAATTTTGTAAACCATCTGGCACAGTGCATGGCCCTTAAGTGTTAGTCGCTCAGTGGTGTCTGACTCTATGTGACCCCATGGACTGGGGCTTGCCCGGGTCTTCTGTCCATGGGATTCTCCAGGCAAGAATGCTGGAGCGGGTTGCCATTTCCTTCTCTAGGAGATCTTCCTGACCCAGGGATCGAACCCGGTCTTCTGCATTGCAGGCAGACTTTTTATCATGTGAGCCATCAGGGAAGCTCGCCCAGCCCTTAATCTGCACTCAACATGTGAAGGTCACTAATCGAGGCCACCCTCCCCGGGGGAAGGGTGGAGCGGAGCTGGCAGTGAGAACCTGCCTCTATTCTAATCTCTGATTGTCTGAGGTCCAGACTTTGGGGATAGAAAGAGCTTCTCTCCCCAGGAACCGAGGAGGTAAAGAATCTCCCGCCCTGACCCCTAGCTGGACTCCCCAACCTTTGAGCACTTTCTGAGCCAATCTTGTGGCTCTCTTTGCTCCAGCCCGGGAGGAGCCCAGGGAGACTTGGATCCCACTCTATTTTCCTTGCCTCCACGCTGGAGAATGGGAGGCCCACAGGCCAGGGAACGGAGCGAGTTTTTGTTTTGCTAGCTGTCCCCAGCCCCTGTAGGGGGAGACACGGACGCCTCCACACCTCTGGGGATTCTCCAGCTCAGCCAAGCTCTGCGGCCTCCCTCGTTCACCCACACCCACCGGGGGCCTGTTTGCCAGATTCTTTTCACCACTTTTCTTTCTCCACAATAACTCTGACCCTTTCTGCTATTGTTTTTCTAGGTTAATTGAATACGTGCTCTTTGCCGTGGAGGCCTGCGGACCACGCCAAGCACAACAGGCCCAGCATGAAGTGGGCCTGGGAGGCCCAGCCCACCTCGGCAGCCTGGGGCCCGCTCAGGCAGGGGCAGGGGATGTCTCTAGGGGACCAGGGATGTGAGCTCACCTCGCATGGGCAGCTGCCAACTGGGGTGGGAGGCAGGAGGGAGGAGGGCGTCTTATCTGCTTTTCAACTTATTTTTCTTAATAGAGCAGATAATCCCCAAATTATTCTTTTTTTAAAAATTAAAAAAAAAATCTTTTGGCTGTACCGCACAGCATGGGGGGTCTTTGTTCCCTGACCAGGGATCCAACCCACGTCCCCAGCATTGGCAGCATGTAGCCTTAACCACTGGACCACCAGGGTTTTTGTTCCTATTTAGTCACTCAGGCATGTCCAGCTCTTTACGATCCCATGGACTGTAGCCTGCCAGGCTCCTCTGTCCACGGAAGTCCTCCCCAGTTGTTCTTTAGGAACTCATGTTGATATTTTCTGAAGAAGAAAATCTGTAGCAACGTGTTGGGGGTAATAATGGAAACCAAGGGTGCAGTTGTTCTCAACTGGGGGGCATCTGTGCCCCCAGGAGACATTGGTCCAGAGACCTTTGGGTTGCTGTGATCTTTGGGTGGGATGTTGCTGGCATCTACTGAGTAAAAGCCAGGGATGCTGCTAAACTTCGTACAGTGCACAGGACAGCTCTCACAAGAGAGAATTACCCGACCCAGAATGTCAACAGGGCTGAGGCCAAACAACCCAGATTTCTCATGATCCCATTGTATGGATGAGCTGGCTGAGGTCCAGAGCAGTTATGTAATACGTCCAGTGACACACAGGAAGGAAGGATCAGGACAAGGTTTCGGCCAGAAAGCCTGCCTCTGCTACCCTCCTGTCCCTCCCACTGCTAGATCACATGATGCTTGCTCCTTGGAAGAAAAGCTATGACCAACCTAGACAGCATATTCAAAAGCAGAGACATTACTTTGCCAACAAAGGTCCATCCAGTCAAAGCTATGGTTTTTCCAGTAGTCATGTATGGATGTGAGAGCTGGACTCTAAAGAAAGCTGAGTGCCAAAGAATTGATGCTTTTGAACTGTGGTATTGGAGAAGACTCTTGAGAGTCCCATGGACTGCAAGGAGATCCAACCAGTTCATCCTAAAGGAAATCAGCCCTGAATATTCATTGGAAGGACTGATGCTGAAGCTGAAACTCCAATACTTTGGCCACTTGATGCGAAGAGCAGACTCACTGGAAAAGACCCCGATGCTGGGAAAGATTGAAGGTGGGAGGAGAAGGGGACGACAGTGGCTGAGATGGTTGGATGGCATCACCGACTCAACAGACATGACTTTGAGTAAACTCTGGGAGTTGGTGATGGACAGGGAGGCCTGGCGTGCTGCAGTCCTTGGGGTGGAAACTAGTCAGACACGACTGAGGGACTGAACTAAACTGAACTGGGGTGATGGCATGTGAAGGAGCTTGGAGGAGGGGCTCATTCCGGGCGAGGTGGGAGCTGGGAGAGAGGGGTGAGAAGTGGAGGGTGGAGTCCGGGGACCTACCACAGACAGGGGAGGCACTGGGAAATTTGGAATCTCAGAGGATGGCCAAGTCTGTCATGATCCCTCTTCTCATTCACTTTTACCTGCTTCCAAATTTCCATGGGGCACCTCCAAACGCGCCACTTGGGGCGGATCTTGGGAGCCGCGCTGCAGTATCCAATAGTAAGCAGCAGAGGGCGCAAGAGGTCCTTTGCTGCCTTTCCGCTTAAAAAGCTTTTTCATTATAATGGAATAGGTGTGCCTTAAAGAGAATGCGGCCAAAACAAAAAAAAGTAGAACAAAGAACTCTAAACTGCCCCTAGTCCCACCTCCAGGGGCAGCTAAAATTTAAATCATACTTTCTTCTTTTTCTCAAGCCAAGCTGTTTATGATTTCTCTTTTGTTAGTTTTTCAACACAGGTGTGATCACCCCCAGAGGCTTGATTCTATGGCCTGGGTTTTCACCCAAGGTCACATCTGAAGGTTCTTCCCAACTGTCTAACAAGCTCTCCGTACCACCTGTAGTCCCTGAGCGGCAGCGTTGGAGGGGGAGGGGTGCAGGCGTCCACCCGACAATTGGGTTTTAAGTGCCAACTGTGTGCCAAGCTGTGTTTGTGCACAGTGGGGGGATGGAGGCCAAGGTCTGGGGACATACCCGGGATCCCCTCATATTTGGAGCAGTGCAGGGGTTGGGGTAGGAGGGAACCCCCAGGGTGATGTGATGGGGACTCTGGGGTGGTGGTCCCAGAACCGCTCCTCAGAGGATGGGACCTTCAAGCTGGGACCTGGAAGATGACAAGCAGTCAGCTGGCAAAGAAGGAGGGGTGAATCAAGTGATTCTGCCAGGAGCATGCCTGGCACATTCGGAGACTAGGCTGGGAAGGGGGCGACCAGCTGGGGGCTGGGCGGAGAGAGGAGAGCGGGCAGCCACAAGACCAGGAGAGCCCCTGGGAGGACCACAGAGGGGAGGTCCATCTTCATCCGAAGAGCAGTGGGATGTCTCAGGGTTTTCTGCGCAGTGGGTGATGGGCTCTTTGCATTTTTTTCCCTTGGGGATGGGGGAGCTGCCGGAGGAGAGGAGCCAGGAAGCTACCGCAGACACTCAGCAAGAAAGGACTTTGGTCGGGAGAGCGAACAGAGAGCAGCTTCATCCAGAGCAGGACTTTCCTTTCCCAGCGGTGCTAGTGCTAAAGAATCCGCCTGCCAATGCAGGAGACCCAAGAGACGCGCTTTCCATCCCTGGGTCAGGAAGAGCCCCTGGAGTAGGGAATGGTTAACCAGTATGCTTGCCTGGAAAATTCCATGGACAGAGGAGCCTTGCCGGCTATAGTCGTAGGATCGCACGACTGAGTGCACACACAGAGAAACGTTTTCTTAAAAATCTAAACAAAAGTACAGAAAATGGTAAGATCGACCCCACAACCACCCCTCTGACCCCGAACTCCCAGTCCATCTGCCCTCATTGATGGACCCACCCCACCCCACCGCACTGGGTGATTTCGAAGCAAACCACAGATGCCACATCATTTTACCTGTGGACATTTCATAAATATCACCAAAATGAGAATTTTTTAAAATGTCACCTTGAGACCGTTAACATGACTTCAAAAATTACCCATGATTCTATGCTGCTGCTGTTAAGTTGCTTCAGTCGTGTCCAATCTATGTGACCCCATAGACGGCAGCCCACCAGGCTTCTCCATCCCTGGGTTTCTCCAGGCAAAAACACTGGAGTGGATTCCCATTTCCTTCTCCAATGCATGCATGCATGCTAAGTCGCTTCGGTCATGTCCGACTCTGTGAGACCCCATGGACGGCAGCCCACCAGGCTCCTCTGTCCACAGGATTCTCCAGGCATGAATACTGGAGTGGGTTGCCATTTCCTTCTCCACCATGACTCCATAGCGTCACCCTAAATCTAGTGTTCAAATATTCCTGATGGTCTAAATTAGCTTTATAGTTTATTTATTCAAACAAGCATCCAAAGAAGGTACATATATTGTGAATGGCTAATCTGCCATGGGCTTCCCAGGTGGTGTAGTGGTAAAGAATCTGTCCAACAATGCAGAAGACGCAAGAGACACAGGTTCAATTCTTGGATCAGGAAGATCCCCCAGAGTAGGAAATGGCAACCCATTCCAGTATTCTTGCCTGGAACACTCCATGGACAGAGGAGCCTGGTGGCTGGTCCATTGAGTTGCAAAGAGTCAGACATGACTGACCACACGCACATACAACCTGCCCCTTAAACCTTTTAATCTGCAGGTTCCCCCTTTTTCTTTATGTGTTTTTTTGGGGGGCGGGGGAAAGCTGGGATTCAAAGACTAAGAAGGAGCTGGACATGGGAAGAATCAGGTTTAACTCTTTTACTTAAAACCACAGTCATTCCCCTTTCCATGCTTGCTTCCTTTCTCACCTTCCAACATAGATTTTTATTTCTGAAATTAAATTGTTCAGTTGTGTCTGACTCTTTGCAGTCCCATGGACTGCAGGCTGCCAGGCTCCTCTGTCTGTGGAATTTTCCAGGCAAGAATACTGGAGTGGGTTGCCATTTCCTTCTCCAGGGGATCTTCCCAACCCAGGGATCGAACCCGTGTCTCTTGCGTCTCCTGCATTGGCAGGCAGGATTCTTTACCACGGCGCCACCTGGGAAGCGCATTAATTGGATTTATTGCTTATGTCTTTCCATTGGAATGCCAGCTCCGTGAGGACTGTTCTGTTTGCCAGGGATCCCTCAATGCTTAAAACAGGGTCTGGCGCACAATAGGGGCCTAATAAATTTTTTTTGAGTGAATGAACGTTGCACTCAGAGGCAGCTTCAGATTTCTTGTCGACAGTGAGTTCCCAGCAACCACGAGGAATCAATCAGAACAGGCAAAGGAGATAAACCCAAAGCTACGGGGATTCAGCAAGAGGAGACTACGGATTTGTCAAAGAGGTTCCAGCTGAAAACCCTTTCAGTGGGCTTCTAAATCGGACTGAATTGGCTTCAACCCCAGGTCCACCACTATATAAACTGTATGATCTTGGGCAAATCCAACGTCCTCTCTGAGCCTCAGTTTCTACATCTGGAAAATAGGGAAAAACAATAGGTGCCTCCCAGGGTCATTGAAAGAATTAACAAGATAACATATGTTAAGAGTTCCAAGGGCCACCGGAAGAAGAGGGATCGGGGCCATTACATTTCATCTTTAAATTGACTTACCATGGGTCTCGTCTACACTGGAAGGTATATGAGGTCATCACAAAGCTACTAGGAAACCAGGGAGCTAGGTAGGAGGAGTAGGGGTCACTTTGGGGCCTGGGCACTCTCTGTCTCCTCTCCCTGTTGCACGGTCCCCCTCCCCTGACTCCTTCTGGTCATTTGAGTTTCAGATCCAACATCAGCTCCCTAAACGGGTCTTCCCTGGTCGCTGTGTTAGAAGTAGCCTCTCTCCTCCTCTCCCCCGCCTCCTTGCCTCATCACCGAGTTGATTTCTATCATAGTGCCCATCACCACCTAAAGTCATCATTGCTTCGCTGTCTTCTTTATTGTCTGTCTTACCCTCCACCAGCCACGCCTCCCCACCAAACGTGACCATAAAAGCCTTTTCTGCGGGGAGGGGCAGGGCTGTGCTGGGTCTTCATTGTGGCCTGCAGCTTTCTCCAGTTGCAGCTTGTGAGCTTCCCTAGTTGTGGCACGTGGGCTTAGTTGCCTTGCAGCACGTGGGATCTTAGACCCCGGACCAGGGATCAAACCCTCATCCCCTGCATTGGAAGGTGGATTCTTAACCACTGGACCACCAGAGAAGTCCCTCGATCACAAATTCCTTGAGAATGGGCTCTCACCGGTTTTTCTTCACCACCTGCATCCCCAGCACCTAAAACAGTGTTCGTCCCATAGCAGCACTCAAGACACAGGTGCTGAATGGCCGAATGAATGAGTGAGTGAGTGACTTAGGACGATGGGAACAACCCATGGAGGGAAAGCATGGGAGGAAGGGAGGCTGAGAGGCTGTCCCCCCAGGAGAGCGATTTTGGAGTTTCAGACCGCGGTGGGTGGAAGTGTAGAAACAGATCCCCAGGAAATACCAAGCCTCCTGCAATATTACTGGTTTTTAAACGTGGCCTTAATGTGATTTTGGCATATTGGGAGTAATAAAAGTGTAGGCAATGTCTGCTCAGAACACACTCCCCGATTCAATTTCCACTCTGCTCGTGAGCGTGTTGCTAAATTGTCTGGTCCCCTGGGTTAAGAACTCAGATTCCTCGTCTGCTAGAAGCGAAAGGCCCTGGGAAGTGATCTAGTGCAGAGCTTTCCACTTCCTTCGACGGCAGCCCGTGATAAAGAGATACATGGGAACCCGGTACCTGCTCCCGCACACAGGAACCTGGAAGTCGGAGGAGACGCACTCACCCTTCCTCACGCGCAGCTATTCACAATCTGCTATTTTCTATTTTTGAAATAATGGTCCCAACCCCCAACTTGATTGTATGACTCATTTAATGGGTTTCAGCTCACAATTTGAAAATCAGCAGACCTAATGCCTTCAGCTTACAGATGGGAAACTGAGGCATACCCAAGGTGGATCAGTCACCTTCCTAAAACAACAGGAAGTTAGTGGTAGAGCTCGGGGCTTCCCGGGTGGCACTAGGGGTAAGGAACCCGGCTGCCAATGCACGAGATGTAAGAGACATAGGTTCGATCCCTGGGTCTGGAAGATCCCCTGGAAGAGGGCATGGCCACCCACTCCAGTGTTCTTGCCTAGAGAATCCCGTGGACAGAGGAGCCTGGCAGGTTACCATCCATGGGGTCGCACAGAGTCAGACATGACTGAAATGACTTAGCACACATGCATTTCAGGGTAAAGGAACTTCCACTTTCCTTCCAGAGTGGATGTCGGGGAGCCTGGGAGTCCAGGGGAGAGCAGAGAGCCTGGAAACGGAGAGTCTGGACACACAGGAAATCCAGCGTGGAGAAGAGCGATTTTGCTGTGGTGTCCTATGAGCCCCACTAAATACCCTTTCCACACCTGCCCTGCTAAGCCAGCGTCTACGTCAGCACTCTGTCAGATTATCTTCAAGATGCTATTGCCAGCCGGCAAGATGGTGTTCATTTGTAGGTTTCCTTGTTGTCCATTCCACCCCCCACAGTACCCAAAATAGAGTCTGCACGAGAGGAAGGGCTTAACCGCATGGTGGTCTGCTGTGCCTCCAGCACCCAGAAAGGTGTCTGGCACATAGTAGTTGTTCAATAAATCTTTATCAACTGACTATGAGAATAAATGGAGCAGCTGGCAGCGGGCATCCTGGTTTTGAGGAAAGCAAATCTCAGACCACATCCATTTTACACAAATTGTTACTTACAAACAGGCAGCAAAAATAGCCGTACAAGCCGACCTGGAAGCTTAATGGACTGCCGGATCCTTGTCCTTTTTGAGGCTCAGAAAACGCTTTGCACAAAAGGTTCACGGGGGCAAAGGCAGCAATATTCCAGCAGCAGGATTTGTCTGACATCCACAGGGGTCAGAACCAAAGTCACTCAGGGATCTGACCTAGGATAGCAAAGGGTACCACTCCCTAGATCAGCTCTGTCCAATAGCACTTGCAACAAATGAATCTTCTACTCTGTTCCGTCCAGGACATTAGCCCCCAGCCACTTGGCTATTGAGCACTTGAAACTCAAGCTGATGTGACTGAATTGAACTGAATTTTCGATTTTATTTAAACTTGGGTTAGTTTACAATGAAGTTGAAATACCCACCACGTGGCTTGTAGCTATTTTATCAGACATCACAGACCTAAACCGTTAAACCCTGTTCATGCACGTGCAGGGAGCTGCTGTTAAATATTTTCTGCCACCTCCTTTCCTTGAGTAGCGCTAAAGTCACTGAAGAGAACACATTCTAACATCCACTTTGTTACTCATCAGCCACGACTTTCACCAATTCCATTCACGTCTAATGTTCATTGTATCAATTAGTGAAGTCTCTGGTATTGACCAAACATCAAAGTCATTGCCTCTGGAGTATGGTCTCTCTGATGCCTTGCTAGGGGATCACCCACAGAGAGTGAATTATTGATTAGAACAACTGATCACCATGAAAACGGTGGTTGAAACGAACACTGTCTGCCCTCCACATCCCACAGGTTCCGCATCTGCAAGTTCAGCCAAATGCAGGGAGCAAACCTAATCTACCATCCAAGGATGGATGAACCTGTGGATATGGAGAACTGACTCTGGGACTTAAGCACTGGGGATTTTGGTATCCACAGCGAGTCCTGGAACCAGTCCCCCAAGGGTACCCAAGGATGACTGCCCATCTATGTATGTGCCCCATCTCTGCAGAAGAAAAAGAAACACTAAATGCATTTTAATGTAATTACCCTTGGTGACGAGTCATGAAGGGCCTGAGAGGGGGGATAATGGGAGAAGGTTGTGGTTAAACCCAGCTTCCCGAGCAGATTTTTGAAGTTCAAGACTGAGAAGGAGAGAGCCAGAGGAGGGCCATGGGAGAAAGCATTGCAGAGGCAACTGTAAGCGCACAGGGCCGGGGGTTGTCCTCGGTCGGTTTGAGGAATAGGAACAAAGACAAGTGTGGAAAATTAGTGAGCAGCCAGAATTTTCTGGCCGTGCCGTGGTAACAGGGATTCCAGATTTTGTTTTGGCATCCTTCACTGGAGACACTGGCAGATACTGGGTTAAGCAAAGCTCAGAAGAAGCCGGAGACTTCCAGTTGAAATGAAATCCTCTGTACAGGCTTTCTGCTATGCGATCCAATTCAGTATCGATATTCTCATTTAAAAAATACTAATTTCCATTAGATTGAGGCCAGAATGCCCCGGGAAGCCTAGTGTGGTTTGCCAATTGATTCACAGAATGAAATCTTATCTAAAATCTTTTTATTTTATGCTATTAAGGACACAGGAGGGAGCAGCGAGTAAAAAGTTTCCCAGGCAGGTTAATGCACAGGGTCAACTGAAAGTGGCCCCAGGGCTGTCTTAAAAAGATTGTCATTTGTGATTTCTCACTATTTTGTTTCCCGCTACCAGTAATTGAAAAAAATTTTTTCTTCCCTTCGGGGGAGGTTAATGGATTGACACCTCCTTATCAGCACCTCAGATCTTTATTGGCAATTTCTTCCCAGGGCTGGCATCACTCCCAGGTGCCCTTGGAGGGAGTGAGGTGGTCAGCGTGGTTTGCTCACACTGGTCTCTGCTTCTCCTCCTGCCGATGGGAAGTGGGGCAGGGGGCGTTGAGGGAAGGAGGGGGTGCTGCCCACAGTTCTGAGACCACAGGCCTCTTCAGCACTGACCATGTGATAACCCAGGAAAGGACAGATTTGAAGGGATGCTCAGGTCTCATGGGAAGTCATCCACTGTGCCAATGCAAAACTGATCAGGAGGAGAAAACCATCAGCTTTCCACGGGCCAGAAAGGAGGAGATGTCTTCCCTCCTTCTCTTTGGCTCTTTCTTTAATGATAATAAAGGGTTTTTATTTCCATGATGAGGATTCCCTGGTGGCTTAGCAATAAAGAATCCACCTGCAATGCAGGAAACATGGGTTCGATCCTTGGGTCTAGAAAATCGACCCACTCCAATATTCTTGCCTGGAAAATTCCATGGACAAAGGAACCTGGTGGGCTATAGTCCATGGGGGTCACAAAAGCTGGACATGACTTAGTGACTAAACCTCCACCATTTCCATCATACAAGTTCTGTGCTCTCATCAGAGAGAACACAGAAAGCACAGCAAATATCCACCCCTTTTTCTCTCTGCTCCAGCCTCACTGACCCCCAGCAAGTTCTATGCACTTGCTGTTCCCTCCACTTGGAACCTTCTTCCTCCAAACATCCTCACTCCCTCCTCTCCTCCCCATCTTTGTTCAGCTGTCACCTTTTCTCACTGAGGCTTTCCATCACCCTGCCTGAACTCAAAACCCCCATCCCCAGCCTAGCACTCCTTGTCCCCCTGTCCGGTTCTATTTGGTTCTCCCAGGTACGTGCCAAGCCCCACCCTGCTCTGTATTTTACTTACTTAGGTGTTTATTGTCTGTCTCTGTCCATCAAGAATTTTTGCAATTTGTTAAGCACTGTTTTCTTTTTCGGGGCGTTATTATACTATTATGTATCTGGGACCTAGTAGATGCTCAATAAACATTTGTCAATGAATGAAACAGAGAGGTTGGGAAAAAAATCACCCACACTTCTCATTCATAGTCAGCCACTGGCCATATTTTGGTGCATTTGCTTCCTAATTTTTTTGGCATATATAGGCTTTTGTTTTCATTTCTACAGTGGAGTCATTGTGTACACCAGGGTTAGAGTATCAAGAAAAATGCCTCTGGAGAGAAACCAGAAATGCCCATGAAAGCTGCTAATTGCTCCCAAATGATTTTGTCTACACAGTAAGTAGCTGGTTTGCTTTTGAAAGGTTTGTTGCATGGAAATTACATATCCTGAGTTGCCAGAGAGTGACGCTAAGAGGGAGATGCTCTCAGGAGTACTGGGACCCAGAGTCTCTGCACCCCCAGCATCTTACCCCCCATTTCACACTCAATTCATGGCAAACTGTCCTTAAATTAGAGGAACTGCCTGTACTGTGTAAATAAATTTTTTCTTTCCTATTTATTTTATTGAAGTATAGTTGATTTACAATATCATGTTAGTACAACATATATATGTATCTTCTGTTTGACGTTCTTTACAAGCTACTAGAGACTACTGAGTGTAGTTCCCTGTTCATGCAGCAGGTCCTTGGTGGTTATCTGTTTTGTATAGTGCACATATGTGCATCTCAACCTGCTAACGCCCTCCCCCTTTTCCCTTGCTTACTGTAAGTTTGTTTTCTGTGTCTGTGAGTCTCTTTCTGATACATGAACCCCAACATTCACAGCAGCACTATTTACACTAGCCAAGACGCGCAAGCACCCAAAATGCCTGTCGACAGATGAACGGATAAAGCTATGGCACGTTTATACAATGGAATACTACTTGGCCATAAAAAAGAATGAAATAATGTCATTTGCAGCAACATGGATGGCATACTAAGTGAAATAACATACTAAGTGAAATAACGTACTAAGTGAAATAACATACTAAGTGAAACAACGCAAAGACAAACATCACATTATTGTTTATAAGTGGAATCTAAAAAAACAAACAAGATACTAACGAACATATTTGCCAACCAGAAAAGTCTCTTTCCTTTTTAAATGTTTTTCATCAAGAGACTATATAGGTGACTTTACTTGCAATTGATGGACACGCATGCAGCTCCCCTATGTGCAGCTCTAATTTCAAATTGTGCTTTTTCACTTCGTGATACTGTATTCATTTCCTATGTTCTTGCAAACTTGTCATGTCTATCATCTCTAAAGGCTACGTAATCTGCCCTCAGGATATGCCCTCATCTATGTCTTGTTCAGCCCATCTTGTATTCTTGTACATTTTTTCCCTGTACCCTGCCCAGCTTTATAAATAGAAACGTCCCTTCAAAGGGCCCTCTTTAATTCTGTCCCCATTTCTTCCTCAGACCCCAGCTGATACAGATCTCTCTTAGTTTACATACCCGCAGCATTACAAGCCAAGATTGCAAACTAGTGGCCCTCGTGGGCTGAATTTGGGTGTCACTCTTGCTCAGCTGATCTTTGCCACCATTAGTCATCAGGAGAGCTCACATAACTAGATGTCCACATGGAAGTTTAGATCTGGCCACACACAGCTGCCCCTCACAACATCTCTCAGCCATCAGGGAGGAGCTGTGACGTCTGTTGCCTTTTTAGGAGCTTGACCCCAAGCTCTCCACGAGCTAACCCTCCCATCTAAACCCGCCTTTCCTATTGACATTACCTGCCTGGCTCCACTAGGCATTGAGTTTATGACCTCTCAAGTCTTCCAGACTTCACCTGCCTTTAACCACGGGCCTGCTTGCGAGAGAAACCAGAACTAGGATCTCATTCTCGGGTTTAGGGGGAGAGCTCGGATGGCAGTCGATATTGGAGGAAATGGACCAGCAGTGATGGTCCAGGAGCTCGGTGGCTGCAGTGGGTGTGGAGGCAGCAGGCAGGCTATGTATAGATCGGACTGAGCTGGAGAGACTGTGCTTTGATCTCCAGCGAAGCTAGTTAGATTTGGGAATAGCAGCCTCAGTAATTTGCCAGCGGTAAGAGCTGAGAGGCAACGTGAGAGCTTCTCACTGAAGTCTCTCTCTGCGATATGAGTTCAGATGGAATCAAAGAATTAGAAGCCTCTGCACTAGAGGCCACCTTTGCCTTCCTCTCTGGGGTTTGTGATGGAGCTCTGGGACCCAGTAAGAGTGAGAAGATCAAGGCCCTTGACCTTCTAATAAGATGATGCTGTAAATTTCCCTCCAATTTGCTTATCAAGTTTACCAGCTCACACTTATCCAAGAGCAAGGTTAGGCCTAGAGAGAGCTCCCTTCATGATCAATGAGCTGAGAAAGCCCTCTGGAAGATTCCTAACACACACACATACAAAGATCCCAAAACCCAGCACAAGAGAGAACGTAGAGAGCATGGAGAGTTAGGGCAAAGAATCCCGATTCAGGGGCTTCCCAGGTGGCAACAGTGGTAAAGAACCCACCTGCCAATGCAGGAGATGCAAGATATGTGGGTTTGATCCCTGGGTCGGGAAGATCCTCTGGAGGAGGGCATGGAAACCCATTCCAGTATTCTTGCCTGAAGAATCCCATGGACAGAGTAGCCTGGCGGGCTACAGTCCATAGGGTCACACCAGGGTTGGACACAACCGAAGTGAACTTAGCCTGCACACATGCACCCCAGTTCAGTCTGGGGGTTATCCCGCCTAACAGGTCTCACTGTGCTGGTCCCGAGCTGGCACCCATGATATTCTCACATCGACAGTTTGGGAAAGTTCAGTTTTGCAAGCACCCAAGGGACAATTTTCAGACTTGGGGTCTGCAATATGATCGGATGATCCATTAACATCTGGGAGTTGGATAGATTTCAAATCCAGCCCGTCTCCCAAAGCTCGGTGTCTTTAGCAATGAGAGTAACCTCTCTGCGCTGGCTTTACTCATCTGTAACAGATGCCGGTTGTCGCCGCTGAGTTCTTGCTGCACAAAGCAGAGGACCAGCAGCACAGCATCACCTGGGAGCTCGTAGAAATGCAGGACCTGGGGCCCCACCCCAGGCCAGAAACCGTGTTTCCACAAGATCTCCAAGTGATTCATGTGCATGATACATCTTGAGAGGTACTGACTGAGCTTTTATGAGGACATGCAATTAATTCATTGATTCGACACATTTCTTGAGCACTTAGTCTGTGCCAGGCTCTACGGCAAACACTGGGGAATACACCAGGGAACGTGATCCACAAATCCTGACTCTTCTGGAATTTAATTGCTACGGAGGGAGACCAACAGGCCAGGAAGTGAAGCAGTGCTCCTGGAAGGGGCTTAGCAAGAAAGATTATGATGGTGGAGAGAATGACAAGAAGGTGGCAGCTGAGCATGAGCCTGATGGGGGTGAGGAAAGGGACGTATCACAGCTGACCTGAGAAAGTACCTGCAGCGACGCCTCAGCAGAAGCCATGCTTCCTGCGTTTGAAAGAGCAGAGTGGCTGAAAAGAAGAGAAGGTGCCAGAAGATGAGTTGGGAGAGATGAGAGGACGGGGCAGGTAATGGGTGGCTTCCCTAGTGGCTCAGACGGTAAAGCATCTGTCTGCAATGCAGGAGACCCGGGTTCGATCCCTGGGTTGGGAAGATCCCCTGGAGAAGGAAATGGCAGCCCACTCCAGTATTCTTGCCTGGAAAATTCCATGGACGCGGATCCTGTTAGGCTACAGTCCATGGCGTTGCAAAGAGTCGGACACTACTGGTCGACTTCACTTACTTAGGAGTCACTGAAGACGGTGGCTTCTCCTTTAGCAAGCAGGGACCCCCCCCCCCACCACCACCACCAGCAGGAGGAGAAAGAAGGGGTAGCAGATAGTAAGTAGGCAACCAAGGGTGACACTGTTGTTGGCATTGTCCCCGTTATCCAGGTGGTGTGGAAGCAAGTTGGAGGTTTCAGCCTGGACATCCCTTCTCTAGAATTCCTTCTCGGACTGCCCACACTGGAGGGGAGGGATTGTAGCCATCTGAGCACCCACAGGCTTCTGAAAACTCTTGGGTGTGTCTGGGCTGGGGAACTGGCCAGTCTTATTCGCGATCATATCTCAGAGCTGAGCACAGTGCTTGGCACCTATGAGATGCTTAAAAAATGCTTTGTCAGCTAAAGGAATGAGTGTATGCAAAGACCCGGGGGTGTGGATGGGCGGGTGTGCTCAGAAAGGGTGAGAAAGTGGCCGGGGAGGAGTGGCGGGGTGTTGTTAGAGGCCAACACCTGAGCTTTGTCCCTTCACGGCGCCCTGGAGCCTGACACCTAGGAACAAGGCAAGGGCCCCGGCCGGCTTTGGTCACACAGCTGGGACACGTGACCCAGAGGCCGCAGGGACTCGGGGCCGAGAAATCCTGGCTTTTTGTGCCGAGCGTGGTGACACTTCTGCCGCTGGCCACCTTATGCTTGGGCCCAGGCTCCTCCACAGTTTTCTCCCCAGCAGCAGTGCTCGGCTCTGGGAGCTGGAGCAGAGTCCCGTGGAGAGCCACGTGGCAGCACTCTGAGAAAGTAACAGTGCGCACGCTCTCAGACAGGGCATCCTGCCCCACAGCAAAAGCCCAGAGCAGGGATTCTCAACCAGGACAGTCCTGCGCCCGGGGGACACCTCGGCAACGCCTGGAGACGTTATTTACAGTCTTCACTTATTTATCCGGCTGTGTCAGGCAGTTAGGTGCACAGGATCCTTTCCTTGCAGGCACAGACTCTCTAGTTGTGGCACGTGCGCTCCCGATCACGTGGGCTTCAGTAGTTGCCAGAGGAGGGTTTAGTTGCTCTGAGGCATGTGGAATCTTGGTTCCCCTACCAGGACTGAACCCCTGTCCGCTGCATTAGAAGGCGGGTGCTTAACCGTTGGACCACCAGGGAAGTCCCTGGAGACATATTTGATTGCCACACCTAGGGGTACGCTATTGGCATCTAACGGGTAGAGGACAAGGAGGCTGCTAAACGCCCTACACTGCACACAGTCATCCACATCAGAGAATTATCTGGTCAATAGTTATTATTGTTTCCTAAGGAGCTTTTGAGGAGGGCATGGCAACCCACTCCAGTATTCGTGCCTAGAGAATCTCCACGGACAGAGGAGCCTGGTGGGCTACAGTCCATGGGGTCGCAAAGAGTCAGACATGACTAAGCACAGCACTGCACAAAGGAGCCTTTAGGGGCATTTTTCCTAAATGCCCACCCCCAGGAAATGTTAATACCACAGGGACACTGTGTGTCCTGTATCTGTTTATGTGCTGTGGGTATAGCTGTGCTTTATACATAAGCAGAGGTAAGTGTTTTAAGTGTCCATCGACAGATGAACAGATAAACGAGATGTGGTCTAGACCTACAATGGAATAGACTACTCAGCCTTAAAAAGGAAGGGAATCTGGACACAGGTTACAACATGGATGACCCTGGAAGATGTTATGCGAAATGAAACAAGACAGTCACAAAAAGTCAGACGCTTTATGATTCCACTTGTAGAAAGTACCTATGTGCATGCGTGCTAAATTGTCAGCCGTGTCTGACTCTTTGCGATCCTACGGATTGTAGCCCGCCAGGCTCCTCTGTCCATGGGATTCTCCAGGCAAGAATACTGGAGTGGGTTGATGTGCCCTCCTCCTGGGGATCTTCCCCACCCAGGGATTGACACTGTGTCTCCTGCAACTGCTGCATTGCAGGCGGATTCTCTACTTCTGAGCCACTGAGGAAGCCCATAGGAGGTACCTAGAGCTGTCAGATTCATAGAGACAGAGAGTAGAAGGGGCTGAGGGGAGGGCGAATGGGGAGTTATTGTTTAATGGGACTAGAGTTTCAGTTTCACCAGATGAAAAGGGTTTTGGGAGATGGATGGTGATGATGTAGGACAATAACGTGATGGACTTAATACTACTGAACCATATGCTGTAAAACAGTTGAAATGGTAAATTGATGCCATGTGTATTTTAGCACAAACTTTTAAGAGTTCTGTATTGCCAGCCCCACAGCAATCTATTCTTATCCCCTGGGGGACAGTGGGACACCTGTTAAGAATGCATAGTCGAGCATGTCCTTGTATAGGACACACACGTTTGCACATACATGGCAGCGCAGCTCACACAGGACACACACATTTCCATTACATGGCAGCGCAGCTGGAGGAGATGGAACCTGGGTGTTCCTCCCTGGTGACTGGGGGAGGATGGTGACTGCCCGGCCATGCAGGGTGGAGGTGCTGATGGAAAGATGCTTGTGTTCAGAGACAGCCTGTCACAGGTGCTCCACAATCATCCTCTCCAGGTTTTCAGAAAATCCATTTACAGCCAAAATGTCCCTTTGCTCTCTCAAGCTGACGACTCAATGACCATTTCAAGGCAACTGCTTTCCTGGATGCTAGAACTTTCAGAGGAAGGATTAAAGAAAAGGTCACGAACCATGTGAGTTCTGCCAGCTGCTTGGGAATTAGCCAGGTGAATGAGGCAAGGAGAGCATGGGGCACATGGATCATGAACCATCAGGGACCTTTCAGAAATTCTCGGTGACTGAGTGGGAGGCCAAAACGAGACATAAGGTGAGGGCAGAGACGTAGGCAGGGGCCAGACCATGAAGGCGCTTGGTCACCTGGCGAGTGAGGAGGTCGGTAGGTTTATGGGATGGATCATATAACTTCTGGCATACCATTGTAAGGACTAAAATTTTCCCGGAAGGAGATGGAAGCCACTGCTGGGTTTGAGCAGAGGCAGCACATAGTCTGGGCTCTCCAGGTGGCACTAGCAGTAAAGAACCCACCTGCCAGTGCAGGAGACATAAGAGACGTGGGTTCGATCCCTGGGTTGGGAAAATCCCCGCAGGAGGGCATGGCAACCCACTCCAGTATTCTTGCCTGGAGAATCCCATGCACAGAGGAGCCTGGCGGGCTATGGTCCATAGGGTTGCAAAGAGTTGGACATGACTGAAGCGACTTAGCACGCACGCACAGCACGTAGTCTGACTTAGGTTTTAACGGAAAGGAGGTACCACTGATACTCGCCCCTGAAACTCAGCCAGACCATACAACAGATTGAGGTCTGTTACTTCTTCTCCGGAGTAGTTTCTAAGATGAGAATTCAGCCTGTCACCCCCAAATACAGCAGGCCATTAGCCCCCCCGTCTTAATCAGATCTCGCCTATCTTATTAAGCAATTTGGGGCCATTTCTAGAGAAGATTTTGTTATTTCCCTAAATCTCTGGCTGCTTCATTTAGACCTGGTGTTTAGGTGGAATGCAATTAACACATTCCAAACCTGGTTTCCCCTGAAATCCAATCAATTGTAACTCGTTTTTAAATCACGCCGCTTTCTCTAATTGGGAGCTGCAGCCTCCACAGAATAGCGATTTAAGTCAATTATCGCATCGCCTGCATGAAAATTGCGCGATTTATGTTGGCAGCTCCCCCACATTACTGATGAGCTTCCTCCAGCTAATGGAATAATGAAAACACAAAACAGATTTACTGTTCTTAATAAGAGAGAGAGATAATGAAGGCAAATTAAAATGGAAGCTCAGATCTGCGTAGAGTACAGGTAATGCAGTTTCTTCTTTTAAATTAACACTCGAATTCTCAAATGCTGATGGCAAGCGGTGGAGAGGAACTCAAAATTCTATTAGACACAAGTGTACCACTTGGGTTTGGTTTGGGAGATGGTGGTCTTCCTTTGCACTTCCTGGAGTTTAGTTACGGGACGCTGTTAGGAGCTGAGCCCCCTGGTGCCCCGTTCCCCCGTTTTCACCCCTACACCTCCATTTATTAGAATAAACTCACTTTCTGCCAACCACCGGGCTTTTCTTGTTACATGCTTTTAGTCATCTGCTGCTGCTGCTGCTGCTAAGTTGCTTCAGTTGTGTCCGACTCTGTGCGACCCCATAGATGACAGCCCACCAGGCTCCCCCGTCCCTGGGATTCTCCAGGCAAGAACACTGGAGTGGTTGCCATTTCCTTCTCCAATGCATGAAAGTGAAAAGTCAAAGTGAAGTCGCTCAGTCGTGTCCGATTCTTAGCAACCCCATGGACTGCAGCCTACCAGGCTCCTCCGTCCATGGGATTTTCCAGGCAAGAGCACTGGAGTGGGGTGCCATTGCCTTCTCCGATTCAGTCATCTAATCCTCCCCAAATTCTACGAGCTTGGTGGTGTTATTATCATGGTTTTACATTAGAGGAACAGGGAGTTAAATCATGGATCTAAGGTTTAAAGCTGCACGTGAATCCATATCAGAGTTTCTCAGCTTTGGGGCCCAAATTGTCATCTGGGGCCAGATAACTCTTTGTAGGGGGATGGATGGTTGTTCTGTGCATTGTAGCATTCCTGTCTCCACCCACTAGATGCCAGTGGTACCCCTGTCCCCCAGCTGTGACAACCAAAATGTCTCCAGCCATAGCCAGATATTCTCTGGAGGGTGATACCATCCCCGGTTGAGACCCACTGGTCTAGAATCTGGGTGTTCACCCACCACCCAGGCAGCCTCTCTTGCCAGGAAGGGCAAGGAACATGGAGTTGGAATTTGGGAGACTGATCCTGCTTCACAGTGGGATCCAGAAGAAATCATGACCCCTCATTGGGCCTGGTTCCCTGACTTGTCAAATGGGGGTAATAACACCAGGACCTGGAATCTGGCTTGGCTGAAGAGGTTTAGCCAAGGTCTTAGAAGGTCTGGTCAAATGAGAAGCAGCAAGCCAAGGGGAGGATAGAGAGAAAAGGACCAGAGAGATGCCAGGGGCCAGGAAAGCTAGTTGGAGGGTCCATACTGGCAAGAGGTAGGGCCAGGGACTTCCCTGGTGGTCCAATGGCTGACTCCGAGCTTTCAATGCAGGGCACCCAGGTGGGTTCCATCTCTGATCAGGGACCTAGATCTCCCATGCTGCAAAAAGATCGTGCCACAACTGCAACCCAGTGTGGCCAAATAAATAAATAAATGTTTTTTAAAAAGAGGTAAGGCCAGAGGAGGGGCCAGCAGCCAGCACAGGCAGGGCCCGACTCTGGAAGGCCGGGAGAGTTGGACCCTCCGCCACCCCTCTTCCCTGCCGCCCACCCCACCCTGCCTCCCTCTCTCACCTCCTCTGTGCCAGGCACTTAGCATCATAGACTCAGTTGTTGTTGTTTAGATGCTAAGTTGTGTCTGATTCTTTTGCGACCCCAAGAACTGTAGCCAGCCAGGCTCCTCTGTCCATGAAATTTCCCAGGCAAGAATACTGGATTGGGTTGCCATTTCCTTCTCTGGGGATCTCCCCAACCCAGGGATCAAACTCGCATCTCCTGCACTGGCAGGTGGATTCTTTACCACTGAGCCACCATAGACTCAGTTACTCCTGCACTTTCATTGTGTGCTTTCTCATCTCCTAGGGTAGGTGGGTCTGAGGGACACCTCAGAGGTTATCAGAATCACAACAGATCCCAGTAGACGTGGAAATGAGAGCAATGCGTGTGAAGCACCATGCTAAACCCTTCACGTGCTTCGTGCCAATGCCACGAGGTCTTCCCAATGGCTCTTGTTTTTTTTTCAGGTTCACTCATTCCTTTTCTCTTTCTTTTTTCCTTTTCTGGCTGTGCTGCATGGCACATAGGATCTTGGTTCCCTGACCAGGAATTGAACCCTCACTCTCTGCAGTGGAAGCTCTGAGTCTTAGCCACTAGACTGCCAGAAAAGTCCCTGGATCTGTATTCTTATCACTACTAGCCCAGTGGGATGGCCTACTGCTAAGTGTTCCAGAAGATGAGGAGAGGCAAGAGGGTCCTTTGAGGCCAAAGAAAAAGAAAAGAGAAGGGGTGGGGGACGTTTGCTGGTGCCAGCTGTCATTTACTGAGTGCATCTTATCCTAAGGCCTTAAATGGTTTCACTTGTTTACTCCTTACCATAACTTTTAATCTCCATTTCAGAGCTAGAGGTTAAGCCAGTTGCCAAGTTTGCACAGCTAATAAGTGGTAGAGCTATGATATGAACCCATATGGCCTGGCTCCAGAGTCTGTGCCCCTAAATCTGCCCATTAGAGCTGTTGGCTGCAAAGTGCACCTGGGAAGTTAGGGGTAATCTTACGAAAGGTCTTGTGTCCTGATCATGGTGTGAGTGACTGGGGCTTCCTGCCTGGGTGGGAACTGGATGTCTCATCAAGAGGGGACTGTGGACCAGTAAGAACCGCCTCCCATGACTTGAGCCATCCCTGGCCACCAAACATTGGTACAAGACTTGGATGGGGGCACCCAAAAGGACTAAATTTGGTTTTCCCTACAGTTCACTGACATGCATGTGGCTTGGAGACCAAAGGGAAGTGCTTAGCAAAACACAGCAAAAATTTACCTGAGTTTGTGGACCAAGAATAATCCAAGGACAACACTCAGTCAGTAAGAAAGAGGCCCAGTGTGGGGGGTGGCAAGGAGCAGATACTTAGCTTCTTCCCGAGTTTCTGACTAACCCACCCACCCTCAGCTTGGCTGACCCTGTGGCTGGGGTTAGTTTTGGGATAGCTTTGCAGACTTCTGACTGCCCCCACCCCTCACTTGCTGCAGACCACTCTCCCTTAGTGACTTCTCTTTCTTTTCAGAGGCCCATGCTTAGTTGTGTGACCTTGGGCAGGTTGCTTGACCCCTCTGAGCCTCCACTTCCTGGGGGGTTGGTGGGGATCTGTGGACTCCCAGCTCTAAAGCTCTAGGAATCTGCACTCTGCCCCCCTGGCCACCCTCTCCTCTCCTCTTTTCCTCCCCGCTCCTCCTCCTACGCTGTTTTCCTTGCACCTCTGCCCACACCTCTGAGACTCTGTCTAGACCACGATTGCCCAGGGATGAGGGGCAGGATAGCATAGAGAAGACCCTCTGTTTTCCTAAGAGGTTCAGGCTAGATACGGGGGTGCTCAGCTTGCCTTTTCCAGAACTTTCTAGCACAGGTAGAGCTCAGCTGACATCTGGTTGACAAGCTAAATATTTACGGAGCTCCTAAGATTTCCCGCCATGTTAAGCCCATTGCTTTATCTCCCGTCTGCACAGAGCCCTTCTCTGTTCACCTTGGGTCAGGCATTTCCCAGAATCCTCTGGGTTTCAGGCAGCATCTCTCAGGAGGGTGATGAAACCACGTCCGGCTCTAATCACTTCCAGTAATAATAATAGTTCCCGGCATTGTATAAGATTTCTCAAAGCCCCTTTGCACACGTTATCTCACTTGCTTCTCACAATAACCCTAAGACTTGGACCTTTCTTTTGAGTCCTGTTTTAGAGAGCACTGTTAAGCCACCTGCCTCCGAGCTCCCAGCCAGTGTGGGGCAGAGGCATCACAGCCCCTCGTGGGCCATCCGCAGTGACCATGGGCCGCTCATCCAGGTTCAGCTCATCTGTTGGACCTGGAACAAGAGTATGAATGGAGGCCCAGGGACTTCCCTGGCAGTCCAGTGGTCAAGACCCAGCATTTCCAATGCCAGGGACACAGGTTCAATCCCTGGCCAGGGAACTAAGATCCTATGTGCCACTTGGCACAGCCAAAAAATAAACAATACAGTAAAGTTAAAAGTTTTAAAAAATAACTGGAGACCCTAAGCTTCATATGCAAAAGGTATGAATAAACCTAAGAATGTTTTTTTTTTCTTTCTCCTCCTACCTTGACAAACATATCTGGAAGGCCAGGTTTGAATTTAGCGATCTCACACTCCTTGGTGTTTCACACTGGAATGTGCTAGAAACTATAGTATACATGGCTTTTTCAGTTTCATGAGCCAATAATTCTTCTTTATGCTTAAGCCACTTATGTTTTTGTCACTTATGACTAGAAGACCTGCTAATATATTGCTGTGGAAGACAGACTGGGGGGCAGGAAGGTGGCTCAGTTGTACCCTTTGAATTGTGAAGGTCAGAGGCCCACAGTAATTTATAACCAGACCTTTTAGATAAAGAAATAGTGATAGAAAGTTGAATCAAAGAATTTATACCAGAAGATGCATAAATCTCTGAATGACACACATATATACTACATCTTTTTTTAAAAAATTATTTTTAGATTTCATATTTAGGTCTATGATCCATTTTGAGTTAACCTTTTGTATATGGTCCAAGGTATGACCAGTTGCTGTTTTTTTGCATAGAAGTATTCAAATTTTCCTGGAGAAGGCAATGGCACCCCACTCCAGTACTCTTGCCTGGAAAATCCCATGGACGGAGGAGCCTGGTAGGCTGCAGTCCATGGGGTCACTAAGAGTTGGACACAACTGAGTGACTTCACTTTGACTTTTCACTTTCATGCATTGGAGAAGGAAATGGCAACCCACTCCAGTATTCTTACCTAGAGAATCCCAGGGACGGAGGAGCCTGGTGGGCTTCCATCTATAGGGTCGCACAGAGTTGGACACGACTGAAGCGACTTAGCAGCAGCAGCAGCAACATTCAAATTTTCAAGAGTTATTTTTCATTCTGCACCTCTCAGCATGTAGGATCCTCATTCTCCAACCAGGGATCAAACCTGTACCACCAGCATTGGAAGGTGAAGTCTTAACCACTGGATGGCCAGGCTACTTCTATCACACCTTTTAAAGATAAGAAAATAATTCAGAAATAGTGTGGGCACCTTGAAATTCTCAGCCACCACTTACTCTCACAAACAATCACAGCTCATCTGATTCAATCCCTTTATTATACAAGTGAGGAAATGAAGGCTCAGAGAGAGGAAGTGATTTGCTCAAATTCTCACAGCTCCTGAATAACAAGAATCACTCATCAAATCAGCAAGTATTTACTGATAACATAGCACATCCAAGATCTTATGGAAAGCACTGGGATACCACAGGGCAGAGGTAACAGAAGATACCACTGTGGCCCACCATCTGTTTTTGCAAATAAAGTTTTATTGACACACAACACTCTTCATTGGTTATGTATCATCTGTTGCTGTTTGTGTTTTGCAGTGGGGCTGTTCAATAGCCACAACAGAGACTACGTATCATGAGAAGGTTGGGCTTACCTTGGGTTCTGACCACCTACAAGTTGATACCCCACGTTCAAAGCTTCCACCATCCTTATTGGAAGACAAAGACCCTTGGGTCAGCAGGGCAGGCATTCCGGCTTCTCTCTCCCCTTAGAAGAGGCCAGGGCAGCAATCTTGACTTCAGAATCTTTACTGGAAAATAAACACTGTTAATGTACAAGAAATCCATCCAAGGGTCCAGTCAAAACATCCCCGTGTGGGATTGATGCCATTCTAATGGACTCCAGATGTCCCCTGGCCCCGGTGTCCTGGTGACCTGAAGGAGGGAGGAAGGCCCTGGGAGGGAGACACGTAGCAGGTTCGGAACCCAAAGAGGCATCTTTATCACCCCAATTTCTTCCTAGTGGGGAAGTTTGGGGGGACTCTCTCACCCCACCCTGCTCACCAGACCCGGTTGTTCTCTGCTCTCGGTGGTCCTGACAGCCCCCTTGTCTTGTGTTTATTCACCTGGCCAAAGGAGATAGCCACGGTTAGGGTTCTACTTGGAATGGGAGCTGGGGGTGACTTCCCGAGGCCAGGCCAAGCTAGAATCTCTGCCAAAGCCAGCCAGTGCAGCAAAGAGAATTGTGGAAGGAGCCAGCTGTAAGGGGTGGGGAGTGAGTTATGGATGCAGGAGGCCAGAGATACATATCAGAGCCCAGAAAGGAAGACACCAATTTGGGGGGTGGGGGGCGGCGGTGGAAAGGCAGCCGCAGAAATGGCTCTATGTATTATGATTTTAAAGACAACCATTCGAAAGCATCACTTAAATACCTTTTCATTCACTTTTCCATTTAAATACCTGAGCTGGCCCCCAACTCTCTCCCTCTCACTTCCTGCCACCCCGCCCATCAGTCACGGGGCTCCAGCCACACTTAGTCTGTTTACTATTCCTCCAACAAGACGAGGATCGTCCTGACTCCAGGCCTTTGCAGCTCCAGGCCTTGTCTGTATTTGAGGATGACTTGCTTTATTCAGATGTCCTTCTCCAGCAATGCTTCCCCTGTCCACTTGCCTCCTTCCCATCTGATTCGTCTATCTCTTAAATTGTTTCACTTTTTTTCCAAAGCACTTCTCTAGCTGCTATCAGATTCAGATGGTGTATTTCATTGTCTGTTTATTCGTTTATTTTTCCACGTCTCTCTCTGCTAGGTTCTACGTGCCACCTGGGGACTGTCTCATTCACTGCCTTGTCTCCAGCACTTAGATCAGGGCCTGCATTCTCAAGGCGCTCAGTCAATATTTCTTGAACAGGACTTCCTGGGGGTCCAGTTGTTAAGAATCCGCCTGCCAGCAATGGAGAAACAGACATAGAGAACAGACTTATGGACACGGGGAGAGGGGAGGAGAGGGTGAGATGTATGGAGTGGGTAACATGGAAGCTTATGTTACCATATGTAAACTAGATAGCCAATGGGAATTTGCTGTATGTCCCAGGGAACTCAAACAGGGGCTGTGTATCAACCTAGAGGGGGTGGGATGAGGGGAGAGACGGGAGGGAGGTTCAAGAGGGAGGGGACATAGGTACACCTATGGCTGATTCGTGTTGATGTTTGGCAGAAAGCAACAAGATTCTGTAAAGCAATTATCCTTCAATTAAATAATAATAATGAAAAAAAGAATCCACCCACCAAGGCAGGAGATCCAGGTTCGATCCCTGGTCAAGGAAGATCCCATGTGCTGCGGGGCAACTAAGCCCCCCATGGCCACAGCTACTGAAGCCGGTGCACCTCGAGCCCAGGCTCCTCAGCAAGAGAAGCCCCTGCAGTGAGAAGCCCGCAGACTACAACCAGAGAGTAAGCCTGGCTCGCTGCAACTCGAGAAAGCTCGTGTGCAGCAACAAAGACCAAGCACAGCCAAAAATAAAAAATAAATAAAATGATAAAAATTATTTCTTGAGCAACTTCTGTGCTCATACCATCCTTTTGGTAAAAAAAAAAAAAAAAAGATTTTGTGTGTGTGTGTGGGGGGGCCATTTTTTAAGTCTTTATTGAGTGGGTGACAATCCTGCTTCCATTTCACGTTTTGATTTTTTGGTCCTGAAGCATGTGGGATCTCAGCTCCCTGACCAGGGATTGAACCCACACCCCCTGCACTGGAATTGTGGAGTCTCAACCACGGGGCCGCCAGGGATGTCCCTGCGCTAATGCATTCTTGATGTAAAAATAGTTAAATAGCCCACCAGATGAGACTTGTGCCCTTGGGAGGGTTGAGCCACCCCCAACCTGGCTCCCGGACTGCCCCAGGGCCCCATGCCCCTGGAGTCAGGAGCAGACAGCCATGCCTCTCTGTGATGCAGTCATGTCTGATCCCAAGGGCTGAGAGCTGGGAGTCTGTCTCATGCACTCTGGTTGGCCTTCCTCTTACCCCTTGGCTGCCAGAGGATGACCACTGGAGAGGGCTCAATAGCAACCAAGGCAGTAACAGTAATTCAGGCTGATAGCTCAGAGCCCTCATTAAGCATCACGATAACCCTGGACAGGAGGTTGCAACCATCACTACCCCGTTAGCAAAAGAGGAAATGGAGGCCCAGAGAAGTTAAATGCTTGCCCAGGGTCCTGTGCCCAGCAAGCAGAGGAGCTGAAGGTGGAAAACCACAGTCATCCTGCTTAGGAATTTGGTCTAGGTCACTTGGGGGCAAAGCCGGCATCCTTGTCTCTACAACAGGGAGCTCTAGTGTGCTCTGGAGTCCAGGAGAGTTAAGTAGTTTCCATCATCAGTGTGGTTCTGAAGGGGAAAGAAGTCAGAGAGGAGAATTACCTTTGGGCATCAGAGAGCGAGAGAGGATCCCGCTAATGGGATGACCCAGTATCCAGGGTCCTGCTCCACCAGTCGCCTCTTAGGGTGGCCTTCCATCCTCCCCTCCCGTTATTGCCAAGATACTGGAATCAAGGTTTGTGGGGCTGCAAGAAAGAGCCCTGTGCACTCTCACCAGACCTCCCTCCCCGAGAGAACACAAACAAATGCCCAGTGACTGGTGTGAATTTCTCATGATGTACACAATCCAGGATTGGCTCCATCAGCCAGAGGGAAGCAGAGACTTCTAGCAATCTAGTGCTAAAAGGGGACTTAAAAACCATCTGTCCATTCTCCCTTTCTTACACTCTGTCCCACCCTCACTGATGTTCTTGGAGCACACAGGGCTCCCTCCCACCCCAGGGCCTTTGCATTTGCTGGGCCTTCTGTATGGAACAACAGTCTATCTCTTTCCTATCAGGAAAAACAAAAACAAAAAAAGTCAGCTTCTCAGTAAGGCCGTTTTTTTTAGTGTTCTTTTTTTTTTTTTAACTGGACCACTTTCCAAGTCTACATTGAATTTGTTACAGTACTGTCTCTGTTCCGAGTCTTGGCTTCTTGGCTGCTGGGCATAAGGGATTCTAACTCCCTGACCAGGGATTGAACTCGCACCCCCTGCGCTAGAAGGCAAAGTCTCAACCACTGCACCACACGTGGAGTCCCATCAATAACACCGTCTTTCCCATTACAAACTCACACCTCCCACTGGTCCTTCTACCCCTCTTCCTCACTTTATGTTTTCTCATAGGACTTTCACATCCTGTGTGTGTGTGTGTGTGTGTGTGTGTGTGTGTGTATGAAGTCACTTCAATTGTGTCCAACTCTTTGCAACCCTATGGACTGTAGCCTTCCAGGCTTGTCTATCCATGGCATTCTCCAGGCAAGAACACTGGAGTGGGTTGCTGTGCCCTCCTCCAGATCTTCCCGACCCAGGGATCGAACCTGAGTCTCTTATATCTCCTGCCTTGGCAGGTGGGTTCTTTACAATTAGCGCCACCTGGGAAGCCCACTCACATCCTGATATACATGTTAT
The DNA here is from genome assembly GCF_032405125.1 of Capricornis sumatraensis. Taxonomy (NCBI): domain Eukaryota; kingdom Metazoa; phylum Chordata; class Mammalia; order Artiodactyla; family Bovidae; genus Capricornis; species Capricornis sumatraensis. Next base: position 78,678,587 of record NC_091083.1, read on the forward strand.
CTACTTATTTTCATGTGTATGACCTTCCTCCCATTCTCTGGGATGTCAGCTTCATGGGAGTAAGTGTTCCTGTCTGTTTATCCAGTGCCAGGTACATAAGAGATGCCCAATATACATTCATTGAATAAATCTATGTTCAAGAGCATCCCATTTTACAGGTGAGGAAGTTGAGGACCAGCAGAGGGACGGACTTGATCAAGCCATGAGATAACGTCTGTATAGGTGTCCTCAGGTTGCTGGAAAAAATTGCCACAAACTTGGTGGCATAAAACAAAGCCATTTATTCTGTCACAGTTCTGGAGGCCAGAAATACGAAGCTGAGGTGTTGGAAGGGGCTGTGCTCCCTCTGAAGGCTCTCAGTGGAGGATCCTTCTTGTCACTTCAGCTTCTGGGGCCTCGGCATCCTTGGCTCGCAGCTGCATACCCGCCTCCAGTCTCTGCCTCTGTCTTCACACGGCTCTCTGCCCTGGGTCTCTGGGTCCATCTCCTCCTGCTTGTAAGGACACCAGTCATTGGATTTAGAGTCCCCCCCGCCCCCGCCAACCAGCTCTGGGATCAGCTCACCTCGAGATCCTTAACAATTACAAATCTGCAAAGAGCCTATTCCAAATAGGGTCATGTTCTGAAGTTGTGGGTGGACATGAATTTGGGAGGATGCTGTTCAACCACTACACTGGTAGAGCTGACAAGGACCCGGGTCTCCCCCCAGCCATGTTCCCTAGGGGCGTCACCCAGGTCTCCCACAATCACATCCCCTCGGGGTTTCACCAGCGGCTCGGCTAAGAGAGGCTGGGTTGGCAGCCGGCGGCTGTGGCTGTCAGTCTCCCGTGAACTTGTCAAGACGGAGAGGGAAAAAATAAACTCTGGGGTTAATGAAAGCAGTGAGATGATCTGGGCTGATCCCCGTAATCCCCTGCTCTGAGCTCAGCTTTCCATCATCAGTTGAGGGTTCTTTTTTTCCCCCCTTCTTTTTCAGAGTTTCCCCAGAGAAGCAAACCTTCCAAATTTAATAAACTTCCCCTGCCCCCAGCTTTCCCTGAAATAATGTAACAGCAGATGATTTTCAAATGTCAGTCCTGACCCCATGATTGATGAATCCCAACGAGCAAAAAATGAAGGGGAGGGGGACATGGTGACTAGGGGATGAGAATGCACCAGTGTGTGTTTTTAAATAATTTTAGTCATGCATTTGGCTGTGCTGGGTCTTTGCTGCTGTGTGCAGGCTTTCTCTAGGTGCGGGGAGCGGGGGCCACTCTCCAGTTGCGGTGCACGGGCTTCTCACTGCGACGGCTTCTCTGGTTGCGGAGCACAGGCTCTAGGGTGTGCATCAGTTCAGTCGCTCAGTCGTGTCTGGCTCTGTGCAATCCCATGGGCTGCAGCACATCAGGCTTCCCTGTCCATCACCAACTCCTGGAGCCTACTCAAGCTCATATCCATCATGTCGGTGATCCCACACAACCATCTCTTCCTCTGTCATCCCCTTCTCCTCCTGCCTTTAGTCTTTCCCAGCATCAGGGTCTTTTCCAATGAGTCAGCTCTTCGCATCACGTGGCCAAAGTATTGGAGTTTCAGCTTCAGCATCAGTCCTTCCAATGAATATTCAGGACTAATTTCCTTTAGGATGGACTGGTTGGATCTCCTTACAGTCCAAGGCACTCTCAAGAGTCTTCTCCAACTCCATAGTTCAAAAGCATCAATTCATTGCCAATCAGCTTTCTTTACAGTCCAACTCTCACATTGATACATGACTACTGGAAAAATCATAGCTTTGACTAGACAGACCTTTGTTTGCAAGTTCAGTTCAAGTAAAGTCTCTGCTTTTTAATATGCTGTCTAGGTTGGTCGTAGCTTTTCTTCCAAGGAGCAAGCGTCTTTTAATTTCATGGCTGCAGTCACCATCTGGAGTGATTTTATTTCCCAAAATAAAGTCTCTCAGTTTCCACTATTTCCCCATCTATTTCTCATGAAGTGATGGGACCAGATGCCATGATCTTAGTTTTCTGAATATTGAGTTTTAAGCCAACTTTTTCACTCTCCTCTTCCACTTTCATCAAGAGGCCCTTTAGTTCTTCTTCACTTTCTGCCATAAGGGTGGTGTCATCTGCATATCTGAGGTTATTGATATTTCTCCTGGCAATCTTGATTCCAGCTTGTGCTTCATCCAGCCCAGCATTTCTCATGATGTACTCTGCATATAAGTTAAATAAGCAGGGTGACAATATACAGCCTTGATGTACTCCTTTCCCTATTTGGAATCAGTCTGTTGGTCCATGTCCAGTTCTAACTGTTGCTTCTTGACCTGCATACAGGTTTCTTAGGAGGTAGGTCAGGTAGCCTGGTACAGTCAAAGGCTTTGGCATAGTCAATAAAGAAAAAGTAGATGTTTTTCTGGAACTCTCTTGCTTTTTCAGTGATCCAACGGATGTTGGCAATTTGATCTCTGGTCCCTCTGCCTTTTCTAAAGGCAGCTTGAACATCTGGAAGTTCACAGTTCACATACGGTTGAAGCCTGGCTTGGAGAATTTTGAGCATTTCTTTGCTGGCGTGTGAGATGAATGCAATTGTGCAGTAGTTTGAACATTCTTTGGCATTGCCTTTCTTTGGGATTGGAATGAAAACTGACCTTTTCCAGTCCTGTGGCCACTGTGGAGTTTTCCAGATTTCTAGGGTGTGCGGGCTTCAGTAAATGCAGCTCCCAGGCTCTAGAGCACAGGCTCAGTAACTGTCTCGCACGGGCTTAGTTGCTCCATGGCACGTGGCATCTTCTCAGATCAGGGATTGAGTCCGTATCTCCGACATTGGCAGGTAGATTCTTTAGCCACCAGGGAAGCCCTGGTTGTGTGTCTGAGTCTCTGCACGACTGCTGTGAGTGACAGTGGGAGGGATCAGCAGAGAGGTGTGTGTGTACAAGAGTGTCAGGTGGTGTGAGGGGGGTCAGGGCTGAGTGTGAGTGAGCCATGTGTGGGTAGCTGATGCTGGTAAGCGTGTAGATGTACCTGAGTAGAAATGAGCACACGTGAGTGCACATGCATGCTTGTGATTGTGTGTGCATGCTTGTGTGCGTGAGTGCATGTCAGAGAGAATGTGGGCAAGTATGTCAGAGTATGTGTGTCCAGGCAAAGGATGTACATGTCCCTGTGTGAGTGTGTGTGCTTACGTGTCCATAGGCTAACATAAGTGCAGGTCTGCAGGGTGTATGTGGGCCTGTGGGATTGTGGGTGTGAGTGTGTGATGGAGAAGGTGTATAAGGCTGACAACATAGTAACCACGGTCAACACCACCATATCGCATCCTTGAGAGCTGCCAGGAGAGTAATGCTTGAATGTTCTCACCAGAAAAACAGCAACAACAAACTGGAATTATGTAGGATGAGAGCTGTGTTAATTAACCTTATTGTGGTAAGCATGTCACAGTGCATGTGTGGTGAAATCATCCGTATACAGTGTCATTTGCAAATTATATCCCAACAAAGCTACAAAAAGATGTGTGGGACCAAAAAAAGGATTCATGTAACCGTGAACATCATGCTAATATTAAAAAATAACTCCCAGCTCCCCACACAGTCTGCCCCCTCCCACATTTCCTCTCTGAACTCACCTCGTACCACTCCACTCCCCCGTTTCCTCTCCTCCAGCCACACCAGGCTCCTTGAACACAGCAGGCTCACGTTTGCCTCAGGACCTTTGCACTTGCTGTTTTTCTTGCCTGGAATACACACCCTCCAGAAACTCACATGACTTCTTCCCTCACCTTTTCCTGGCTCTGCTCTAATGCCATCTGATCAGAGTCTCCAGCTGTGACCACCATTGTCATCCGCCAGCCGTCTCAACCTCCTGTCCCTGGGGTGGAGCAGAAGGACAGAAGGACAGACCAGGAGAAGGGAATGAAAGGGCGGCCAGAGGTGAGTGGTGAGTTGGTGACTATTAGGAAAACTTCGCTGGCTTGACAAGCAATCCCAGGTCGCGTAAAATTCTTTGTTGTCAAATCTTGGAAGGGAAGTTTTTTAGACTGTTTGGCTGGAGGGGAATTTAGAAACCATATAGCTTCATGCTTCTTAAATGATTTGTGGTTGTGAACTAGTATTAAGCCTCTCTGGATAAAAAGTGACAAAAATATAAAACTTCAAACCGGCTTAAACCAAAAAGCAAATCTGTTGGCTCATGTAACTATAACATCCAGAAGTGAAATTGGCTTTCAGCTTGGCTGGATCCGGGGACTTACTTGTGTAGTCAGGAATGGTCCCCCTCCATCCCTCAGCTCTGTTTTCCTTTGTGTTGGATTCAGACCCAGGGGGCTGTCTTGGCCTGGGTGTCTCGAGTGATTTTGGGCTTTCATTTAGCTTAGCAACCCGAGTTCATATGCTTGCAGAAACAATTCTAGGATGACACCCACTGCCCTGACTTGAACCCTCTGCTCAGGCCAGAAAGACGGCTCGATGCACAGGGTGTAGAAAGCACTTAATATTTTTGCTGACCAGCACGTGCTCTGCTGTGCTGTTCTCAGTCACTCAGTCGTATCTGATTCTTTGTGACCCTGTGGAGTGTAGCCCACCAGGCTCCTCTGTCCGTGGAATTCTCTAGGCAAGAAAACAGGAGTGGGTTGCCATTCCTTCTTTAGGGAACCTTCCCCATGCAAGGATTGAACCTGCGTTTCCTGAATCTCCTGCATCGGCCGGTGGATTCTTTACCACTGAGTCACTTGGCAAGGCCAGATACCTGTGCAGTGTTACGTGCACTCTACCACAATGGTAGATCGTATTTTCTTGGACTCCAAAATCACTGCAGACAGTGACTGCAGCCATGAAATTAAGAGATGTTTGCTCCTTGGAAGGAAAGCTATAACGAACCTTGACAGTATATTGAAAAGCAGAGCCATCACTTTGCTGACAAAGGTCTGTCTAGTCAAAGCTATGGTTTCTCTAGCAGTCATGTAGAGATGTGAGAGTAGGATTAAGTGCTGAGGCCCTCATGCTTTTGAATTGTGATGGAGAAGCTCTTGAGAGTCCCTTGGACCACACGGAGATCAAACCAATCAATCCTAAAGGAAATCAACCCTGAGTATTCATTGGAAGGACTGATGCTAAAGCTGAAGTTCCAATACTTTGGCCACTTGATGCAGAGAGCCAACTCATTGGAAAAGACACTGGTGCTGGGAAAGATTGAAGGCAAAAGGAGAAAGGGGCAGCAGAGGATGAGATGGTTGGATGGCATCACTAACTCAATGAATATGAATTTGAGCAAACTTGGAGAGATAGTGAAGGACAGGGAAGCCTGGTGTGCTGTAATCCATGGGGTCACAAAGAGTTGGACAGAGCTTAGCGGCTGAAAGACAACAACCACAATAAAAAAATTACCTCCAAATGCCAATGCATTCCTTATTTGTTTACGTTCAGTTGAATCGCATTTTTACCTCTTAAAACCACAGCTTCATGGTAGCACTAGTTATCTGCCTTTGACGTATATCTGTCCTGTGTCCCCTCCCCTCATGGGCTCCACTAGCACCTGACCAAGCATCTGGATGAAGGTTTTAGCAGGTGCCAACGAGCTTAGCGCTTCTGGGTGTCACGGTGTGAGTTCACCCAGGCTCTTGGTAGAGAGTTCAAGTCCAAAGGCAGGCTCCCATGGTGGAACAACCTGAGAGTGAGCTCGCTTCCCCACAAATCCATAATAGCTTCATTCAACAAGCGGCACTTCCTGAGGTCCACGTCCTGCCCCTGGGAGTGGCGAGCCTGGGCACACTGGTCTGCAGGAGCCTCCAGGGTGTCCCCATCCCAGAGGAGCGGCCCCGCCTCCCCTACAAGGAAGCAGACTGCGGCAGGCCAGACAGCCATCCCACTCACCCCTCTGCTCGGCCCTAAATGCTTCCCCACCCAGATTTTTATCCCTGGGGGTAATTACATGTGATTTCCTGGTGACAGATGCTGTCAGATTCTGAGACCCTGGTGGGACAGACCGTTGGGCCTCCCCACTCCCTCCCTCCTCACCTTGTCTGGCTCCCTTCCTTCGCCTCTCGACCTCCAAGTGGCTATTAAAGTAATAAGCGGCATTTCTGATCCAGCTGCAACATTTCTGATGGTTCTTGTCGCCATCCTAGACAGGGGACTTCCCCTCTCCCTCCAGGGGCTGGAGAGATCTACCCCAGATGGCCTCCTCTCTGATTTCTCTAGCTCTAGGTCGTCGGCTCAGTGGTTCACACAGCCGTGCGTTCATTCTGGCCACTGCAATCTCGCTGGCCTCATTTCCTATCTCTTTTACTTGATGGTGGGCCCCATCACACTTACTCCTTTCTGCTCCTCTGACGTGCCCATCTTTCCCCTCCTTGCCCTTCTCACGCCAGCACCACTTGCGCTGGCCTTGCTCTCTGCCGGGAACTTTTTTCCTTCAGAGCTTCCCGCGGCTGCCTTGTCTTCATCCTCCAGATCTACGTTATCAGAGAAACCTTGCTTCACCATCCAGACCAAGATAGTCTTCGGCCACCAGCCACTTTCTGAATCACGGTACTGTTTAACTCTTTGGGGCATCAGCATTTTCTGTTGATTTTCTTGGCGATCTACTGATGGGCTTGTTTCTGGTCTGTGATCCATTCCAATCAGAGGAAATAAGGGTCAGAGAAGCCTGGTCAGTTTGTTCCTGGAGACCAAAGCCACTTCTGGCCCCAAGTGGGTCCTCAAAATCTTTGAATGTCTGATTTGGTCTCCACAGGAGCAGACACCGTGACGGGAATTCAAGTGCAAGAAGTGTATTTGGGAAGAATGGGAAACACCACTAACTGAGTGGGGAAGTGACGTGGGAAGGAAGACGGCCTCTGCAGCAGGTGGCATCAAGCAGGTTTCCACCTTGGGCAACTGGAGCCTAATCCCATTGGGATGCTCAGGGCAACCATGGAGAACACGCACCTCAGTTACCCTCCCCTGGGGAGTGAGCAAGCTGGAGTAATCTCCAAACTCTAATCAGTCATTAGCTGAGCGTTGCTCTTGGGAGGGGAGGGAGTGTTAATTTCTTGGTACCTCCTACCTGCCACATGCAGGGCAGAACTCATCACAAAGGCTCATGGAAGCCCTCAGGCAAAGAATACAGATGTTGGCACCTGCAAAGTCGGTCTGGGGTATACTGAATAAAGACCAGATGGACCCAGGCAGAGGGTGGCGGGCTGATGGTGTCTGCTTGGTGAATAAATGAATGAATAGAAAAATATCATCATTCATTAACTTCGTAAGCCTGAATACTTACAGAATACATAAAGCCCTGGCGACAGTGATGATTTAAACAGACACGGTTCTTGGCCTGATGGAGCTGGTAGTCTGGGAAGGGAAATGAGATAGACTAGCAAAAAACAGACTTCACTGTTTAATTTCAACTATGACACAGGCACTAAGGAGATGGGGAAGGGAGGGTGGGGCTCTGAATGTCAGTAAAGTGGAGACCTGGGGAGGATCTGCGGCATGATGGAGGGATCTTCCTGAGCGGGTCACAGTGAACCTGAACTGTTAACTTGAAGGAACAGCATTTGCACAGAGGGAACAGCATTATGAGGCTCTGAGACAGAAGGGTGATTTGTTTGAGAATTACATCATTTGGCAAATTCTGTCTTCAGTGGCAAATCTCCACTAGGTATTAGCAGCTAATGAGCATCTCAGATTAATGTGTTCCCCCCCAGAAATGTTTTTCTGATCCCAAACTTGCTTCTCCCAAAAAAGTTTTCCCATCCTTGTCAATGGTTCTTGCACTCTCCCCAATTACTCAAATGTCACCTTGACACAGAAGAGCCCTCTGATCACTAATATGAACATGAAGGAGTATTCTACCCCATTTTGTTTCTTCATCACTGGTATCACCACTTGACCAATTGTTTGTGCTCTGATTACCATCTGCCTCACTGCAGTGTCAGATTCTCGAGAGGACAAATGTTTCTGTTTCCTGAGAAATCTCTGCCCCTAGACTAGTGCATGGCTCAACTAATATCTGTTTGAATAAATGAAGATCTGAACAAAAAATGAGTGAATGCTTCTGTCTCCACTGCCAGACTATGTGCTACATGAAAACTAGGACTGTGTCTGACTTTTAGCTTAGGCTGCAAGAACCAAAATTCCCAGCCAGCCGTGGCTTAAGCACCCAAGACATGCAATTGTATCATTTAACAAGATTTCAGAAGCAGTCATGCTCAACCAGGGGTGATTTTGCCCATCACGGGACATTTGATAATATCTATGGAGACTTTTTTTTTTTTTTTTTTTTGTCATGACTGGGATGTGAAATCTACTGAATGGAGACCAGGAATGCCGCTAAACATTCTATAGTACACAGGACAGCTCCCCACAACAAAGAATTATCTGCTCCACATGAGGTGGAGAAACTGACCTAAATGAAAATTTCAGGGTCTAAATGGTTTCAGAGTTTGTTCAATAGTTCATCAATGGCAGGACTTTGTGTCCCTGTGATTTTCTAGAGTTTTCCCTCCTGGTTATAATGTGGTTGCCATAGCTCTGAGCATCACACTCATCATCCCAATCATTCCAAAGAGAAACAAATATCTCCCTTGCTCTCTCTCTCCATCTCTTTCTGAAAAATCGTTCATTATATGTCCAACCTTGGGTCACGTGTCCACCCCTAGTCCAACTGTCCAATGAAGACTGAGTTACTGTGATGAGCTTGGATCAACTGACTCATCCTCTGGGACAGGACCCTGTGCCTGGGATCAAAATCAGGGTTATATGAGTAATAAAGAAGGGGAATGGCTGTTGGATAGTCAAGTCAAAGGGAAATGTCCATCACTGAAAATAATTTCATTTTTTACTTTTTATTGCTGCTGCTGCTAAGTCAGGTCAGTCACGTCCGATTCTTTGCAGTCCCATGGACTGCAGCCCACCAGACTCCTCTGTCCATGAGATTCTCCAGACAAGAATACTGGAATGGGTTGCCACTTCCTTTTCCATTCTTATTGCTCCTACCACCCAAACCAAAAACCAACAAACAAGTAGAAAATGCCTTGCTCTTCCAGTTATTGCCCACCTAGAGTTCTACCTTTGCCAACCTAACCCCACTTCCTCAGTTTGCTAGAGAAAAGAAGGCAACTCTTCCCACTGTTCCCCATCAGATCACGATGGGTCCTAGGTTTGCCTTTGAACCCAGATCAATCAGACACCCCTTCCAATATTCTCTCAGTGAAATGCCCCTTCTTCTTCCTGCCAGAAGTCTCTTGCTGGCTGGACAGCTCTAAGCTGCTGGTAGCAGTGGGACAAACATCCAAGTTCACTGAAGAGGCCTGACCTCAGGAAGGCAGGTGGGTGTTAAGCAGCCTGAGCCCATCCGTCCGCAAATGCCAGACAGCTGTGCACATCTTTGGGGTGGAGATGAAAAACAGATACTTAATGTATCTGGTTAGAAATGAGGATTTTCTGGTTTGGTTATGCCTGTCATTTCAAATGTGTCTCTTCTATTATTTACAGCATTTGTGCACCTGACCTTGTCAATTTCATCCCCAGAAGCAACTTGGCGAACCATCTTCACAATCCAACCAGAGGTGCAGGGGAGCTCTCCGCCCAGACTCAACCTCTCAAGCCTTTGCTGAGAGACAAGTCTGGGTAAAGATGCGCATGTAGGGAAAGATTTGGGAAGCTGTAGACACCGCTTCTCAACTCGGGGCAGAGCCAAAGCAAGCTGGTTTCTTGATTTCACCGTCCTTTACCTTCACCCCCAAATCTGTGGATGGCCCCAACGCCCAATCCATTCCAAGTCTCTCAGTCTCAAAGTTATCCTTTCCTTCTCTCATACTGTACATCCTTTCCATCCATAAATCCTATTGGCTCTTAATAAAGTTTATTCCACAAATGCATCTACTTGCCGGTACTTCCCTAGCCCTCACTCTGGTCCAAACCATCATCATCTCTAAAGTACTGCAACTGCCATCTCATTGGTGTTCTTATTTCTATTCTTGCCCCCCTTTAAAGCCAGTCTCTACAGAGCAGCCCGAAAGATCTTTCAAAAAAGAAATCAAGTCAGGGGACTTCCCTGGTGGTCCAGTGGTTAAGGCTTTGCCTTCTAAAGCAGGGAGTCTGGGTTCAGTCCCAGGTCAGGGAGCTAAAATCCCACATGCCTGGGGCTGAAACACCAAAACATAAAACAGAAGCAATATTGTAACAAATTCGATAAAGCCTTTAAAAATGGTTCACATCAAAAAGAAAAAAATCTTAAAAAAGAAGAAATCACGTCAGGTCCCTACCTTGCCTCAAATCCACCAATGACTAATTATTGCCCTTAGAATAAAATCCAAATTCCTGGCAATGATTTCTAAGCCCTGCGTGATTGGTTCCCCAGAAACTTCTGTTCCAGCCATGAGAGCTCCTTTCTGCTCCCTGATCACTGCAAACTGAGTCCCACCTCCCAGCCACAGAGGATGCCCTCCTCACACAGGAAAGACACAGTGCTCCGACCCAACTCTCAGACGTCCCTTGCCACGGCTCACTCACATCTTCACTTCAGTGCCATATCCTGAAAGCCTTCCTGAGCATCCAGTCTATGCGGCCAACTCACTTCATCAGTCACCATGACACCATCCCATTCTGTTTGTTGATTACTTGGTGAGTACTTTCCTCCCTTCATTAGACTGTCCCCTCTGTGAGAACAGGAGCCGTTTCTAACTCTTTTGACACTAGAATGGTACCTGGGACACAGTAGAGGCTCGGTAAATTGTTGCTGTTCAGTCACTCCGTTGTGTCCGACTCTTTGCAGCCCCATGAACGGCAGCGTCCCAGGCTTGATTACTAGTGGCCTTTTCGCCAGAGAGTTATCCTGATGTACTGGGCCCCCAAGACCCCTGCCCTCTCTGAGTCTCCCCGAGCCTTGGCTGTCTGCTGCTGCTGCTAAAGTTGCTTCAGTCATGTCCGACTCTGTGCGACCCTATAGACAGCAGCTCGCCAGGCTCCCCATCCCCTTGGCTGTCTAGGAACCTCCAAAAGGGAAGCAAACACCCTGGGAGTGCCCTGCTCTCAACTAGACTCTAAGCGCATCGGGACAAAGCCTGGACTAGACCTAGCTTTGTCTTCGCCTGGATAAGTGCTGGATACACGGTGGATGGAGAATTCCGTCTCTACCTCAGAACAGTACTGAGTCCCAAGACAAGCTTGGCTCTTTATTCTTGGCAAACTCAAAACAGCACAGCATCTGCCTCAGAGTACAACCTCTCTGACGTGCCACTTCCACTCCTAGGACACAGATGTGAGGCACACACGTGTGAGGCAAACTGCATTGGGGCGGGGGGGGGGGGGTGTTTCCTGCGGCATCAGCAGTCCTGGGGGAAACCTGGAATTTAACCCAAAAGCTCCTTTTTACAGGAATGGCTGCATGTTCCATAGTTCTCCCAGTAGTAGGAAACACTCTAAGTTGATTTCTTTTTAAGACTTTTTTTTGATGTGGGCCATTTTTAAAGTCTTTATTGAAGTAGTTACAATACTACTTCTGTTATAGGTTTTGATTTTTTGGCCACAAGGCATGTGGGATCGCAGCTCCTCGACCAGGGATCGAACCTGCATGCTCTACGCTGGAAGATGAAGTCTTAACCACCGGACCACGAGGGAAATGCCTCTCAGTTGATTTAAAAGACGCAAAAGTGCTTGGATGCTATGTTTTTTCTTGAATGCCTACCATGTGTCAGGGACTGTGCTAAATATATGGTATGTAACGGGGAGCAATAAGGACAGAAATCTGTGCTCAAGCTGAGGAAGACAAGCAGAAAAACTAAATCAAAGGAAGAATAGGGCAGATGGGGATAAGGGCAATGGAGGGAAATTAAAAATTAAACAGGCCAGGGTCAGGGGATTGCCTAGCTGTCTCCGAAGTCTCGTGGAGATGAGGGTCCTGGGAAGAGGGGGTTATGAGGGTCTGGGCTTCTTAGGGTGTCTGATGGAGCCAAGGGGTCAAAGACAGATTAGTTCTGATGGTTTTGAGGCAGATAAAGGTGAACAGTGGGTGTGGAGGGGAGGTGAGGAAGGGGTCTTGCTGAGAAAGTATGGAGCCTCCAGCACCCGCCCCCCATGCAAGCTGACAGAAGGAGGTCCAGGGGGGCAGGTCACATGGGCCTCCTTCGCTGCCCCTCCAAATCCATTCTGGAGGACGAGCCAGGGAGTAAATCCGAGCACTCCCTTCCCCCAGCTTCCTGTGGGTTCAACCAGTGAGAAGCCCCAGCAGGAGCTGGACACAGAGAAGCAGAGTGAGCGCAGGGTCTCTATCTGCCTGCTCCCTGCCGGGCACAGTCTCTCTCCATGCATCTCTCTCTGGGTTCAGGGGCTCCTCCTTTCCTGAATCCCTCCTGGCCTGGAGAGGTGAAGGCTCCCACGGCTGGTACCCCAAGTGCAGAGCACCGTCTGCAGGGTTCTCCCTGCCTCCCCCCACGCCTTTGTAAATATTTCATTCACTGAACTCTCCTCTGTGGCCTAGACTGAATGCTCCATCTGTTTCCCACAGGATCCTGATGGACACATGGTGGAGTCTCTTAGCTATAAGAAGTAAAATTACCCGTAGGCAGGCACAGAGACTTCCAGACTGGAAACAAAGCATCTCCAGGCCCCCGGGACCCCCAGGAGCTTGGAAACAGCCCGCACTCTCCAGACTGGCAGAGCTGATCGAGGTCCCTCTTGGAGAATCCGAGTGGACTTCAGGGATGGTCTGACTTGAGACAGGCCCAGGATGTGTTGAAACACCAGGTTCTAGAACCTTCTTGGGAAAGGAGCACATGAGAAGCATCCTCCTCTGCCAGGCTGCCTGTCTTTCCCCAACACTTGGTGCACCATTGGAAACAGACAAGATGGAGGAGACCAGCCATGCACCAAAATCTTCGGAGCTCTCACTTTCCCAATTTTCTGATAACCTCTGTGCAAGAAAGCTAGCATTTCATAAAATCACAGCTATTTGCCATTCATTTTCTAAAATTCCCAATATCCATTTTTCTGATTAAAGTTCATTCACCTTTCTACAGGAGGCAACCATTCTAGTGTGTTCAAGATGTATTTTGGTGGAATTCCCTGGGGGGTTCCTGTGGTTAAGAATCTGCCTTGCAATGCAGGGGATGTGGGTTCAATCCCTGGTCAGGGGACCAAGATCCCACGTGCTGCAGGGCAGTTAAGCCTGTGGGCCACAACTAGAGTCCATGTACTGCAAGGAGAGATTCCGCATGATGAGGGAAAATCCCTCATTCCAAAAGTAAGACCTTATCCAGCCAAAAAAAAAAAAAAAGATGCATTTTGGGTTTGCATGTGCCCATATACAAATTGTAGTATTTGGGGATACATACATGCTTTTACCTTCTGTAAATGGTAAAGTGCTGCATACTAGGACTAGGTTCTTAGGATGCATTCATGCTGTACTGTATATGCTTCAGCCATTGCCCAGAACTGCAAGCTGCTGCTGCTGCTGCTAAGTCGCTTCAGTCGTGTCCGACTCTGTGCGACCCCATAGACGGCAGCCCACCAGGTTCCCCGTCCCTGGGATTCTCCAGGCAAGAACACTGGAGTGGGCTGCCATTTCCTTCTCCAATGCATGAAAGTGAAAGGTGAAAGTGAAGTCGCTCAGTCGTGTCCGACTCCTAGCGACCCCATGGACTGCAGCCCACCAGGCTCCTCCGTCCATGGGATTTTCCAGGCAAGAGCACTGCTGCAAGAGGGCCTCCATATTTTATCCATCTACTCCCTCAGTAATGAACGCCCCGGTAAACTCTTCTCGCCACCACCACTGATACTGGAATGATGTCCTTTGGGAGGTCCTTTTATGACCTTCATGAGAGCTTGTCTTGAATTAATACCTGGGAGAGGATTACCTCTACTAACGCAGCAGTGCCTGCCTGTCTGCTCTTTAGAAAAACTGCATCAGATTACCCTCCCGCAGAATATTTTTGCTTTACCCAGTTTTTATTACTTTCTACATTTTGAGTTTCCACAGGTAGGAATACCAATGTCCAAGGTCCTTTTTGGTGGCTTTTTCCTTCTTGTTCACACACAATTTCCCTCTTTGTCCTTTTCAAAGCTCTTCATCTCAAGCTCTGTTTTGTTGGGCCCCAGGACCTGAGTGCCTCCTCATTTTACATGCTGCCTTTCTGACTCAAAACTCGTGCCTTCTAATCCCACTGATCAGGATTTATGTCAATACCCATGGATCATGCATGTCCATTGTCAAGATGGGATAATTCCTGCTGATGGATTCTTCAAAACAACAGCCTTTGGCCAGCAGAGAAAAAAACAACTGACTAAGAAATGTAATGAAACTGTTGTTTATGCCTGCTCAGAATCCATTCCTTTTTCTGGCCTTAGAAGCCCAGTTTTCATCTGGGAAATCCATCCCTCTCCTCTTCCTAGTCTGTGAGGATCCATCTCTCCCTGGATGCAAGTCCTGGCCAATCAGAGTATCCCACACTCCTGGCCACCGTGATTGGTTGAGCAAGGGCAACTGACCCACACCATCTCACAAAATTTAAACCCAGGGTATTACATGGGACTTTTTAGGAAAAGGTACTCTATTTCTCCTGAGGTGTCTAAGTTTGCAGAATGAAACATGGAACCACTGGAAGCCACCTTAGCCGTAATATGTAGAAAGCCTGCTCGAAAGGGAAACAGCTGACAGAGAGAGACAGACACAAAGAATTGAAAATTCATTATGACATCATCGTCTTCTGAGCTACTAGATTCAGCCTGAAACCTGCATGCCTTTGTTGTTTTTTTCTCTTCCCAGATACATGATCTAATAAAGTCCCCTGTTTCGGAGAAGATAACTTGAGTTGGATTTCTATCACGTACAGCTGAAAAGTGCCTAATACAGTGAGTGACAGGCAGCTTACCCCAGTACCTATTGGGAAAAAAAAAAAAAAAAACTACCCCTCAATTACCTATTAGCCTTAGCCCCTGCCCACCTCTTGAAGCTCGTAGTTTACCTGGCTTTCTCACACACACTCTGCCTCCTGGCTATTCCCGGAGCACCACAGCTCGTCTCCGTCAGACCTTTGCGTTTGCTGTTCTCCCTAACGCGAGTGCTCCACTGCCCGATTGTCACCTCCCCATTTCCTTGTCAGGCTTCAGGACTCAGCTAGGATGGGGACTCCCATCTAGATGCTCTCCCGTCCCCCTGCTTCCCAGCTTGGCACAGCCGTCCCACATAGGTGATGCCTTCCTGTGTACTGAGCCCTCTGCTTCATTCCCACTTGTTTCCCTTGGTACCATGATGCCGTTGTTCCCTCACCATAACTGGTGTTTAGAACGATGGTTTCTGGAAGATGCTCCATAAACTAACAAAGGAAGGGAATTTGGCAGGGAGGGAGGAGGTAGGGAAAAAGAGAAAGGGAGGAAGGAAGAGAGGGAGAAAAGAAAGGAAGAGAGGAAACGAGGGTGGTGGAGGATGGATTCAAACAAATGTTCTAGGTTTAAGGAAGAGCCATTCCTTTCTTCTTCACACACTCAGACTTGGTCCAGAACCAAACTCAGAAAATATCAGAGCCTTTGAAATCCCATCTCAGAATGTCCCTCTGGCCCGTCACTTAATTAAATGACCCCATAATGAAATTTCTCCCCATTGAATCTATATTTAATAATTAATTGACCTCTTCAGCCCAGCCATGCTTGGAGTCTCATCAATTATGCATCTTTCCCTTCTGCACTCAACATTCACCTCTTGGGAAAGTAGGACCCAGACAGGAGAGACTCAGAGTGGCTGGAGCCTAAAAGGGCCCCTCTGAGGGGGTGAAGGTCCCCCAAATGCTGATCTGTTGGAGAGATATGGGGTGGAGGTTTGGGGGCAAAGACAGTTTTGGGCCTGAAACTTATTCTATCTGAGGGGCCCTCTTTATTAAGAAGAAGACAAAATTACTGATACAAAATCTCATACAAACTGAAATATTTAGAAAAAAATAAATCAAAAACAATTACTTTTTGAAAAGCTGGCACAAGCCACAAAATTCAGAAATAAAAAGCAATATCATTAATTAACTTCCTGGTATGCTTTGAGAGGGCTTGCCAGGTGGCTCAGTGGTAAAGAATCCACCTGCCAAGAAGGAGACGTGGGTTCGATCCCAAGGTCGGGAAGATCCCCTGGAGAAGGAAATGACAACCCACTCCAGTACTCTTCCCTGGGGAATCCCATGGACAGAGGAGCCTGGCAGGCTAAAGTCATGGGGTCATAAGAGTTCAGACACAACTTAGCGACTAAACCACTACCGCCACCACCAAAGAGAAAAGGAAGGTAACTCAACCTTTCCTCTAGAAAAGTTGATCAGGAAAAAAAAACAAAACCAATTGACAATTTTTAGAAAAATTTCTCTTGGTCTGGTAATCCATGATCGGCGATGTCACATCCAGTGTTAGCTTGCTATAGCTGTCATAATGACGTACCACAGACTAGGTGATTTAAACAACAGAAATTCATGCTCTCGCAGTTCTGGAGGGTGGAAGTCTGAGAGCAAGGTGTCAACAGGGTTGGCTTCTACCGAGGTCTCTCTCCTTGGCTCAGAGATGGCTGTCTTCTCCCTGGGTCTTCACACGATCGTCTCTCTGTGCCCGCATCCTCATCTCCACCCCGTCTAACGATATAAGTCATATTGGATTAGAACCCGCCGTGAGGACCTCAGTTTGACTTAATGACCTTCTTAAAGACCCATCTCCAAATACAGTCACATTCTGAGGTACCGGCGGCTAGGACTTCAACACAGGAACTTGGGGAAGGATGCAATTCAGCCCACGACACACTTTGGCAGGACGGTTGTCAAATTTGGGGAAAACACTCTCAAGTTTCTTTCCTACACAAGCTAAAACATTTCAAGGCATTTCAAGTTTTCTAAGCCCAGTGTCTCAGCTCCAATACCGTCTAACTGATGACTCTCATCAACCAGTCTGTCAATGCCATCCATCCTCGTGTTGTGACGATGTCCCTGGGGCCACCGTGAGCAAGAGGAATTTTCTGGGGAGCCATTCTCACACCTGGAGGTCAAGCAATGACTTAACTATGCAGAGATGTCTGTGAGCCACACAAAACATCTCATGGGGCCAACTGAATGCAAACCCAACCAAACTTCCCTTTGGTCAGCCCCCCTAGGGCTGTCCCAACACAATGGTCTTGAGAAATAGTAGTTAAAATAGCACATTTTTGCAGATTTCACAAACATGTGGTTCCATGGACATGGTGTTAGGGCTCTTCCCAGAGTTTTAGAAGATGCCTGGGTGAGTGACTCGGGCCCTGAAGTTTAAGCTTCATTAACTTCACAGGAAATCTGCCTCCGGGGCGGGTGGTCTGTTTTCTGAGCATCCCCTCTCCAGCCCCTCAGAGTCCTGGCCAGGCCAGAGTTCCAAAGAGAAAAGCAAATGGGGCTTTTTGTGAGTGTGATGAGGCGTGTATTTGTTTCCTAGCATCACTGTAACAAATTACCACAAACTCAGTGACTTACACAATACGAACTTACTCAGCCACAGTTTTGAAAACAAGAAATCTGCAATCAGCGTGTTGGCAGGTCCGCACTTGCTCTGAAGATTCTAGGTGAGAACCTGCCGTGTCTCTTCCAGCTTCCAGTGGCCCCTGGCAGGCACTGGCTTTGGCTAGCACTCCAGTCCCTGCCTCCGTCTTTAGCTGCCCTTTCTGATGTCTTTTCTGTCTCTTATAAGGATACCTGCCATTGGGTTGGGCCAACTCAAACCCAGGAAGACCTTATCTTGAGAGCTTTACTGTAGTTACATCTGCAAAGACCTTTATTTCAAATAAGGACACATTCATAGGGTCAGGATTTGGACATATCATTTGGGGGGGGGGACACTATTCAATCCACTACAGGGGGTCACCAATGCCCTCACCAGGCACGGCCTTTAAAGGATCCCTAGGCTCCAGGGATTTGATTGGAAAGACCACCCACTCAAGACTGAAATCCCACTATTATCACTCTACTTTCAGGCTCAACTTGACTTCAGCACATCCATCCATCACCCACGGGTGAAGCCTCTGAAAGCAAATGCGTGGGAGACAGGTTTCTCTCCAACACAGCAGAGTTGCCCAAACTTCAATCATCTTCTCAACTTCTGGGATGAATTTCATGTCCACAAACCACTTAATGTTCTACTATTCACTTAATGTTTTTTCCTCAAATGGGTCTATTTTTTAAAACTTCACACCCATGAAGGGGTTTGACATGCTCCTTCTGGTTTTGGCTCACATCATATACATTCACATCATTAGAACTCACAGGTAGGGATCGCTAGCTTTGTGCCAGGGGGTCTCTAAGCCCTGGTTAATTAATCCTCACAGCAACTCTGAAAGGAAGGAATTTTTTATTATCATCCCATTTCACAGTTGAGAAACTGAGGTATAGATAGGGTAGGTAACTTGAACCAGGTAATACAGGAAAAATGGGGTGCAGCTTTGTTTCGTTCACTGCTGTTTCCCAAGAGCCTTGAGCAGTGCCTGACACAGTAGGCACACAGTAGGCATTTTATTGTGGAATGCTGTCCCAGTGTGGCAGGATCAGCACATATAGGGAAACAGAGTATGAAATGAGGGCAGAAAAGTGTCCTGGTACAGGACCAGTGGGGGCTATAGACCTTGGTAGGGATTAGAATTGTATTCTTGTGCAATAGGAAATTAATGGAGGGCTCTGGGTCGCAAGAAACAAGTTCTGATTTTTTTTTTCTATTTTGATTGACTATGATTTCTTTAATTAAAAAAAATTTTTTTAAGTAGAGGGTAATTACAATATTCAGTTCAGTCGCTCAGTCGTGTCCGACTCTTTGTGACCCCATGAACTGCAGCACGCCAGGCCTCCCTGTCCATCGCCATATTATTAGAAGATAATTACAATCTTCCCTCATAGCTCAGTCAGTAAAGAATCTGCCTGCTATGCAGGAGACCCAGGTTCGATTTCTGGGTTGAGAAGATCCCCTGGAGAAAGAAATGGCAACCCACTCCAGTGTTCTTGGTTGGAGTATCCCATGGACAGAGGAGCCTGGCGGGCTACAGTCCATGGGGTCGCAGGAGTTGGACCCGACTTAGTGACTAAACCAATACCACACTATTGTGATGGTTTCTGCCATAGGTATATATGTGACCCCTCCCTCTTGAACCGCCCCCCCCCCACCTGCCTCCTCATTCCACCCCTCTAGGTTGGCACAGAGCACCTGTGGTGGGTTCCCTGCTTCACACACCATCTCCCACTGGCTTACCTATTTTACATACCTAATGTACAAGCTCTGATTTTGAAAAGATTGCTCTGGCTACCACGGAGTGATGCTGCTGCAGGTGAAAAGTTGGCAAAGTGTCTGACACTGAGAATGTGTGTTCTAATCAACTGGCCTGAGAGCAGCTGAGTGAGGAGGTGTTTGGAGAGGTGGGGGATGGGACCAAGAGATCCTCCTTATCCACCAGGCCAGTGGCCCTGTGAGGAGGGCCTTGCACTGGGCCTTCTGAAATTACATCTAAATGAGCTCTCCACTTAGTCCCAGGGCTTCCCTGATAGCTCAGTTGGTAAAGAATCCGCCTGCATTGCAGGAGAACCCAGTTTGATTCCTGGGTCGGGAAGATCCCCAGCAGAAGGGAAAGGCTACCCACTTCAGTATTTTGGCCTGGAGAATTCAGTCCATGGAGAATATAGTCCACGGACTACACAGCCCATGGGTTCACAAAGAGTCGGATATGACTGAATGACGTTTACTTCACTTCACTTCGTCCCATGGACCGAGGAGCAAGTAGCTGATAGGAAGCCGAGATTCACCTCCTACAGAGAAGCAGCTCATCATCCAGCCGGACCCTTGACCACATTACTGGCCACCCTGTCTGCAGGGCTCTTAAGAACTATCATTGTACAGGTCAGTCCTATAAGCGTCTTTAGGAAAAGCACAATTTGATTGCACTTTGATTGGTAATGGGCTGGAGGGGGCGGGGTGAGGTACGGGTGGTATTGGAGGGTGGGGTTTGGGTGTGAGGAGGTTCAAAAGGGTTGATGCAGTCAATGTGTATTTAACATGGGATAGAATTTCAACACCCTGCTTCCGCATTTCCTGTGCATACCTGGTGTAGGACTAAAAATGAAGCGGAGGGGTCACTCAACGTCACTGAGGGTCCCTTGGGGACAGTCCTGGACTCGGAGTCCCTGGGGAGCTCCGACTTGCTGGGCGTCCTTGGCTGCGAGGTTGGTCTCACCTGGCTTCAGTCTCCCGCACTAAGTGAGGCCCTGGGTGCGACAGAGGGGCTGCGGTTCCCCTCCCCGCCCCCAGCCCACGCCTTTTACCCCTGCGCGCGCTCTCTCCGTCACCCCCTCCCCCAGGCTGGAACACCCCTAAGAGACGGCTGCGGTAATGACCCTCGACAGCTGCGCTCCCACTAAGCAGCCGCCCCTCCCCGGGCCCCCGCCCTCCACCCTGTCGCCTCCCGAGACAGGTTCGCACCTGCTCGGGGCCATTTCTCATCAATTAGGCCTTGGCAGCGCTTGAATGCGGCCCGGCGAGGGCGCGTCCCGGCGGCCCCTCCGCGCGCCGCCCCCGGCCGCCCCCGGCGGCCCGGCGCACGCAGATGGCAGCCCGGGCGCAGCTGCCCGCCGGGCTCGCGGGGGCCACAATCGGCCCAGTGTTCGCTGCCCCCAGGTTGGGCAGGGGGCCGGGCACACCTGCGCGGCGCAGATGGTGCCGCCCGCGGCAGCAGGCACCGAGGACCCTCCAGGGACCCGGAGGCGGGACGAAAGCGGGGGTGGGGTGGGGGGGGGGTGGGGGGGGCGGGGGGGCGGGGAATGGGAGGGGTAGGGGAGGTATGGGGCGGGGAGGGGGGTGTCCTTCCCTCCCCGCCCGGTGACTCCTTTCAAAGGTCTGGAATCTGGAGAAGAGGCCACTGAGAAAATGGCACTGGGCTGTGGGACCAAGCCAAGCCCCCGTCCGTCCCTTCCCCATGCCATGCCATGCCCTGCGCCTCTGGCCCAGTGGCCTCCCCAGCACCCCTCGCTGCAAAAAAGAGTGAGTCCCTTTTGGTAACCTAAATACTCAACAATAGGGGATAGACTAAAAAATGTGCTGTGGTTTCTGCAAAGCCCTGACATGCAGCCGTGAAAAAAACATATTACAGAAGGGACTTGAAGCAGTATGTTCAGTATACTGGATCCAAGATTGGATTCTGGCTTGCTTCATTGCTTTGGAGCTCTGCAAAACTGCTGAGATCACCTCTTCCAGCATCAGTTTTCTCATCTGTAGAATGGAATAATAACAGGACTGTTGCAAGAGTTAAATGAGACTGTGGGTTGAAAGTGCCCAGCATAAGACATAGTTAAGTACTTAGTATTTTTTATTTCTTATAAAAATAACACATACTCATTGTTAGGAATTCACACTTTATCAAACTATATAAGATTCCAAGTTAAAGTATCATCCTTTCACCTCTGCCTGAAATATCCATTAGTAATGGTTTACTGTTTGGCTCCAGGATTTTTTCTGCATTATATCTACATTATATGTATAATATATATATGTGCTGTGTGTGCTCAGGCTCGTCTGACTCTTTGCAACCCCATGGACTGTAGCCCACCAGGCTCCTCTGTCCATGGAATTTTCCAGGCAAGAACACTGGAGTAGGTTGCCATTCTCTTCTCCAGGGGATTGTCCAACCTGAGTCTCCTGCATTGGTAGGCAGATTCTTTATCACCAGCGCCACCTGGGAAGCCCCCTATATATGCACATAGACTCCCAAATCAAATGAGAAGAAACTCTGGGGCCAGACTGCATTCAAAAAACCTGACTCTGTTGCTTGTCTGCTGTGTGTCCCTAGGAAAATCACTCAACTTTTCAGGGCCCCAATTTCCTCATCTAGAGCATTGCAGGAAGGCTGTGAGATTAATTGAGCTAATGTACACAAAACATTTCAAACGATGCAAATAGAAATATTAGCGTTATCGTAGATACTGTTTTGTAAGTTTTTTTCTTAATATTTTTCTGGTCCAGCAATCGATTGTTAAAGCAATAGAATTCTTTAAACCGCTGTAGAATATGCCATCCGATGATAGACCATCACAGACTTAAGCAGTCCTCTTTGTGGCTAGCTGGTAAAGAATCTGCCTGCAATGCAGGAGACCCTGGTTCAATTCCTGGGTCAGGAAGACCTACTGGAGAAAGGATAGGCTACCCACTCTAGTATTCTTGGGCTTCCCTTGTGGCTCAGCTGGTAAAAAAAATCCACCTGCAATTCAGGAGACCTGGGTTCAGTCTCTGGGTTGGGAAGGTCCCCTGAAGAAGAGAAAGGCTACCCACTCCAGTATTCTGGCCTGGAGAATTTCATGGACTACAGTCCATGGGGTCACAAAGAGTCAGACACGACTAAGCAACTTTCACTTTCACTGGAAGGGACTTTGGGTTTGGTTCCCTAGTGTTACAGTAAACACCACTGAATGCACATCTTTATGCCCTGGAGTGAGATTTTTTGTAGTTTCAGGTCCTAAAGGTGGTTTTGCAGAGTTAGACTCTCCTGGGCTGGAACTAGGGAGAGGCAATCAAACCAGTCCACTCAGGCACAAAATTTTAAGAGGACACCAAAAAGAACCGTAACCAAGATACATCAGACGTTAATGCAACAGTTCTTAAAAAATGAATGCTAAAAACAGGTCACGATGAACAAAATATCACAATTTTACAGATGGGATCTGGCAGTGCCATAGCGAACTACACTGAAGCCTGTGGCCAAAGAAAATGCATGCCTCTATATACAGAATTTTGTATATTCTTTAATGGTAATTTTTTTCCAGAATATTTTTAATATTTATTTCATTGAAGTATAGTTAATGTACAATGCTATGTTAATTTATATTGTACAACAATGTGATTCAGTTCTACATATAAATGCATTCTTTTTCATATTCCTTGCCATTATGGTTTATCCCAAGATATTGAATAAAGTTCCCTGCGCTATACATCCATTCTATATAAAATAGTTTGCATCTGCTCATCCCAGACTTCAAATCCACCCCGCCTCTACCCCTCTCCCCGCTTGGCCACCTCAAGTCTATTCTCTGTGAGTCCATTTCTGTTTCATCGGTAAGTTCGTTTTTGTCATATTTTAGATTCCATATATCAGTCATATCATATAGTATTTATCTTTCTGACTTAACATGATGATCTCTAGGTCCATACATATGGCTACCAATGGCATTATTTCATTCTTTCTTTGTGGCTGAGCAGTATTCATTGTATGTACGTACCACATCTTTATCCATTCATATGTTGATGGATATTTAAGTTGATTTCATGCCTTGGCTATTGTGGATAGTGCTGTTATAAACATAGAGGTGCATGTATCTTTTCTAATTAGAGTTTTTTCCCAAATATATGCCCAGGAGTGGGACTGCTTTTTTTCCAGAATACTAAAGTAGTTGGAAAAAAAATATTGTAAAGTTGAAAAGTAGGCGTATTAAACAAAACAGCATTATTTTATGTTTAAATATTTTACTGATATCAGACAGAATTTGTATCAGTTTTACTTTCCTGGCTTTAACGGAAGTAAACTCATCACTAGTATTTTCAAAGTCTACTTCTAGAAAGAAATTAACCATGAAAAAAATTACATAAAAACGTGTTTATCAGGGATGCACATTTTTTCTCTTGCCACAGGCTCTAAAATGACTCAAGAAGGTTCTGGATGTTGTAAATTTGTCATCCCAAGGGGTTAAAACCACTGTCATTCCCACTGACAAGGGACTTCGTTTTTCAGGCATCTTTGGGCATTAAGCTGCTTCCAGCAGACAGTCATTATCTCCACATTAGGCCCTTGTCTGAGAAGACCCCGGAGCTGGCTTGCCTACCGGGGCTGGCTTTCTGTCCTCATTCACTGCCGAGGAAAACCCAGACAGCCCTACCAGCGCCTGGGAGGGCTCAGGTTACATCAGGCTCTGAGAGCAGCCTTATCACAGATCTGCAAAGGCCCTGCATGCACGGTGCTCTCAGGAAGACCTTTCAACTCCAGGGCAAACTCTAAAAACCCTGCAGCTGCCTCGGGGGCAATGAATGCAGCTCCGGAATTGACTAGATCTGGGACCCTGGCTGAAATAATCTCATGAATGTTCCCTCACCTGTGGCCAGCAAGAGGGGCTCTGCTCCTTCGCTTCTTCACTCCCTCTACAGACACCCCGAGCCTCGCTGCTCTGAGCGGCCCTGAGTCAAGCCCCAGGACCAGGGTGGTCTCTGGAGTGCAGAGCGACAGACAGCTGCTGCTGCTGCTGCTGCTAAGTCACTTCAGCCTTGTCCAACTCTGTGCGACCCCATAGACGGCAGCCCACCAGGCTCCTCTGTCCCTAGGATTCTCCAGGCAAGAATACTGGAGTGGGTTGCCATTTCCTTCTCCAAGGCATGAAAGTGAAAAGTGAAAGTGAAGTCGCTCAGTCGTGCCTGACTCTTAGCGACCCCATGGATTGCAGCCTTCCAGGCTCCTCCGTCCATGGGATTTTCCAGGCAAGAGTACTGGAGTGGGGTGCCATCGCCTTCTAACAGTAGTAGTTGTAATAGTAATAATGATGATGGTGATGATGAGGACAGAGTATTGCGGTAAATACCGCAACCAGGACTGTTCCAAGTGCTTTATACACATTAACTCAGTAGGTCCTCATCAGGATCAAATACTTTTCTGTACTGTCTAGTTCCATTTTACAGATGAAGAAACTGAGGCATAGTGGGGCTTAGTCACTTGCCTGAGTTTCTGAAGATGGTAAGTGGCAAAGCTGAAAAAGGAACCCACGGGTCTGGCCCCAGAGGCTGCTACACTGTGGTCTTCTATTCTTCCTTTTCCTCCCTCAGTTTTCCACATCTCGGAAAAACAGCAGCACTCAAAAGAACAAAAAAAGAGAGAGAGAGAAAGGAAGGAAGGAGGGGAGGGAGGGAGGGAGAGAAAGAGGAAGGAAAGAGATTCAGCCACCACTTTCATTCCACTCTTTGCCAGTCTTTTTCAAAACCACCTACTCATCACTCAGATATCAGAGACGCCTGACAGCTGAGTTTCCCAGAAGCGTCACAGGCATGCAGTTTATTTGAGAAGCCTGAGGCAAAGGGAAGCAGGGAAGGGGACAGGGGCGTGAGCAGCCACTACCCATCCCTTATCAAGCCAGCAGCCGCATGGGTGACCACGGTTTCATTCCTCAGACAAACCCTGGGAAATGGTGCTGATTACACGCCCCAGAGTTATTCTGCCCAACGGGAGGGAGCTAGAGTGTTTATACCTTAATTCCTGAGTCACTGCTTGAGAGTTGTCACAGTGTTAGATCCTGGGTACTTCTTCTCGTTGGCAGCAAAGCTTTCTAGTTTCAGGGAAAGAAGCTCCCAGGCCGAGATGTCCATACTGGCAGTTAGAAGTTATTAGAGCCTCCAGGGACCATCTTCCTTGTCTATCCCCTACTCCTTCTTCTCCTTTCTCTCCATACGATGTTATGGACTGAATGTTTGCAACCGCCACCCAAACTAATATGCCGAAATATAACACCCTATGTGATGATATTTGGAGGTGGAACATTTGGGAGGTGATTAGATCATGAGGCTGGAGCCCTCATGAATGGGATTAGTGCCCTTATAAAAGGGGACTGGAGAACTTGAATAGAATTTGCATGCTACTGTTGTGTGAACATAGTATAAATCTTAATTGTGTTGAATTGGTTCACAGTGCTCTTCTGGTCTCCTGTATCCTTCTACTTCTCTGTACATTCATCCTATTAATTTGCTAGAGTTGGATATTGAAACTCCAACTAAAAATCTTATTTATCTACTAAAAAATAATTGTAATATATAGTGGAGCTGTATGTAACTTTGTTCTGTATTTTTTTAAGTCTCCTGTAAATGCGTTATCATACTTTCATAATTTAAAAAAAGAAAATTACTGACCAAACAAATAAGTAAATAAAAGGGGACCCAGAGAGCTCTCTTGCTTGCTGTCTCTGACAAGTGAGGATCCAACAAGCAGTTGGCAGTGTGCCACTCAGAAGAGGGTTCTTACCAGAGTCTGATCATGCTAATCCCCTGATCTCAGGCTTCCAGCCTGCAGGACTATGAGAAATCAATTTTTAAAAAATTGCTTATGGTTAGTTTTTTGCTTGCAACTGGTCTTTGTTGCTGCATGGTGGCTTTCTCTAGTTGCAGCAAGCCGGGGAGGGAAGCTGCTTCTCATTGCAGTACACAGGCTTCTCAGTGAAGTAGGTTCTCCTGTAGTTCACGACCTCTAGAATGTGGGCTCAGAAGTTGTGGGACATGGGTTTAGTTGCTCTGCAGCATACGGAATCTTCCCAGATCAGGGACCAAACCCGTGTCCCCTGCACTGGCAGATGGATTCTTCACCACTGCACCACCGGAAAAGTCCAGAAATCAATTTCTATTGTTTTTAAGCCACCCAGTCTGTGGAACTTTCAGACTAAGACAGAAGACAGAGAAGAGAAGGAAGGCAATATAGCGTGTGTAACCAAGGAGGTGATCGCTGCAGGCAGCCAGCGTTTCATCTCACTGGGGCTGTCCGGATGCGGGGGTGGGGGGCTGCACCGAACAGGTGCCTCCTGCCGGGAGAGGGAGCACAGGTATTTATCCTCCAGTCCCCACCTGTCATTGGGCAAGCTGCTTCTTCAAGCATTAACTCCTCCGTCCTCTGGCTTGCCCTGAACGCAGGCCAAGCATGCTCCTGGGGCCAGGAAAAGAGCCTCAGGCTGGAGGTTGGCAGGTGTTTGCAGAGAGCATTCTCTGGTGAAAGGAGGGCAGTGCGAGGGGATGTAGATGAGGCAGCGCTGTGGCTGCTCCAAGTCACTAGCTTAGAGCGAGAAGCGGGTGGTGGCCCTGCTATTTGCCTAGCATCATGCTGAGTGCTTTCCTTGTGCAATTTCACTGCAAAACATTCTCATGTAGCCCCATAGGTGGATGAGAAAGGCAAACTTTAGGGAACGTAGGACTTTGCCTAAAACCACATACCCAGTTAAACATGGCAGATTCATGATTCAAACCAGGTCTGTTTGATTTACCAGACCCAATATTTTCCCCCTCAGTCCATCCCTCTGGCTTTCTCTGCATCTCTGAGATTCGTGAGCCTCAGCATTCAGGCCCATCAGGGTAATATGTTCCAAAGCTCTTATGAGTGCCGAAGTGAATAAAATGCTAATCCTCATCAATAGATTAAACTGAGAAATGCTTAAACCAGAGATCTGTCTGCAATAAAAGCAATTGGGTTGTTTCTTTGTAATTTGACTGCTCACATGAGCCCAGGAACCTGCCTTATAGCTTTACAAATCTGTGATAATTTCCTTCAACTTTTCCACTTTATTGCTGCCATTAAAATCCCGTTGTGTTCTTAAAACAGGAAAAAAAAATGATTAAAACAGATGTGGCTCTTAAAGTTACAATATGAATTTTACAACCCAGGGTTTTATGGTACTGAGAGAAATTTCAGCCACCAGGGTCAGAGGCAAGAAAAATGGGACCGGATTTCTGAAATGGGTTTGGGGGGCGGGGAACGAGTCAGGGCACGGGGGTTCAGAATGACAAAGACAGCCAACAGAGCTAATTTCCTGACGTTTACTTCTCCCTCCAAACTCTCGGGACCAACTACAGGATGTCACATTTGCAGCTTGCACCCCAAGTTTAGTCTCTGCAGCTACCAAGTTTTGATTAAACCACTTTCCCTCACTCCAGCCTTCCTGCCAAGCAACTCTTTTCAAATCATACTTTCCATTTAAATAGTCTGCAGGGATCTTTGTTTTGTTTATGGAGGCAGCATTTTGTCATAAAAAGAGCATTGAGACACAAGTTCTAGACCCAAATCTTCAACAAATTCATTGTGTGACTTGGGCAAATCACTGAACTCTTGTGCTTCAGTTTCTTTGTCCACAAAACCGAAGACTGTACCAGGTCTCCAGTTTCTCTCCCAGCTCCGCAGTTTCCTGACCTCGTCCACAGGATCATGGTTTCCAACACAAAGAACACTGAATATTTGTTGCCTGGAGAAATAAGTGAATTCCTAAATTCTTCTTTATTTCTCTTTTTAGAAAAAATGAAGGGGTTATTGACTTCTACTAACAATCAAAAAGAGAATTAAAACCACCATGAGATTGGTTTTCCTTTTTTAAAAAAAAATAAGTTATCAGCCTTGCAAAGAAAGAGAAATCGGGATTCCTCTATACAGCTGAGTCGGATTGTAATGGTATGTGTGTGCTTAGTCGCTCAGTCGTTCTTTTTTTTTTTTTTTTGTTCCAAACATAGTCTATTTTTATTATTATTATTTTTTAATTTTAAAATCTTTAATTCTTACATGTGTTCCCAAACATGAACCCCCCTCCCACCTCCCTCCCCATAACATCTCTGTGGGTCATCCCCATGCACCAGCCCCAAGCATGCTGTATCCTGCATCAGACATAGACTGGCGATTCAATTCTTACATGATAGTATACATGGTAGAATGCCATTCTTGCAAATCATCCCACCCTCTTCCTCTCCCTCTGAGTCCAAAAGTCCGTTATACACAGCTGTGTCTTTTTTCCTGTCTTGCATACAGGGTCGTCATTGCCATCTTTCTAAATTCCATATATATGTGTTAGTATACTGTATTGGTGTTTTTCTTTCTGGCTTACTTCACTCTGTATAATCGGCTCCAGTTTCATCCACGCTCAGTCGTTCTGATTCTTTGCGACCTTATGGACTGTAGCTCACCAGGCTCCTCTGTCCATGCAGATTCTGCAGGAAAGAATACTGGAGTGGGTTGCTATACCCTCCTCCCGGGGATCTTCCTGACCCAGGGATTGAACCCAGGTCTCCCACATTGAAATTAAAAGACGCTTACTCCTTGGAAGGAAAGTTATGATCAACCTAGACAGCGTATTAAAAAGCAGAGACATTACTTTGTCAACAAACATCCGTCTAGTCAAGGCTATGGTTTTTCCAGTGGTCATGTATGGATGTGAGAGTTGGACTGTAAAGAAAGCTGAGCACCGAAGAACTGATGTTTTTGAACTGTGGTGTTGGAGAAGAATCTTGAGAGTCCCATGGACTGAAAGGAGATCCAACCAGTTCATCCTAAAGGAGATCTGTCCCAGGTGTTCATTGGAAGGACTGATGCTAAAGCTGAAACTCCAATACTTTGGCCACCTGATGCAAAGAGCTGACTCATTTGAAAAGACCCTGATGCTGGGAAAGATTGAGGGTAGGAGGAGAAGGGGACAACAGAGGATGAGATGGTTGGATGGCATCACTGACTGAATGGACATAGGTTTGGGTGGACACCGGGTGTTGGTGTTGGATAGGGAGGCCTGGCGGGCTGTGGTTCATGGAGTTGCAAAGAGTTAGACATGACTGAGTGACTGAACTGAACTCCCGCATTGTAGGCAGATTCTTTACCATCTGAGCCACTAGGGAAGCCAAAAGTGGTGTAATGCTTATTATCAAAATGTTAAATGGGCATATCCTTTGAAGAGCAATTTCATTCTCAGGAGTTTATCCTAAGGAAATGATCAGAAAAACATAGCATGAAGAAATGCCCACAGTAAAAAGTCTAGGTAAAGAGAAAAAAAAGAATATAAACAACTCATGTGCTGTAAAAACCTGAAAAGATTTCTCTATTGGAAAAATAATCTGAATCCTTTTCAGATTTTATATATATATTTATTCTATATATAATATATATATTCTATATATATATATACAGGGGCTTCCCAGGTGACACTAGTTAGTGGTAAAGAATCCACCTGCCAGTACAAGAGATGCAAGAAACATGAATTCGATCCCTGGGTCAGGATGATCCCCTGGAGAAGGGAATGGCAGCCCACTCCAATATTATTGCCTGGGAAATCCCATGGACAGAGAAGTCTGGCAGGCTACAGCCCATGGAGTCACAAAGAGCCAGATATGACGGCGCACTCATTATTTCCTAGTATTTATATATACTCTGATATATACGTGTATATACGTATAGATGTACATATATGTATATATCAGAATCACTTTGCTGTACACTTGAAACATTGTAAATCAACTATGTATCAACAAATTATTTTATAAAACCTTGTATTTCACATGTGTTTAATTACATATTCAAGTTTCATTCAAGTTTCATTCAAGTTGCCCCACAACCTGAGTGTCAAGTCCATGAAGGCTATTTCCTTAGTACCTAAACCAAGCCTGGTGTATAGAAGGTGCAAAAACCATGAATGGTGACTTGAGTGGATGAATAAAAATATGCAGATATGTATATAAATATGCAGATATGTATATGTATATACAAGAGTAATCTGTTGCAGTGTAGTTTATAATAGTGAAAGTTTGTTTAGACGTAATACAGTATATTTTCATGTATATTTGTCATTCTGTAAATACTCCATTTTGCTATTGAAATGTTTTACCTTTTTCTTGTCCATTGCTAGGAGCTCTTTGTAGGTTAGAAATATTATGTCTTTGCCTGTCTGTTTTGTTGTAAATGTCTCCTCATGCTCTCCTGAGTGTATATAAACATTCTCTCAAGTATTATCCAAATGTCATGTTATTTTCTCACATTTAGATACTTGATCCCCCTAGAATTGATTTGTGTATAGTACGAGGTAGAGTCTAACCTACCTCCTTATAAAGAGATAGCAGTCAGGCTCTCTGAAACCTTACAGCAGTACTATTGTAAAATAAAACATCCTGTTTCTACTGAATTGAAATGCCACCAAAGTATTTTTTTCCGTATATACTTAGATTCTTTTCTGGAAGTTACCATTTCCTACAAATCTTTTTGTTTATCCTTTACATTTTTCTTTCACTAGTTTTCTCATAATATAGCAGCCAGGTTCTCAGAAGAAAATAAACGTCCCACTCAAGCAAGAGGACACAGAAGGGGCTAATACACGACTTGCCAAGGGAGGGACAGGGTCTATGGAAGGGATAACGACAAGGGATAAAGCAGTACGGGGCTACTCAGGGAGCTGCCACTATCTTGAGACCTTAAAGGAGGCAGAGAAATGCTGGAACTAGCTTGCACTGGCTAGCAAGAACCAGCAGTCAGCATCTCTTTTGAGCTATGCATGACTTCACATGGGTAACTTGAAATCAGCCACGGTGGGAATATTTTACACCAAGAAATTGGCAAATGCTATAAATCAGAGCTCCTCATCCCCAGAGTCGACTCTTCAATGCTTAGCGGCACACCACCGGGAGAAGTGTTGCCTGGAACCAGGAGAGTAGACTTGTCTGGGGCAGCCTGTCTGTGAGGAACTTTGATCTCCACTAGGACACAGCCCAATCACCACAGCCCAGCAGGGAAGGAGGGGGGAAAAGTATGCTGATCTCCACCTTGCATCCCTTCATACCTCTCTACCCTTGCAGTGCCTCCCACTACGGAAACCCCAGCAGATGTAAGGGAGCTGGAGACATAGTCCGAGAGATCAGCTTCCAGGGGCAAGGAGCAAAGGGTGAAAATGGAAATATCCAGATGGAAATGTTCTCCCAAGACACTCTGGTAGGACAGCTTGTCTAATCCATCCCCACCCTGATCCTCATTTTCAAAAACATCTTGGAGATTCTTACCCATGTCCCTAAAGACCTTGTTGAGATAAGGATTGGAATTTTATACAACTTAATGATTAATTTGGGAAGGATTGAAGCTTTGGGAAATTAAATCTTCTCATGCAGGGACATGGAATGTCTTTCTTTGGATGCCATTTATTTAGGATTTTGTTTCTTATTCTTTAATTAAATCTTAAAGTCCTTTCGATATGGGTCTTGTGTTATATTTTTATTGCTAAATTTCATCATATTTTATAGTTTTGATCACTGATATGAGTGAAATCATTTTTTACCTTCCTTGTTCACTAAATTCATACTTAATAAAAAGAAAAGCTATGGATTTACTCATCTTTAAAACATATCAGAGCAATTTATAAATTACCATTTACAAATACCAAATACTCAAGTGAATACTATTTTTTAAAATAACTTCTTTTGAATTTTCTGCACTTACAATGATATGATCTGCCCCCTAAAAAAGACAATTTTGCCTCCTTATTTTGAATATTTACACTACTTATTCCATTTTTATATAATTACATTAGCTAATTATATAACTAGCTAAAATTCTTAAATAACAGTAGAGGCAGTGACCTTCCTGCCATATGCCTCATTTTACTGGGCCTGATTCATGTTTCATGGTATCTTAATAAGTCCACTGTTAGGTTGTCATAATTAATTTTATTCTACTTATGTAGCTTCTTTTTATCCTTGGTTTTACTTAGAGTTTTTCCTAGGAACAGCTGTGGAATTTTATCAAATGCAAATCCAGCATTTTTTAAAATATAAAAATGGTTTTCCTCTCTTAATTTGCTAATGTAATGATCTAATAAATTATATTGTCAGCTCTTCTAATGAGCTATTCCTGCTTCTGAAAAGGATGTTATTTTCCCATGATATATTATGCCTTTTAATATGCCACTGAATTCTATTTGCTGACATTGTATTCAGATTTTTAGTATCTCTATTCACAAGTGAATAAAATCTAGGGTTTTCCTAACTGTACCGGGAATGACAAATCTTGGCATTAAGGTTGTTCTTTGCTTTGATAAATGGCTTAGGACCTTTGCATCAATTTCTACTGAAATGCTTTGAATAACATTTTGGTAAATTTTTAACAACTTCATTTTTTCCTATGGTTTGCCTTTTAACATTTCTGACCTCTTCCACTTCGACTTTTTTTTTTTTTTTCATTTCTAACCTCTTCTTGAGTCAATTTTGGTCATTTATATTTAGATTTAAAAAATCACTTATTTCCTCTAGATTTTCCATGTTTTTGCCCATGGTGTTTCCAAGCCATTTTCTTAAAATAATTTTACTTTCTTCTTCATCTGTAATTATATTTCTCTCTTATACTTGATGCATATTATTTTCTTTATTTTTCCTCCAGAAGGCTCACAAAGGATTTATCTAGTTCTCCCCTTCTTCTTGACCCTCTCTTGCTCTAAAGAACTTTGTTTGGCTTTGTGTTCTGACTGTAATAGTGTGTGGAGTGATAGGAAGGGTTTTGGATGCCAGTACACATTCTGCCACTTGCAGATGGGGGACCTTGACAAATCATTTCACTTTTACGAGCCTCAGGCTTCTTATGTTCCCATGTCCCAGCGTTGTTCCCTGTAGTCATCCATTGTATGAAATGATAAATTTTGATCGAGTTTCCGTCACTTGCAACTCGGAGACCTGAGTAACTCTGAGGGGTACCCTATGAATTAAACTGCAGTTGATTTTTTTGGCCCAAAGGACCCCCTCTATCTGCTTGCACAGCCTCCAATCCCTTTACCGTTGTGTCCCTAATCCCAGGATACGGTAATTGCCTCTCCTCTTGTCTGTCTCTCCCCTAAGACTGCAGCTACTAGAGACCAGAAATCTTTTTCATTTCTGTGTTCTCCTCGTCCAGCCTAGGGTCCAGAACCAATAGTTACTGGGAGCCTACAGTGTAAGCCCATCCCTAACTGTAATGTGTGTGTTCCTTACTCATTGCGCAGATAGCTGACCACATACACCTCTACGAGGAACTCCCCGTGCCCCTCATACTTCAGAGTCCCCATTTTACCTGCCCTTAATGCTCTGTATGTTTCCTTAACACCATCCAACACACCTGTTAATCACATACCTGTCTAGTGCCACATGGGAACAAGGACACCATCCTGGTGGTTCTCAGCTGTGTCCTCACCCCTGGACCAGGACCCAACCCTCCCTGTATGCGTACTCAGTCACTTAGTCATGTTCAGCTCTTTGAGACTCCCTGGACTATAGCATATCAGGCTCCTCTGTCCGTGGAATTGGACCAGCAAGAATACTGGAGTGGGTTGCCATTTTCTTCTCCAGGGGTGGGGGCGGTCTCCCTGACCCAGGGATTAAAGACATGTCTCCTGTGTCTCCTACGTTGCAGGCTGATTCTTTACCACTGAGCCACCAGGAAAGCTCCACTAGGAAATCCATAAATATTTACTGACTGGATGAATGAATGAGATCAACCAATTTGTGCTCAGATCTGGAGGATTCTAGTGGGTTAATGATCAGTTTCCCTCAGATTGCAAACTTATTTATATGTCATCAAAGTGTTAAGTTGCTCAATCATGTCTGACTCTTTTGAACCCACAAAGCTCCTCTGTCCATGGGATTTTCCAGGCAAGAATACTGGAGTGGGTAACCATTCCCTTCTCCAGAGGATCTTCCCAACCTAGGGATCGAACCTGTGTCTCCTGCATTGCAGGCAGATTTTTACTGTCTGAGTCACCAGGGAAGCTCCAGACACCTCCCAAACCTTCACCTGGAGCTGGAATACTGAGCACCAGAGCAGGATGACCTCTCACCTGGTCTGGATTAACATGAGGACACCTTCCACACCCATCCCACTCTGGGCTGCCTGCCCTCCTAAAGCTGAGGCTATGTTTCCTATTTGTATAAAAATCTCTCTCTAACCTCTGGTCTTAACTCCCCTGAAAATGTCACCCCATCTGCCTTTAAAGGAGTAATAAGTGAAGTCGCTCAGTCGTGTCTGACTCTTTGTGATCCCACGGACAGTAGCCTACCAGGCTCTGCCGTTCATGGGATTTTCCAAGCAACTACTGGAGTGGGCTGCCATTTCCTTCTCCAAAACGAGTAATAAAGATAATACAAACAAGGATGATAGGAATTCTCTGGTGATCAAGTCCCTACTTGGGGAACTAAGATCCCACAAGCCACATGGCATGGCCAAAATAAAAAAAAAAAAAAGGATGATAATAACAAGTGTTCATCATGTGCCAAGCACTTAGCACACTTCAGTTCGTCTAATCTTCTCCCACAAATTCTATAAGGTGGAGGTACAATTATTGCCCCCATTTCAGAGACAAGGAAACTGAGGCCCAGATAGATTAAATCAGTTATTCACGGTCACACAGCTGGGAAGCGATGGAGCCAGACAGTCTGACCCCAGAAAAACCTCACATAACCACTAAACTATATAATAATGACTTCCCTACATTTTTCACGGTGACTCACAGCAAAAAATACTCTTTCTCTCATGACCCAGTTCACACATATGCATTCACCCACAAGAAAGATTGAGACAGAAGTTTCTCAAAGCACTACTTACTTTCATTACGGGTCACATATTCTCTCTACTAAGAGAATAGATGATGGGAAAGATCCAGGGCAACTAATAGGTGGTACACGTCCAGTAGGTTAAAAATTAGGTCCATGTCACGTTTGAATGGGCAACACTGCTCTTCGTTGTTGTTGTTTTACATCAGAATTCGACAGCTCCACTTGAGCCGATAAGACCTGTGTCAGACTTCCAACCTACACAACTAAAACGATAATAAATCCGTGTCGTTTTCAGTCACTAAGTGTGTGACCATTCGTCACAGAAGCAACAGGACACTAACCCAACTAATAAGACTCCTTCCGTTCTTAGTTGCCTCTGGGAAATGGGAATGATCAGCTGAAGCACAGGAATGAAGGGGTATGGAATGGAAAGAATACACTGAGTTTTGAACTATGTGAAGGCATGGTTTTAACATAAACAAAATGTTTTGACTATTTGGGAATTCCTTTTAAGTCTCCCCTAAACCCAGACTAGAAAGCCATTGATCCCCTCCAGTCCCCCTGGCAAACATCAGGTAATGTTGCCTTCATAAAGCATGAAGCCCCTTTGCTCCAGCTCTTCCAGTCTGACTTTCCTTTGAGAAAAACTTTCCCACCCTTGGACTTCCCTCATAGCTCAGTTGGTAAAGAATCCACCTGCAATGCAGGAGACCCTGGGTTGATTTCTGGGTTGGGAAGACCTGCTGGAGAAGGGATAGGCTACCCACTCCAGTATTCTTGGGCTTCCCTTGTGGCTCGGCTGGTAAAGAATCTGCCCACAATGCAGGAGACTGGGGTTCGATCCCTGGGTTGGGAAGATCCGCTGGAGGGGCAGCCCACTCCAGTATTCTGGCCTGGAGAATTCCATGGGGTCCCAAAGAGTTGGACACAACTGAGTGACCTTCACTTCCCACTCTTACTCTCTGTCTACATGATTTTTGTAGGTCCAGTCCCTAGTGTTGGGCTTCCCTGGTGGCTCAGATGGTAGAGAATCCACCTGCATTGCAGGAGACCTGGGTTTGATCCTGGGTTGGGAAGATCCCCTGGAAAAGGGAATGGCAATCCACTCTGGTATTCTTGCTTGGAGAATCCCCGTAGACAGAGGAGCTTGGTGGGCTACAGTCCATGGGGTCGCAAAGAGTTGGACACAGTGGAGTGACTAAGCACAGCACAGCACAATCCCTAGTGCCAGGGTGAGCACGTGACCCAGGCTGAGCCCATCACAGCCTTGTTCATCCGGGCACAGTGACTGTTAGGGTGTGGGAGATGGCTCCAGAGCGGTTACTCTTCCCCACTGCACTATACCTGGCTAGGTGGTGTGCTGCGCTTAGTTACCCAGTCATGTCCATGGACTGTAGCCTGCCAGGCTCTTTGTAACCCCAGGGTGGCAAATGTCTCCCGCATTGCAGGTATATTCCTTACCATCTGAGCCACCAGGGAAGCTAGGTGGCAGTGAGAATTAAATGAGAGCAAACTTGCCAGGTGCTTAGTACAGGGCATGGCACAATAAATTCCAAGCTCCATAAATGATGCTTTTCTGACTTTACACACTTTTCTGCCGCCTCTATGTCCATGCATTACTTTACTTGTGACACACCCAGCTACATGCTTCTGGAGGCCTGGCATTCATTGATCTAACTCTGGAGAAAGACTGAAGTCAGTCTGTTCCTCACAACAGCTCTGGAGGAGAAATTCCCACAGGTCTCACCCTAGCGGTGGCTAAACCATGTCTCTAAAAACCTTGGCAGGGCCAGAAAACTGTGCCCTAGTCCCAGGCAGACAACCCAGAGAACTCAAGTTCAGAGTTGAAGAGTTCAAATCCAGGGCAGTTCATGAGTGTTCCTGGACCCCAAAGAGTAATCCGAGAAATTGTTTGTATCAGCAAAGAATGACTTAACTCTTGGCAAATTCTAGTAGACAGCCTCTCTTCTGATTTCTAGAGGCCTTCCAAAGAAAAGAAACAGTTTAGGTTTGCTCTGCTCTGTGGTTGACTGGAGACTCCCTCCCTCTGTGGTGTAGGGGACCTGTGGGTGAGGTCTCAGCTCCCAGGAACAGCGGGAGGGAACATTTACAGAGTGCAAGCCAGACAGTTGGTTTCTCTGGCCACGGGGGCCTCTGAGTCAACTTCAGAGAACATCAAAGGGTGGAAGGGTCTTCAACACTGATCCCAGGATCTCGACTCTGAACTGCACCTACCAATCGACAAGGCTGGTCTCCTCACCACCCCAATCCAACCTGTTCCCTCTCCCACCATCTTGCTTTCCACACAGGGAGGCAGCTGCCTGGGATGCCCAACCTGCTGTGACTAAACAAATCTATTTCAGCTCTCAATACCCAGGTAAAGTGCTACATCCATCCCATGGAGACTGCCCTGAGCACCACAGTTCAACACAAACTTAATTTTTTAAATTTATTTATTTGGCTATGGTGAGTCCTCTCTAGTTGCGTGTGGGCTTTCTCCAGCTGCAGAGAATGGAGCTGCTTTTTGTTCCCATGCGCAGGCTTCTCACTGCGGCAGTCTCCCTTGCTGGAGAGCGCAGGCTCCAGGTGTACCAGCGTCAGCGGCTGCAGTGCTCGGGCTCAATAGTTGTGGCCCATGGGCTTGGTTGCTCCGCAGCGTGAGGGATCTTCCCAGACGAGGGATCGAACTGGTGCTCTTCACACTGCAAGGCTGATTCTTAACCACTGGACCTCCAGGAAAGCCCCCAACATAAACATTTATTTCTTTCCGTCAGCCTGCTATACTACTTCTTCATTCATTAATCCAGCAAATCATTTTAAAGCAAGCAGTTCTCAAGGCTGCTGGTCTCACGAACTCTGTAGACTCTTGAGAATGATAGAGGACTCCAAAGAACACTTGTGTTCCATCTATTGGTTTTTACTGTATTAGAAATCAGAACCAGGGCATGTTTAGAATACACATTAATGTACGTGCAAAGAACAATAACAAGGCCAGTCCACATTAATATCGGGCAATGACATCATCATACATCATGTGACCCGGGAAATCTCCACTGGACACTTGTGAGAGAATGAGAGGGGAAAAAGGCAAATAGCATCTTATTATCATTATATCAAAACAAAAGTAAGTTTTGATCTTACGGATTCGCTGAAGGTTTGGGGGAGCCCAGGGCCCAAGAAGCACAGTTTAAGCATTAGAACACTGAGAGGCACTGAGATCTCCCTGTCCCTCCAGAAGCCTTCTTATCTTTTATCTATCATTGCCTTTTTGGTGTAACTTCAGTATTTATATTATGGGTTCTGGTTAGCATTTTAAAAAATCAAATAAGATAGGAAAGGGGGGAAAGGGACAGGAAGGAAATATTAGTGTGTAAAAATGGATAAAAGTGACAGTTTTCATTACTTCCCATGAGGCTGTGTATCTGAAATGAATGAGAACCATAAAATCAACCAAGAGTAGGATACCTGTGTGTATATTCTAGATACTTTGTTATGCATTGTTCTAGATACAGCCAAAACTGCATTCGGATATCGCTATATCTATACAGATTGAGATATGAATGGAATACAGATATGGTGATGAATGTGGGCATGTACTTGTTACCATCAGTGGGTGATTGTAAAATTTTGAAAACTAGTCTACAACAAGACCTCTTGTAGAGGTTCCTCAGTGTAAGGCAGTGCTTAGCAGAGCGTGGGGGCCTTTCCCCGTGGTGGTATGGGAAATGATGTTTTGGTTGCAAACTGCATGTGAGTATGCTATGTAACACTTTATCACATAGTGGGATTTGCCGGGGAGTACTGGAGTGGGTTGCCATTGCCTTCTCTGAGTGATAGTGTTAATAATCTCTGTCCAATTATCTTTCAACTATTCTATTACAGCCAGGAGAAAGTCTCACTTGAAGGTAAGGATGCATCTAACACGGATGCTCTCTTGCATGTGTGTTCAATTGTGTCCAAGTGTAGTCCTACGGAGAGAGGAGCCTGCTGGGCTACAGTCCGTGGGGTCACAAAGAGTCCTCTGTCCATGAGATTATCTTGTTGGCAAGAATACTGGAGTGGATTGTCATTTCCTCCTTCAGGGGACCTTCCCAACCCAGGGATAGAACCTGCTTCTCCTGTGTCTCCTGCATTGACAGGCAGAATCTTTAGCTCTGCCCCACCTGGGAAGCCCCAGTTTCAACACTAACACATACTCTCCCTTCATAATTGAGGCAGCTTCAGGTTCAGAGTTCTCAGTGCATCACAGCAGCTAGCTGAAATTAAACAACATTGTTTTGGTTTCATTAAAAACTAAGTAAATGTAGGTACATACACATAAAGTATTAGAGTCACTGTCTGTGTTACAGTGATGCTGGTTTTCCATTCTGAGATGTAATGTTTCATATTTAAATAAATTTATTGCTGTAATAAAATGAATTTATTTAAATAGCTTTAAGAAAGTAATGTTGCAGGCGGTGTGCATATCTGGTGAAAAGTGCGAGATGAAGGTGGCTACTGAGTGGTTGAAGTTCCAGAAATACTCATCGACTTGGAAAGAGCACTAGATGGAGTTAGACATATGTAGGTTCAAATTCTGACTTCACCATTGGCTTTGTGATCCAGCCAGTCTGGGACTCATTACTCCTTTGGGCTTTGGAAGTTTTCAAGGATCAAAGACATCCCAGGGTGAATTAAGATGACTTCAGGTGAGAGAAACATCCTTGTAATTAATTCTGTGCTACACTGTGCGCTAAATAAACAATCCGTGGGCATTATCTCATTTCAGACTCACAGCTACCTTGGTACAAGGACACTATTTCTACAGCTGAGAAGAGAAAGGCAGAGGAAGTGCAATGATCTGCCTAAGGTCACACGGCTGGAAAGCGCAGGAGCGGGTACTTGAACTCAAGTCTATCTAGTGCACTATCCACTGGGGTCCTGGAAAACTTGCCCAGCATCTTGGATTCAGTTACAGAAGCAGGAGTGGCCATCTGGTAAGGGCCCCCTCTAACCACCCTCCTCTTTCTGCCTCTTCCTCTACAGATGCTACTGAACATGATGGGAAAAGTCGAGATCATTTTAATTTCTTCTGCTATAG
Source organism: Capricornis sumatraensis (assembly GCF_032405125.1). NCBI lineage: Eukaryota > Metazoa > Chordata > Mammalia > Artiodactyla > Bovidae > Capricornis > Capricornis sumatraensis. Next base: position 78,718,663 of record NC_091083.1, read on the forward strand.
CCATAATTTATTTTTACTTGCTTTGTAATTTACATCTGGGGGGAAAAAAAGCAGGCCTTTTATTTTCCCCTAGGTCTAAGAGACTAATATCAATGAAGTCATTGTCATTGAGTTAAACATTAAGAGGCTGGTTTGTCAATTCAAACTCAAGGTTACATTAAAAAAACATTTAGTTGAACTGAATTTTATGAGGGCAAGAATATGCATAAATCTGAGAGAAAAGATTTCTTCCCCTCCACCCTGCTTATATTTACATTTTTGAAGTCTTCAAGGTCTGACTTACAACAACACTTTTCACCTTTATTTAGATAATCAACTGTTATGGCTGGTTCAAGGCTTTGTATTTTGAAGGACTTGCATTCATAGTTCAAAGTTTCTATTACAAGTGAATGGCTTCTGATTGGAGGTTTAATTTTATTCAAAATTAAATAAGAGAATTTTGGAATCATCATTGTGATTCCTTTCAACAGACCAATGATCTTAGTTTCAAATTTGAATACCCTCATCCCCGGGCATAACTTTTACATCGGGTCATCTTACAGGGGGAGGAGCATTCAGGCACAGGTAATAGCAAGGGCCAAGATCTTGAGATGAGAGTGACCTCCCCGCCACCCCCCCCCCCCCCGAGTTTCCAAGGAGAAGCTTCAGAGCCTCCAGAGCCAAGGGAATGGGATCAGATGGGATCAGAGAGGTGATGGGAGTCGGGAAGGAGAGACCATTCAGGGTTTGTGCTCCATGGAAGGACTTTGCCCCTCCTGCCCCAGTGCCTCAGTGGTAAAAGAATCCACCTGCCAAGGCAAGAGATGCGGCTTTGATCCCTGGGTCAAGAATATCCCCTGGAGAAGGAAATGGCAACTCACTCCAGTATCCTTGCCAGTCCCATGGACAGAGGAGCTATATTCCTTGGGGTCACAAAGAGTTGGACAAGACTGATCACATCCACATCTAATTTCAGGTAAGGAGTTTGGCTTTACTCTGCTTAGGATGGGAAGCAATTGAAGGGTTCTGTGCAGAGAAACAGGATGCTCTGTCTTAGGTTTCAATAAGACCACTCAGGAAATGGTAATGATACTAGGCCTGGAAGGAGGACTAGCTGAGGATTCTATACAATAAGCCGTGTGAGAGATGATGTTGGCCTGGGTGAGACCAAGAGTTGGTTCGGGCCACGCAGTTTGAAATGCCCACTAGACATACAATAGTGGGTGTTTACAAGACAGCAGGGGACTGAGTCTAGAATGCAGGGGAAAGGCTGGGCTGGAGGCGAAACAGAGGGAGCTGTCATCACGAAGACTCTATCTGACGCCTGAGAAGTGTTTGCCGAGTGACTGAAGGCTGTCGAGGGAAGAAGTTTCCATTGAAAAGGAAATTTGAGTGCTAAAAAGCTAGAGCATCTCAAGAAATTGGGGAGTGTTCCCAGCCCAGACAGAGAAAGGAGAACGCACAAAATATCACCCAGCCGGGACCCCAGCCTGAGGATAGAGGCTGCACAGAGGCATGGCTATGGACTGAGTGCTTCTGTCCCCCCAGAATTCTTAGGTTGACATCCTAGTCCCCGCGGTGATGGTATTAGGATGTGGGCCTTTGAGGGTGGGTTAGGATTAGTGCCCTCATAAAGAAGGCCCCACAAAGCTCCCTTGCCCTTTCTGCCACGTGAGGTCACATCAAAAGGGCACCAGCTGTGAACCAGGAAGCCGGTCCTCACCAGACATGGCGTCTGCTGGCGCCATAATCTTGGAACTGCCCGCCTCCAGGATTGTGAGAAATAAATTTCTGTTGTTTATAAGCTGCCGGGTTCCTGGTATTTTGTTAGAGCAGCCCGAACAGACTAACACAGACACCCAAGGCAGGGCAAACCACGAGGCCTGGTTACAAAATGACACCAGACGTGTTGTAACTGAATCACAGGCCACTGTCTCTTCTCTGAAGTATTTTCCCCAAGACTCTGCCTGCTTCTGGCTTTCCCATCCCTCTCGTGGTTAATTGTTTAATAGCCACAGATTCCTCCATTCCGGCTCGCACAGCCCTTGACAATGTGACTGGTGCTTCTCCCATCCGGTGGTGGTGGTGGTTTAGTTGCTAAGTTGTGTCCGGCTCTTGTGACCCCATGGACTGTAGCCCACCAGGCTCCTCTGTCCAGGGGATTTTCCAGCAAGAATGCTGGAGTGGGTCATCATTTCCTTCTCCAGGGACTCTGGACCCAGGGATCGAACCCCAGAATCCTGCCTTGCTGGTGGTCTCCTGTACTGCAGGTGGATTCCTTACCGAATGAGCCACCAGGGAAGTGAGGTCTATTTCTCCACCCCTTTGAATCTGAGCTTGACTTTGTGACTTGGTTTAACCAGCATGATGTGGGGTTCCAGAGCGTGTTCTTAAGAGACCTTGAAGTTTCTGCCTTCACCTTCTTGGAATCTTGAGACCACCACATAAGGTGGTGTGTCTAAACCTCCTGGGGGATGAGACCCTCTGTGGAAGAGGACCAAGGTGTCCCAGACAACAGCCAGCGAGACAGAGGAGGGAGTCTATTTGCAGCCCTTTCAGCTTCAACCTATCTCCCAGCTCTGCAGACACATTGGTGAGCCCTGGCCCATCAGGAGAGAGACTGCTCATCCAAGCAGAATCACAAGATGTCACATCCAGAGTCACCCAGCCTATCAGCAGCAAAATCTGTGTTCCCAACGACTTTGCCTGCGTTTTCTCCTTCTATGAGTACACACTCCCCTGACCCACAGTGAAACAGGATAAGAAGAAAGTATCTGAAAAATGCTTTTTAAGCAGCTTCACCGTCTCTCTTCCTGACTTGCAGCCCTGCTCCCAGGTCATCCTTGGAAAACTCAAAATGTCTAAGACGATAAAAGTTTCCAAACTTCCCCAGCCGACGGGGCTTTGATCTCAGTGTTTCCCACATTTTGCAATGATTTGCCTTTTGAGACGCCCCGAATTCTCTCGCCTGACAAGCTAGCAAGAGCCAGACCATCTCTCAGGAGGGCTGATGTTAGCCCAAGAAAAGAAAACACCACTGTGTATTTCGCAAATACCATTCACATTCAAATGTCCCAATTTTTGTTTCAGTTATTTAAATAATCCAGTCAATTAACTTCTTAATTTGAATTTTTTATTTATTATTAGAGTAAATTTAAGCCTCTCCACCCCTCAGAGGAAAAAACAAAAACCCCACATCTTTAATCCATTTGCTTCCATCACCCATGCATTGCATTTGTAGGGGGAACAATATAGTTACAGTTCCATGGTTTCCTTTTTGTGTTATTGTTTAGCTGCTAAGGGACTCAGGGAAGCCCGGTTTCCTTTTTTTACACTTGATAGAATATTGTATGCGCTTTCCTGGTGGCTCAGACAGTAAAGAATCTGCCTGCAATGCAGGAGACCTGGGTTCAATCCCTGGGTCTGGAAGATCCCCTGGAGAAGGGGGATCTTCCAATATTCTTGCCTGGAGAATTTCATGGACCAAGGAGCTTGGTGGGCTACCGTCCCTGGAGTTGCAAACAGTTGGACACAACTGAGTGACTAACACTCACTTCCCAGGGACCAGCAAACTTTCCTCTGTAAAGGGGCTAATAAATCTTTTACGCTTTGCAGAACAGATGGTCTCTGTTGCAACGACTTGAGTCTGCCACTGTGATCACAAAAGCAGTCACAAGCAATCCATCAGAGAATGGGTGTGGCCATGTTCCAATGAAAATGTTTCGCAAAAACGGGTGGCCCGCGGGCCACAGTGTGCAGACTTCCTGTATATGCTTGTAAGTATGCAATGTAGCGGCAGTAAGGAGCTGAGGCTGAATTTAGTACCAAACCTGTGTTTCAGTTTGAATTGTTCCAATACAAGTTATAGAAATCTGATTGCACAAATCATATAACCACTCTCTGCCCCAATTTCTTCATCTGTACAATGGGAACAGTATGACTAGATCCCATGTCAACAGTATTAAATGGGCTAAAGTGGGTCGCTCACTCAGCCCCTTCACTGGACGTGGCAGCACCTGCAGAAACAGTAGCTGCTGTGATGACTTGTTACCTTGAGCCAGGCTTTTTGTTTGTCTTCCATCCGTCGGCACGTTAGTCCATTGAGTAAATATACTTTAATCTTTTTCATTATTTCTCCCAGACTGTCTACTTTAAAAATCATTCAACGCCTTTGAAGAGTGGAGGATGAAGGGGAGAAATTGATTTGAATTTGGGACCACATGTCTGAGTAACTCTGTGTGTTTGAGTGACGGATGGTGGTGTTTAAAGACATCATCAACAGTGAAACATTAGTGCTCAGGAAGACTTTTCCTCCCCTCCCCCTATCAAGGACATGTCTGCTAAAAAACGTGACTGCCTTACAGAATTCTTTGAGCTTGAGTTGGGTTAGATAGGCTCGTCATTGAAAGTAAGAGAAACTTAAATTCCGGATGGTCCAGGGAAGTTCTTCAGTGGGGTTCTTCTAAACCAAACAAAGGAATTTGTTATAAGGAATCCGGGATGTTCTATGGATTCCAAAGCCCAAACATGCAGGCCACATCAGCAATCCAAGATAAGAATGGAAAGACACTGGGGCCAAGATAAGGGCATTTCTTCCTCTGGGGCAATATGGTATCTCCTCCTTGCAATGACTGCAGAAAAATGTACACCTGGATAGTATCCTTTAAATCTCATTCTATGTGCAGCCTCCTTCATTGGATCCAAGACTACAGAGTTCTTATTATCAGGTGGGGGCAAGGAATGACAGAGAGAATAAGAGAAAAGAAGGCATCTGTGTCTTCACTTCCCACCATGGTTTTGGGCCAGGAGACCTACATCAGACAGGTTAGGGGGAGCCTGAGATAAGAGGGGCTCCTGCCTCAATTTTTCATGGTAGACTGAAAATGGAGCCCCTCTCTGGCTTCCTCTGGCTGACTTGTCTACACCCAGGGATGTCACATTGGAAGTGAACTTGGAGCAGCAAGTTGGTGAGGCCAAGGACAGCCTTGGGTTTCTGCTTTGCCCTGCTGTTCTTGGTTCCCAATATAAGGAAGGGTGAGACCTGGCATTCCCTGTGGCTTATAAATTGGGACTCAGGAGGCAGCTAAATCAAAATTTAGCACATGGTACCTAGGGTGGCGAAGGCAGCATGGCTTGCTGCAGAGGCTGGGATGCAGCTGGACTGCCTGAGCATGATAAAATTATGGGGGCGCGGTTCACGGTGGGAGATAGGGGTAAAAGGAAGCACCGCGGCCATTTGCAGGGGGAGAACATTGGCTCAAAGAGCCCCAAGGTGAAGGAGAACACAAGTTAATAGTGAGGTTCTGGCCGAGTTGAGGAAAAACAGATATCCTGTTCCATCAGCCATCAGCTTTCACTGTGGAGGCCCTGGGACCTCCAGGGACCCGAAGAGTCACAACAGCAGGCTGTGGATGCAAGGACATCTTCCCTTTGGACCACCTGCACTCACACTGCCTCTGAGCACCTGGAGATCATCTCAGCAGGCTAGACACAGAAATAGGGGACCTGGGACTAAAATAGTACAATTTAAATATATGTAATAGGAAAATAAAATTGGTTAATGCCCCTCACACCTCAACAGTAGAGGTCTTCCTCTATTTGAAGATCAGTTTTCAGGGACTTGGAAGAACGAAATGGTTGATGGGAACATAAAGATTTACCTAACATTTCCATGTTTGTATTGAACATTGATAGAACTGGGTGGAGGCAGACGGAGGTGGGAGTGAGGATCGGGTAAGAGCAGAACGGGGTGTCCGTTGCACTGTTGACAGAAATATGGAAATTCACAAGAAGCGCTCACTGTACAAATTACAAGGTGTATTCTACGCATGATGTGTGCTGAGCTTAGTCTCTTAGTCATGTCTACTCTTTGCGACCCCTTGAACTGTAGCCTACCAGGCTCCTCTGTGTATGGGATTTCCCAGGCAAGAGTACTGGAGTGGGTTGTCATTTCCTTCTCCAGGTAATTTTCCCGACCCAGAAATGGAACCCACGTCTCCTGCATTGCAGGCAGGTTCTTTACCACTGAGTCACCAGGGAAGCCCCATTTCAAGCGTATGACTAGGTAATAAAGAAAACAAAATATAAAAAAAAAAAAGAAAAAAGGGACCTGAGTAGCTCAACAGCTGAGCATTACCTAGAAGAAGTATTTGAATCACTAGATTAGAGTCTTTTTTATAAGATAGCTTCTAAAAATTTTTTCTTTAATGTAATATTTAAGAGGTCAGCAAAGTTTTTCTATAAAGGGCTAGAGTGTAAATATTTCATTTTCCAAGTTATACGGTCTCCACCATGAATACTCTATTCTGCTGTTGTATGCAGCAAACAGCCTTGGGCAGTTGTAAACAAATGGACATGGCCACCTTCCAACAAGACTTTATGGACACTGAAATTTGAATTTCATATAATTTTCAAGGGTCATGAAATAGACTTTTCATTTTTTTTTTTTAACCATTTCAAAACCACAAAAACCATACCTAGCTTGAAGGTCTTACAGAAACCGCAAAAAGTTATATATAAAATATGTTATAAAATGCAAGAATAAAAAACCTGTGAACTCGGCATCCAACGTAACTCTCAAAATATTACTCACACCATTGAGTCTCTACTCCCTTCTCCAATCCCACTGCCTCCCTCTACCCTGCCCCAAGGGGACCACATTCTCAGTTTTGTGTTTACCTTCCAGTTTTTTCTTTCACAGTTTTATCAAATATGTATGTTTCCCTAAGCAACATGTGTAAAAACTTCGCTTGTGGGGGAGCTTTCTAAAAACAATATTATATCGTCTATAATTTAAAGGGACTGGCTTTTCAGATGTGACATTTTATTGCTAAGATTTATCCATGTTGTTCCATGCAGCTGTGGTTCCCTCATCCTCACTACACCAGGGGTCCCCAACCTCTGTGCCCTATTGCCTGATGACCTGAGGCAGAGTTGATGTAATATTAATAGAAATCAAGTGCACAGTAAATGGAATGCGCTTGAATCATCCTAAAAACATCTCGTCCGCGGAAAAATTGTCTTCCACAAAACCGGTCCCTGGTGCCAAAAAGATTGGGGACCACTGCACTAAATAATATTTTAACCAAATAGAGATGAGAGTAAGTTTCTTTCCATGGAAGAGGGCTCATGAGAAACCAGTCAATCAGAAAATAAAATCGCCCTGTATATCCACCACCTAGACGTGTCAGCGTTGTGTCCTCCTTCACTCACTGCTATTTTTTCCTTTCCAGCAGGCATATGAGCAAATATGGCCACCTCCAAACCTCCAGCTCCTATACCCTCCCTCCTGACCTTGGTGGAGGAGGCTGCCCTGTACGTTGAGGGATGTTTAGCAGCACCCCTGGCCTCCACCCACTAGATGGCAGTAGCACCCCCAAGTTGTGACAACCAAAAAATGCGTCCAGGCAATGCCATAGAGGACAGTGTCAATCCAGGTGAGACCTGCTGCACAGCGCACGCACAAGGACTTGTTTTAAGCTTGAGTAATAGCAGAGACCCACTCGTGTTTGAATGTCACATGTTCTAATTCTCCGGAGGACAAATCTGACTGTTCGGCCTGAAACTGGAGAGGCAACAGTGGCCAAAGATGGCGCGGGGTTTGGGGGGAGTCACATGGTAAACACTTGGCCTCGGGGACTTGGCCACAGGTCACTGGGGGCTGTTCTCCATGAATAGGCTCGTGGGCTGGGTTAGATAACCTCTCAGGTGTGGATTACACCAGTTCATTTTATCAGTAAGTATTCAATCTCGTATTTCGTCAACGGAATTTAATGCAGGGAATTGATTATGAAGGTGTTGGAAGGGCTGGAGGAAGGAGATGGAGGATGTGAGGTTACCGGAGTCCACAGGCATGGTGCCTCTGGGTCTGCTGCTGACAGGAACGAGCTGCCCGGGTAGGGTCAGAAGCCGCATGTCACTCTGCCGTCTCTGTCACCGGTCAAAGGAATCACCAGGAGCAGGGGAAATGGCCTTTCCCCTCTCCCACCTTCCATTAACTCCACGGTGCCGCCAGAACCACAAGAAGCCAGCTAACAAAGGAGGTGGAAAGCGTAGTTTGCAGCTGCCTAGTCCCCGCAGTGGAGGAGAAGGGGGAGCGAGGGCACATGGAGCTGGGAGTCAACCTACTTTGCCTGCGCATGCTGCCCAGCCTGCGGCATGCTAGTTCCCCAACCAGGGATCAAACCCACGCCTCCTGCATTGGAAGTGTGGAGTCTTAACCTCCAGGGAGGTCCTGAATTCCTAGGAATTCTTGAAGCTGTTGTTTATTTCATCCTTAGGAATTACTGCAAATCTTTGATGTGCTCAGTTCAGTTCAGTTCAGTTGCTCAGTCGTGTCCGACTCTTTACGACCCCATGATGTGCTCATGTGCTCATAAATGCTGCAAAATAGAAGTCTCTTGGGCTCCCTGGTGGCTCAGTGGTGAAAAATCCGCCTCCAATGCAGGAGCCGCAGGAGATGTGGGTTCTATCCCTGATCCAGGGATAGATCCCCTGGAGGAGGGCATGGCAACCTATTCCAGTATTCTTGCTTGGAGAATCTCATGGACAGAGGAGCCTGGAGGAGCCTGGGGGAGCCTGGAGTCCATGGGGTCACAAGGAGTCGGACACGACTGAAATGACTTAGCAGGCACACGGGAGGCTCTTAGGGTTCCATATATATATATGTATATATCTGGCCAGGCACAGGTGCTGTTCCACCTTCATAGTGTGATCACATCTACCCTAATTAAGTGGACAGATTTGGAGATGAGTGGATTGGTTCCCAAGGAGGCTGAAATGCTATTACCAGAAGAGGGAATTATGCTGGGTCAGCCAAAAAAATAACTTATTCTGAGGGAAGGCGGAAGCAAAGGAGAGTTCCAGGCACAGGCTGTGAAGATCAAAGAAAACCTGTGATGCTTCAGAGGACCCCAAGGAATGCTCAGGACTCAAGGTCCTACATCAGAGCTGGCAACGTGAGAGATGAGTCTCGGAGGCCAGGCCACAGGGCATCTCAGCCACCTGAGGGTTTCGCCTTGATCCCAGAGGCAGTGAGAAGCCACTGCAGGAGGAGAAGTCACTGAAGAAGGAGACTGAAGATTCTGAATGCCTTCACATTTGATAAGTTAACAGTTTTGCAGAGAGCGGGGTGAGAGGGAAGAAGCACTGCTCTCAAGATCAGACCTTGAAAACAACCCTATTAAAGGAATTGGGCAATCACGTTTTCCAGCAGAACCCATTTGGGTGACATGTGTTCCTCCAATGGGTATAACAACCTGGAGATGCTTTTCCAGGGCAAGATGGCCCTCTGACCCTCTGCTGTTTTCCTGTGATTCACTCAAGTGATTTCATTCCTCAGCTGAAAGAAGAGGGTGCTCGTACAGGGGCTACAGCACGCCCTGCCCTGCAACTTTTAGAAAGGTGCTTCTTGTAGCAAACAGCGCAGGTGCTTCCAGCAAATGGTTAGAGTTAACCCTTCAGCAGCCTCAGTCATCGCCCTGCAGGTGGGCCATGACCATCCTCCACGGGAGGACAAATCCCACCTTTGAAACAACGTATGGGGTAAGTTCCGCTCCTAAGACAGTGTCTGCATGTCTGGTTCTATGCGTAGTTAAATTGCATGGAAAGTACAATTGGATTTCTCCCCGGTTTTCCCATTAGGGATAATATAAAGTGGAGGCGGAAGTTAATTGAGTTCCGAGTTGACTGTGTAATGTCGGGGAATTGGGACTCTGGCAAGCTGGTCATGTGTAACATGTGTTCTTGGGGGTAGCATGTTCACACAATCTCCCTAGGGGAGGAGAAGTTTTCTTTCACCAGGAGTGCAACCCTCAGAAAACAGGCTTCTGGAGTTCCAAAGGGGCTTTCACCTACATTACAGGATAAAGGTCTCATTTTGCTTAGAGAGACTTTCTTGCAATGGGGCATGTTCATGATATTCAAGAAAAGGTAATAAAAACCTCCTGCCTTTCAACAAGAGCCATAAAGTCCAAGTGGTTAAGAGCTGGGACCCTGGAGCCAGACTGCCAGAACACTCATAAGTTGGGAGATGTGGCACTGATCACTTAACCCTTGGGGCCTTGATTTTCTTATCTGTAAAATGGAGTAGTCAATTGCACCTCCCCTGTAACACCACAATGAGGATTAAACAAGTTAATCTCTGTTAAGTGCTTAGAGCATTGGCTGGCTATTTAATTGTTTGCTGTTAGTAATGAGCATTTCTGTGCTAGGACATGGCACTGAGTTCTTTACGTGTCTTGTTTCATTATAAAAAAAAAAAATGAGAAAAAGTCTTCATGAAAGCAACAGTAGGTTTGCGTGCAAGTTAGGTTGCTTCAGTCATGTCCGACTCTTTGTGACCCAGTGAACTGTAGCCCACCAGGCTCCTCTGTCCATGGAATTCTCCAGTCAAGAATACTAGCGTAGGTTGCCATGCCCTCCTCCAGGGCATCTTATGAACCTAGGAATTGAATCCCACGTCTCTTGCATCTCCTGAATGGCAGGTGGGTTCCTTACCACTAGTGCCACCTGGGAAGCCCCAAATTAGGTTTTACCTTGAGGCTATTAAAGTTAAAAGAAGACCTCTGGGAAAGCTCCTGACAGCATGGTAACATTGGAAAAGTCAGACCCTTATTCTCAAAAAGGACCCCTCAAAGTTATATAATCTTCAGGCTCCAGAACACCACTTCCTTCCCTGGAGGTAGGGAGTCTTATCCCCATTTTACAGAGGAGAAAACGGGTTCAGAGAGCTAAGATGGCTTGTCCAAAATCACCAGAGAGGAGCGGAGCTGAGATGCCAGCCCAAGTCTGTCCGGTGTCTGCGGGACCCCACCGCCTGCTCTGGGAGCAGACAGACAACGGCAGGTCCCCGCCAGCCAGAGCCTACTTCTTCTCATCTCTCCTACCTGCATCCTGCCCAAGTGGCCATCTAGAGCTTAGCCTCCATGAGCACAATGTAAACACACACATTTTCTGGATGAATGAATGAGTGATTTTCTAACCTCCCCTTCCAGAGCCAGTCCAAGGACCATGACTTCTCTTCCCCCACTGCGTGTGTCTTAGGGGCCCCAGCACTGTTGTTAATCAGGTGGGACCCCATCCCTGGCCTAGGAGAGGGCACAGGAGTAACCCAAGCTAGGACAACAGGGGGCTTCCTCTCTGGAATGTGAGCTCAGAGTAACTAAAAGACACTGGGGAATTAATTCCTGCCTCCTATAGCATCCTTGGTCCTGCCTGTTCCTTTCCCCTGTTTCGAAGCCTTTCCAAAAATTCCCTGACCTCCTGATAGCCTCACCGTAAAGTCTCTTTCACTCAAGGTTGCTGAGAGCAGGGTGCCAAGATTCACAACCAAGAGCTGCAGTCAAAATTAGTTAATTAATTATGAATTTAGGGGAGGGGAGAACAAAATTTGCCCTGTAACAATTGGTTTTATAATTTAATTTTTGTATTAAGTTTTAGCTATACATCTTTGCATTATTTTTTAAATTGCTTTACAGGGTATATTCTCAACTTTTCATAGTCCACCTACAATTAGGCTTATATCACTTCATGTAAAAGGTAGAAATACTGTAACTTTATAGATCCACATTCTCCCATCTTTTATGTTATAGTTGTTATCTGTATTAAGTCGACACACATTATAAACCCGATAGTGCTATAGTATTTGTTTAAACATAGATATGTATTACAAAGAAATTAGACGGGGGTGGGGGGAAGCAAAAACATAGAACTTGGTATTCATCCAACTATTTACCATTTGTAATGGTCTTCATTGTTTTCTGAAGCATGAGATTTCCATTCGGTAGCATTTCCCTTCCGCCTGAATTCCATTAACACTTCTTGCAGGCAGAACCACTGGCAAAGCAAATTCTTTTAGTTTTCTTTCATCTGATAATATCCTTCATTCTTGATGAACGTAGAATATCTTCATACTGGATATGGAATTCTGGGTTGACAATTTTTTTTTCTTTCTTTCATCATTTTAATCATATGGCTTCACCCTTCTGTGCTCTGTGTTTTCCCGTGGAGTGTCAAACATTACTCAAATCTTCGCCCATATTTGTAATATGTTGTTTTTCTCTTGCTGCTTTCATGACTTGCTCTTCAGCTTGACTTCAGCTTCCCCTTTCTCATCTCTATTCTTCTTGGTGTTCATTGAGCATCCTGAATGGGTGAGTTTATGTCTCTCATCAAATTTGTGGCATTTTCAGCATTGCATGCTTAGTCACTCAGTCATGTCTGACTGTTTGTGACCCCAAGGACTGCAGCCCCCCAGGCTCCTCTGTCCATGGGGATTCTCCAGGCATGGATACTGGAGTGGGTTGCCATGTCCTCCTCCAGGGGATCTTCCCAACCCAGGGATCAAACCCAGGTCTCTCACATTGCAGGCAGATTTTTTACTGTCTGAGCCACCAGTGAAGCCCATTTTTAGCATTATTTCAATATTTTTTCTTATCTCATTCTTGTTCTTCTCTCCTTTCCTCTGTCTCTTCTACTCAATCAGTTTCAAAGCGGGGTCTGAATCACCTGCAGGATGAGAGGTGGGGAAGGCTTGTACAAAATGCAGATTGTTGGTTCCTACCCCAGGCCTATTGAATCAGTCTCTGAGACTGAGACCCAGAGAAATAAGGATAAATGCCCCAGGTGATTTTATTTATGCACAAAGTCTAAGAATGGCTGCATAGCATTTTCTAGGCTTCAAGGGCTAGACCATGTCTCATTCATCTTTAAGATGTTCCTTACTTGTCCTGTTGTGCCTAATACCATGCCTTGTACCTTGAAGGTACTCAATATACAGGTTGACTTACATGTGATATTTGTAGAGATATGTGTGATGGCTTATTCTTCAAAATTCAAAAGATATTTCTTATACCACTCCTTACCTCATCTTAAAGTTGAGGTGGTCATAGTTCTACTGAGTTGATCAGAACTCTTCTGGTTTCCAGTTACAGAAACACAACCCTAACTGACTTAAACAGAACAAAGGAATTTGTTAGCCCAGGCAACTGAAAGTCCAGTGGTTGCATCAGCATCAGTCATGGCTGAACCCAGGGCACTAGCAACACATCACTAGTCCCTTTTCTCTCCTTTAGGTTGGTTTGTTTATAGGCAGGTCTGTTCCCACTTTAAGACAAACACTGTTGTCAAGTTCTGGGCTCCTATGATCCTCACTTGTGAAAGTAAATGGAGCAATATTTCCCAGACATCTCCAAACAAAGGACTAGGCCTATGGCCTGACTTAAGTCAGGTACCCATTTTTGAACCAATGACAATAGCCAGGAGATGGACGACTCTAACTGGCTCTTCTGAGTCACATGGTCAGCCCGAAAGTAGGAGAGGCAGGGCCATGAAATTGATGGCTCTTGGATGGGAAGAAGGAAAGGATGCTGAGCACACAAAGTAACAGATGTCCCCTACCACAGTCTCCAAATAATGGATGTGAATTCCTGTCAATGCCTTTCACCTGAGAAACTTTAGAATCACATTTGTGAAATGGGCCCCCTTCTTATTCCAGGGAGGTTACAGCAAATTCCATAAACCAGTCATTCCCAATCTTGGCTGTAAATCAACATCCCCTTGGTATGCTTCCTAAAAATACAAATGCTTAGACCCCTTTCCAGACTGAAAGAAGCAGAATCCCAGGGGGTGTGACCAGGGAGGGCATATAGTAATTGACGTATAGAAGGGTAATGTTTTTTCCCAGCCAGCATATATTCCCCTTTCCTCTAGAAACTCCAGGTCTCCTTCTGAAACCACATTCTCCAAGCTTCAATCTATGCAGCTGCTGGAGGGGATGACACAGCCCCAGTACTGAGAGTGAGCACAGAGCTGGACCTGGTCAACCTGAGAACTTGCTCCCTCTATCCACAGAGATTGATTCAAGGGCAGGCACTGAATGCAACCTGAGCTTGTGAACCCCAGTCCCAGAATTTTATTGGAAATCTTGTAAACCAGAAGTCCTCTCTTTCCATTGGGAGCACTAATGTGAGGGTGATGGAAACCTGCAGTGGTCAGGGTCTACCACCTGGTGCAGACCCACTGGAGAGTAAAGACTTCAGTAGGCAAAATGGAGCTGGAAAGGGGAAAAGAGGTGTCTATAGATTCTTCTCTTAAATATTTATTTAATTTATTAGGCTGTGACAAGTCTTAGTTGCAGCACGTGACTCTTTAGTTGGGGCATGCCAACTCTTAGTTGCAGCATGGGAGATCTAGTTCCCTGCCCAGGGATTGAACCCAGGCCCCCTGCATTGGGAGTGCAGAGTTGTAGCCACTGGACACCAGGGAAGTCCTGATTCTAGATGTTCTTAAGGGAGCAGCCCAAGAATGAACCCATATGCAGAAGACCCAGAGGGCTGAGAAAATCAAAGAGAAATGAGGCCATAATCCTGAAGCATGCTTCTGTAGCCTGCCCTATCCCTAGATTTGCAGTTAGGAGAACCTCTGACCTCCCTTTAGAGCAAAGACAGTTCGAGTTGTGGGGTTTTGTTACCTGGTGGTTCAGAGGGTAAAGCATCTCCCTGCAATGCAGGAGACCCAAGTTTGATCCCTGGATCAGGAAGATCCCCTGGAGAAGGAAATGGCAACCCACTCCAGTATTCTTGCCTGGAGAATCCCATGGACAGAGGAGCCTGGTAGGCTACAGTTTACTGGGTCTCAAAGAGCCGGACACGACTGAGCGACTTCACTCACTCAAACAGAATATGCCCGAAGTCCTTCATTCATGTTCCAAAGCTTAATCATTCATTCAACAGCTGTTTATTGAGCGTCTACTGTGTGCTTAGCACTATCATAGATGCTGGGGACACAGCAGTAATCCAGATACACAAACTCACTGGCCTCATGGCGATTCCAGCTAGGAAGGTTGACAGGCCATCAATAACACCTATTTGCATATATACATAAAGTATCACTAAAAATAGCATATAAGAGGGAGAGAAAGAAAGCAGGGAAGGAGGATAAACCATGGCAGGTTTCTGAGCAGAGGAGGGTCATGGGTTTTGTGGCCTTAGGCAAGTGGTTTCAGCTCTGTGAGCTTCATTTGCTTAATGTATAAAATGAGAGTGAATCCCATTAGGTAAACATCATAGTAATAATTGTTTCAGGCAAGATCCACCCACAAATGCTAAAATCAGTGGGCAAAAGTTTACAGAGAGACAGGATACTCACAGAGCATGAAAGTATCACCTCCAGGATATTTACTAATTGCAAAAGGAAATCTTAGAACTTTACAGCAGAGAAACTCAACAGGTACAACCTTGACCAAGTGATCAAGGTTAGCATCACCAATAAGACATAGGGAAATCCTGTAACCCCTGATAAGATGCCATGAGAATGCAACATCACTTTTGCACTGTTCTTGCCAAAGATTCATAAGCTCAACCTAATCCGAGAAAACACCAGACTAACCCAAATGAAAAGACATAACTCACTGCTACTCATCAATCAGAGGCCGTGAAAAATCAAGGAATGTGGAGAAATTGTCACAGACTGGAGGAGACTAAGAGACAATACATCTAATTGCTATGTGGGTTCTTAGAGTGGATTTGGGAACAGAAAAAGGATGTGAGTGGGAAAAACTGGTGAAACTTGAATAAGGTCTGCAGTTGAGTTAACAGAATTGCTCCAGCATGAATTTCCTGGGATTGGAGATTGATACTTGTACAATGGTAGGTAACTTGCTAACATTGGGGGCAGCCAGATAAAGGGTATATGGGAACTCTCTGTACTATTTCTGCAGTTTTTTCTGAAAGTCCAAAATTACTGCAAAATTGAAAATTAGGGTGAGTTAGTTCTTATCATAGAGATGTTATATGGATTGAACACACGTAAAGCCCATAGTGCAGCGCTTGATAAGCATCCTATAAGTGATGGTGACTATGACTGCTAGCCCCGTTACATCTGTTATCAAACACTTGCTCACATAGCACCAGCGTGTTCATCGCTGCCTGGTGGCTTTTGCTGTCTCTTGCCCTCAGCAGTGACTTCTCTGTTTGGGACTGAGTAAACAGGATTCCTCAGATCAGTCCTAAAAACCAAGAGTTTAACCAAAAGCAAACTGTGACTCTGGCTGCCTGTATCACTCCAATTATGAAATAGAAACCAGAAGCTCCCGAGTGCTAGATGCAATACATTAGCAAACAGTCCCGGCCCTGCCTCCCCCAGAAGCAGATGGTATTATTTATTTGCACAGGTCTACAAGGAGTAAGAAGAAAGCATCCACCCTCAGACAGACCTGCCAAAGTCTCAAAGGCAAAGGGGCCACTTGCGGTTTCACCCTGGATCATGTTCTACCCTAAACCAGTGTTTTCCAAACTTCTGATCAGGCAAAATATTTTGAAACATCTCCCCCAATATTGATATATTTACTCACAAATCATATACGTATTCTACTCTATTAGCATATTCTCTGAATGGTGAAGCAGATGCAAGAAAAAGCGTAAGAAGAAGTGATAAATAAAGAATATTTTGGAAACAATGATTCGATGACATCAGAAAATCTTTTTACTCTCATTAAACCATTATTACTGTTTGAATATTGAAAACAATGGGACTCAATAGCCTTCGTTCTTTTTAAATTCTTGGCTTATAATCATATGGTAGATTTTCTAATCAATTATTGATTTTAATGGCTGTCATAAATGGAAAAATAACTTCATAAAGATATGTCTTTCAACTGGAAGAAGGGTTTCACTTGCTGTAGTTGATTTCTAAAATGCTTTCCAGCCTTTCCATCCCATACAGTTTTGCAAAAGTTTTAGTTGAAATCTGTCTGCTTCCTTCTGTCTTCCCTGAGGTTAAGCTATTGTTCTTGAAAATGGATTCAAGAGTGTTGAATGTTTATGCTTTTAACCCATGAGTTTAAAATCCCCTGACATGTTAGGTTGCGATGATTTTTTTCATAATTTACTCAACATTTATTGACTTACGGCTGTACTGGGTCTTCACTGCTGCACGCAGGCTTCCTCTAGTTGTGGCAAGTGGAGGCTCTTCTCGAGTTGTGCTGCGTGGGCGTCTCATTGCAACGGCTCTGTTGTGGAGTATGGGCTCTAGGCACACAGGCTTTGGTAAATGTAGCACACAGGCTCAGTTGTTGCAGCACAGGGGCTTGAGGGTTCTAGAACAAGGGCTCGGTAGTTGTGGCATGTGGCCCCACAGGATCCTCCCAGACCAGGGATCAAACCTGTGACCCCTGCCCTGGCAGCTGGACTCCCAACCACTGGACCACCAGAGAAGCCCTAGGTTGTTTTGCTTCGTTATACACAATGGGATGATTTTAAATTATATTAGAGAATGCCATTTCCAAGTCTTTACATTGTGTACAGTTTTGAGCATCTATATAGGTAATTTACATAATGTTGACCCATGTAAAAATATCAACAGTAATCCCTGAACAAGAATCTTCCCAAGCATTTGTTTTCAAAATAATCTCTCTCTAGTCCAGTTTTCCTTTGAAAAGCAATCCTTTTCTCTCTCATTTTTAAGTGCCACCTTCACCCTGAAGGCCCTGAATAAGTGTGTGGCTGACCCAATGCCTGGAGTGGGAGGAATATGAACTCTGCCCTCCTCCTCTGCTTGCATGATTCTCGCCATCTTCTCCCCAAGGCATCTCTTCAGCCACTTGGCCATTGCCTTTTGGGAAAGGCTGGTTCAATTGCAACTGGAGTGGCCACAGAGCCCCCATCTGGTCCTCCTCCAGCTGTGTCCTCTCCCTGGGGGAGGAGTCAGCGAGGTGAAGGGGATGCGCCCACCGAGAATCCACATACCATCTCCCAGACCACAACTCTGGACCCTAGAATTTCCTTCCAGGGCTGTTTGAGCTTCCTCCCCAGGGCCATCCTCCCACGAGCAGATTGCATCAGCAAGGTCCACATGTTGCAGCCCCAGAGAAAGCCAAGCACAGGGGTCAGGACAGAGCTGGCACATAGGTGCTGGCATGTGCCAACGTGTGCATGGAGCTCCTCATAGTAGAAGGAGGTAGGGGTAGAAGGAAAAGGGAGGTAGGCTATAGGCTGGGTGAAATTCCAGCCAGAACATGGAGAAGTTCAAGAATTCTAAGTCTGAACCTGGCAATCCAAGTCATCATGACAGTGTATTTGTAAAAGTAGGAGACTTGATAAAGCTTTATTTAACATTTGAATATTTGGGCATATGGAAGTGGGCCTCCATTTGTACAATTGCCCTGGGTCCCACAGATTGATAAGGGCAGTTGATCAGGGCAATTTGGTATCATTCAGCTGCCTCTTCTACACAGGCAGCCACTTCAGAAGGCCATTCAGTGAGATTCCTCATCAAATGCCATCCATTATCGGGTGCTCTCTCTTGAGCTCTTATTGCCAGCGGGCCCTAGGAGGCTGCCAGCCTGCAACAGGACAGGCTGTTCTCCCAGCTTGAGACCACAGTGTCCATCATTAATGGCAGACTGGCATGAATCTGAAAGTCCGAACCTACCAACATGAGATGATTCACCGTGGGGGACTGGGAAAGAGAAAAGTTTTCAGTTCCACCCCGGACCTAAAAACCCATTTAAAGGGCTGCTGTAATCAACTCCACTGTCAATGTGAAAGATATTTCAAAAAATATAGAGTAAAATGAACAGTTGTCCAAGAATAGAGAGAGTGCACAAATAATTTCTAAGTAGCGTTTGTTAATTTCTAAGTGAAAGTCAAAGTTGCTCAGTCCTGTCTGACTCTTTGCAACCCCATGGACTGTATATATAGGCCATGGAATTTTCCAGGCCAGAATACTGGAGTAGGTAGCCTTTCCCTTCTCCAGGGGATCTTCCCAACCCAGGGATCGAACCCAGGTCTCTCTGCATACCAGCTGAGCCACAAGGGAAGCCCCTAATGTCTAAGTAATGTTAGTTAATCGACTTACCTTCAACACATGACAGAGGTAAGTGAATGAATGAAAGTGTGTTGCTTCCAGCCTCTCAACTTTGGAAAACTCCAGTTCTTCCCTCTGCAGTTCTCAAATCCCTAAGGGACCCAAGACTATTTAACCTACAGTCTGAGGGGGCATCATTGCCAACTGGAATATTCAGTATTAGTAGAGCTGAATGCCTTTCTTATTATTTTAGATAAAAATTATACTTAGAAATAGTTCTTCTGTTGTCCTCTTCAATTCCAATGGTTAATCTGACCTACTTCACATTGGAGACCCTGCCCTACCTAGATCATGAATTCCAATTAGAGGAGTTAAAAGCCTTAGAGCAGGTTATCTGCTGAAACAGATGCCAAGCAACCAAGGCTTCTCCAAATTAAAAGGAGAAAACTCAGTAATACATTTTAGTTACCTCACTGGAGAGAAAGTTCAAGAATTTCACCTCCTGCTAATGAATATGGAGAAAGGGAACAGGGCTCCAGCAGAAAGAGGAATTACTGAGAAGTCAGAAGACCAGCACCTAGTTCAGCCTCTACCCAACCATGTGATTGCCTCAGTTTCCCCATTTGTAAAATCAGAGGGTCAGCCTTCATGCTTGCAAGTTGAAAAGCTTAGATATGCATCAAATTAAGGGCTGCACATCAAATGATTGTAGGGCCAAGCAGAAAAGATACACAAATGAAGAAGCCCAGGAGTGACACCACAGGGGGTGGCAGAAACCATGGTGAACGGAAGAGAAAAGGTCAGCTCCATCAGCTGCCACCATTTAGGCAGGAATAGAAGCCGATTATTGACAGATGTTCCAATTATTTGGGGAGAAACAGAAATCCAGATCTTAGAGAAGTTTTTCGTATCATTCATGATGCCATCCAATTTTTAAAAACAATTTTTGGTAACACTGGACAAACAAAATCCACCCTGTTTTAGAACACGGTCACACGTAACTACAATTCAACTTCACTGGCAGCATTGATTGGAAAGACTTTATGTTGCCCTGTCCTCATGGCCTTAATGTTTACTTCTGCAAAAGATGTTTATTCGCCTGGGAAGTGGCTCCCTAACAGAAACATTTGTTTTAACTGTTGTGGCAAATCATCCATTTGCTAGAAGACCAAGAAGAACAGCCAAACTTTTTTCCCCTACAAGAGAGGCCAATTTATAAAAGCATTTGCAGATTTGTTTGTTTGTCTCTGTAAGAGGGGCCAAAGTTGTCTTGGCATACAATGATGCCCGCTTGAACAGTTGGGATGCAAGTTTATAATCCGGCACTGCAAATTCAGCACCTGATAAGGGAGACTTTGATAATCTTGGTAAAATTTACACTCAGTCCTACACACAACTGTCCATGTGAAGACCCATTCTTCTTCCTTCCTCATTCACTTGTCCATTCATTTATCTGAGCCTGCTTTGTGGCTGATATTGACCTATTTTTTTTTATAATGAATATCAAGTTAATTTCTATCCTCCTTGCTTCACACCATTTCATGCAAATGATCCCTGCCTAAATGCACATTTCAAAGGGGACTCGTTTTATTTGATCCTTCAATCTTAACTTTGCCCTCTAAGCATGCCAAAGATACCTTGAGCCTTGATTTTTAATATAACTGTACAAAAAATTATGGGAAAATAGAATCCAAATGATGGACTAGATATTTTTTATATAATTAGGCAGGAATTAATTTTTCAAAATAATTGTCTAGAGGTGATTCAGTTTCACATCCTCTTTAAATATGTATTTTTCAGCGTTCTATGGCTTGAAGGAATGATTTTAAATTAGTGTATAGAATAGGCTCTGAATCATAAAATAAAAACACTAGCAGTGAAGCTCTGTCATCTTGGTGGCAAAACTATTTTGTCTAAATGATATTCTGCCTTCCTGTTAAATCTACTTTCTTCCCCTCTCCTCCACTGTCTAAATAATTTTATCAGTGGAAAGACAGAGGATTGGGACTTCCCTGGTGGTCCAATGGTTAAGACTCTGCACTTCCCCTGCAGGGGCAGGGGTTAAATCCCCAGTGGGGGAACTAGGATCTCGCATGCTGTGCAGCATGGGGGTAAAAAGAAAGATAAGAGGATTGTTGGAATAACTGCCACTTAGAGATGTCCTGGCTGGAGAAATTCTAAGATGGGTCCCATGATCTCGACCCTGGTGTTAATGCCCTGTAGAATTCCATCCCCTGCAGGGGCAGCGGCCCTGTGACTTCCTCTGAGCCAGTAGACTTTGGCAAAGGTGGTGGAACGTCTCTCCCTTAATTACATTACATTAAATGGCAAAGGTGAAGGGAGTTACTCCTATGATTTTATATATACACATATAATTTATATAAATGTAAATATTTTATATACATATATAAAACTTCACAGGAATTTTTTATATAAAATATGTATATAAAGATTTTACACGTGTGTGTGAGAGAGAACCCTGTTGCTAGCACGATCTAGAGGAGAGAGAGAGTCTAGCCTTGAAGCAAACAGTTCTACCTGTGTGAGCTCTCCATGGTGAGTATGACCTCCTCAGAGTGAGTGCAAATGGTACTGACCCACGTCCTTGCACTTTTTCGTCTATAGAAATTGTTAAGAGGCCGGGGCTTCCTTGGTGGCTCAGACAGTAAAGAATCTGCCTGCAGTGCAGGAGACCCAGGTTCGATCCCTGGGTGGGGAAGATTCCCTGGAGAAGGGAATGGCTACCCACTCTCTTGCCTGGAGAATTCCATGGACAGAGGAGCCTGCTGGGCTCCACCCATGGGGTCGCAAAGAGTCAGACACAACTGAAGCGACTTAGCATGTGCAAGAGGCCAGATGAGAAATTCAGGAAGGCTTTATGCTGTAGCACAAGACAGGGAGAACTAGTAACAGGGAACCCTGCTGGCCCTGGCAGAAGGCAGGCTGGTCCCTTAAATAAGGTTAAGAGGGTGGAGCAGGTCAGTGGGCAGGGCAATGGGCGTGGCTTAGGTGGCCCGCCCCTTGCTGGTGCTGTGTGCAGGCACATGTAGGACCCTGCTTTTGCTTCTGCAATCTCAGAAGTGGGGGTTGGTTGGTGGCTTTTTTGTATCTTGTTGCATATAATTTGCCCCAGTGGACAGAGGTATGGTTATTTATAGCCGCTTTCAATTCGTTCAGTTCAGTCGCTCAGTCGAGTCCAACTCTCTGCGACCCCATGAACTGCAGCACGCCAGGTCTCCCTGTCCATGACTAACTCCTGGAGTTCACTCAGACTCACGTCCATAGAGTCAGTGATGCCATCCAACCATCTCATCCTCTGTCATCCCCTTCTCCTGCCCCCAACCCCTCCCAGCATCAGAGTCTTTTCCAATGAGTCAACTCTTCGCATGAGGTGGCCAAAGTATTGGAGTTTCAGCTTTAGCATCATTCCTTCCAAAGAACACCCAGGAGAGATCTCCTTCAGAATGGACTGGTTGGATCTCCTTACAGTCCAAGGGACTCTCAAGAGTCTTCTCCAACACCACAGTTCAAAAGCATCAATTCTTTGGCACTCAGCCTTCTTCACAGTCCAACTCTCACATCCATACATGACCACTGGAAAAACCATAGCCTTGACTAGACAGACCTTTGTTGGCAAAGTAATGTCTCTGCTTTTTAATATGCTGTCTAGGTTGGTCATAACTTTCCTTCCAAGCAGTAAGCGTCTTTTAATTTCATGGCTGCAGTCACCATCTGCAGTGATTTTGGAGCCCCCAGAAATAAAGTCTGACACTGTTTCCACTGTTTCCCCATCTATTTCCCATGGAGTGATGGGACCGGATGCCATGATCTTCGTTTTCTGAATGTTGAGCTTTAAGCCAACTTTTTCACTCTCCTCTTTCACTTTCATCAAGAGGCTCTTTAGTTCCTCTTCACTTTCTGCCATAAGGGTGTTGTCAGCTGCATATCTGAGGTGATTGATATTTCTCCTGGCAATCTTGATTCCAGCTTGTGCTTCTTCCAGCCCAGCGTTTCTCATGATGTACTCGGCACAGAAGTTAAATATGCAGGGTGACAATACGCAGCCTTGACGTACTCCTTTTCCTATTTGGAACCAGTCTGTTGTTCCATGTCCAGTTTTAACTGTTGCTTCCTGACCTGCATATAGGTTTCTCAAGAGACAGGTCACGTGGTCTGGTATTCCCATCTCTCTCAGAATTTTCCACAGTTTATTGTGATCCACACAGTCAAAGGCTTTGGCATAGTCAATAAAGCAGAAATAGATATTCTTCTGGAACTCTCTTGCTTTTTCAATGATCCACCAAATGTTGGCAATTTGATCTCTGGTTCCTCTGCCTTTTCTAAAGCCAGTCTGAACATCTGGAAGTTCACAGTTCATGAATTGCTGAAGCCTGGTTTGGAGAATTTTAAGCATCACTTTACTACTGTGTGAGATGTGTGCAATTGTGTGGTAGTTTGAGCATTCTTTGGCATTGCGTTTCTTTGAGATTAGAATGAAAATTGACCTTTTCCAGTCCTGTGGCTGCTGCTGAGTTTTCCAAATTTGCTGGCATATTGAGTGCAGCACTTTCACAGCATCATCTTTCAAGATTTGAAATAGCTCAACTGGAATTCTATCACCTCCACTAGCTTTGTTCATAGTGATACTTCCTGAGGCCCACTTGACTTCACATTCCAGGATGTCTGGTTCTAGGTGAGTGATCACACCACCATGATTATCTGTGTTCTGAAGATCTTTTTTGTACAGTTCTTCTGTGTATTCTTGCCATCTCTTCTTAATATCTTCTGCTTTTGTTAGGTCCATACAATTTCTGTCCTTTATTGAGCCCATCTTTGCATGAAATATTCCCTTGGTATCTCTAATTTTCTTGACGAGATCTCTAGTCTTTCCCATTCTGTTTTCCTCTATTTCTTTGCACTGATCGCTGAGGAAGGCTTTCTTATCTCTTCTTGCTATTCTCTGGAACTCTGCATTCAGATGTTTATATATTTTCTTTTCTCCTTTGCTTTTGGCTTCTCTTCTTTTCACAGCTATTTGTGAGGCCTCCCCAAACAGCCATTTTGCTTTTTTGCATTTCTTTTCCATGGGGATGGTCTTGATCTCTGTCTCCTGTACAATGTCATGAACCTCCGTCCATAGTTCATCAGGCACTCTATCTGTCAGATCTAGGCCCTTACATCTATTTCTCACTTCCACTGTATAATCGTGAGGGATTTGATTTAGCCCCTTTAGTTTCTTTGCATTCTGTTGCTGGAGGAGAGGGTTGTCCAGGTGCAAACACTGCAGCAGAGAGTCCCAGGTCCTTGGTCTCAGCCTGTCTCATGAACTCTGTAGGATGGATGTGATCTCTCCATGGTGAACTGAACCCCTTACGATGAGGACCACGTGGCAGGAAACTGCAGGCGGCCTCCGGGATCTGATGGTGGCCTCCAGTTGGTGGCTTTTAAAGAGCTGGGGCCTGTCATGCAACCACAGGGAAATGAATTGTGCCACCAACTTGAAGGAGGTTGAGAGTAAGTCCTTTCCCAAGTTGTTAAGCCTGTGGGTGAAAACGGTGCCTGGCTAGACCCTGACTGTGGCCCAGTGAGATGTGTGTAGAGGACTCAGTAAAACTGAGCCTGGACTCCTGACCCACAGAAACTGAGCTAGTAAGTGTATGTTGTTTTAAGCCACGTAGTTCGTGATCATTGGGGCTGTACAGCAATAGAAAACTAATAAAACTGATTTGTGAGGACTTTTGCAAATCTTTCAAGTCAAAAAAACTTTAATGCTGAGAAAGACTGTAGTCCAACCCCTTCATTTTACAGAGGAGCCCTGGAAATCAGAAATGGGGGCAGACACACAGCACACAGTGATAAAACCAGGAATCCTACCTCCTGGGAAGTGCATTTTATCCAAAAATTTCATACCTAAAAACAGAATAAGGATAGCTAGCATTGTGTTATGTGATTTGCATAGATCATTTTTCCCTAAAATAATTCCTTTTTTAAAAAATGACCATTTTACAATTTGTTTTTAATTCATTGCTGGATCATATGGTAGTTCTGTTTTTTTTTTAATTTTTAAGGACCCAACATACTGTTTTCCATAGTGCTTGCACCAGTTTACATCATTTCCACTAAGAGTGCACAAGAGTGCACAATTGATTCACATCCTCGCCAACACTTACAATTGCTTGTCTTTTTGATAACAGCCTTTCTAAAAAGTATGAGGTGACAGTTCATTGGTTTTGATTTGCATCTCCCTGACGACGAGTGATGAGCATTCTTTCATGTGCCTTCTGGCCATCTGAAATCTTCTTTGGAAAAATGTCTATTCCAATCTTCTGCCCATTTTTTAATCAAATTGTTAGATTTTTTGCTTAACATATTTTGGTTATTAGCACCTTATTGGATACATGATTTACAATTATTTTTCTTCCATTCATATGTTGCCATTTAAGTAGGGGTTCCAGTTTCATTCTTTTACATGTGGCTGTCCAGTTTTCCCAACACTATTTTATTATAGAGAATATCCTTTCCCCATTGTATATTCTTGGCTCCTTTGCTGTAAATTAATTGATCATATATCCATGGATTTATTTCTGGGCTTTCTATCTGTTCTATTGATCTATGCCTAATTGCTTTGGCTATGACCTCCAATGGGCTTCCCTGATGGCTCTGTGGTAAAGAATCTGCCAGCTAACAGGAGACACAGGTTTGATCCTTGGGTCGGGAAGAACTCCTGGAGAAGGAAATGGCAAGCCACTGCAGTATTCTTGCCTGGGAAATCCCATGGACAGAGGGAACCTGGCAGGCTGCAGTCCATGAGGTCGCAAAAGAGTCAGACATGATTTAGAGATTAAACAACAGCAACAGCAATGACCTCTAGTACTATTGGATAAAAGTGGCAAGAGTGGGTGTCCTTGTCTTGTTCCTGATTTTAGAGAGATAGGTTTCACCTTTTCACCATTGAATTTGATGCTAGCTGTGAGCTTATTATATATAGCCTTTATCATATCACATCATTACATTTCTTCTATATCCACATTATTGCGAGTTTTCTTTTTACCATAAATGGATGTTGAATTTTGACAAATGCTTTTTCTGCATCTACTGAGTGATCATATGGTTTTTATCCTTGATTTTGTTAATGTGGTGTATCACATTGACTGATTTGTGGTTGTTAAACCATCTTTGGATCCCTGGAGTAAATCCCACTTGATCATGGTTATGATGCTTTTAATGTATTGTCGAATTCAATTTGCTAATATTTTGTTAAAGATTTTGCAACTAAGTTTATCAGGAATATTGGCCTGTAATTTTCTTTTTTCTTTTTTTGTACCATCCTTGTCTGGCTTTGTTATCAGGGTAATTCTGGACTTTTAAAATGTATTTAGGGGAGTTCTCTCCTCTTCTGTTTTTTGGAAGAGTTTGAAAAGGATTGGTATCAATTCTTCTTTGACTGTTTAGTAGAATTCACCATCTGGTCCTCGACTTTTGTTTGTTCAGAGGTTTTTGATTACTGATCCAGTCTCCTTGCTAGTAATCAGTCTGTTCAGATTTTCCATTTCATCATGATTCAGTCTCGGTAGGTTGTATGTTTCTAGGAATTTATCCATTTCTTTTAGGTTGTCCAATGTGTTGGCATGTAATTTTCATAGTAGTCTCCTATGATCTTTTGTGTTTCTGTGGTATCAGTTGTAACATTTTTCATTACAGCTTTTATTTATTTGAGCCTTTTCTACCCATTCCAGTATTCTTGCCTGGAGAATTCCATGCAGAGGAGCCTGGCGCTCTTTCTTGGTAAGTCTACCCAAAGCTTTGTCAGTTTACCTTTTGTTTATTCTTTTGATCATACATAAATACTGTCACTCATATTATTTATGACATCTCATAAATTACATTTCTCATACATATAGATTCACCTTCTTCTTAAATACTCTCAAATATGGATACACCAGGGCACTTAGCCATTTCTCTTCGGTTGCCTTTTGCTTCCATCTGCTTACTCTTAACTGAATCAAGGTTCAGTTAAATTTTTTTGTACATGCTCACTGTAGACGACCTTAACCTGTGTCTCTGGTGAGAAGACAGATTATAGAATTCTTGGGTTACTCTTTACGTTTTAATTAATAGCTCCAAATTTTTCTCTTAAGTGGTCACACCAATTTGAACTTACAAGAATATTACACAAGGGAAATCACGCACATAAAACTCAATAACCCATTGTCAAGCGTTGAATGTGGCAGAGACTGCCGTCACTCAGTATGTCTTCCTGCCTTAGTAATAGAATACAACTGATCCTTGAACAACGTGGGTTTGAACTGCAATGGGTCCCCTTATACACGGACTTTTTCCAATAAATAGCATATTACAGTACCATACAATCCGGTTGGTTGAATCTACAGATACGGACAACCCACTGTAAAGTTATATTTGGATTTTTGACTGCTGCTAGGTCAGCATGCCTAACCCTCACATTATTCAAAGGCCAACTGTATTTAGCTCGACACTATCTATCTGCCTAAATAAAAAATAAAATCCACATTTTCCAAACTTCCATGGAGCTAGACATCATTATATCATTAAATTCTGGTCAATAGAATGTGAAGGAGGTGATGTGTTCAGTTTCTGTACAGATCCTTTAGGAGAAAAGAATGAGCCCTACAGCTCTTTCCCCTCTTCCTGCTGACTGGAATGCAGATGTGATTACTGGCACTAGAGCAGCCATCTTAGACTATAAAACAGAAGCCACTTGTCAATGGAAAAGCAAAAAAAAACAGAAGGACCCTGGGTCCCATGAGTGTGGAGCTATCAAACCAGACATCCACTGCCTACCCAGACTTTTAAGCAAGAGAAAGAGAAGCGTATTGAATAAAAGCCACTTTGGGGGAATGTCTTTCTGTCACAACAGCCAAAACAATGCAATTATTAAATTCTAAAAGAAAATTAGCTGGTAAAAGAAGATTCCAACTGGGGGGATTATAAAAATATTATTTTACTTGATCTTCCCAGTAATTCTACAAGGAGGAAATTTTGTATATGGGTATTTAATTGCCATTACTGTTGTAGATTGTTAAAAACGCTTATAGTACAACTATTTTTTTTTCCCCTTGAGACTTTTCTACACTGTTGGAGAGGGAAGGCCAAGGGATTCAGCTCCGTTGAAGGAACCAGGAAGAAATGTTGTCCAAACCAACTGGGGTTTTGGCAATGAATCTGCATTTGTTCACCAGTATAGCTTTTGTTTAGATTCCACTGTTTTGAAAAATTAAGTGGTTGAGTATTTTAAATTTTTTCCTAATCCAAGTGTAACGAATGACCTTTCCTCTCCTTAGGTCACTAAAAAGAATTTTCTTGTGTTTGTGGCTAATTCCTTCATGGCAGAGGCCCAAATAAGGGGACAGGGGGACACTTAGGTCAAAACTAAACATGAGATGAGAGCAGGATCCTGGATTTCCTGCGGCTCATTCCATTTTCAGTCATCCATACTGCTATACATGTGTTTGAGTGGTTTTCTGTGTACAGAATAAGCTGTACACAAATGCTAGGAAATAATTTTGAATTACTAAAGTTACAACTTACCAAACCTAGTTTCTCTCCCTTGGGTTTTTAAGTTTCCTTTTTCAAATCTATTGCGCTAAGAACAAAATAACAAAATTCAGCCAGTGTTTTTAAGGAAGTCATGGATTAATATTTGGTCGCACTTAAAACGTAACTAATTAAATGCCTTAAAACACTAGAAATTGCATTTCTAAATTTGATATCCTGGATTTTCTTTGCAAGTACTTTAACTGTTCAATATTTCTACTTCTCAGTCCATTCTTTTTTTTTTTTTTTAAAGAGAGAGTGACTCTATTTTATTATTTATTTATGTATGGCCATGCTTGGTCTTCGAGGCTGTGTGCAGGTTTTCCCTAGTTTCAGGGCGCAGGGGCTATTCTTCATTGCTCTGCACAGACTTCTCATTGCAGTGGCTTCTCTTGTTGCAGAGTAAGAGCTCTAGAGCCCGGGCTCAGCAGCTGTGGCACACGGGCTTTGTTGTACCGCAGCATATGGGATCTTCCCAGATCAGAGATCAAACCTCCCCAGCACTGGCAGGCAGATTCTTAAACCCTGGACCACCAGAGAAGTTCCCAACCAGTTTTTATAAATCTAATAGATCCCACTTATATAGAAAACCTTAAATTCTCTTAAGTGTTCTAAATGATTACTGATAAACTTAGTACGACTTTGACTTACAAATTTCACATTTAAGCAGTGCTTCAATTACATTAAAAATGATAATTAACAAGTCTGACCAACATCCTACTCTGATGGGTCCAAGTCGCTTAAACATGAGTCTCTTAAAGTATGTAAACTGTTAAATATGGACAATTCCCTTCTTAACAAAAAATATTAATATAATGATTTTGACTTTGTTGAGTATTTCCACATTTATTTCTGAATCTTAGTTAAAATATGCTTCCTGATAAAACTGCTTTCCCATTTCAGCTATTTCTATAATTCACTCTAAATGTTCCCGGAGTTTAAAGATGAAGAACTAAAGAACCTCTTGATGAAAGTGGAACAGGAGAGTGACAAAGTTGGCTTAAAACTCAACATTCAAAAAACTAATATCATGGCATCTGGTCCCATCAGTTCATGGCAAATAGATGGGGAAACAATGGAAATAGTGACAGACTTTACTTTGGGGGGCTCCAAAATCACTGCAGATGGTGACTGCAGCCATGAAAGTAAAAGACGCTTATTCTTTGGAAGAAAGTTATGACCAACCTAGACAGCATATTAAAAAGCAGAGACATTACTTTGCCAACAAAGGTCCATCTAGTCAAAGCTATGGTAGTAGTCATGTATGGATGTGAGAGTTGGACTATAAAGAAAGCTGAGCACTGAAGAATTGATGCTTTTGAATTGTGGTGTTGAAGACTCTTGAGAGTCCCTTGGACAGCAAGGAGATTCAACCAGTCCATCCTAAAGGAAATCAGTCCTGAATATTCATTGGAAGGACTGATGCTGAAGCTGAAACTCCAATACTTTGGCCACCTGGTGTGAAGAACTGACTCATTTGAAAAGACCATGATGCTGGGAAAGATTGAGGGCAGGATGAGAAGGGGACGACAGAAGATGAGATGGCTGGATGGCATCACCGACTCAATGGACATGAATCTGAGTAAACTCCAGGAGCTGGTGATGGACACGGAGGCCTGGCGTGCTGCAGTCCATGGAGTCACAAAAAGTCAGACATGACTGAGCAACTGAACTGAACTGAACTGAACTGTTCCTGGAGTTTAAAGATACTTAGCTGAGATTGTTTCCAACTAGACTTCCTCACTTGGGGTGCATGGCAGAATTCAGGGTGGTCTGTAAAGTTGGATGTTAAAAAAAGTATCTTTATATTCACCAACCTCCAAGTGAAAATAAACATTCCCTTCAAATGTGAATGTGGCAACAAACCATAACAGATAAACAGGACCTCAACTGTGTTACCAGCAGAAATCACGGGGATTTTCATTTCACATTATGGCTGTTAACAAACATCTTGAAATATCTTTTATATTCAGCATTACTTCAAAATTATGAAATTTAAAGGCCTTCTCCTTTATTAATGTATTAGTAAAGGAACTCACATGACTATGTCACAATATTTTAATATTTTTATGGAGGTATGTGCTCAGTGGCTCAGTAGTGTCCAACTGTTTGTGACCCCATGGGACTGTAGCCTGCCAGGCTCCTCTGTTCATGGAATTTTCCAGGCAAGAATACTGGAGTGGGTTGCCATTTCCTCCTTCAGGAGATCTTCCAGACCCAGAGATTGAACCCAAGTCTCATGCGTCTCCTGCATGGGCAGATGGATACTTTACCACTTTACCATGTCACCTCTTTGGGAACATTTTAAGGGTTTAATTTTATCATTTTTGATGTATAGATACACAGATAGAGATATACCGTGAAGCCATCAACACAATCCACAAACTGGACTTTTCTTTTTGTGTGTGTTTGCCACATGGCATGCAGGGTCTTAGATCCCTGACTAGGGACTGAACTCAATCCCCTGCATTGGGAGTGCAGAATCTTAACCACTGGGCTGCCAATGAACTCCCCCCACACTGGACTTTCTCATCATATCCTCGACAGTTTCTTTGAGCTCTTGTGTAATCCATCCTTCCTTCCACACCCACCCACAGGTGACCATTGCTTTGCTTTTTGTCACTGTATATTAGTTTGTCTTTTTGAGAATTTTATATAATTGGAATCATGCGTTGTGTCTTTATCGAGTGAATGAGGGTCTGGCACTTTCCTTCAGCATAATGATGTTGATATTCATCTATGTTGTGTGTGTACATTTCTTTTATTGCTGAGTAGTAGTCCACTGCATGGATATACCACAATCTGTTTATTCATTTACCTGCTAATGAATAGTTTCACTGTCTCCAATTCTTAGCAATTACAAATAAACTTGCTATCAACATTCACATACAAATCTTTGTGTGGATTTGTGTTTTCCTTTCTCTTGGGTGTTAGATGGCTGGGTCACATGACTGGGAGATGTTTTACTTGTTGAGAAACTGCCAAACAGTTTTCCAAAGTGGTTGTACCATTTTACATTCCTGCTGCTGCTGCTAAGTCACTTCAGTCGTGTCCGACTCCGTGCGACCCCATAGACGGCAGCCCACCAGGCTCCCCCGTCTCTGGGATTCTCCAGGCAAGAACACTGGAGTGGGTTGCCATTTCCTTCTCCAATGCATGAAAGTGAAAAGTGAAAGGGAAGTCGCTCAGTCGTGTCCAACTCTTAGCGATCCCATGAACTGCAGCCTACCAGGCTCCTTCATTCCTAATAGCCATGTATAAGAGTTTAGCTTCTCTATATCCTTGGTATAGTCAGTCTTTTTAATTTTAGCCAACCTAATGAATACATAGTGGCGATATTTCATATATATTTTTTAATTTATGTTTCCATGATGATTGATGATGTTGAGCATATATTCTGTGCCTATTGGCTATTAATGTACCTTCTCTGAAGTGTTTGTTCAGAAGTTGTACCCATTTTTTAAATTGTTTTGGAAAAGTTATTGAGTTATTCAAGTTCTTCATATATTGTTATATTTCCCATATATTTTTATGTCTGTCTGATAGAAGTATTATATTTTTTCCATTCTATAGCTTGCTTTTGCTCTTCATTTTCTCGGTTTTGTCTTTTGAAGAACAACAGGTTTTATACTTTGATGTAGCTCAGTCTACTGATGTTCATGGTCGGTATTTTTTTTCAGTGTTCTAAGAAATGTTTGCCGACCTCAGATTTACAATGATTTTCTCCCTGTGTTGTCTTTTGGAAGATTTACGGTTCTAAGCTTTCCTTTTAGGGCTCTAATCCACTTTGGGTTAATTTTTTTTGTTTTTCATTTTGGGTTAATTTTTGTGAACAATGTGAGGTAACCTTTTTCTTATCAGTAAGAAATAAGAAATTGTTTCTTATCAGTATTCAGTTTTCTAGCACGCTATGTGCATTGTAGGCATTTCTGCATATATACAAGCATTTTTCTGAGTAAATGTCCTTAGACTTCAGCAGACTGCCAAAGAGGTCCCTGGCAGATATTCTAGAGATTCCAGCAGA
This sequence comes from Capricornis sumatraensis, assembly GCF_032405125.1. Lineage (NCBI taxonomy): Eukaryota > Metazoa > Chordata > Mammalia > Artiodactyla > Bovidae > Capricornis > Capricornis sumatraensis. The sequence continues at coordinate 78,751,043 of NC_091083.1, forward strand.
GTGAGAGATAAGGAACTGCAGACTTTCAGGGAAAATACTCTTGATGTGCTTGTAGGAATCCATCAAGCCAGCCCACCCAGTACGGGGCACCCTTTTTCAGCACGATGATATTGCATAATAACCATAGATCTGGTCCACAGTGTTGACTGGGGCCTTATTAGACATGTGGATGGAATGCCCCAACCCACATCAGGAAGCGTTAGGTTGATGATTTTGTAATTTCAAGGAGGATTGCTCACAGCCCCTGGTCTACTCATGGAAGCTGTCACCACCTCTTGTGTGATCACTTGATTGAGCTTCACATGTTTTTGTCCTCAGGACACATCCAAGTCGTCCTGTTTAGGCAGGGTGGCCATCTGTCCCAGTTTGCCTGGAACAGTCCTGGTTTATGCTATAATTGATTTGATTTTTAAAAATCTTTAGGCCTTGCTGCACAGCCAGGGATCAAACCTGTGCCCCTACATTGGCAGGTTGGAGTCTTAACCACTGGACCCATCAGGGAAGTCCTGATGTTTTGCTTCCATTTTTTTTTTAATTGAAACATAGTTGATTTACAATGTTGTGCCAGTTTCTAGTGTACAGCAGAGTGATTCAGTTGTGTATATTCTTTTTCATATTCTTTTCCACTATGGTTTATTACAGGACGTTGAATGCAGTTCCTCGTGCTACACAGTAGGACCTTGTCTATCCATCTTGCATATACTAGTTTGCATCTGCTAATCCCAAACATGCTTTATTACAAATAGTGCCCATTTCACTCTCTCCTGTAACAGTATCAGAAAGCGTTCTGATTTGTTCAAATAATTCTGTTAGTTTCTATCTTACATGCTCTGAGTATCATGAACCCAGCGAAGCACTTTGAAATCCATGGCTTCCAATCTTGACTCTGCACAGCTCTGGGTACTTCTTCAAGACCCTTTACAAGTACCCACAGGAGAAAGGTGCAAGGCACGTGGCTGGGATTTTACAACTCTGTTTTCCATATGGAGATTCTATGTATGCTTGTGTGGCTTGTGGGAACCTAGATCCCCAATCAGGGACTGAACCCCAGGCCCTCAGCAGCAAAAGCAAGGAGTCCTAACCACTGATTGCCATGCATTTTTTTTTTCTTTTAAATTCGTGTTAAAAACATGAAATGCTTCAAAGATTTGCACATCATCTTTGTCCAGGGGCCATGCTAATCTCTGTATCATTCCAATTTTAGAATACGTGCTACCACAGCAAGCACAATATGCTTACTTTTGAGTTCAAGAAAGTTTGAAAGCCACTCATATAATGGATCGCATTTTCCTCTTTGCATTGACTGCCAGGAAGCTCAGCATCTAATTCTCAGTCCGCCATTAACAAGTGCTCAGAACCTCCTAGCCTACATATTTATGCAAATCCACCCTTGAGTGTCTTTTCTTTCCCTCTCCATGTTTCCCCTTCATCTGCTTTTCTTGTTTTCTCACTCTGCTGCCACATATATGTTTTTGCATGCAACCTCAAGTCCTTTTTGGAAAAAGTCAAGGTTTAAACGAATGCATTAAAACAAAAAAGGATACTTTTTCTGTAGAGATTTTTACAGATGGGAAAGGAATGTGATTAGAATAAGGCATGATTTGGCATGGTGAGTACATATGTGTGTTTATAGGATATGTACATACACGTTGAAAGCCTTGTGAAGTTTGTTGTTTTCAGTTAAGCTGGTCTTCTGGCTTCAGAGGACATTTATACTTGGAAGATTTTAGGGGAAAAAATACTTTACTCCAGGTTAGGCATGCCTGTGGTCTACACTCCAAAGAATCTGCGTTATGCTTTAGCATTTTCAGATTTTGTCTGGGATTATTTTTCTGGTCATTATAAAATGAGGACAAATAGTTATCAAGAAGAAATCAAGGGAATGAGGGACAGGAAAGTAGTGCTCCTGCATAGGAAGGGGGCTGGATTTTAAGTGATCTTGAGTAAGAAATTGGTGCCTTAAATCTTATCTGAGTTTCCATCTCATCTGCTGTGAATCTGTGATCAAGTCCTTTTTCTCCCAAACATGGGGAGTCTCACCCTCGGCTGCACATTAGAATCAATGGGAACCTTAAAAAAAATATGCTGATGCCTCAGTCCCTCCCCCAGAGAATCTGGTTTAATTGGTCTGGGGTTAGGCCTCAACACAGGGATTTCTAAAAGCTGCCCTGGAGATTCTAATGTGCAAGCCAGGGTTGAGAACCACTGCCTTAAGAGAAGGAAAAAAATAAAATTAATAAGCACCTGCCTCCTGTTTCTCTCTCTGGGGGCCGGAGGGTGTGGCTGCGATTTCTGAGATAATGGGCCAGATTCTAGTGAAGGAGTTGAGAAGGGGAAGGTGGGTAGGAATAGATTAACCCTTTGTATTCCATTGAGTACTCTTGGTTAATAAGTGTTCATCACCATTTTGCCCACCATTTGCAGGAAGGAACACATTTCACATCCTGACCCAGTACACACACACACACACACACACACACACACACACACACACACACACACAGTCTTACTCTGCATGCAGTTCACTTGATACTTTCTATTCCAATCTACTCCATTCTTTTACTTTAGAAAAAAAAAGGCTGCTTACTGCCACTGTTTAAACAACATTCTGGGACTTTTCTGGTGGTCCAGTGATTAAGATTCTGCCTTGCAATGCAGGGGACGTGGGTCTGATCCCGGGTCAGGAACTAAGATCCTACATGCAACTACAGAGCCCAAGCACCACAGGAGAATCCACAAAGAAAGATCCCGCATAATGCAACTAAGACCCAGTGCAGCCACATAAATAAATATCTTTAAAATTAAATTAATCAGCATTCTATGAAGGCTTGTGGACCCAGATAAATTAAATACCTCTGGAGAGCATTAAGATGCTCAGTCTATAATGACTTAGAACTTTTTGCAAAGATGCTATGGGAAGCAAAGTTTGTACAGTAATATCAATATATGTAGAACAATGCTCATGCCCAGCTACAGTCACAGGTTCAGGAACAGGATCTCAGTGAATCATCCTAAGATGGCTACTGTTCTCTCCAGGGCTTCCCTGATGGCTAATTTGGTAAAGAATCTACCTGCAATGTAGGAGACCCAGGTTCGATCCCTGGGTGGGGAAGATGCCCTGGAGAAGGAAATGGCAACGCACTCCAGTATTCTTGCCTGGAAAATCCCCTGGACAGAGCAGCCTGATGGGCTACAGTCCATGGGGTTGCAAAGAGTTGAACACATGTAAGTCACCATCTTCATTTTAGACATGAGAAAGTCAAGGCCAAGTACACATATACGTCCTGCAGCTAGAAAGCAGAAGAGTTAACTTCATCCAGGAACAGGAGATCTAACCTCAGCCCTGTCACTGGAGGAGAATAACCCTGTCACTGTGAATATTAATAGATTTGCATGTCTGAATTTTGGGGAGCAGAAAAGGGATGGAGTAAGTTTTGACCAGAGGTGGCTCCTGGTAGAGCGGGGCCTGCTGCTTATACAACTTGAGGGCCTTACTTAAGATAAAGAATACAAAATTATGAGTCTGAAATTAGGTACGAAATTTCTTTGAATTAAGAAATCACAACAGGGGCTTCCCCGGTGACTCAGTGGTAAAGAATCCACCTGACAATGAAGGAGACATGAGTTCGATCCCTGATCCGGGAGGATCCCACATGCTGCAGAGAAACTAAACCTGTGTGTCACGACTGTTGAGCCTGTGCTCTGGAGCCTGGGAGCCACAACTCCTGAGCCCACATGCCACAGCTACTGAAGTCTGCATGGCCTAAAGCCCACGGTCTGCAACAAGAGAAGCCACTGCAATGAGAAGCCTGCACCCCGCAGCTGGAGAGTAACGCCTGCTTGCCACAACTAGAGAAAAGTCTGTGCAGCAGCAAAGGCCCAGCAGAGCCAAAAATAAAATAAATAAAATTATTTTAAAAAAAAACCTCACGACAAAGGCATAGTTTAAGAAGCTGAAGAAGACCACCAAGATCACAAATTCCCAACTCCTCTTCCCCTCCGCTGGACCTCTGAAATGCCAGTGGCCACTCCCATACACCCTACTCAAGGTCAAGTGCTCCAGGGGGAATGAGAGTGGAGAGAGATGGCGGGCTCTGCTGCTTGCCACTAACTATCAAAAGCAAACAACTTTCATAAATTTCACATGAACAGGTGACCCATGAATACATTTCTAGGTCCCTGTCAGGGCCTTACAAAGAGGCATAGCAAGAAAGGGACCCAAGGGTTTAAGTTTCACTGTCTTTCCAGTAACCCCACAGGTGGAGTTACAGGCTCTATATTATATCTTGAGAGCAAGCGCTTTGAAGTCAGCTTGATTTGAACTTCAACCCTGACTCAGACATTTTCTGCCTTCTCTTTGAGCTTAGATGATCATTTGCAAAATAGGCATGCTAGGGGCTTCCTTGGTGGGTTCAGCGGTTAAGTCTCCAAGCTCCCAATGCAGAGGGCCCCAGTACCATCCCTGATCAGGGAACTAGATCCCACATGGTGCAACGAAGATTGAAGATCCTTCATGCCACGGCTAAGATCCAGGGCAGCCAAACTAAAATAAATAAATAAATAAATAAAGAATAGGCATGCTAGCAGCATCTACCTTCTGGTCTCTTTGGGGGATCAGAGGAGACAAGGAAATGTCCTGAAAACTGGATGGATGTAGGGAGGCCAGATATAGCAAATAAAAATATAGGTCTAGTTAAATTGAAATTTCAGAGAAAAGTGAATACATTTTTAGTAAAAGTATGTGTCACCTATTGCAGAGGACATACTTATACTAAAAGTTATTTCTGTTTTTCTATAATTCACATTTATCTGGGCATCCTGATCCCAGAAAAATATGATTGCTTGAACTTAACATATGGCAGTGGTTGACACTGCTTTCCGACTGAAGCAGCCTGGGTGCTTATAAAGGGGCTTCCTGAACATTAGAAAGTGGGTGAAAGGAAGGAAAATGCTGTATAGGCTCTGTTCATGACAGTTTATTATGGGGAAGATTGAAAGAGGAGAGGATGCAGTGGGGTGCCTTCATTTAAGGGTATGTGTAGAGGACATTATACCAGACTTCAGGGAAGCCAGTTACGTTCTTGAGATCAGTTTCTCCTACGTGTAAAACAGGTCAAAGGAGATCCTCGAACTCTCCTCCTACCGATATCATCAGAAATGGCCCTTTCTCATCATACAGACGTCACCTCCTCAGGGAGGTCTTCCCTGACTACTGCAGCCAAGATTCCTGTTCCCTTGCCCCAGCACACACTTCCCCTCCGCCATAATAATTGTAATTTTCTGAAACTGTCTTGATTCTTTACTTGATTGTTTGTTTACGGTCTGTCTCCCAGTTAAGTTCCGGGAAGGAACGAAACTAGTCTGACTTGTTCTAGCTGAATCTCCGAAGAGCTGTACCTGGCACATAGATGTTCCACAGATGTGGAATGAATGAAGAAGTGGCTGAATGAGTGAATTCAGTGTCACCCTTGAGGTCCCTTCCAAGCAGTCACTCTCTTCTGGGGGGCGGTGGGCCGCGCCTGGGTTGCCGAAGGAGGAGGTGTGGGTGTCGGTGGGTGGGGAGGAGGCTGAGACCTCGCCTCCTCTAGGACCGGCTGGAGCGAGCGCGTCCGGCTGGGCGGCAGGCGCCGAGGGCAGCGCCGAGGCAGCTGCAGGGCCGGAGCCCCGCGCCCCGCGTCCAGCCGCCGGGGGTGTGCGCGCCCGCGGAGCCCGGCGCCGCGCCTCGGCGCCCCCACGCGCCCACGTCGCGGCGCGGGGACCCGGGCGGGGGCAGAGGGAGGGCCCGGCCGAGGGAGGGGAAGGGGCCGGTCCTCCCCGCGCAGGCAACGGCCGCGGCAGCCCAGGAGGCGGAGGCAGTGGCGGCAGCAGAGGCAGCAACGTGCCCGCCGCAGTCAGCCCTGCTGCGTCCGACCCGCGCCCGCCTGGCCGCCGGCACCGCGCCGCGCCCGGGCGCCCTCTCCACTGCGCGCGGTGAGTACCGCCCGCGGCGCCCAGCCCGGGCCTGCCTGCGGGGATTCACCGGGCTGGTGTTGAGCTGGACACCCTGGCCTGGAGCCTCTCTCTCGTACTCGGCCAGCCGGGGCCTCCGCAGCTGTCGGGGCCCTCGAGGGCGCACTGGCAGGGTCGCGGCGTCCGGGGCTCCCAGGGTGTCTCAGGCACAAGGGCAGCGGGGAGAGCGCGCAGATCTCGGGAAAGTCCGTCTCGGGGCCTCAGTTTCCCCTTGCTCCCGGAAGACCACGACCCTGAAGTGTGCGCTCCCGCGCGGGACAAGTGCATGACGCTCAGACTCGCCGGGGTCCTCCGCGTTTGGTTCGTTTTACGGCCCTGGTGGTTCGCGATGAGCGGCGATCCGCTCATCGGACGCGTGGAGCCGGGAGCCAAGCTCACACCCTCGGGCGCTGGTAATGGGGTAACGGAGCAAAAGGCTGGAATCCCAGGGATGGGGCTGGAATGGCCCCCTGAACCTTTTTCTAGCTGTATTTCTTAAAAAAAAAAAAAAAAAAAAAATCCATCTGCGCTCGGCCAGCTATGGTCCAGCTCGCCGGGCTTTGTACCGGAACCGGCGTCCGGGCGCTAGCTGAAGTTGGAGCTGAAACTTAGAAAACTTTACGTCAGAAGGATGTTTAGAAGGAAGCGAGAGTTTGTTGTAATGGGACAAAGCGGAGAATGGAATGGGGTTGTTGCCTTTTTTTTTTTTTTTTTTAGCGGAGCAGCCTGGGGGTTAAACGGCCGTGGTGGCTCTTAAATCTATCTCCTGTCCCGAAACAAATAGGTTATACACTTAAGAAATGTTAGGAAAGCTTGACCGGGAAAAACTTTCGCATCCCCAAATCCTCAATACGCGAAATTCTCAGCCGCATGAAAGGGAAGCGCTTTGACGATTTAAGGTTCCTACTTCCCTTTAGCGAAGCTTCGAAGCTTCGCTGGGGCTGAGTTGACAGCATGCACGCTTGCTCTTTAAAAAGCAAGACCGATGCTGCGACTTTTATGGATACCTTTTTTCTTTTCTTCCCCCGAAATGCAACGTAATCTTTCGAATTACTTTTTAAAAAATAACCTTGAGGTATATATAAATCACCCCTGGTGGAGGTACCTTTTAATTACGGGGCGCAGTGGAATGAGTGAGCATCGGAGCTGGGTGTTGTGGGCAAGGCAGAGGCGAGGCAGAATGATTTACAAACATCAAGTGAGAATCTGAGTGCTGAATTAGGTTTGAGTTAGGGCGCTCCCTTCCAAAGGAAATTATAACCAGCGGACAATTGTATTTCAAGCCGAATCTGTTCATTTCGCGAGCCCTTTCCTGCTTGAGTGAAATTTCTACTGCTAGAATCTGAGCTAGTAGCCGCTTTACCAGCCTATGGTCCTTTGGGGGGCGGCGGGGTGGGGGGGGAGTTGGGGCCGGAGAGGAGAACCTCCTTTTTAAAATGATTGTGAAAAAATCTTCAGGCAACTTTACCCAAGAAAGGTTCATTTTTTCCCCACCTTTCTCTCCTCATCACTTTAAGCCCCTTAAACTTTATACTTCCTTGCATTTAGACGTACTCAGACTAGGAAAACTTAATTAGTAATTTATGTCACAAATGCGGACAGTATGAATCTTGCTTTAGACTAAGCATAAACTCCAGGTTGTATCCCAAATCTCCTTGCCTTTTCAGGAAATTTTAAATTTTGCAGTTTCGACCTATGTGGCTAGATCTGAAGGGACCTGACCTTTTAAAAAAGCACTTACATAAAGGAAACAGAATTACAAGGATAAATTGACACATTCATGATTACAATCAGAGATTTTACGTCTCTTCCTCTCAGAAATTGATAGGATAATCAATTATTAAGGTATAGATTCTTAAAACATGGAGAAAGAATCTTATACCCAATACAATAACTATCTTTTCAAGTATGTATAAAGATTTACAACAAAATGACCATATATTAAACCAGAAAAGATATCTCATCACTTCCAAGAAAAGTAAATAGCCAGATGTTAAAATGGAAGGAAGTATTTGCTGTCTATAGAACTGAAGAAATAATCTATAACTATGGTTTCACTGTCCAATAATTAAGCAACAAATTAATTAAAATAAGTAATTTCACTGGGTTATTTTTATTCTTTTAATGTGGCTACTGGAAAGTTGTGTGGCTCATTCTATATTTCAATTAAACAATGTTGACCCAGAATATACAAGGAATTCATGAAAATCAACAAGGAACAAATAGCAACAGTAACCTCAACAGAAAAATGGGCAAGAGATACAAACAAGTTATTTACAGAGGAGAAATCCAAAATAACCCATATGAGGACCTGCTCAAAATAGTTAAGATTGTTGTTAGGAGTGTTGCAACTGGAAGAGAACACAATAAGGTATTTTGAAGTTCTCAATATATTGTCCCATAATTTGATTCTGGTATGTTTGTGAAGATTTATTGAGCAATAAACTTATGATTTGTAAAAAAAAAAAAAAAAAAAAGCACTTCATGTGTCCCATACCTAGTTAGTCGCTCCAGTCTTGTAACTGTAGGTTCACAATATGATAAACTATTTTACCTTAAAGGTCTCAGCATTTTTCCTGTCTTGAAAATAGCTCACCTATTGAGTGTAGTGACTGTACGTATGAGAATATTCTATAAAGACATACATCTTTCCTAATATGAAATAGCTAAGACAGTACCACAAAATGTTATTGTCCCAATACTTTGAGATTTAGAAAAACAGATGTTTTCAGCCCTGGAGTTTTAGAATCTTCTTTTCATGCCTTTTGTGTTGTATTAAACACATCATAAAGAAATATGATTTGTTGACTTGTTATAGGATTACCATTTGGCAAAAACATCCAAGACACGCTGTTTCAAGTACGCGGTATTACTTCTGCTTTAAATTGCATGTAAGAGATCGCAAGCCTTGTTCCAGACGGATAAATTGATAAAATGCTAGCTGCTGTTGGGAGAGCAAAGCAGTCCTCCACACACACACAACAGACCAAAAACAAAATAAATGCTTTGTGGTGCAGCTGAGTACATTTTGAATTAGGTTGAGCGAGCTACTGAGAAGAGACCCTGGGCAGCTTGGGGAAAAGTATCCGCAATTCAGGCATGTCCACTTTAAGACGGTTTTGGTTCCCCCAGGACAAGATGACTCCTTTCCCACAAAGAAGAAACCGTTTCCTTATTTTTTCAGTTACTTTTCCAAAGATAACTTGTGTCAGGCGCAGGAGACCAGACTTATACAGAAAGCCAACCGTAACCAGCTCCAAAAAATGAGGACTCATTCTTACTCCTTCCACCAGATGTTTTTTAGGTGTCCTCAGCTGGAATGCCCAGTTTGAAACTAATTAGGCCAGCAATAAACTCCTTGTATAATAAAATCGCAGGCCGTTATGCTGCATAAGTGGGGTTCCCGGCAGCTCATGACAGATGCCTCTCTCTCTGCAGAAAGAACCATGGCTGTCAGGAAAAAATGAAGGAAGTGGGAATATCTTGTTTAGATTTTTTTTTTTTGCCTGGCCCTCAATATCCAAGCACACCACACACGGTGTCTCTTCTTCTCCAAGGAGGTGGGTTGCGTCAGGGGTTGAGTTTTGTCTTTGGGGACAGGCCTCCTTAGCATAAAAATGCTTGGGGAAGAAGGAAAACCATAAGTATTAGGCAGTGGCCACAGGTCTGAGGTGTAGTGTTGAGCTTTGGAGTGTGTGTGTGTGTGTGTGTGTGTGTGTGTGCGCGCGCACGCGCATGTGCATGGAGACTGGGTCAGAAGGCTTTCTCTCCACTAGGCACAGATAAAATGCAGGGTTCTTCGGCCTGACATCAATTCCTTCCAGGAGAGGATAACTTTTTCCCTTAAAGATTTTTCACCTCTTTCTCCTGTAGTTTCTCCTTATCTGCAGGGTGGGGTTGTGGGGGGAGAGTTGGTTTGCGGAGATGAAGTGGCTAGTTATTCAGTTACCTCTGAAGGCTGAACCTTCTGCCTCTTGCCAAGATTGAGTTTTGTTGGTGGAGGGAAACTTTTTTTCCTAGCTAGCTGCTCTGAAAAAGGAGTCGGTGGACTCGGCTCAAAAGGAATCCCTTTACAGAGAATTAACCCCAGAGCTGAGAAGACATGGCCTGTTGACAGAAAACACACATACCCACTCATTCCCCGCCCCACAACGCCTCCCTCCCTCCTCACCTTCCTCTCTGACCCCCAACCCCCTATATCACAACAGCTTTCCGAAGGGCCCGCTTTTTGTCCCCCTACCGTTTGTGGCTGTTCAAACAGTCCCAAACATATAAAACAAAAAGAAGGCTCTGGTAGGGAAACAATTAGCAGAGAATTCGCCAGAGACAATACTTCATTTTCCTATTTGAAGATCGTAACTGGCCTAATGGTGTTTAAGTAACACCTCTTCTAATCCGAGGATAAACCCCCCTCAGTCAGGTGACAAATACTTGAAATGACTGTCTTAGACCCACTGTCTTGGTGGAAATGAATCAGAGCGGCCAGAACTAGTTCTTTGTTGCATGTGATTTAGAATCAATTTCAAGATACGAGAGTGCCGGCCAGGTGGATGGAGGGGAAAGGACGAAGAAAGCCATAGGCTTTAAATTTTATTTTTTTGGCTGCTTTTTTTCTTTCTTTTGCTCACTTGCTGTTGATGCCTCTGTCATTTCTCTCTGCTTAATTTCTGTCCTTGTAGTTAATAGTGATGATGAAAATAACCGAGCGTTTGTATGCCAGACCTGAAATCAACTCTTGACATGTATTTTTCAGGATTGCTCTGACAACATTTTGAGTTAGGTATTGTTACTATTATTAATTTTCCCAACTTTGTTAACAAAAGAACGGAGTCACAAGTCAAATGTCTGACAAGGCTGAAGGGTGCATGGGCCAGAATCTAGGCCTTTAGCCTTCTACTGACTGGGCTGTGAAAACCTTGCCTCCGAGGATATTTCTGCTCTCGTTTTCCTTTGAAAAGAGATGTTGAATTTGGATGATTTTAAATGCCCTGAGCACAATGATTTTCTGATGGTACCCTGATTTTTTTTGCCACTGTCCTAAATGATAAAAAAGCACACTAAGTGTTCAGAAAACACAAATCTGGGCCTTGGTGAACCATGATATTTAGCAGGTTGTATGTGGTCTATAAAGGAAAAAAAAAAGTTTATTTACAAGGACTAATTTGATTTGTTCCTTCAATACTATAAACGCTACGCATTTCAGTTCCTAAAAACAGTCAATAAATTTACTGGCAGTGGCAGGGCCCGAAAACGTTACGGTAGGCTGTCCAAATCCAGTTTACCGGAAGGTGCTGGATCGCTATGGGTGGGTTGTTGTTTGGAGGTTGGAATATAAACATTTGGAGTTCGAAGAATAATTTGGAACAGGTGGTCCCAAGAGTCAGGTAACCAGAGCGATTTATCTTTGCCACTTTGAAGGTTAAGGGAGGCTTGGCAGTTGCCTGAATCTGGGACAGGCAGCCTGAGGGTCAGGCAAGGGCTGAGAGGGCCCCCACTTTGGGATGGAGCCTGGAGGGATGGATGAAGGGGTCTCTGCACATAGACCCAGGTCTGCAGAAAGCAGGACTTTGTCTTGAGTGTCATCGCCCATCTGATGATACTAGTTAGGGTGTAGCAGTGACTGCTTATACGTTTTTGCAAAGGCTGCCTCTGCTCTCAGATATACGCAGAAATTTACAGCAGGAGCTCAGAGAAACGCAGTCAAGGAAGCAGGTTTACTTCTCACCAGTTTTGAGAATGTGCGCATGCCAATTGTCTTTGCCTAATAATGCCTATTTAGACATATTTAAACTTGAACCAAAGATTTGAAAGAGGCTAGAAATTATTTTGTCTCTTAGTATCTGTAGTATTGTGTCAATAACATGAAAACATATGTGGTTTCAATGGTTTGGGTTTTTCCCCTCTAGTTTCCTTTTGAAGACCTAGTAAAGTTAGATTTTTAGATCTGTGCATTCCCAGCGTTAACATATCTGCACCTATGTACTTACAATCATTTGGAGGAGAATTGTCGGCTCTCTGTGAACTGAACTAAAGGAAAAATGTTAAAATCGACATTTTTTTTCTCCCAAAGAATGAGGAACTGGAGGGTTAGACTACTGTCTTACTTTTGTCTTGCGTCAGCTGAATCTGTCAACTCCCCTTTCTTTACTGTTCATCTCCCAAGAATCGTCTTTCATAACTGAAATGTACAGTATATTAGCCAAAAGACGTTTTAATTTTGTTAAGAAAAATCATGCCAGAGACGGCCGAGTCTGTTTCAACCATTATTGTTTCTGTAGCGTGCATACTTTGGGTTTCATGGTTAAGATGTGGGTTTGCCAAGAAAGAAAATTACAGCAAGAAACTATGTTGAAAACATATACACTTCTGTTTGAGAAATGGGAAAAACACGGAAAAATTCCACACGGTAATTGCTTTAACGTGAGTTTTAAATGTCATTGTTTGACTTATGTCAAAAAGTCCCTCTTAGCTAATTCTCACAGATGCTGTTACCAAATACCTCACCTTAAAAATGGCAAATGTGGGTCTTACTCTGATGATCTTGAGGCTTTCAGAGATAGCTGCAGTCCCAGTGGAAACATTCCAAATTTTTAGATTGTGCAGGCTGAGTTTTGTTTTTTTTTTAAGGTTACTTAGATATCGATTTTATTTTCTTGACCCAAAATAAGAAAACACGGGGAATTCTCAAAAGCTTTTTACAGGCTGCTATTATGAGAAAAGAAGCCAAACCAACATGTATTAGGTCATGAGCTTGAAGTGCATAAATAAGCCCTTGAAGGTCACCAAAACAGGGCGAAAACCACCAGTTCTCTTCACCTCGGCCAAGTCTAAATTCCTGCCTGTTAGACGTGTTTGGTTCAAGTGGACAGAGAGTGGGGGTTTCTGAGTCTACGGTTGAAAGATCTTGATTTGGATTCTAAAGACGTTCTTGCAGGGAGAAGCTAGATTGGAGGGCTGGAATTCCCATCTCCTTTGGATCTCTCCCTCCCAAGGCTCCACCAAAAAAGCAGGTTCCGGGGCCACCCCTTCCTCCAAAGCTGATGTTTCATTCCTGGTGTTTGGCGGTGTAGAAGCCAGAGGTCGAAAATGGCTTGTGTTCCTTCTGGTCAACTGCTTCGCCTCCCATCCTCTTCCTGTAGTAACTTTGCGGTTAAGGTATTAGTAGTTTCCAAAACAATTTGTTGTTGTTGTTGTTATTGTTGCTGTTGGTCTAGGAACACGTATGTGTGTTTTGGCCTGTGGGGTACAAGATGTAAGTACAGACCTTTCGGTCTTCATTGATGGGCAGCTCCTGTAAATTCAGAGAGGTGGAGAGAATTCTGCCGCGTCCCTGAATTTGGTACCGGCACTGGGGCTGATGGAAATTCCACGCAGGGAGAAAACCTCCTCGCAGGAGACACAGAAAGGGTTTCGCTGCAAAGAAGATTGTTTTCTTTTGTGGGTGTGTATTATTTGCAAGGATGGGAACTTTAGTTTCACGGCGTTCTAGAAACACTTGTCTCCCCAGCAAAGGTCTGAATGCCCTTCCTAGTTGGGAAGGGGGAGGGGGAGAGAAGCCGAGCGGGCAGATTCCTGCCCCTCTGGCCTTTTGTGTGACTGGTACAGTAGAGGGAAGCAGTAGCTCACTGCTTAGAGGGTGTCATGTGGCATAACAAGTTGTCACTTGCTGCTTGTGTTGTAAACAAAGTTTTGTCCCCATCCAGGGGTGGAAAAGAATGGAGCTGAGATTATTCACCTCCGGGTCTGTGATGGGGCTTTCTGGCGGTCTCCCCTTGCTAAAGAGCCCGGGCTCCCTGGAGACTTTAATTTTGGAGTGTGCAGTGAAGGGGGGAGGGTGGGAGGGGAGAAAGAATGTCTTAAACTCAGCAAATGTCTGAAACGCTCTGAATTTCTCCAGCATTGCTGTGACACCCACGAGAAAGACAATGATAAAAGGACACAGAAGCAGGCTTTTGGGCAGATGGGGCTAAGAAGGGATATTGGGGGCTTGCTAGTAGTCCGATCTAGAGGAGTTTTCAGACACCTTGGGACCCATAGAATGCCTTGCTAAGTGTCTGTAGGAAACCAGTTTGGAAATGTCTTTCCCTGAAGTTTTGCTGTCCTTTCTTCGTGCTTGTTTTTAGAGAATTAGTTTTTAGTTTTGTTTTTAAAAAAGACACAAGATTTGTTTGGGAATAATAAGTGGCTCATGGTTACTGAATACTTACTGTGTGCTAGTGTGCTAAGCAAACACTTATATTTCTGACTCCAAATAGCCTTAGATGGAAAGTTCTATTATTATTACCCCTATGTTACAGATGCGAAATTGAATCTCATGGAGAAGTAATTCGTCCACGGTTACATGGGTCATATCAGAGCCAGAACTGAACCTAGTTTTGATTCCTAACCACTAGTATACCCAGCTCTCCCACCTCCAACCCCCCGACGCTGGTGTAATGAAAGCTACGTTTCCTGTGCATGTCTGTCTTGGAGAACTAGATTTCAAAGTCAGTCTCCAGTTGTTTTGCCTGGAGGATATTCAGTGATGATCAGGTATAAAAGTTGGGTTCAGAAATAAGCGACATTACCTGATTCTCACAGAATCTTGAGCCTGTCCTTGTAGAATAACTAAAGTTTAGAATTGAAATCTGTTGAAATGGTGGGTGCATCACTGCAGTTAGCTGGTCTACGCTATTGCCTGTGGCCGCTTCTGTGCCAGCAGAGTTGAGTAATTACTATAGAGACTGCATGGCCTTTTATAGAATGTTTGCTGACCCCTGAGCTATTGCAATATGACAAGACAAATTTTGTTGACAAGGAAGAACACACACTTGGGACATGACATGTACCATTTCTTTGATTTTATTAATACTATTTATTGAGTGTTTCCTACATGCCTTGTGTGTTGTATGGTGATGGGGAAAGTTACAAATGCATTCATTCACTCATTTATTCAGCTTTATTTATTGAGCTATGTTCTAGGCATTGGGCTAATTAATGGCGACCCAAAGGCAAGAAGCACCCAATCTGGCACCTCTGATAGCAGGATTGATATTCGCATGGATCTCTAAGATTCATAAGCCAGGAGCCAGGCTGCTTGGGTTCAAATCCTTGCTCAGCATTAACCAACTACTTAATGTCAGGCAAGTTACCTAACATTTACCTGCCCTGGTTTCTCCACCTATAGTTTAGGGTGGTTATCATGGAAATATGGGCTTCCAGTGTGGCACAGTGGTACAGAATCCACCTGCCAATGCAGGAGATGCAAGAGATACAGGTTCGATCCCTGGGTCAGGAAGATCCCCTGGAGTTTGAAATGGCAACCCACCCCAGTATTCTTGCCTGGAAAATTCCATGGACAGAGGAGCCTGGCGGGTCCTTGGGGTCACAAAGATGTGGACATGACTGAGCATACGCACACACGTCATGGAGCTCAAGCTAATAAATGTACGGTGCTTGCAGTAGTACATGGCAACTAGTGTGAGCTATATCAAAGTCAGCTACTGTATTATTGTTATGACTATTTCAGCTTAAATGCGTTATTTGCGTAGTTGCGTGGCCCTAGTCTCAGTCCCCCCTCTGTAAAATGGAGATGATGATAATAATGACAGTAGTAACTTCAAAAGGCCATTGTGAGAATTTAAATGAGGCAGTACATGTGAAACACTTTGCTTTGCTACAGCGCCTGCCTACATTGAATGCTCAATAAGCCAGCTATTATGCTCAAGCCAGCTGTCATTACGCTTGAGGTTATAGGGAATTACATACCTGGCCAATGATGTGCCTTTAAGCTATTGGTCAATGGAGTCCTTTTTCAGTATCAAGCAAATGTAGGACAGTGGTTAACAATGCCAACCCTGAACTCAGACAGATCTGACTTGAACCTTAAGTCCACCACTCACTAACTATGCCAGCTCAAGTTGGGGAATGACCCCCTCAACTTTCCAAACAGAGGAGGCGAGGGTTGCTGTGCATTAGGAGGTCCTGAGGGTTAAAGGGGTTGCAGGGTCTTTGGCACATAGCAAGCACTCAATAAACGCAAGCTCATATTATTATCACCCCGACTCCTTGCCCTACCCCCACTCCCCAGAAAGCACGGAACATTAGTAAATTTTAATTTGAAAATAAAAGAACACATTTTAAAACTGCCAAACAGATTTAAAATAATATTCATTAAACAAAATTAAAATATTCTATTAAAGCCAGACTTTGGGCTCAGACCAAATTTTTATAACCCAAGCTTAAAGGCCAAGGAGTCCCTCAGCCACAATGGGGACATTGTGATTGAACTTGAGACTTCAACGCTGCTATTGAGCGGTCTTTGAAATGCACGCACGTTTCCCGTTAAAATGAAAGGGAAGTCATAGGAAGAAAAAAAAGTGAGGTTCTTGCTCACCCCAACAAACCTTAATGAATAGAAAAAGAAAAACAAAAGATTTCTCATTTTTCTGTTGCTGCCTTATCCTGCCAAAGATGCCTGGCCCCCTCCTAACCCCAGCTTTGAATGGTACCCACTCAGAACATTTCAGATCTGATATGCTCCACCAGCTAAGCTAGTCTAAATTCTGGTCTTTGTCAGGTTTTATAGGTGGTGGTGTATCAGTGGGAGCTGGGACCTAAGAGCCCAGCTGCTAGGGTCCCATTCCAGCACTGCCTCACTGAACTCTGCCTCACTCTCCATAACCAAAGATAACCTCCTCTTACCTCTCGGCAGCATCCTTCATCCTCACTGAGCCTTTCACAACACATGGGAAAAGTGACATCCTTCTCTAGGTGGGGTTTCTTGCCAACCAGTGGGTAGCATGACCTCCTTCTCAGCCCTTGGCTGTGATGTGGGGCCACGAGATTGGGAGGAGGGAGGCTGGGCAGCCGTTGGGGAGGGCATGGGGTGGACTCCCGGATCCACCCTCCACCTGCTGTGTGATACTGGGCAGAGGACTTGGGCTCTCTGAGCCCCTCACCCGTTCATAGGTCATTTGCCATCTCCTCAGTTACCCACCCCAGTGTTCTTGCTGGAGAATTCCATGGACTGTGTATTCCATGGGGTCACAGAGAGTCAGACATGACTGAGCGACTTTCACTCACTCCTCCATGCTGGGTTTGTTAAACAGCTTCAGTACGGTGATGGATGGGAACATGGCCTGCAGGTTCAGAGAGGGATGGTTCTTACAGTGGACTTGAGCCCACCCCTAGAAGTACTAAGAAAAGACAGAAAGTGACCGCTACTTGCCTAGGGAATATTCCTTCTTATTCTTCGAGTAGCTTCAGTCTTGGGATTTCAACATTCTGAAAGAATCTACTGGTCTCTGAAGGGCAATCTTCTTCTTACTGGGGGGTAGGGTGGGGAGGGTGTACCGTTTCCACATTAAAACATGGATGAATTTTTTTTTAGAGTTCTGTCTTTATGTTATTATAAATTTGAAAAATAACAGGCACTTCAGAAAAATGGTTTCATATGTTTTTAACCATGTAAGACAAAAGTATTTTAAAATCAAGTCCACCAGGTAATTATAGCAAAAGTGGCATCCAGGTATTTATAGCAAATAACTCAAATAACAGAATTTTCTACTAGCCAGAATTGGAATTCTGCACTCAGTTTTCAGGGGAATACAGTGAAACAAATGAGTTTTCTCATTTGTAAAGTCATCTCAGAGCACGTGTCTGGACATATTCAGTCTGTATCTTGTATCTTCAGAAGAAAAATGGCTGTCCTTTGGATGAATATGATGCTAATTAAAATAACCTCAGTTCCAGGATCTGTTCTGATCGACTATAAGGATCAACTCACTTATTCCTCACAACAATTCTATGACAGAAGTCTATTACTATTCACAATTTAGAGGAGGACAGTAGGCAGAGAGAGGTTAAGCAGCTTGTTCACGGTCACACAGCAAGTGAGGAGTAGAGCCAGGCTTTGTCTGCAGATGGTTCTAGAGACGGTCTTCATAACCCCTGCACTCCCTGCCTCTTTAACCACCATAGAAAAAATTAAATTTTCCTTCTCTTTGACCTTCACGTTACTGGAAAGTTAATTAGTTAGGGACAGGCATGTGAGGGAAACAAAGGAACTGTCAGTCCTGACTGTAATTTTTCAGTATTTTACAAGGATGTGTTGGTGTATTCGCCTCCGGTGCAGCGTAATGCAGGGGTTAAGAGCCAGTCTGTCCAAGTCTACGACTTACTAATACTATCTTTGTGACTTTGGATTTACTTGACTTCTTCCAGCGACAGTTTCCTCACTTAGGAAGTGAGGATCATGCATCTACACCATCGGAGTTAGCAAATATTAATCTACATCATCAGAGTTAACAACTATGATCTGAGTAGCAAAGGGCATCTGATACAGTGACTGATTGCCTGGTGCTGTTTATTACTGGGGAGAAAGTAACTGTAGAAATTGTCTCTCCCAGTGAGGCACAGTTGCAGTGGGGTACAGTCTGGAGTGAAGGAGAAGGGAAAGAGCCTGGGATGCGGGGCTCGAGCTGGAAAACAGCTCAGGATTTTCCATATGAGATCAGAGACACTGGCTTTCCACGTCCCCACATGAGAAGTTGCGGAGACGACGCCTCAGCAGGCAGCCTGGAACTCTTGAGCCCGCTGGGGTTAGAATCTGCGCTTGAGGACCCCGCGCCCCCGCCTCCGGGGGTGGGGGTGGGGGTGGGGGTGGGGGTGGGGGTGGGGGTGGGAGGGGGAGGCTTGACTGTCACGTGACCAGTACCTGGCAGCGGGGAGACACTCCCCACCACCCCAGGAAGAGCTGGACTTTGGGCTTGAGCTCGACTCAGAGGCAGAGAAGAACTCTTCCAAAAACCCTTCCCCACTTGCCTGTGCAAACTCAAACACAGCTGTAGGCTGTGATTCCCTTTCTTCTGTCTTGGAAAATGTCCTTCTCTCCGGAAGCCTCTGCTGAGTTTCCAGTGACCGGGTGTGCAGACCATCTGGGTTTGCCGCCTTCCACTTTCCTCCTCCGGTTCAGCCCCCCTCTATTTCCTCTTGAATATAGAAAATGGAATTTCATTCATTCATTCAAAAATATGTATTGAGCACCAGCCGTGTACCAGGACCTACCCTGGACACGGAATACAGTAGAGAACAGAAACAACCGAAATCTACTCCCTCATGGAGCTACACTTAAGAGGGGGAAAGACCAAAGATAAAAACCTGTATGTGTACAGTACACTGGATGTCAGACGGTCATGCCTCTGTGGAGAAAAAACACAAGAGAAGGTTAATGAAAACTGTAGGGGTGGTGAGGTGGGAATGAGAGGACCTCCTGAGCAGACAGCCTCTGAGCACACCACCGCTGGAGTGAGAGAGCCCTGCCCACATCTGGGGAAGAGTATTCTAGAAAGAAGAAACCAGCAAAGGCAAAAATCTTGAGATGGGCATGGCCTGGAGCCCAGTGGGGCTAGGCCCACTGAATAGGGGCAGGAGGAGGTGAAATGGTGATGGAGGGGCCCCATCCAGGAGGGCCATTCTGTGTCAGTTAGATGTGTCTGAAGTCAACAGTATTATAATTTTTAAATGACTTTTTAGAAGCACATAGGACCTAAATCTGAAGTCAGTCATTGCAAGTTCAGATAGCCAGAGTGGCCAACCAGGTAAGAAGTTAATGAAATGAGCAGGGTAATTAACCAGGAGAAATGAGGACTCCATATTGCCATGTGTTCTGATTTTTCAAAAGACACCGAAACCTGGACCTTTGTGAGAAATGTTCTGATTTTTAAATCAGCGTGCGGAACCACGGGCATGCAACTGCATGCTCAGAGTTTGAGCCCACTCTTCCAAACATCCCTGTCGACCTTGGGAGTCTGACTTCAGTGAAAAGGCATCAAGCCTTTCTCGCACACTCTTTTCTTTTTTACCAATTCCTGACCAGAAGGATGCCAAGAGATGCTAAAAATTGTTTCCAGGAAAAAGTAGGTCTTGAATCTCTTGGGGATGGGGGCTGAGATATCTTCCAAGGAGCAATCAGTTTGCTTCATTTTTTATGTCTTTCTCAGGACTTTTTCCTGATCACCCCTCATCATGGGTAATGGCAAACATGGTCCAAATCTGTCCTCCTTCGGGTTTCCATTAGTTTCATGATGATTATTATTTTGTCATCTGGGGTTGATTTATGAGTGGTGAAATGTTTGCAGGTTTCATAAATGGTTGTCAGCCACTGTTTAGAATGGCAAGGAACTTCTCGTGTTTTTCACATTGTAAGGACTGTTGTGATAGTTTCCAGTGGCTACAGACATGAAATGGGATAAAAGGAGGGGGCCTTGAAGGATTCCACATAGAGTGATTGGAAAATTGAGTAATTAGTTGGAGGTGGGGGGCTCTGAGGGTGGGGGTGGGGGCCGCTCGGAGCCCAAAAGATCTGGAATGCCGAGGCTGGCAATACTGACTTTATAGTCTGCCCTCTCAACCTCAAAGCTGGAGTTAAGCAAAATCCCACCCAAGGGTCCACATAGCTATCAAGATTCTTCTGGATGAAAGTAACAGAGAACTTACTTCCAAGCTGGTTTAAATAAAAAAAGAAGTGTATTGACTTGGGAAAATGTAAAATTCTGGGGCATGCTGGCTTCAGGTGCGGCTGGTTCAAGAGCCCAAATATAGGTGAAGCACCCATCTTTTAATTCATCCCTGTTCAGGAGGAGTCCATCCTTTGTCATATGCCACTTCTGGAACTCAGGATGGAGTGGGTGAGAGGTAGCTTCCCAAACTGAACTCAGCACCGTTTTCTGGAAGTGAGGAGTGGTTCCCTGTGGACCCCCAAATTGCAGTGTAATGCTGCTCTAGATTTGCCTTGACCGCCCCTCTTCTGCTGAGCTACAGTGCCATTTGTGAAATGTGTAATCTCACTCTTTCTGTACATCATCTCCTCAAACATTCCTATGAGGATGGCAGTTTGTGCTACCACTCTGCCTCCCACGTGTTCTTTCCCACAGACCTAGAGGATGATCTTTTATTTCAAGTAAAGGTGTTTCCCCATCTATTTTCCATGAAGTGATGGGACTGGACGCCATGATCTTTGTTTTCTGAATGTTGAGCTTTAAGCCAACTTTTTCACTCTCCTCTTTCACTTTCATCAAGAGGCTCTTTAGTTCCTCTTCACTTTCTGCCATAAGGGTGGTGTCATCTGCATATCAGAGATTATTGATATTTCTCCTGGCAGTCTTGATTCCAGCTTGTGCTTCTCCAAGCCCAGCGTTTCTCATGATGTACTCTGAATATAAGTTAAATAAGCAGGGTGACAATATACAGCCTTGACGTACTCCGTTTCCTATTTGGAACCAGTCTGTTGTTCCATGTCCAGTTCTAACTGTTGCTTCCTGACCTGCATATAGGTTTCTCAAGAGGCAGGTTAGGTGGTCTGGTATTCCCATCTCTCTCAGAATTTTCCACAGTTTATTGTGATCCACACAGTCAAAGGCTTTGGCATAGTCAATAAAGAAGAAATAGATGTTTTTCTGGAACTCTTGCTTTTTCCATGATCCAGCAGATGTTGGCAATTTGATCTCTGGTTCCTCTGCCTTTTCTAAAACCAGCTTGAACATCTGGAAGTTCACGGTTCACGTATTGCTGAAGCCTGGCTTGGAGAATTTTGAGCATTACTGTACTAGCGTGTGGGATGAGTGCAATTGTGCGGTAGTTTGAGCATTCTTTGGCATTGCCTTTCTTTGAGATTGGAATGAAAACTGACCTTTTTCAGTCCTGTGGCCACTGCTGAGTTTTCCAAATTTGCTGGCATATTGAGTGCAACACTTTCACAGCATCATCTTTCAGGATTTGAAATAGCTCCACTGGAATTCCATCACCTCCACTAGCTTTGTTCGTAGCGATGCTTTCTAAGGCCCACTTGACTTCACATTCCAGGATGTCTGGTTCTAGGTTGAGTGATCACACCATCATGATTATCTTGATCATGAAGATCTTTTTTGTACAGTTCTTCTGTGTATTCTTGCCACCTCTTTTTAGTATCTTCTGCTTCTGTTAGGTCCATGCCATTTCTCTCCTTTATCGAGCCCATCTTTGCATGAAATGTTCCCTTGGTATCTCTAATTTTCTTGAAGAGATCTCTAGTCTTCCCCATTCTGTTGTTTTCCTCTATTTCTTTGCATTGATCGCTAAGGAAGGCTTTCTTATCTCTTCTTGCTATTCTCTGGAACCCTGCATTCAGATGCTTATATCTTTCCTTTTCTCCTTTGCTTTTGGCTTCTCTTCTTTTCACAGGCCTCCCCAGACTGCAGCCATGAAATTAAAGGACACTTGCTCCTTGGAAGAAAAGTTATGACCAACCTAGATAGCATGTTGAAAAGCAGAGACATTACTTTGTCAACAAAGGTCCGTCTAGTCAAGGATATGGTTTTTCCAGTGGTCATGTATGGATGTGAGAGTTGGACTGTGAAGAAAGCTGAGCTCCAAAGAATTGATGCTTTTGAACTGTGGTGTTGGAGAAGACTCTTGAGAGTCCCTTGGATTGCAAGGGGATCCAACCAGTCCATTCTAAAGGAGATCAGCCCTGGGTGTTCTTTGGAGCGAATGATGCTAAAGCTGAAGCTCCAGTACTTTGGCCACCCCATGAGAAGACTTGACTCATTGGAAAAGACTGATGCTGGGAGGGATTGGGGGCAGGAGGAGAAGGGGACGACTGAGGATGAGATGGCTGGATGGCATCACCGACTCGATGGACGTGAGTTTGAGTGAACTCTGGGAGTTGGTGATGGACAGGGAGGCCTGGCGTGCTGTGATTCTTGGGGTCTCAAAGAGTTGGACATGACTGAGTGACTGAAGTGAACTGAACTGAACTGAAAG
Organism: Capricornis sumatraensis; assembly: GCF_032405125.1. Classification (NCBI taxonomy): domain Eukaryota; kingdom Metazoa; phylum Chordata; class Mammalia; order Artiodactyla; family Bovidae; genus Capricornis; species Capricornis sumatraensis. The sequence continues at coordinate 78,773,813 of NC_091083.1, forward strand.
GTGTTTTAGGGGCTTCCCTGGTGACCGACTGGACTGAACTGAACTGGTGGCTCAGCGGTAAAGAATCCGCCTGCATTGCAAGAAACGCAGGAGACTCAGGTTCAGTCACTCTGTCAGAAAGGTCCCAGGGAGGAGGGCATGGCAACCCACTCCAATATTCTTGCCTGGAGAATCCCATGGACAGAGGAACCCGGTGGGCTGCAGCTCATAGGGTTGCAAAGAGTTGGACCCGACCGAAGCGACTTAGTATGTGCATGCACAAAGGTGTTTCAGAGAGGGTCGTCTCTTTTCATGGTGTCTTGTACAAAATTAACGCTCAAAACTGGGGTCTCCAGCCAAGCATGGGAGCTGCAGTAAACTTCTGAGGAAAAAATGAAAATGTCTCAGCATCACCTGGAGTGGCCAGAGCGACCCTGGGGAGGCTGTGCTTATGTTTTTGGGCCTTTGACGATTAACCTGTGTTTCTTATCCTCCTCTGAGCTTTGTCCTTCATTGTTGCCTCCACTCCATTATTGCCTTTTTCCTGTTGCCTTTAGTAATATCTGATGCAACATAAAGATTGCAAGCCAGCAGCCAAAAGGCATTTTGTTTGGTCTGCAGACCATTTAAAGTAGAAAATGGAGCCAACATTTGAAAATCTGTACATAGCACACAAAAATGCAGATTTCTGGCTTCCATTTAAAAATTAGAAGATCTGTTGACACTTTGCCCACATGTTCACGTGACCTCAATCGACTGGAACCGGGAAATGATTGCCTGTTTTAGATGGATGAGTTCTCAGTTCACCACGGTCCCCACCTTTCTCTGTTGTCTTCCCAAAGCAGGGGTTCAGGGTTAATTACCGTTGACTATCAGGACGGTGCTGTTGGTTGTCCTCCTGTCCTACAGTAGGTTTCAAAGGGAAGAGAAGTCTTTCCTATATCCAGGTCTTCATCAATAGTGTGAAAATGAAGTGTAAATCGAGTTGGTCATTAGTATTAAGAAAAATAAGGAAAAGCATGTTTCTCAACGCTGGCCCCGTGAAGATTTGAGGTTGGACAGTTCTGTTTGTGGAGATGAGTCCTTGCATTATAAGATGGCATTTAACATGTCCACATATGGACCATACTTCTTTGAGAAATAAATAGTTCCCTTTGCTCCAGGCATCCACCACCAGTTTGGTAAGAAGAGTTATCATAAGAAAAAGAAAACAAAACTGCGTTTGCCCTGAATTGCTTGCTGGCGGGCCCTGCATTGGCAGTAGAGGTTCTGAGTTGGCTGATTTGGGTTTAATCATAGGTGAACTTGCCAACTATTGAGGCCACTTATGACAGCCTGTCTAAGATGTTATAGAAGGGATTCAGCATTGGAAGGGAGGTTGAACCATCTTAAAGAGTCTTTGGAGAGTTTCTTGACTTTCAGCTGTGAAAGGACATTGTGGCCACTACTTTCAAAAGGCTTGCAAACAGTCGGTTCTGCCACTGAGAGTGGACCGGCATCGAGGCTTGCTGCAGAGCAGACAGAGGGACCGGATGGTCTCGGATGTCTCTTCCAGCTCTGATTCTGTGAGCTGCTCCTCAAAGAGCGAATTTCCCCAAGACTGGTTTAGTTTGTTCTCTCCTGCATCACAGCAGCTCCTAACAGTGGTCTGTGATGGAAACCGAGAGGAACATGGTTGTCCAGGGAGGGAAATGAGGCTTCCCTAGGCCAGTACTGTGTACTGCTGGCTTGGTTTTTTTGCTTATTTGTTTTGGCCTTTCACCCATGCTCCAAATCTGGTCAAGTGTCTGAAATAGTGTCCATGTTTCAGTTTCCCATAATGACAATAATGGGTGCCAATCATCTATTCAACACATATTAATTGAACACCTGCTATGAGGCAGCCGCTGTTCCAGGCACTTGGCAGGAAGCTGAGAGTAAAACTGACCAAGTTGGCCCAGTAGCTAAGACTCTGCACTCCCAACACAGGGGGCCTGGGTTCAGTCCCTGGTCAGGCAGGCAACTAGATCCCACATGCCGCGGCTAAGAGTTCACAGGCTGTAACCAAAAGATCCTGTGTGCTGTGAGGAAGATCAAAGATCCTGCATGCCACAACTAAGACACAGTGCAGCCAAAAAAACCTGAAAAAACAAACAAATACAACTGACCAAGTCCTTGCTCTCATGGAGCTGTGTTTTTGGTGGAAGAGAGATGGGCAGTATCAGGAACACAAGGAAAAATACATATAGTATGACAGAGAGTGTTAACTGCTATGGAGAAAAATTAAGTGGGAAGGGGGAAGCAAGGAGGGTTGTAATGCACCAAGGAAAGGTGGTATTTTAAATTTAGTTTTAATTTAAAATAAAGTGCTCAGTGAAGTGGTATGCTGGTAAGTTGGCTGGAAATTATGGTCCTGATTTGTAGCATTTGCCACTTCCCATGGTGTAAATATTCCCACCATGCTGATTCAAGCTCCTGAGGGTGTAACAACTAGTTCACAATATTCACAGCAATTTACCAGTCATTTCTTGCAGGTTGGTGCTGGCTGGCCCTAGCACACCACCAGTGGGGAAGGCCTCACCGTAAACTATCTGGCCAATGAGCACACGCAGAAGCCCTGAATGAGATTGTGCTTGATGTATTCAGGGATAGCCCAGAGTCCATTGTGGCTGGAACAGAGAGAGGGGAGAGGGACAAGAGATGTGGTCAGAGAGCCAGAGGCAGATGACCTAAGCATTTCAAGCCACGGTGGGATTTTTGGCTTCTCCTGTGACTGAGGTGGGAGCCCCTGGAGGGACCAAGCAGAAGAGAAACAGGATCCGATTTACATTGAGCAGAATCCCTCTGATTGCCCTGAGAGCAGGCAGCAAAGACAGAGCAGGTGATCCTGTTGTGAGACTGCTAATGGCAAGAGATAATGACTTGGAGTCAATACTTTCGCCACCTGATGCAAAGAACTGACTCTTCGGTAAAAATCCTGATGCTGGGAAAGACTGAAGGCAGGAGGAGAAGGGGACGACAGAAGATGAGATGGTTGGCTGGCATCACCAACTCGATGGACATGAGTCTGAGCAAGCTCTAGGAGTTGGTGATAGACAGGGAAGCCTGGCGTGCTGCAGTGCATGGGGTCGCAGAGAGTCGGACACGCCTGAGCAACTGAACTGAACGGAATGACTTGGAGTAGGCGAGTAGCAGCAAGGGTGGGGAGAAGTAGTTAGATTCTGGATGTATTTTGAAAGCGGAACCAATGGAACTTGCCAACAGAATGGGTCTGGGAAGTGATATGAAGAGTCTAAGGTGACTCCAAGGTTTTTGGCCTGAGTATCTGGGAAGCTGGAGCTGACATTTCCTAACATAGGGAGGCAAGTTGAGGAGCAGATTGAGAAGGAAGCTTAGGCGTTCTTCCTATGAACCTGGCTTTGAGCGAGCGCTTACATGCAGCCTCTTCTTCCATGCTCATGAGGAGGTTCTTTTATTATCTCAGGTTAAACAGCAAGCCCCAAATGACCCTGCTAGGACCTGACCAGGCCAGAATTTCCCCCCTCCACCTCTCAGCTGTCTTGCCATGTTTCCTTGGCTCTCCCAGCCACATTCCTGCTCTTTGTTCTGAGGAAATGGAGGCAGAAAATTTCTGCGATGGAACCAACCAAGGAACCAGAAGCAAAGGAGCTCTGCAGGGTTTAACAATACAGGCACAGGTGGGTTCTGCTCAGTCGGTCCACTGCCTGCCTCTTTCTGTGACAAGTATGTTGGATTGACTCAAGAAGATTAATATGTCACAGGAGAACTCACACTTGGCAGAATCTGCCCATCAATGCATGAGATGAGGGTTCGATTCTTGGGTCGGGAAAGATCCCCTGGAGAAGGAAATGGCAACCCACTCCAGTACTCTTGCCTGGGAAATCCCACAGAGGGCCTGGCGGGCTACAGTCCATGGAGTGCGGAGTGGGACACGACTGAGCACACCACCCTCTACACGCCCCTGATGCTCTTGCTAGTGGCTTAGGGACCTTAGGGGACTCACACTTAAAAAACATTAGTCAACAGCCTAGAAGGCTTTGGTTTTGGACGGACATAGGTTTAAATCCAGATTCCACCGCTCAATAACTTTACCTGCCTGAACCTCAGTTTATCCATTTGTGCCATGGACACACTGAGAGTTCCTCTCGAATTAAATGAGATAATACATAAGGTGTTTGGAACTGTGCATAGCCCAGAGGCCACACAGGGCTAATGGAGAGTCCCAGGACCGTTGTGGTTTGAGTGAAGGAATGAGAAGCTTGGGTTTGATCGTAGATAAAGGCTGACTGGCCTTCTGAAGCTGGGGTGGGGACAAGGAGTTGTGAAGTGTGTCCTGCCTGAGAGCTTTGTAGTTTGGCCATTTTTTTTTTCTTTTTGTCCGGTCCTGGAGGTTGGTGGCCTCTATCTGTGTCTCTGCTATGCTATCAGGCGGCCAGTCCTTGGCCATTTACTGCTGTCAGAGCCCCCAGAGGGGCCGACCTCGGCCCCACGGAGAAGGCTGCCTTGAGATGTCATTTGTCGAAGGCAGAACAGCCTGTTCTCTCAACAAGCAAATCCCCAGATGGGAGCCCATTCAGGGCTGCCACGTTTTTCCTGATGAAATTCCTGACTTGGTGTGTTGTGTTTTTTTAAAAACACGCCCACTGCCTCCCAAAACCTCAGCCGGAGAAGAGAAACATTTCTCGTTGAATTACTGGGTTTTGAAAGGGTGTCAAGTTATGCCCCACTTGCATGGCCTACGTACGCCACTCTTTCCACTCACTGCTTTGGAAGAGAGTCCCAGATGGCAGAGCCTGGCTGTTATCTCAGCCACCCTTGCGTTTCACGGATGGGAAAACTGAGACTCGGAGAGGCCAAGGAGGAGAGCCACACGCTGAGTTGGTCTCCGGGCCTCGGCCAGACCCAGATCTCTGGATTTCGGCCCATTATTCTTCCTCCTTCATCAGAGGTCACCAACGGGCAGCCTGTGGCCACCTCTACCCCACAGATCTGCTTTCTTTGGCCCGAGAGTGTTTTAATTTGCATCAGTTGCCAGCATTTAGAAATCAGGAGATTCCATATAAAAACCCACATTTCTGGCTGCTCTTAGACCATTGGGAGATCTGCCAAATGAGGTCTGCATTCCTGCCTGGTGACCATTGAGGATCTCAGTAATGTCCACTCCCTTTAGCCAGAGCATGTCTTCATTTTGCCGCAGTCCCCACCCCACCCTCTAGTCTCCCTGGATGCTTGGGGCTGAATGTCAGTTACCATCATAGAGCTTCTCCTTTCCTGGTTCTCTGATGGCGATGTGTGTGTGTGTGTGTGTGTGTGTGTGTGTGTGTGTGTGTGTGCATGCGCACACACTCACTTAGTCCCTCAGTTGTGTCTGACTGTTTGTGACCTCATGGACTGTAGCCCACCAGGCTCCTCTGTCCAGGGAATTCTCCAGGCAAGGATACTGGAGTGGGTAGCCATTCCCTCCTCCAGGGGCTCTTCCTGACCCAGGGATCAAACCTGGGTCTCCTGCATTGCAGGCTGATTCTTTACTGTGAGAGCCAGCAGGGAAGTCCGATGGTGGAGTTAAGAGGAAAGTAAACGATATCTTGAAGCTGTGTCTTTATATCAAAAACAAAGAAACAAAAGATGAACTGAAATGGCTGCTTATTTTAAAACTAATGGTACAGAATATCATTTCTTAGTGGCAGGGAAGGACTTTTCTGTGAATTTTATGTGCAAGCAGAATACATCGGTGTCTAAACAGCCAGCCGTCTTCACTCCCTGACCTTCCCTCCGCCTCTCCTTTCCCGCCAGCATCCCATTTGTGACCCCCTCCATGCCAGGGCTGAGGTTTCCACTTATTTTTTTTAAGACAGAATTAAACTTCCTTGACCGACGTCTGCCCCACTTCTCTGAAACTTGAAATGCTATTAAATGAAATTAAGAAGTTTTTAAAAAAGTTTAAATAATCTTTTCATTGCTCAAGAAAGACTGTGTGTGTGAGTCTGCCTGAGTCTGCGTGTGTGTCCATGCGCGTGCATGCTGTGTGCCTTTGTGATGTGTTCTTGATTTATGGGATTTCCCCTGAATAGAACTGGATGAAAGTGTTTTTTCCCTGGCTCTGGGACTAGCACTTTTGGACTTTGGTATAAATTTAAGCCAGGGTTCAAAGCCACGTGGTTTTAACTCTCTTTTAATGGTATAGCAGGGAGCTGGGTTAAGGTTGGGTTAATAGTGACGTTTCTTCTTTCTGGGCCATATTGGGAGGGCTCGTCAAGAGAAGAGTTGTGGATTCCCAAGTTTTTAAAATGATCATCACGCTCCTTCCAGGAGAGCTGACCAAGAGAAAAGAGACTCACGTTTTCAGAATACCTGCTGTGTGTCAGAACTCGGTGTACAGATTCTCTCCATCTGCTTTCCGAAGTGAGCTATGGAACTTTCTTTGAATACTGATCTGTTCTTGTTCATCTGTATTAGGGAAAAATAGAGAAAGATAGCTGTAAAGCACATAATGGGTAGTATTTCCTAGAATGAGGCGCAATTTGTTTAAGGGAGGAAAGAGTGCATTTAGAGGAAAAATATGTAAATAGCACAGGTGGCTTTGTGGATGTGACAGGATCATGAGCGATGGGTTTGGTTTTTCCCTCACAATACTCAGGAGTGGTCAGGTGGTCAGCCTGCCCCTACGCTTGGAAACCCTTCTAACATTGTGTACTTCCTCAAAGCACTTAAACTTGTCATTAAATGCTTAGTTGTGTAACCTTCTGCGTAGCTCTCGCCGACTTCTTTGAACCAAGGCTCTGTGGTCATTTCATTGTTGCTGCGTCCCTAGCCTCTGGGAGAGTGCCAGGCATGTGGTGGGTGCTCAGGGAATAGTGAGGCAGGAATTGTTGTCCCCATTTTACAGACGGGGAAACAGAGATTCAGAGGGGCTAAGCAACTTGCTTTAAGGTGTCACAGCTAGGATAGGGCAGAGCCATGGTTCAAACCATTATGTCCTCTGATCATAGGAACACTCCCTTTCCTTTATTTTTCCAAGGTTTTCTGAATGCTTTCCTGAACTTCAAAAAATTACTTATGTATTTATTTTTGGTTGCGCTGAGTCTTTGTTGCTGCACAAGGGCTTTCTCTAGTTGCGGCAACAGCGGGTACTCTGTTGAGGCGGCTTCTCTTACTGCGCAGCCCAGCGTCTAGAATGCACAGGCTTCGGTCAGTGGCTGGGCTTAGTGGTTCCGAGGCATGTGAGATCTTCTCCCACCAGGGATTGAACCTCTGTTCCCTGCATTGGCAGGCAGATTCTTATCCACTGTACCACCAGGAAAGTCCTCCCTTTCATTTATAAAGCCCTCTTGAAAGCCTTTTCATAGCGATTGGACTCACTTCTACAAGATGACATTAGCCTATTTTTGTGGATGACTGATCTAAGGCAGAGAAGGGGAAGGAAGCAAGTTAACTTTTTTTTCCCCCCTTCAGACCATCCTCACCAACTTTCAGTTTCGAGAATAAAAGCAATTTTTAATACCCAGGACACCTCCACCTCAGGGGAGGGGGATGCAAAGTGATTTGATGAACAGCCAGAGTGAGCAAGGTCAGGGAAGACCCTAAACTGCATCACGGAGTCACAGTAAGGGTAGAACTAATAGTAAGTTGAGATGTCTAGAAGAATTCTAGCGTGTAGGGGAGGAAATAGTTAACTGCAGTTAACTATGGGATGTGGAATGGGGAGAGAAGAGATTTTTGTTTTTCACTTTATATACTCTCTGCACATTCTGAAAACTTTTACTGAGGGCATGGATTGTTTTATATTCAAATAAACAGTGGATTTTGAAATGTAACAGTAGTTGACTTTCACCTGGGACACTTAGAGTATCAAATAGTGACTTACAAACCTTTGAAAACATAGGGATCCAGGAGTCTAAGCCAATAATAAATAGATAAGTAATAACAGCAGAGAGGGAGGTTTCTTGTTTACAGCAGAATGACAAGGGCTGACGGGAAGTGTGGAGGGAGGGCTGGATTGGAGGCATACCATGTTGCAACCATTATGGTAAAAGATTTGGTGCCGTCAGGAATCATTCATGGATACCAAGTCTGGGGTGGGGATGTTGATGAGAGCCAGGAACTTTGTATGCTGTTTAAGGGTCTCCCCACGGATGGCTTGTTAATTTCAAGGGGAAAAAGCAGTCACTGTGCGGTGGAGAAATCAGATGACACGTTGCCTGGGTGATCAGTATTAACATCATCAGTGAGAGGAGGGTGGGTACAAGATACCCTTAGAAGGACACACCATCAGCTGTGCAGTGGGCTGGTCGAGAATGCAGAACCTGAGTCTAATCACGAAGAAACAGCAGAGGAACCCAGAATGTGGAACATTCTTTTTTTTTAAAAAAAAAACCACCTTATTCTTTAAAAATGCCAGTGTTGTGAAAGACAGAGAAAGGCCAGATTCAAGGAGTCTACAGAGATATGATAACTAACTTCAGAGACTATATCTAGACTGAGTCCTATGTAGGAGGGGAAATGCTATGCGGAACATGGTTAGTCAGTTGACAAATCGTAATACGGAAAGTGCATTAGGTAAAATAGGATATTGGCATTCAGTGAACTGGTGGTAACTGTCCTGAGATTATGTACGAGAATATTCTCAGGAAATACACCCCGAATGAATGAATTCTTTAACACTGAAGGGCCATGTATCTGTAACTTACTGTTAAATGGTTCAGAAAACAATTAGATGAGTGTGTGTGTGTGTATGTGTGTGTGTGCATGCACGCACATGGGTATGGAGAGAAAGAACAGCTTGTAAATCAAATGGGTAAGATGCTTACAGCAAGTGCATCTGGATAAAAGGTACACGTGTGTTCTTTGTACTAGTAAGTCGGAATACTCCAGTGTTCATGGGCTTCCCTGGTGGCTCATATGGTAAAGAATCTGCCTGCAGTGCAGGAGACCTGGATTGGATCCCCTGGAGGAGGGCATGGCACCCCACTTCAGTATTCTTGCCTGGAGAATCCCCATGGACAGAGGAGCCTGGCAGGCTATGGTCCGTGGGGTTGCAAAGCGTTGGACACAACTGAGCAACTAAGCACAGCACAGCACAGCCCTGTTATATCCTTTACTCCTCAGAAAGACCCCTGACATCAGGCACAGTTACGCTTATTTTCACAGAGGAGAAAACTGAAGGTCAGGGAGATAAAGCTCTGTTAAGACCCAGAGCGAGTTGGTGCTAGAGCAGTACTCCCCCATTTCTGCCCAGAACCACCGGTAATGGAACGCCTCTTCCAGTGATGGTTTTTCAGTGTTATGCCAGTGGAGCCCTGGATAACATTAAGTCCCTGAGTCATTTTTTTTTTAAAATCTCATTTCCATTCACTTTTGATTCTTTTAAGTTCAGAAAAAAAGTCTCAAGTTGGTGTGAGAAGGTTAACAGCCTATATCTTATGATTCTTACTGAATAAGAGAGCATCACTGGGCAGGTGACTGTTGCAGGCCCTCCACGTATATTTGCTCTCCACTGTATCTCTATGAAGATAGACCGTTTCATTATCCTCACTTTACAGATAAGGAAACTGAGACATAGAGGTTAAGGATCCGGATAAGGGAGGAGGTGGCTTTTGAAACCTGGGAGTTTGGCTCAGACGCTGTGCTTACTTGAGTTCACCATTCTGTTCAACAAGCTCAGGAGCATGCATCTGAATGAATGAGAAAATTAAAACCCCCAAATCTTCAGTCAAAGTCCCCTCTAGGCAGGAGTCTCTGATCTTTCAAGTGCTGCCTGGACCATTCTTAGTTCCATGAATTTCCTTTTTGTTATATATGTATAAATGGGGATGAGGATAGTAATAAGATCTGCTGTTTACTGAGCACCTGCTAGGTGCCAGGTGCTGGGACAAGTAGCTACACATCTTGTTTTTGTCTCACTTGAATCCTATGCATAAGTACTATTGTCCCCATTTTACAGATGAGAAGATTGAGGTTCAGAGGGGCTCAAAATCTTCAGTTGCTCAGTCTTGTCTGACCCTTTGTGATCCCATGGACTACATGGACCCCATGGACTCAAAATCTTAGGCAACCCATAAGTGGCAGAGATGGAGTTTGAAGCCACATCTCTTGGATTCCAGAGTCTGGATCCATCACCACCCTGCTTGGCCTGGGCCCCTGGGGAGCTGGCTTGAGGATTCAAGCTATTTTCTGTGCTCTCTGGCACAGGGCGCTGGACAGGTAAAACCACCAAGGCCTGGGGTGGTGGTGTTACATCTGCTTGTGGAAAACTGACCTCAGCTGTCGTTGGGGTCTCCCTTTCCTCCTCTGCTGGGTCAGGGTACAGATGGCGGTGCGGGGAGGGGAGGTCAGGAGGCAGCTTTCAGGGACTGCTTTATGGAAAGGCTTCTAGAAGGTTGTGTGGCCCGGAAGCGGCACTGCGCTGATGCTGGGGGCCTTTGCCTCGGAACTACAAGCAGATTCTTCCCTCCAACAAGAGCACATTGTGTTCTGGCCCCGCTCTCCCACCCGAGCTACTTAAAATGCGGATCCTGCTGCCAACAGCTACTTTTAGCAAGGGCAGACTATCATAAGGAGAGAAACTTGTGAGAAAATAGCAAAATGGAAGCATTGTTCCTGAGGGTTTGGAGCAGGCTCCGGGAACTGTGGGGTGGGAGAGGCCTAGAGACGTGCTTTGCCATCACAAATAAGTTGTACAATAATAATAATAAAGTCCCAAAGCTTTTTCTGAAAACTGAAAGGAAGAGAGGGCTGGAGAAATGAGTTCTCGAAAGGTCAGGGTCCTGTGGTCCTGTGGAACCTCAGCTGGAGGAGCTGGGGGATGTTTGGGAGAAGAGAATCATATCCAGAGGCTGGAAGGAACCGTGAGGTTGAGGGAGTGATCGTTTGTGAAGAATGTGGGATATGAAGGTAAGCTTGTGGGTCAAGAGGGTAATGGAGAAAAGGCCTCTTTTTTTTGAGGAGTTAGAGTTCCTAGGGACAAATAAGTATCATGGCATGAAAGGTTGCAAGGGCAGTTCCAACTCCACACCAGTTAGACCTTCTGATGCTGCCAGGAGGCTGCCTCATGCAGTAGTGAGTAGTCCGTCCCCAGAAGCATTTAAGCAGAGCCTGTGTGATAATACAGGGATTTCATCTTTGAGCTAGGACACAAGACTTGAGCAGAGGCTCACAAACACTGGTCTGTGTGTCAGGGCCAAGAGGATTGAGTAGTGACATTTTAATCCAAAAGATGAAATTAATGTTTCTTAAAAGACTGCCCTTTAGGACTATGACTGAGTGGGTGTTACTCGCTCAGTCGTGTTTGACTCTTTGCGACACCATGGACTATAACCCTCCAGGCTCCTCTGTCCACAAGATTCTCCAGGCAAGAATACTGGAGTGGGTTACCATTTCCTTCTCCAGGGGATCTTCCCCACCTAGGGATCAAACCTGGATCTCCTGCTTTGCAGGCAGATTCTTTACCGTCTGAGCCACCAAGGAAGCCCCTTTGAGGCTATGCCCTTCCTATGTTTGGGTGTTTCAGTGTCCTTTATAAAATTACCAGTTTGTGGAATGTAGAAGCCTGGAAATATCAGGATTAGATAATGTCCCAGTCTGTTCCGTTGGTAAGATTCTGTGATTTTAGGAAAATATGCTTCTGATTTGGATGAAACAGGATAGGGGGAATGCATGTAAAATCAAGCCTAAAACTGACACATCCAGAAATGGTCATGTCAGCATATTATTTAGAAATGTGGAGTTAATTACCAGAAGGAACAGCTAAAAAAGTTGACAGTGGTTGCCCCTTGAGAACTGGGCTGGAGGTGAGTTTTCCTTTAGTATATATTCTGTGTTATATGAATTTTGAATTTACATGTAGCTATATGAACTTTGGGGAGAAGGCAATGGCACCCCACTCCAGTACTCTTGCCTGGAAAATCCCATGGACGGAGGAGCCTGGTGGGCTGCAGTCCACGGGGTCATGACTAAGCGACTTCACTTAAGGAAATGGCAACCCACTCCAGTGATCTTGCCTGGAAAATCCCAGGGATGGCGGAGCCTGATGGGCTGCTGTCTATGGGGTCGTACAGAGTCAGACACGACTGAAGCAACTTAGCAGCAGCAGCAGCATATGAACTTTGATTAAAAATTTCAAAAACTTTAAGAAATAAAACATGATAGTAGCTGCCATTTTTTGGATTCTATGCTAAGAGCTTTTCAGATATTGTCATATTTAATTAATTGTATCTTAGAAATGAGGAAATGTGCTCAGGAAGGTGAAGTGATTTGTTTTGCTCTACAAAGAGGGCTCCCTGGTGGCTCAGTGCTAAAGAATCTGCCTGTCAATGCAGGAGTTTCAGGTCTGATCCTTGGGTTGGGAAGATCCCCTGGAGAGAGTAATGGCAACCCACTCTGGTATTCTTGCCTGGAAAATGCTATGGACAGAGGAGGCTGGTGGGCTACAGTCCATGGGGTGGCAAAGAGTCAGACACAATTTAGCAACAGAGTGCACACGCACAAGGAGGGAACTGCCAAGGCTTTTTTTGACTTGAGAACCCAAGTCAAACTCATATACACAATTCTCTGTTGTCCTCTGCCCAAGGTGAGACTTCTGTGAGGTTTGAGAAGAGGGAGAGGATGAGGAGGTGGATGGTGCCGCAGAAAGGACCAGAAGATAACTGGAAGAGAAGTGATGACAAAAAGAGGAGGTTGTGGTTTGGTTTCTAGATTGTGCGTTCTGAGAAATTCTGCAGAGAAGGCACAGATGCACATTAAAAGATAAATTAATGAACAGTTTCTTGTTTCATTTTGGCCTTGATGGGAGGGAGGCAGAGAGGGAGAAAGCAAGCTGTTTTTGAAGACTCCGCTCTGTGCCAGGCACTGTGCTAGGAACCTTAGGTAAATGTCAGCCTGTCTAGTCCTCACCATGACCCTGAGGAATGATCGTAGTCACTATAGAGGTCACTCTGGAATGCCTACTGCAGGGTTTCTCAGCTCACAGTTGGGGGCTGGCGAGTTCTGTTGCGGAGGCGCTGAACACCGTAGAATTTAGCCACACCCCTGGCCTGTATCCTGTAGATGCCAGGAGCACCCCCCACACTCTCAAGTTGTGCCAATCAAAAATGTTTCCAAGAAATAGAGACACAAACATGGACAACAAATATATAGACACTAAGTGGGGAAAGCAGAGTGCGGGATAAGTTGGGATTGACATATACATATATACTGCTGTGCTGTGCTTAGTTGCTCAGTTTTGTCCAGCTCTTTAGGACCCCATGGACTGTAACCTGCCAGGCTTCTCTGTCCATGGGGATTCTCCAGGCAAGAATACTGGAGTGGGGGGATGCCATGCCCTCCTCCAGGGGATCTTCCCAACCCAGGGATCGAACCCACATCTTCCACATTGCAGGCGGATTCTTTACCCTCTGAGCCACTAGGGAAGCCCATGAACACTGGAATGGGTAGCCTATCCCTTCTCCAGGGGACCTTCCTGACCCAGGAATTAAACCAGGGTCTCCTGCATTGCAGGTGGATTCTTTACTAGCTGAGCTACCAGGGAAGCCCCATATATATACTACTATGTATAAAATAGATAACTAATGAGAATCTACTGTGTAGCTCAGGGAACTCTACTCAAATGCTCTGTGGTGACCTAAAATGGGGAGTCCAAAAGGGGAGGGATACAGGTATTCATCTGACTGATTCACTTTGCTGTATGGTAGAAGGTAACACGACATTGTGAAGCAACTGTATTCCAAGAAAAATTAATTTAAAGATAAATAAATTTAAAAATGTTTCCAGACATTACCAAATGCCTCCTGGGAGGCAAGACCACCTCAAGTTGAGGATCACCAGTCTCCTGTGACTGGGCATGCCATATGGATTGTCTTCAGTCACCTCTACAGCTAGTGGTTGGGATGTCCACATTACAGATGAGAAAACTGAGGCTGAGAAAAAGGGAGATTCACCTGGGGGCATGTAGTTAGTAGTAGTAGAACTGAAAATCAAAGTATTTCAATAAAGACCTGGATCTAGGCTTGACCTCAGTTTTCCCCAGGCCAGCATTAAAATGCAGAATTGAATCATACTAGTATTTCATTAACGTTTTAAAAGCAGGCTGGACAGCACCAAATGCTGGCAAGGGTGTGGAGCAACAAGGCCTCTCATTCATGGCTAGTGCGAATGCAAAACAGTACAGCCACTTGGAAGAGAGTTCAGCGGTTTCTTACGAAACTAAATATACTCTTACTACTATCCAGCAATCATTCTCCCTGGTATCTACCCAAAGGAGTTGAAAACTTATGTCCACACAAAAACGTACACATGAATGTTTATAGCAGCTTTATTCATAACTGCCCAAACCGGGAAGCAACCAAGATGTCTTTGAGCAGCTGAATGAATAAACAGGCTGTGGAAAACTATTTAGCACTGAAGAGAAATGAGCACTCAAGCCATGAAAAGATATGGAGGAAACTTAAATGCACATTACTAAGGGAAAGAAGCCAATTATATGCAGTGTGGTTCCAACATCGTATAAAAGGCAAAACCAAGGAGACAGTTGAAAGATCTGTAGTTGCCAGGGGTTAGGAGGAAGGAGGGGTGAATAGGTAGAGCACATGGGATCTTCAGGGCAGTGAACTCCTACATGTGGTACTTTAATGGTGGGTCTATGTCATTATACATTTGTCCAAACATAGGTTGCACACCACCAGGATGAACCCTGATGTAAAGTATGGACTTTGAGTGATAATGTTCTGTCAGTGCATGTTCTTTGATGGTGGTAACAATGTACTTTCCTATAGGAGATGTTTTTCTTTTGGCCATGTAGGATCTTAGTTCCTGACCAGGAATTGAACCCATGGCCCCTACATTGGAAGTGCAGCCTCTAAACCACTAGACCAATGGTAGGGGAGGTTGATAGGTTTAGGGGATGTTGATAGCACTATGCATGCTTAGGGGCAGAGTATATTTAAGAAATCCTGTACCTCTGCTCAGTTTTGCTGTGAACCTAAAACTGTTCTTTAAAAAAGTCTTAAAAAAAAAAAAAAGGCTGGTAGCATTGTAGCCAAGAGAACAGGCTCTGGAGCCAAAAGCCTTTATTCACTCTACTTACCCATTTGGAAACCCTGTCATGTTATTTAACATCTTTGGGCCTCAGTTTTCTTCTCTGTAAAATGGAGTTAATGATAATACCTCTTCACAGAGTTTTTCTGAGGATTAAACGACACAGAGTAAAACAGTGCTTGGCAGATCAATATTCAGCATTGATGAATATGAGCTGTTATTCTTAGTTGCGAGCTTTTAAATCCATTTCACGTACTCAGGCCTGGAACTCAGACCTCATCGCCTAAGTGGCTGACTCTGCTTCTCTGCAACAAGTCCTGGAGTTGCAATTTGGGTCGATTTTTCACTGACCACTGAGCAATCATTTCCGGGCTGCAGAAGTAGCCAGATTTGGCTTGAATGTCCCAAGAAGAAGCCATCCAAGCTGATCAAGCATTCGCCTTCCCCACCAACGGGAGTCTCAGGAGAACTATGGAAATATCTCTGCACATGGAAGAGATTAATTCATGCGGCCACAAATAGCTCGAACACTGTGTCCTCAGCGCTGTGATCTCCTATCCCCTGAAATTTACTCAGGGTGCCAGCTCGGCAACCGAAAAAGCCACAGGGCTGCCTTAGCTACCCAGCCTGTTTAGCTGGGGGACCTCTCAGGAATTGAAGGGGACAGAATTAGATTAAGTAGTTGGATTGTTTTTAATTTCACCCTCCCACTACCAACCCCATCATAGCTTACTTCTGCCCTCCCACACATCAGCCAAATTAGCCTGTTGAATGGCCAGAGTTCCCACCTCCCAGGCCTTTGCCTCCCTCATTCCCCCACCTAAAAAACGCTCTTTTAGCCCCATGACCGCCTTTCCAGTCTCTCCAAGGCTAAATACCAACATCTTTCGAGTTTAGTGCCACCGCCACCACCTCCTTCTAGCAAATCACAGATGTGCGACCTGGAATGGGGTTTAAAACCTCAGCTCTGCTAAGAAGGGGCAAAGGGCGTACTCTCTCTGGGCCTCAGTTACTCGCCCTGTAGAATGGGAAGACTGATTGGTGTCTTCCTCAAAGGATCATTTCAGATTTAAAGGAGAGAAGTGTGCTAGGTGCTTGACACTGATGAGCATGTGATTATGACTCAATTAGGTTAGCTCTGGGTAGGGGAGGCAGAGAGACCCATTTGGATAGCTGGGGACGGCAGAAGAACATGCGAAGAGGTGAAAGGGAACGCCGACTGCTCAGAGCCCTTAAGCAGCAGGTGATGGCAGCTGCCATTTGACTGGCCACACCTCCATTATATGGCGGATAAGGAGACAAGGCATCCTTATGGATTTAGGCAGCAACATTGGTAAGAAGAGCTTGGCATCAGCTTCTGCATCCTCATAGTCCCAAAGGGCTCCAGCCAAAAGCTCCACTGGAGCCACAGGATTGACTCTCACTGTCCAAGTTGGGGCCCATATCCACCCCTGAACCAATCACGATGGCCAGGGATGAGTCAAAGCTCTGATTGGCCAGGCTTGGAACATGTGTCCATCCCTCAACCAATCACATTGGTTGAGGACAGGCCAAAGCTCTGACTGGCTAGGCTTGGGACCTATGCTCATCCCTTTAAAAGACAATACGAGACCGTCAACTTCATCCAATTTGTATAGACTGAGAGTGAAGGAGGAGTGGTTCTCTAGAGGAAAGTCGAAATGCTGTTAGAGAAGGCGAGATCAACACTGGGCAGGTAGGGATAACAGGTATCAGTCTGACCCTTGAAGAAGATGGTTGCGTGGTTAGAATGAGACTTCAAAAAGTGGGACAGGAGGTCCGGACTGAAGGGAAGGGAACCTCAGAGAGAGGAAACAGCATGAGCAAAGGCCCCAAAGCATTAAATGACATGTTTAGGAAGCAGATACCGAGCTCACATGTGTGGATCACAGGGAATTGGATGGGAGTAGGTGGACAAAGTTGGAGAATTGAGAAGGGGCCGGGTGACTAGGGGTCTTGAATGTCAGATGATTCAAAGAGGAAAGGGCTATGGTCCACCTTGTGTTTTAGAATTTATTCCTTCATCCAACACAAATTTGATGAGCACCTACTATGTGAAGAAGCAAACTCCTTGGTTATATGTTCATGATACCCAAGGACATGATAGGGGACGCTGCATCTGAGGCAGGGTGGCCAGTGGGGAGGCCAGTGTACCGGTGCAGACAGAAGAGGATCAGACTTAGTGGGGGTGTGGGGCATATTTCCCCCGAATCACAGCTCTCCTCAAAGCCAAAGCTGGGCTATGTAGGGAGAATGCTTGAGGCACATTGCCAGGCTCTCATTTGATGCCGCTTCAGGGCAGCCTGCTGGGAACAATTTTGAAGCATCTGCTTGCCTAGACTGCCACCCACTGAATTAGGCTAGATTCGAATCCTTGCTGCCACATACACTACCGGCTCTGTGACCTGCCCCACCTCCCTGGGCCCCGGTCTCCTCTAAATGGCTTAGTGATAGTACCTGTCTCCTGGGCTCATCTTGAGGATTAAATGGGACTGTGCCAGCAAAGCGCTTGGCACATAAGAAATGCTCAGTAAGTGGCAATGTTGCTAGTTACTCTTATTACCGTGACTGTTTTCAAGGCACATCACCTGCTGGTACTCATCTGACTCTCTTGGAAAATGAATCTTGATGCCATGTATCTTAGTGGGGAGGTCAAGCACTTAGCAGCTCTGTGGCCTTGGGCAAATGATGTCACCTCTCTGTGCCTCAGATTCCTCGTCTAAGAAAAAAAAAAACAGAGCTAATCTTAGTACCTGCTTACAGGGCTGCTGTGCGAATTAAATGAATTATGTTAGCTGCTTAGAAGAGTTCCTGGTATGTAATTTGCCCTTGATATACATCAAATAAATAAATATCAGTAGTCATATGCTTTTAATGAGTAGGAGTAATAGTGATAACTAAGTGAGGTTATGAATAAGAGTTTATTAAATAGTGGCTATTACCTGTATCATCATCTTCCCATCAAATACTTTGAGGGGAAATGACAGCATTTGGTTTTGCGGACAAAAGGGACACCATTTCCTCCCACAAAGGCAGATGCCTTTCTCCCCAGATTACATGGATATTAAATATTGCTCCTTGGGTGGGGTGGAAAGACATCCATTGAGGAAAATTTGCCCCCAGCCCTCTTCAAACAGGACAGGAAAAGGAGGCTGGTGCCTCTCTCTGACTCACTTCTCCCAGGATAACAGGAGGAGGTGCCCCCAACTCCTCGTGACAGTCCCAGGATTTGACTGTAGCTAGCGTTTTGGTGTTGTGACTTGGAGATTTTTTTTTTCCCTCCCTTGTGCCTGGAATAATTTGTGGCTCCATTTACAAAAGTAAAGTTCTTGTGATCAACCCCACTCAGGTCCCGGAAGGAGTAATGCCTGGAAAGTGGTTTGGAAAGGTCAGTTGAGGGCAAAGTCCAAAGTGATTTTAAGTGGCCCAGCTAAGTGCCAGGCCAAATGGGGAGCCCTTTTAATTTATGACAGCCTTGCCCTGAGAAGAAAAAAAGACAACACTGCTCTGGAGCCGTTTGACTGCAAAGTAATAAATCCCTCTGTGTATGTAAAAAGTACAGACAAATCTAGCTCACATTTCAGAAGGAGAAAAAAATCTCAATTGGGGGGGCGTGATTGGAGTTGAATTCATGGACATGAACCTACAGGAGGAACTTCATGGAGAATAAGGGTTTTATAATCATTGTACTTTTGTATTTATATGGATTTGATCTGAGACTATTTGAGATCACAACTTTCTGTGATCTGAGATCACAACTGAGATCCAAAGTTGTGTGACTTTAAGCAAGTTACTTCACCTCACTGTGCCTCATCTGTCCAATGGAAAGAATAATAGTACTAGTTTCTAGGGTTGTTGTAAGGATTTAAGGGATTATTAGGCATAAGGAAAAACAGTGCCTGGGATACTAAACACCCTTGGTAAGGGTTACTTAGTATTACCTTATACAGACTTTTGTTTGGAGGTTGGTGGTAATTTTCTGCCTGGCACACAGGAAAGTCAGTCTAGAGAATGGCCTTGTTGTTTGCAAGAGAAACCTGTAATTGTCTATTTCTCCTTGGTTTTCTAGCTTGGAGTCCAATGTAGGCATTTCATCATGTCTTGATTTTTTTTCTTTTTTAATCCAACCTTTCAGGATATGCTTCCTAGCAAGGCATTTTAGAATTCTTGAATCCCAGAGAGATTTTTCTGGCCACATTAACTCACAGAGGAGCTCTTCAAAACCAAGAGGAGACTGCAAACCACTGGTTAGAAAACTGACTCATTCATTCATTCTACAAATATTTCTTGTGGGCTTACTATTCACCAGATCTCTGTGCCAGGCTCAGGGTACGGAGCAAGCATGACACAGTACAACTGACTCTTTGGGGAACCAGACCCTGATTTTAGAGCTGTACCTCCACCAGTCCACTTACTCATCACCACATTCCTACAATAGATGCCATTTGCATTCCCAGTACACAGAGGCGAAACTGAGGCACACAGGGTTAAGTAACCCAAGGGAAAGGGGAAAGTCGCTCAGTCGTGTCCGACTCTTTGTGACCCCACGGACTATACAGTCCATAGAACTCTCCAGGCCAGAATACTGGAGTGGGTAGCCTTTCCCTTCTCCAGGGGATCTTCCCAACCCGGGGATCGAACCCAGGTCTCCCACATTGCAGGCGGATTCTTTACCAGCTGAGCCACAAGGGAAGCCCTAAGTAACCTAAAGGGCTACTTAAGTAGAGTCCAGATTCAAACAGAAGCAGCCCACCTCCAAAGTCTATTCTCTTCTCTTTTTCTCCCCAGTTTCTTAATTTGGAAACTATCAAACCCACAAAATTTACCAGTGTGGTCCAGTGAATATCAGATCCTTGTCACATGGCACCAGTTGTTAAAAGTTTGCCACATTTGCTTTCTCTCTTTCTCCATAAATTTTTGCTCGACTGTTTGAGAGTTTCTTGCAGACATCCTAATTCTTCACCCTTAAATACTTCAGTGTGTAGAGTAGTTATCTATTGCTGTGTAACACATTACCCCCCAAAATCACGACTTGATAAAACAAATACTATATCACAGTGTGGAGGGCAGGAATCTGGATGAAGCTTGTTAGCTGGGTCCTCTGCTTCAGTGTCCATCACTAAACTGGAATCAAGGCCAAAGCTGGGGCTGTATTTATGTGAGGCATCATTTTACTAGGGCGTCCCTGGTGGCTCAGACGGTAAAGAGTCCATCTGCAATGCAGGAGATGGGGGTTTGATCCCTGAGTTGAGAAGATCCCCTGGAGAAGGGAATGGCTGCTCACTCCAGTGGCCTGGAGAATTCCATGGACAGAGGAGCCAGGTGGGCTACAGTCCATGGGGTTGCATAGAGTCGGGCAGGACTCGGCAACTAGCACACGTCACGTGGCTGTTGGCAGGAGGCCGAAGCTCCTCTTCACGTGGACCTCTTTATAGGGCTGCTCGTGGTGTGTTGGTTGGCTTCTCACAAAGTAAGCAGTGAGAGAGAAAAGAGAGAGATGGGGAGAAATGGAGAGAACGAGAGAAAAAGAGAAAGGGGAGGGTGAGCTGCCAAGAAGCCAAGATGAAAGCCACAGAGGAAGGACCGAGGGGCAGTCAGAGGCTGTGGGTCAAACCAGAAAGACATGTAGGTGAATTCTGAACTGGTCTTGGGATGGAGAGGATGGCTGGGAGAGCAGTTTGGAAGATAGAGTCTCCTGATGGTGGAGGTGAGGTGGAGTTAGGGAAAGGGAGGTGGTCAGATTTAGGGATGAGAGAGCTCTGAGAAGTCAGCATGTCTTTAAGAAGTGGGGGTTGTCTGGAATTCAGTGCATCAGCTTGTGATGCTTAAGGCAATACTGAGGATGGGAAGTTCTCCTTGGTAGCCAAGTTGAATCACATGATTCAGAGTCTGACTCTTTTAGGAGGGGCAGTCAGCCTTGCGATGAAGACTCTGACTGCTGGGGACGTCCCTGGTGGTCCAGTGGTTAAGAATCCACCTTCTAGGGCAGGGGATAACGGTTCAATCCCTGGTCAGGAAACTAGGATCCCACCTATCACAGGGCAGCTAAAGCTTCACCCTTCAACTAGAGAGAAGCCCGAAAATCACAACTAAGACCCAACACAGCCAAAAAATAAATAAATATTTAAAAAAGAAAAAAGACTCAGCCTATTGCCTGGGTTTAGGTTCCAGTGCTACTCAGCTGGGCAAGTGGTTTAAATGCCCTATTTCCCTATCTTTAGAATGGACGTTCTACCAGTATCTACCTCATAGGGTTGTTGTGAAAAGAAACCAGTTAACTGGTGTTTTCCAGACCTGCCATTCCAGACCCAGAGAAACCTCTGAGTTTTGGGGCTAGCTAAGGTCCCTTCCTCTTCTTTTGGTAACTTGCCTTGATTTCCCTTGAGGAGTCCCTCACCCACTCAGGTTGCAGAGTTTTCCCTCTGTTCTAGTTCTGTGTTGTGCTGTGTCACTGTTTTATCTATTACCCCAAAGTTTCATGATGAACTTACACGTCTCGCTCTCTCTGCCTCTCGGCTACTGGACTGTGAGTTGCCAGTCCAGATCCATTCCACGTTCTTGATGTAAAATCATCTTGATTGTCCTTTTGGGAAGCACTCCTTCCCTACTCTCGGTTCAGGAGGGTCTGACTCCCCTTCCCACACGCCTGGTGAGCATATGACACAGGTTTGACCAATGAGTACTATATAGCATCACCCTGGTGCTGGTGATTGGTTCAGGGATGGGCACGTGGTCCAAACTTGGCCAATCAGAATAACTCCTGAGTTTTAGCGGGTACTGCTGCTGCTGCTGCTGCTGCTGCTGCTGCTGCTGCTGCTAAGTCGCTTCAGTCGTGTCCGACTCTGTGCGACCCCAGAGACGGCAGCCCACCAGGCTCCCCCGTCCCTGGGATTCTCCAGGCAAGAACACTGGAGTGGGTTG
Organism: Capricornis sumatraensis; assembly: GCF_032405125.1. Lineage (NCBI taxonomy): Eukaryota > Metazoa > Chordata > Mammalia > Artiodactyla > Bovidae > Capricornis > Capricornis sumatraensis. The sequence goes on from NC_091083.1 coordinate 78,795,758, forward strand.
CCATTTCCTTCTCCAATGCCAGAAAGTGAAAAGTGAAAGTGAAGTTGCTCAGTCGTGTCCGACTCTTAGCGACCCCATGGACTGCAGCCTACCAGGCTCCTCCGTCCATGGGATTTTCTTCACTATTAAGAAAAAATGTAACCTTACTATAGGGATTGAAGAGCTGGCAGGGGGTCAGGCTGGACACACCAAGGACTAGCTTTGCCAACAACTTGGGGGAAAGAATGTTGAGAATGAAGCCAACATGGAGGAGAGTAAAGCAGACCAAGAGGGATGGTAATGACTTTACTGTTTCTAAATCCCTTGATCAAGCTATATCTGAAGTTAGCTAATCCGAAGGTTTCTAGTTATGTGAGTCAATAAATTCCCCTTTTTACTTAAACCAATTTGAGCTAAATTTCCTGTCATTTGCACTGAAAATGGTCCCAATATGCACATCTTCCAGGGAAAGAGAATGATTTACTGTAAATCCTTACCACAGAAGCTAATTTGTTTGCAGCAGAACTTTGCTGTAAGAGAGCAAGGCTGATATTCTTAGAAATCAGAGCTCTTGGCTTTCTGCCCTCTATTTGTAAAAGATGGTGCGGCAAACCCTCTAACCTTCCTGCCTTACGTAATGGGTTTGCCCATCCCCCAGGAAGTTCATCAAGGCCTAGCTGTTCCCCATATTGCTGCTAGGATCTTGAGTAAGTCACTTACCCTCTCCAAGCTTCGACTTCGTTATCTGTAAAATGGATATATTAATAGTACCTAAAGTTTTAGGAAAGAGTAAAATAATATATGTTAAGTATTAGGACAGAGCTGGGTATATAGTAAGTGCCCAATAAAACTATAGCCATTTGTAGTTATTATTAGATGAATGGTCTTCTGTGGGCCCATTATTGTTCAAAGATCTGTGAGAAGATATACCCGGAGTATGATATGCCTGCCTGTTATCTCAGGAATCTTCATGGAGGAAAATGGCTTGATCTGGCCTTTCAAGGATTCAGCCCAATTAAAAAATATAAATAAATAGATGGGCTTCTTAGACAGAGTGGACAGAAACACAAACCAATGAACTATTATTATATAAACAAGAGTGCAGAAGCATGAAGAGGTTAAATCATTGGCCCAAGACCACTTCGGTCCTAAGTGGGGACACAGGATTGGTGTGTCTGTATCCAGAGCCCACATTCCTAATCACTCTGCAAGTAACCCAAGTGTTAGTTGCTAAATCATGTCCGACTCTTTGTGACCCCAAGGACGTGTAGCCCACCAGGCTCCTCTGTCCATTAGATTCTCCAGGCAAGAACAGTGGAGTGGGTTGCCATTCCCTTCTCCAGGGGATCTTCCTGACCCAAGGATCAATCATGGGTCTCCTGCATAGCAGGCAGTTTACCATCTGAGCCACCAGGGAAGCCCAATCACTCTGCAAATACTATTACTGATTTTAAAAACAAATGAAAAGAACAACAGCAGTTATTGAGGTCATATGGCTGAAAACTCAAATGGTGACAGTGATGTGAAAGAAAAGGCATGGAGATCACCCATGTAGCCAGGGCTAGAGCCCAGCCCTCTGGGCTCTGGCCCTCAAGGAGTTAAACCCTTTGTTCTGTGATCGTGGTCAGGCCCAGGCAAGGGATTCTGGAAGAGGAAGGCGACAGGCCAGCTGAGGGAGGGGTGGACAGCTCCAGGCAGCTGGTGCCACTGGGGGCTGTGGCCAGCTGTCTCCCACTGACCAGGCCGGGCACCCCCAGGTCTCTTACAGGCAAGGCCCGACAGCTGTGGGAGGGGAAGGGTGCCTGCCGTTTCAGCAGACCCGCAGAGCTGGCCAGTGACCCCTAGGTGAAAGCTTTGCCTGCCGGCCCCTCAGCCTTCTGACTCGCCATCTGTCTTGTGGCCTGGAAGTGCCATTTCTGATTGTTCCCTTCGGTGTAAATGGGGAAACGACTCTGAAATAAACAGTGGGCACTGTGAAAGACACAGCATCTTTCAAAAGCCCTGGTCCCGCAGGCTGCCAAAGGGTATTTGGTGGAGAAGGCTGGTTGGGGGTATCATCAAAGAGATGGTGTGGTGAGAAGACTGTACCTTGGAACCTCAGGGGCCCAGGTTCGAATCCTGAGTCTGGGCAAGCCCCCTCACTGGACCACATGTCATGTATGTCTTCCATGAAGTGGCACTGGAAGGATTTAGTGAGATGATGTTAATTACACACAATGTTGAAAACCAAACTCCTAGGTTCATATCCTTAGCTGTGGCTTTGGCAGGCTCTTTAATCTTTCTGGGGCTTAGTTTTTAAAATTTCTAAAATAGGGTGACAATTTTGTTGCTGTTTGGTCATTAAGTTGTGCCTGATTGCTTTGTGACCCCAGGGACTGTAGCCCTGCCAGGCTCCTCTGCCCATGGGATTTCAATATCTACCTTATCGTCTATCAAGGTAAGAAAATAAAGACACTTCCCCTAGGGTAAGAAAATAGATGCACGCTTTTAAAAAAAGTTTTATATTTGGCTGCACCAAGCTCTTAGTTGTAGCATGGGAAATCTAGTTCCCTCACCAGGGGTCAAACTCGGGCCCCCTTCATTGGAAATGTAGAGTCTTAGCCACTGAATCACCAGGGAAGCCCCAATGCTCGCTGTGTAGAACTTTAGTAAGCACTGTTAAGAGAGGGGCAGTTTGTCCTGGTGAGTAATTCCACTACCTGCCAGCTGTGACCCGAAGCAAGTTACTTCTCCTCTCTGTGCCTCTGTTTTCCTCATCTGTAACATGGAGCTCCTCATAGCCCCTTCCTCAAAGGCTTGTTGTAAGGACTAGAGGAAATACGAGAAAAGCTCTTGGAGAGTCGTGGTCAGCACACTGTAGACGTCAGCCCTTAACGTTACGAGAGTGCTTGTCAATTGTGAAGTTGACTGTGACTAGAGTTCTTGTTACTGACATTCTTTCTAGAAAATTCCTCACCGAAGAGGGCACAATAGACAAGCCAAGGAAAGGCACCATGTTATAACAGAAAGACCTCCTTAGACAGAAGATGAGGAGTAGGGCAAGGGGCCCACTGATTTCAGGGGACATTTTTTGTGTCCTTGAGAGAACCTAAGAGTTGAGTTCATGCAGCTCCAGAATGGAACCTCTTGAAGGCCTCCAACAACCAGCTGCACGGCCTTGAAGATGTACTTAGAGCCGAATTAAATGTGCGCAGGTCTCTGGGGAGAGAGACCCGCTGGGCTGAGGCCCCTCTCTGATGCTAGCTCTGTGACCTTGGGCAGGAGCGGGTGACTTAACCTCCCTCTCCTCTGTGTGATGAAGACCCCAGCAGACTTGCCTCACAGAGAGGATTCTGTGAGTGAGTCCTCATAGGGTGGTGGTTCCTAACTGGGGGTGACTTTTTCCCCCCACCTGCAATCGACATTTAATAGTGTCTGTAGGCATCTTTGTCATAGCTGAGAAGAGGATGCTATAGAGATTCCAGTGAGTAAAGGCCAGGGATGCTGCTAAACACCCTACAGTGCCCAGGACAGCCCCCCAGCAGAGAATTATCCAGCCCGAAGTGTCAAAAGAAATCCTGACCGAGTGTACGGTTTCAGCACGGTGCCGTTAAATGGTAAGGGCTCGTATTTGTTGAAGGACTTAAAAAACTTGCTCTCTCCATCTCAGCTTGCTTCTAGCATGGAGAGGATGTATATATATGTGTCTAGATTTGTCATGAAATTTAAGGGGAAAAATCTATGGAAGTTCCCAGCCCGAGGCATGACCCCTTCTGGACCGGGTCACTGTTGTCAGCTGTTGAATGAACGTGGCAACCAGGGGGCGCAGAGTCCCAGATCTGAAATTGGGGAGTCAGCATGAATTTCTTCCAGTTCAAACTGTTTTCTCCCTGAAGGATTTCAAGGGTGACACATACCCAGAGAAAGAAGCCTGGCAGGAGAGTGAACAGAAGGAATCTGGGATCAATTTGACCCCTGGGGTTCCCCCACCTCCCAGATTTCCAAAGCTGTAAGAATTTTAAGGGGAACTTAATCCACGTGTTGTTGCCTGTTTGTGATTCCTCAAGTCGCCTCTCTGTTAATAGAACCTCTGTGGCTCAAAGCCATTTTTTTTTTCTTTTACTTTTCTCTCTCTCTCCCTCCTCTTTTCTTTCTCTTTAAAAGGATGCCTTTCCTCTCAAGTACAGGAAGTTGGCTTGGGTCAAAAACAAACAGGGTGGTTGCTGAAAGTTCTCAGGATCAGCTTGGAGCCTCCCAATGCTCCCTGAGCAGGTTTCTAACCAGAAACCTCCTCCCTGTTCTGTCTTCTTCTCTGGCTGGGTCCCAGTAGTAGTAGTAGTTCAGTCGCTCAGTTGTGTCCAGCTCTTTGCGACCCCATGAATCGCAGCACGCCAGGCCTCCCTGTCCATCACCAACTCCCGGAGTTCACTCAAACTCATGTCCGTAGAGTCGGTGATGCCATCCAGCCATCTCATCCTCTGTCGTCCCCTTCTCCTCCTGTCCCTAATCCCTCACAGCATCAGAGTCTTTGCCAATGAGTCAACTCTTCACATGAGGTGGCCAAAGTATTGGAGTTTCAGCTTTAGCATCATTCCTTCCAGTGAACACCCAGGACTGATCTCCTTTAGGATGGACTGGTTGGATCTCCTTGCAGTCCAAGGGACTCTCAAGAGTCTTTTCCAACACCGCAGTTCAAAAGCACCAATTCTTCGGCGCTCAGCTTTCTTCACAGTTCAACTCTCACATCCATACATGACCACCAGAAAAGCCATAGCCTTGACTAGACGGACCTTTACTGGCAAAGTAATGTCTCTGCTTTTGAATATGCTCTCTAGGTTGGTCATAACTTTTCTTGCAAGGGTCCCAGTAGGACGTGTCAAATAATTAGTGCTCAGAAGAGTGTGTTATGTCGGTGACTTGTCTTAGTCTGTTTGGGCGGCTGTTGCAAGTTACCATAGGCTGAGTGGCTTAAACAATAAATGTTTACTTCTCCCAGTTCTAGGGGCTAGAAGTCCAAGGTCAAGGCAGATTTGAAGTCAAGTAAGAGTTCATTTCTTGAGTGACCATTTTCTCATTGTGTTCCCACCTGTCAGAAGGGGCCTGGGAGCTCTCTTGGATTTCCCTTAAAGGGGAGCTAGTCCCATTTAGGAGGGCTCCACCCTTATGACCTAATCACCTTCCAAAGGCCCCACCTCTGCATACGACCACAGTAGGGGTTATGTTTCAACATATGGATTTTGGGAGAGGCAGAAACTTTCAGATTATAGCATGTCTCAGATCTTACCTAATTGATGCCCACTGTGCACTGAGAAGAGGCATCAGGTAGGAAGGGAGGGGAGCATGAAAGGTAATGATGCAGGCTTTACCATCTCTTAGCAATTCTTTTGAAAAAAATATGGTTTTTTGAAAATATATGCCCCTGCGATAGCCATGGGAAAATTCCTCCTTTGTCTGGGTGGCCTTCACTTCCCTGGGCCTCAGTTTGCTCATCTGTAAAATCGGACTAATTATAGAATCTGCATCATATTGTGGATTCAATGAGACCGTCTCTGTGAAGTGCCCACAATAATGTCTGCTGTTTCCTAAATGCCATGCAAGAATTGGCCAGGGTGGCCGGACTCTGAGTGCCGATCTGGGGGATTTTTAGAAAGCTCAATCTCCTTGTTTTGCTTTGTTTTTTAACCAACTCCAAGGCATCTCAGAGAGTTCAGCAGCCTGTCTTACACCTTGGTGTTTGATGATTTTGGACAGGGTCTGCCTTTCACCTCTGCAGCCGGCTGGGCCCTGCTGGGCGTGTTGCCAGAAGGGGTGCCTCATCGCTCCTATCTGCCTGGTCAGTGGTTGTCGCAAGCTCTTGATGTGATGATTGGGTGTTTTGCTTTAGGTTTCCAGACCTCAGGCAGGCTCCACTACGGAGGGTGGAAGCGCTGGGACCTTCCGATCAAACCAGCAGCTGTTGAGTCTCACAGCATGGAAGACGCTAAGCTGCCCTTCTGTGGCCTGAGGTCCGGCATGCAGGCTCTAGTGTACCCGCAATGAGGGCTGACTTGGAACCCAGGTGGTCGGGGCACAGAACACCCTGAGCGCTGAGGACCTTGAGAATAAGTGTTGACCTTGGGATCTGGGTACCATTCCCCAGTGGAAGTTAGAGTCTTATGGTTGAGGTTGTCTTTTTCTCCAGTGCCTGCTTGTGTTTGAACTTGTTCCTCCCTTGGACTCACCCATTGGTTCCCTGTAAGACAATCCGACCCTCTACCAAGATGGGCCATTGGTGGAGAAGGCTCCTCTCTCCTTACTTCTAATCTCAGAACCCTGGGCAGTCTTGCCTGTGGAGATGGGGTGCGTGGCTCTGTGTTTTATTACTATTTATTGTTCTTGTTATTTTAACATTTACGGAGCACGTCTTAGCTGTGAACTCATTTCTCGAGCGTCATTGCGGTCGAAATCTCTCCAGGGTGCAGGGCCAGAGGTTACTTTGATACGTTTTTGGCTTTTGCCCTATTTAATTTATTAAAAATATTGTTCTGCTTGGGGCTCCCTTTGTTCTAAGGATTTTTCTGGAGATGGCTCTGAGTCCACCCTAAGCCTCCAAACACCATTGTTTGAACACAAGCCTGGGCATAGTTGCAGCCAAGAATCGGCAAACGTTTTCTGTAAAGAGCCAGATAATAAATATTTTGGGCTTTGCGGTCCAATGGTCTCTTTTGCAACTATTCAGTTTTAACTGCCATCACATGACAGCAACCATAGACAACACCTAAACTAACAAAATTTAATGAAAACAGAAGGCAGCTAGAATTTGGCCCACGGCTAGGAGCTTACTGAATCCTAATGTAGATGATGGGTTCTTGTTCTTCTAATAGAAACTCATCTAGCTCTTCTGTGGATCTCAAGTATAAGTCCTTCCATTTCAACCCGTTTCTACCTCTTTGATCCCCTGGAGCAGGGGCCAGAAAACTGCAGCCCATAGGCCAAATTTGGACAGATAACTATTTTGTCAATAAAGTTTTATTGGAACACACAGTCATGCCCACTCACTCCTGTATGGTCTGTGACTGCCTTCGCCCTACACAGGCAGTGTTGAGTAGTTGTGACAGAGACCTCTGGGCCTCCAAAGCCTGCAATATTTAATATCTAGCCCTTCACAGAAAATGTTTGCTGACCCCTGCTCTAGAGAGATGGAGAAGAGCTGGAAAACACCATTTCTTTTCATGTACGTGAAGAGTATTGAAACCAACTCCTCTAAACGTAACTTCTTATGGGGCTTCCCCAGTGGTTCAGTGGTTAAGACTCTACCTTCTAATGCAGGGGGTGCGACTTCAATCTTTGGTCAGGGAATTAAGGTCCCATGACTCAGGTCCAACATGAGGGTATGGTCCAAATATTTTAAAATAAATAAACTTAACTTCTTAGACCTTTCCCTCCAAGTTCTCCTTTTTAGTCCTCCAAATAGTTTAGATGTTCTCTTCTGGACCCTAAGTTTTTTCCAAAGTTCCATAGTATTGCCTCTAAAAACTTTAGACCATGATTCTCAGTAAGAAGTATATTTATTATGATCTTGTAATGACATAAGAAAGAAAAACCACACGTGCACAGAGAAGACATGCCTCCCACCAGCCCCACCACCACATGGAATTTTGTTCAGTCACTTAAGTCATGTCTGACTTTTTGTGACCCCATGGACTGCAGCACGCCAGGCTTCCCTGTCGTCCACTGTCTCCCAGAGCTTGCTCAAACTCTTGTCCATTGAATTGATGATGCCATCCAACCATCTCATCCTCTGTCATCCCCTTTCTCCTCCTGCCTTCAGTCTTTCCCAGCATCAGGGTCTTTTCCAACGAGTCAGCTCTTTGCATCAGGTGGCCAAAGTATTGGAGCTTCAGCTTCAGCATGAATACGCAAGGTACCTATATAAATAAAAGTCTCAGTAAGCAATACTGACCCTTACTGCATGCGGTACATGCTCATATTATCTATTAATATCAGTCAAGATAGGCTTGACTCTGCTGTAGTAATAAATAGCCCCAAATCTGAGTGACTATAAATCAACAGGTATTTGTTTGCTGTTTTTGTTCTGCATCCCTCCTGGGTTTCTGGTGACTCTGAAGCTATAGAACATCACATACTGGTTCTCTAAGCCTCTGTCCAAAAGGGTCCATCATCATTTCCTTTAACATTTCTTTGGCCAAAGTAACCCATGCGTCTATAACTTTAAATAGGATAAAGAGGCATAGTACTAGCCAAAAGACAAACCTGACTTATTTGATGAACAGCATATTACCATATTAGTTATCTCAAAGACACGGTTTTAAATTGCAGTCAGCATTTGAGACTCTGTTTTTAAGGGGTTAAGGGTTTAGTGTGAAAATGTACCATGATGTACTCTACAAGGCATTGCCAAAAACATAGATGACTGATTTCTTTTTATGGAAAGATCTGAAACAAAGAGAGAAATTGGAGGAGTTTAATGCTTTAGAAACTGTCCCAAGTATAAGTTGTACTAAACCTACTCTCATAGTCAAGACAAGTTACATGTGACAGAAAACCCAATTAAGGCTGACTTAGCGAGTAAAGGGACTTCATAGGGTGAAGGAACTGAGAGTTCAGGGTTAGATCCGCATTCAGGTATAGCTGGTTCAGGGTTCAGGTGAGGCAATCAGGGTTCCAGGTGCTTTCTGCCTCTTGATTTTGTTTTCCATTTGGGGGGCTTAATCTTCAGACTGCATGTAGAGCTGGATGGTAGAGGTATCTCCATCCCCACACCCTCTCAGGCACATAGTAGACGCTCAGTAAATATTCACTTATTTTTGTCCGAGCTGGGTCTTCATTGCTGCATGGGCTCTTTTCTAGCTGCGGTGAGTGAAAACCGCTCTCTGGTTGTGGTTCATGGGCTTCTCGTTGCAGTGGCTTCTCTTGCCATGGAACACCGAATCTAGGATGCTGGTTCCAGTCGTTGTATCTCCCTGCCGTAGACGACGGGAGTTGGGGCACACGGGCTTAGTTGCTCCACAGGATGTGGGATCTTCCTGGATCAAGGATCGAAGTTGTGTCTCCTGCGTTGGCAGGAGGATTCTTATCCACTGAGCCACCAGGGAAGCCTGTAAATATTTACTGAATGAACAGACTGCTAAGGTTGGTTTGAACGGTTGATACTTTTGTTCAAGTGTTAAGTTGATGCCTATTTTAAGACTTGTGTGCATTGGTCAGGGTATGGGACAGAGACAAATGGGGAGACAGGTTGCTCTTTTTTGGATGCACTGGGTCTTCCTTGCAGTGTGTGGCTTCTCTAGTTGTGGCGCTTGGGCTCCAGAGCACGTGGGCTCAGTAGTTGTGGTGTGTTGGCTTAGTTGCCCCACAGCAGGTGGAATCTTAGTTCCCTGACCAGGGATCGAACCTGCGTCCCCTGCTTTGGAAGGCAGATTATTCATCGCTGGACCCCCAGGGAAGTCCTGAAGCAAATTGCTTGGATTGCAGCCTTGACTGCATCACTTATTCACCATGTGGCTTTGGGCAAGGGTCTCAACCTCTGCGGCCCTTAGTTCCGCATCTGCAGAATGGAAGCTAAGAGTTGCCCAGAAGTTCAAATGAGGTTGTAGTAATATTTACCACTTCCTGACAGCTCCCCAAGAGTCACACACTGTCCTTGGGTATTTACATGAATTATTGAATCTTTACAACATTCCCTATGAAGTAGCTACTATCGTAACATGCACACACCACACAGGAACAGCGTCACACAGAGAAGCTGAGTGGCCTGCTCTCAGTGAGTGCTGGATCGGGTGTGCAGCCAGTAGTTTGGTCCCAGAGCATGTGTTTTTATCAACTGTGAGTGCATAGTGCCTGGCACAGAGCAAGCACTCAATAATTGAAATGATTATCAATGCATGCTGGTTTGAAGGTGATGGTGGGTCACGGAGAGGCTGTGCACCAAGAAAAAGCGAAGCCCAGCCTCCACTACAGCTGCCCCCTGCCCCAAGCTGCTCCCTGGAGCTCATCTCCCACACAGTGTGTGACTGAGTCCTGCCAGTCCAGCCTGCTGATCCCTTGGGGCCCACGGTATCTGCACTCACTCTCCAACACCCTCACTCCAGGTCAGCCCCACTGGCATAGAAGCAGGGAATCCTAAGACACGTATAGAAGAAGTTACACCCTTAGTTAGTTTAAGATGCAGAACCCAAGGCGTTTCCCCAGAGGAGTGAGGGTAAAGGAGTCACCCTGTATCTAAACACACAGAACACGGGACTTCATCTGTATTTCCATTTTGTTCTGTCTCATTTACTCATGTAACTCAATTTTCAGGTACCGTCCTTCTCTATGAGACCTGATGTTTCAAGTTCCAGAACTCTATTTTTTGAAACGCTTTCACGTTAAATAAAGTTTTACCATTATTTCTAATATTACAACTTGGGGAAACTTTTCTGGCGGTCCAGTGGTTGAGATGCCATGCTCCAAGGTAGGGGACATGGGTTTGATCACTGGTCAGGGAACTAACATCCCACGTGCCACATGGTGTGGCCAAAAGGTAAAAATTAAAACAAAGCTTGGAAGATGCAAAAGAGAGATAGTTGACTAATCTTAATAGCTTAATGTTTCTCTGCGACTTAGTAATGTGCCACCATTTGATGCTTTACATATACTAATTCATTTCATCTTCGTGATGATCCTCTGGGACAGGTTTCACGTTAAGCTCATGTTACAGTTGGAAAAACTGAGGTCCCAGGGCTCAGTAGCTCCCCAAGCTCACCTAGCTGGTAGGAGAGCCCCACAGGCCATGTCCATAACCTCCACACTAGGTTAACCCAGTTATGACATCCGACCCTAAGGAATTTGGTACCGTCATAGGTAGTGTTTGTAAAAAAAAAGATCTTGGGGAACAGTTTTGTTTTCATGGTTGGTAGAAAGAGCAGCAGCAACATAGAAGGAGCTCAACTATATTAAAAATAAATGAATATAAAAACAAGTGGACTTGGGAGCAGGGGAAATGTCCCAAAACATTGGCTTGGAACAGGACTTTTCAGCCTTGGACGTAGGGGCACGTGATTGTGGCAGGGAAGGTCCCATGCATTGTAGGATGTTTCGTAGCATCCCTGGCCTCTATCCACTAGTGCAGCCCCCACAACCACCTCCCAGTTGTAACAACTGAAAGTGGCTCTAGTTATTGCCAAGTCTCCCATGGTGAGTGTGATCATCCTGGTTGAGAACCATGCGGTTATAGATGCTAAGATCACAGGTAGCATCATAGGTGCCATTTCCCCTTCTTTTTTCTTTTCTATGGCTTCCAACGTTCCTTTGAGAGGTAAGCTTGGGTTACATAAATAAGTTGGAATAAAGAAGCTCCTATTAGGAAAGATCATGTCTTGCTTGTTCAGAACCTTCCAGGGAATTCCGAGTATACTCAGCCTCACCAAGACCGACAAGACCCTGGTGTGATCTGGCCCCTGGCTACTTCCTGGCTGTGTTCTCCCGTCCCCATTACTCTCACTCACCACGTTCCAGCTGCTCTGTTATTCCTTCTGTTTTTCAGACACACCTGGCTCATTTCCACCTCAGGACCTTTGCATATGCTGCTCTGCCTGGTTGCTCATCCCTATCTCCTCTCCACATCGCTTGTTGAGCCACGTCAAGTGTCTGTTCAAATGTCACCTCCTCCGAGAAGCCTCCCCTGGTCACCCTGTCTGGAATAGTCATGTGTCCTCCCTTGACTGTCTGTCTCTCCCACTAGAATGTCAACTCCTGGAGGGCTGGGACTGTGTTTCGTTTACTGTTCCATCTCCAAACCCTAGAACAATGCTTGGCACATAGTCGAAGTTCAATAAATATTTGTGGAAGGAGGGAAGGAGAGAGATGGCAGGAAGGAGACTTGGAGGAGAGAGGAAGGAACAAAGGGAGGGAGGAAGGAGAATAATTAAGAAAAATAAAATCAGTAAGCTCAGGAGCTTATGGTACAGGCACAACCTCACAACCCACACAGCTGTGTTTCTCTCTAAATTCCAACTCATTTTGAACTTGTGGTTTATGGACAAAAGATTTGCATAGCAAACAGGCTCCAGGCAGCTAGCTCCCTTGGAGAGAACACATTAATATGATTTTTATGCTGCCTCTTTCCAGAAATACCATGCTGATGAGTGACCTGTGTTAAAGCAGCAATAACATAAGCAGAAGCTCCTTCCTTGAGCTGGTGAGTGACGGAAGGACTCTTAAAATGTGTTGTCCCTCAAGCACCAGGAAGCACCCAGAGCCACCGAGTCCTCCTCAAGGTCTCCTGCTCAGCCTTGAGCAGAGCTGTAGTTCACATCGCTCTTGACCTTGACCCAAAGGGAAACAAGCTCTGATGACAGTTCTTACAAGGAGGCGTGTGTGATGCTGAACTGGTGTGATCCGCGGGCTAAACATTTTTAACAGACCACTTATTCTAGGTTTTTTGTTTGCTTGTTTGCCTTGCCTTTAGGGTGGGAGGAAGCAATGCCATAACTTTGGTTACTCCAAAGGTCAGAATGAGACGTCAGCATGTCCTAGTCCTGGGTTGATTTCCAGGCTCTGCTGGGTGAGCAGAGGGAGGTGGGGTTTTTTCTCTTCTCTTTTCATCCTTTTGTTATATTACTCATTTTCTCCAACACTTGGCTCATGCTGTCAGTATACATGGTTTTGTTTGTTTTGTTTTGGCCAAGCCACGTGGTGTGTGGGATCTAGTGCCCTGACCAGGGAGCAAGCCTGCACCCCTGCATTGGAGGCACAGTCTTAACTACGGGACCTTCAGGAAAGTCCTGAGTAAGCATACTTTTAATGAGCATCTACAGTGAGAGATGGTTGGATAGCATCACCGACTCAATGGACATGAATTTGAGCAAACCCCAGGAGATAGTGAAGGACAGGGGAGCCTGGTGTGCTGCAGTCTGTGGGATCTCAAAGAGCCAGACACAACTTAGCAACTGAACAACAGCTGTGTTGCCAGCCAGCCCCAGCCTGCTATTTAGAGAGTCTGAGGAGGTATAAGAACTGTCCTCCACAATTTCTCCTTCACCAACAACCTTCATGCTCTTTGAAGTTCAAGTTTCTTGTGACTTTTTTTCTTGTATTGGTTTTATTTTTAACTACAGAAGTAATTAACAGGCTCATCATAAATTCCCAGGTTTCCTCTTAACAGGACCACTTGTAATTGTTGGGTGTGTACACTTGCAGATGTGTTTTAATGTGTATGCAAACCATCATATGAAGTCATATAGTTTTCTTTTTTACAAAAATGAGACTGGACTTTGCATACCGTAACTTCCTGCCTTCTACTTTTATATGGTGGACAAGTTTTCCATATCAGACACTATCAGTTGGCTCATTGGCAGATACAGCATAATCTTTTTCCTTCCTCTGTTGGCTAACCAGTACAAGAACCAGCAAACCTTCTGTAAAGATCCAGATAGTAAATATTTACACAGGCTTCACTGCAGCGATTCAACCCTGTCATCAATGTAGCATGAAAACAACCATAGAGAGATGTAAATCAAGGGGTATGGCTGTATTTCAATAAGACTGTATTTGCACACCAGGTAGTGGTGACCAGATTTGGCCTCCAGACCACAGTTTGCCAGTCCCTGACTTTGTAATCTTCTGCATTTTCCGTCATACTCTTGTGTTCCTAAACACATGGATGTAGCTTTGGATTTACTTGGGTTTTTTATTTTTTTCAATTTTGAGGGTTGAGAAGAAACAGGAGGAATTGCTGATTATTTTTACATAATGTATTACATATGTTTAGCATCTTTTTTTTTTTTTGGTCAGTGATATTCATGGAATTGCCTTTAAGGCAGTTGATATCACTCTTATTTTCAATGGCTGTATAAAATTTCATGTAGTAGATAGACTGTCTGTATTGGTCTAGGTAATGCTAGCTGCTATAACAAATAACTCATGTGGTCTGTGGCCTTAACACAATCAGAATGAATTTCTGGCTCACGTAAAGACCAGCAACACTGGTGTCCTGCCTGTGGTCCACTAGAGACCCAGGCTCCTTCTGTTGTGTAGCTCTGCCTGCCTTCTTTAGTGCTTCAGAGGCTAGTCCAATCAGCAGATGGATAAAGAAGGAGAGGGCATGGTCGAGTGTTAAAGACTTTACCAGCCAGGCCTATACATTACACGCCACGTTTCTGCTCCTGGTTTATCAGCCAGAGCTCAGTCATTGGCTGCATCTAACTGCAGGGGCTTCCCTGATGGCTCAGCAGGAAAGAAGCCACCTGCCAATGCAGGTGGAAAAGGTTTGATCTCTGGGTCAGGAAGATTCTCTGGAGAAGGAAATCGCAACCCACTCTAGTATTCTTTCCTGGAAAACCCCATGGACAAAGGAGCCTGGTGGACTAGAGTCCACGGGGTCACAGAGAGGTGGACATGACCTAGCGACTAAACAACAACCACCACAAGAATGGCAAGGGAGGCTTGGAGATAGTCTAGATCTGTTTAGAAGGAAGAAAAGCTGGATTTTGGTAACCATGTAAGTATCTCTGCCTTAAGAACTCAATGACTTGATTGAGCAGTTACAGTCTGGCTCAGTATAGAGCCAGTACTCAGCAGGTGCTACCTTGATGATTGTAAACATGTGGCTTGGTACTGTTCTGACAGTGTAATGCTCTCAAGACTTAATATATGAAAGTAATACTCTGAGAAGTTTTCTAAGGATCTTTTAGGAATAAAATGCATAAGTACCTCAATTTGTAGCGTGTCCCAAACCAAATTCCCTGCTCTCTCCTAGCAAATTTCCTCCTGTTGGCTGTGAACTCCACTGTCCACTCATGGTTCATGCTGAAAACTCCAAATTCTCACTGGCCTTCTTCCAATCCCTCCCTTCTTGTATCCAGTTTTATCCATTGCTAAACAGTTGTCCAAGTGGCTCAGAAATAGCTCTGAATGCACCCTAACATTTTATTCTCATCATCACACCCTTAGTTGTAACTTTGGTGTCTTTTGCCTAAGCTAGAACTTTTGTTAACAAAACCAGTCTGCCTACCTGTCCCTACACCTCCCTCCACGCCACCCACCACGATGCTGCCTGGGTAAGGTTTTCCAAAATTGTTTCTTTGCCCAACATTCTCCATGGGCTCTCCTGTCCCCACAAGAGAAAAATTCAAGTGTGCAGCCAAGTCAACTGCGTTTCTAGCCAATTTCCAATCATTGTTTAGATGAGTTAGGCTGGGAGCCAAAACATGCCTGGTTGCAATAAAACTTCATGATATTTGGTGAATCTAAGCCCATGTTTTCTATAAGTATGAGAAGACCATGAACATACAGTTTTCCACTGACAGTAAATGTGAAGGTAGTAGCATTATAGGAATAAAAGATAACATTCCGATGCTTGTTCAATCGCTCAGTCTTGTCTGACTCTCTGTGACATGGACTGCAGGGTTCCCTGTCCTTCACTCTCTCCCGGAGTTTTCCCAAACTCATGTCCACTGAGTCAGTGATGCCATCCAACCATCTCATCCTCTGTCACCCACTTCTCCTCCTGCCCTCAATCTTACCCAGCATCAGGGTCTTTTCCAGTGAGTTGGCACCTTGCATCAGGTGGCCAAACTGTTGGAGCTTCAGCTTCAGCCTCAGTCCTTCCAATTAATATTCACAAGTGATTTCCATTAAGATTGACTGGTTTTGATCTCCTTGCAGTCCAAGGAACTCTTAAGAGTCTCTTCCAGTGCCATAGTTCAAAAGCATCAATACTTTGGTGCTCAGCCTTCTTTATGGTCCAACTCTCATGTCCATACATGACTACTGGAAAAACCATAGCTTTGACTAGACAGACCTTTGTTGGCACAGTAATGTCTCTCCTTTTTAATACGCTATCTAGGTTTGCCATAGCTTTTTTTTCCAAGGAGCTAGCATCTTTTAATTTCATGGCTGCTGTCACCATCCACAGTGATTTTGAAACCCAAGAAAATAAAGTCTGTCACTGCTTCCATTTGTTGCCCATCTGTTTGCCATGAAGTGATGGGACCCGATGCCACGATCTTAGTTTTCTAAATGTTGAGTTTTAAACCAGCTTTTTCACTCTCCTATTTTACCTTCTTCAAGAGGCCCTTTAATTCCTCTTTGCTTTCTGCCGTTGGAGTGGTTTCATCTACATATCTGAGGTTATTGTTATTTCTCCCAGCAATCTTGATTCCAGTTTGTAATTCTTCCAGCCTGGCATTTCAAGTGATGTATTCTGCATATCAGTTAAACAAGCAGGGTGACAATATACAGCCTTGACATACTCCTTTCCTAGTTTTGAACCATTCTGTGGTTCCATGTGTGGTTCTAATTTTTGATTCTTGACCTGAATACAAAAGTTGAAGAGTTCTGATAAAACGTGGTCCACTGGAGAAGGGAATGGCAAACCGCTTCGTCATCCTTGCCTTGAACTCCATAAACAGTATGGGGGGGCGGGGGGAAGCATTTCCATGAGAGAACCCATTTATTCCTTGACACCCAACACATAGTAGATGCTTAGGAAATAAGTGTTGAATGAGTACATACATGAAAATGGATCCAGGTGAGTCACAAAGGCCTTTTTTAAAATGAACTGTAGTTGATCTACAGGTCTTCCCAGGTGACTCAGCGGTAAAGAATCGCCTGCCAATGCAGAAGACGTGGGTTCCATCCCTGGGTCAGGAAGATCCCCTGGAGGAGGAAATGACAACCCACTCCAGTATTCTTGCCTGGGAGATCCCATGGAAAGAGGAGCCTGGCGGGCTACAGTCCATGGGGTCACAAAAGAATAGGACACGACTTAGTGACTAAACAGCAGGCTTGGTTTACAATGCTATGTTCATTTCTGCTCTACAGCTAAGTGACTCAGTTACATATGTACGTGTACATTCTTTTTTATATTCTTTTCCATTATGGTTTATCCCAGGATATTGGATATTGTTGCCTGTGCTATACAGTCAAACATGACTGAGCGACTGAAAAACAATACAGCGGGGCCAGGTTGTTGATCCATTCTATAGTAGTTTGCGTCTACCAACCCCAAATTCCCAGCCCATCTGTTCCCCACGCCTGCCCCCTTGGCAACCACAAGCCTGTTCTCTGTGCCTGTGAGTCTGTTTCTGTTTCATAGACAGGTTTGTTTGTGCTGTATTTTAGGTTCTAAAGACCTTTCTAGTTGCATTTGCATCCATCATTGTAGACAGTAAAATCCTCTTCCTTAGCTCAGAGTCTCTCGACCTTGGCGTTATCCACATTTTGAGCCGGATAGTTCTTTGTTGTGGAGAACTGTCCTGTGCATTGTAGGATGTTCAGTAGCATCCCTGGCTGCTACCCACCAAATGCCAGTAGCACTTCTTCCCCAGTTGTGATGGCCAAAAATGTCCAGTCATTGCCCAAGTTCTCCTGGAGGCAAAACGGACCCCATCGCTGCTTAGCTGGTCCTGGGGAGGCGCTGTGCCTCTGCAGAACTTCACTGCCTCCCCTGACAGAGCCGTCTCCCTCCTGCAGCACCCTGCTGCTTGTACACCCAAGACACACGCATGTGTGTGCACAGTTACACACATCTCCCTTCAACTGCCCCCACTTTGGCATATAGACCTGTCAGAAAATGAAGACTCTCTTACCCTCCCTCCCTGACTGTCCACTTACTGAACCCAGAACCTGGCTGCCATCAGGGGTGTCTCCTCTCTGAAAGTCTCCAAGCACTTGAAGTCAGTGGGAGCTCCGGCAGAGGGATGGTGCCAGAGAATGTGGGAATTGCCTGCCCCGTGTTTTTCTGTGCCTTTGAAACCTCAGGAAGGAGTTGTGCAGAAAGGGTTGCAAGAAAACAACCTTTAAAGGGGCCCCTCTGGCCACACCTACCAGATACAGGCCAGGTCAGCAGCCTGTGCTCATAGCCAAGGTTGTAATGTGCCCAAGGTTTGCTCTGATTTGTTAAATGTTTCTATGCATATCATTCTGGGAGGTGCTACTATTGACTTTGGCTGTTGAACACTTACTATGCACTCGGCGAAGTACTTGGCATGTATACACTCATTTCATATCACAGCAACCCTGGAGATAGACACTATTATTACCCCATTTTACAGCTGAGAAAATGAAGGTTGAGAGTCTCCATGGCCCCAGGGACAAACCTAGTAAGAGAAGTCTCTGGGATTTAATCTCAGGACCTTCCCCTTCCAGATAGTAGCTAGGATTTACTGATGTGTTTACCGAGTGCCAAGTACTGCCTAGAGCACTTCGTGTGCGTTCATTTATTTAATGCTCCCAACCACCCTATGAACTCGATTCCTTTATGATTCCCATAGAGAACTGAGGCATGTAGAGGTCAAATGACTTGTCCAAGGTCCCACAGCTGGGCTCCAGTGGTCTAGCTCTTAAGCCCTATGCTGTGGTGCAGTGGTGGGCAAACAGTGTCTCAAGGACCAGATCCAACCCACAGCCTGTTTTTGTAAATAAAGTTTTATTGACACACATCCATGCCCATTCATTGACATGGAGCTGCTTTCCGACTCCAGTGGTAGAGTTGACCAGTTGCAGCAGAGACGATGTGAGCCACACAGCCTAAAAGGTTTACTCTCTGGCCCTTTAAAGAAAACATTTGCCAACCCTTGCTCTCAGGCCTTCTCTGATCACCATCCAAACATCCGAGCTGTGGGACTCCCACAGCCTACTAGATTTGGGGCATATGTTGTAGTTTTAAACAAGTTGATCTTTTTGGCAGCTACTGGAAAGAAAACCCACATCCTAGAAGGTGTTGTGGAGGTGCCCTCAGAGCTGAGTTCTCATCTCCATCACATTTCTTACTTTAAGATTAGGCCAGCAACACATGTGCAGGCACCTCCTCAGCCCCCAGGGAATGGAGAGGAATGTAAAGAAATCTGAGACTCTTTTCCCTTGCTTCATTTAATCCCAGACAAGCAAATAAATAAGCAAATACATAAGCTACTAGTTCAGGTCATCCCAAGTGCTCTGGAGGAAATAAAACAAGGTGACTTCTACACCCAGGGGTTCTCCATACTCACTAGGGAATTTTCTTTAATCCTGATATTCAGGCTTTACCCCACAGAAATGCCTGATTCAGTTGATGTGAAGTCAGGACTGCTGCTGCTAAGTCACTTCAGTCGTGTCCGACTCCATGTGACCCCATAGATGGCAGCCCACCAGGCTCTGCCGTCCCTGGGATTCCCCAGGCAAGAACACTGGAGTGGGTTGTCGTTTCCTTCTCCAATGCATGAAAGTGAAAAGTGTAAATGAAGTTGCTCAGTTGTGTCCGACTCTTCGCGACCCCATGGACTGCAGCCTACCAGGCTCCTCTGTCCATGGGATTTTCCAGGCAAGAGGACTGGAGTGGGTTGCCATTGCCTTCTCCTGAAGTCAGGACTAGGCATTCATTAAAAAAAAAAAAATCACTCAAGGTGGTTCTAAGGTTCAGGAGAGTCTGCAGGTGGGTCACAGGCGATGGTGAGACAACACTCATGGGGTGGGCAGGCAGCTTCCCTAAGGAGGTGGCCTTTGGCTAAGCCAGATGAACAATCGGGAAGAGGGGACAGCATGTTCAAAGGCCCGGTGGCGAGAGGGCGTATGATGCAGGGGGTTCAGCCTGACCAGAGCTCGGGTGACCAGGAGAGGGTGGGGAGGGATGAGTCTGAAGGGCTGTCAGGGCCTGGGCCTGAGAGTTCTGAAACCAGCGCTGTTCAGACTGCAAGTCTGAATGCCTTGGTGGGTCGTGAAATCAGTTTAGTGGGTCACAGCTGGCACTGGGTGGGGGGAGACAAAGAATAGAATAGAAAATATTCATGTGTGTTGCCCATGAGGTCAGTGTGGTTTCTTGAGACTTTTATTTCAAGTTTTATAAAGGTGTACCCTGCACGGCATTGAAAAATGTGTTTCTTACTGTGCGTCTCAAAGATTTTGAAAGCCACTGTTTTTCATCCCTGTGAAAGTCTGGAACTGAGCCCGAGGGCAGTGGGGAGTCATTAAAGAGATTTTAGTAGGGGCACGACAAGGTCAGATTTATGTTAAAATCTTACCCAAGAAGCATGGAGAAGGGATTCCGGGAGGTGGGCCATGGAGGTTGGGAGGTGCCCCGGGGGGCTGCTGGACTGGGCCATCAAGAAGCGAAAATGAAACCCAAGGGGTGTCCAGGGTGTGGAGGGCCTTCAGGTAACTGTTGAAGAAATGCATGTACCCCGAAGAAGTGCCAGGGGAGTGGAGGGGCCGGAGGGTTGGAAGGTTGAGTTTGAGATTCTGCCTGCCAGCCTTCCCTCAGGAGCCTTGACCCCAACTTGTCACCTTTCCTGTGGCCCAGATATCACTTGCATGATGGACCTGGGGCTCTTCTTTGAACACTTCCTCTTTGCCAGACACTCTGCTAAACGCTTTCAAGTATTAGCTCATTTATTACCCTCGCAACAACCCATTGGTAGGTACTACTTTTATTCATTCCCATTTTATAGATGAAGAAACTGAGGCCCCGAAAGAATAAGGTCACAGCTATGATCAAGTTGCATAGCTAGGATTCCAGCCAGGCGGTGCAACGCCAGCATCAGCAGAGGGTCCATGGAAGCCAACATGCCTGAGTTTGAGTAATAGCTGAGGGCTGTCGTGAGGATTCAATGAGCGATACATTCAGTGAGTAATACACGTAGAGCAGTGACTGGCTAGAGCTTGGTGAGTGATAGCTAAATAGCTGTTGGTGCTATTGCAAAGCGATAGGGCAAATCGACAGTAGAGCCGGGGTTCAAATCCACATAACTAGTAAACAGAATGGCAGCTCCAACTGCCAGGGCTCGGATCCCATCTCTGCGGCTGACCCTCTGGGTTGCTGACACATGGGACCAGCGTTAGCTCTCATTTAGGCCCTCGTTGCTGAGGACTTAGAACAGAATCTGGCCTGTAGCAGTGACCCCTTTCCAAGTATGAGTTGTCAGTGCTACTATTCAGACAGGAATACAAGCACCAAGGCCAGGGTTGGGGTTCAAGCTTATTGTAGCCAGCTCGCTCCAAAGTGCATAAAGCCCAGTTTAAAAGAAGCCAAGACACCAAGGCTTATTTCTCTTCTGTTCCCTCAAACCCTTAATCCCTTCTCTCCACCCAACAGTGGACCTAAATTACAGCGTCAGGCCCAGGAGGGACTTGGGAAGGGACAGCTTCAGAGAGCGCTACAGACTCACAGCCCCCAGGGGCCACGTGGCCTGGGCCGCTCCCAAGTCTGACCTGGTCAGCTGCCTCCTTCCTGTCTCATCTCAGAGAACTGTTTTCCTTGGCGTAGGAAGGAGACAGGTGACCCCACCTGGCTGATTCAGGCCCAGGCTCGTTCAGCCTCTCAGATGCTTGGTCATGGCCTCTTGGCTTCCCCGCGGTTGGCACAGCCTTGCCCGCCTTGGCTCCTGTCCACTGTGCCATCCCCTGCAAGTTCAAGTGGCCCTTTCTAGAACGTGTTTGTCCAGTCAAGGTTGATAGACTCCCCAAGCCACCATCTCTTGGCTTTTGTGGGAGACTGTGGCTGCCAGGCTGCTGTGGACGTTTCGCTAAAGCCTTGTCTTTCCTTGGGCTGTGAAGTCAGCTAAAGAAGCAGGGGAACTGGCTGAAAGCTGGCTCCCGTGTTATCCAGGACTACGCAGGTGAACGAACTATAATTTCACGGATATACCTGGTAAACATTTGGAGAACTTTAAAATGCAATATACAAGCTCTTCTTGACAACCAGGATATGAACCTGGCAACCGGTTACAGGCTGTTAAATTTGTTCACTCATTCATTCACTCATTTGTTTATTCAGCAGATCTTTATTCAGCACATATTCTGTGCCAGCTGTCCTAAGCACTTGGGATAAGTAAGGAACAATCTAGTTGTGATGTCTATTCTCAGGGAACTTATTAGGTCTCAAGCCGCACCATCCAGTAGAAATGTAAGTTAAGTGAAAAACACAAACCACATGTGTAATTTGAAGGTCCCTGTAGCCACATTAAAAGATAAAAAATAAGTGAAATTAATAGTATATTTTAATTTTACCTAATGTATCAAAACCCAATCAAACCAGTCAATCCCAAAGGAAATCAACCCTCAATATTCACTGGGAGGACTGACGCTGAAGCTGAAGCTCCAATACCTTGGCCACCTGATGCAAAGAGCCGACTCATTGGAAAAGACTTTGATGCTTGGAAAGATTGAGGGCAGGAGGAGAAGGGGACTACAGAGGATAAGGTGGTTGGATGGCATCATCAACTCAATGGACAAGAGTTTGGGCAAGCTCCAGGAGATGGTGAAGGACAAGGGAGCCTGGTGTACTGCAGTCCATGGGGTCACAAAGAGTTGAACTTGAGTGAGTGACTGAACAAGAACTATATATAAAAAACTAGTATCATTTCAATATAAAAGCAATACTTTTATGATTATTGATGCGTTGTTTTACATTTTTTTGGTATTAAGTCTTGGAGATCAGGGTGTGTTTGACATAGCCACATTTCTAGTGCTCAAGAGTCACACCTGGCTCACAGCTGCTACGTAGGACATAACAGGAAAAGGAAGCATCATACAACTAAATTTTCAGCTAATTGTTTGTTACAATGATAATAATAAATGCCATGATCAAAAAGTGCACGGTTCAGTGAAAACTAATCCAGTAAGGGTGGGTGGTGGTGGTCAGGGAAGGCTTCCTGGAGGCAGTGACATTGTGACATTCATGCAGAATCCTAAAGGTGGAGGTGGGTGGGGCGAGCATCCAGGGCAGAGGTAATAGCTGCGCATAGAACCCGAGGTAGCAAGGAGCTTGCTGCTTTTAAGGGGCAACAGGTGAAATACCAGTGTTGCTAGAGGGTAGGGTGGTGAGGGACGTGATGGGAGAGAGTGACAGGGTCCCCTGAAGTGGCTGGCATTTGTCTGGTGCAGGGTGAGGCTGCACTACTAAATGACAGCCGGTGCTTGGAGGGGCAGCCGTATCTTCCAGTTATACCACGTGTCTAGAAGTTGGGCTTGGCTGGCGTATTGGACTCCTCCAGGACGGCCTGGATGGATGGCTCAGCCAGTAGCCACTGCTCCTCTTCTGGACCAGCAGACCCACAGTCTTGTTGGCCTTGTGCTCGGGCCAAGGGGATGAAGGATGACTAGACTAAGCCCCTTTACCATGAGCCAGTTCTGACTGATGAGACATAAGGCCATGTATGCTGGACGACGCTGCTATAGATGGTCCTCTGAGATAAAAGGAAGGCCTGAATGCCCCTTTCCCACTCCTTCCTCCTCTGGATGCGTCATCCTAAGTTGTGTTGCTGGGACCTGTGGCTTGTGGCATCTTCTGCCCACGGAGAGGCCAAGAGATGTGCTGACCTGACCTAGTGTGTGTGTCTCAGTCCTTGATATTCTTGACTCTCTGGGCCCCGTTGACAGACATCTCATGAATTGCGATAACAAATTCATATGTAGTTTCCTGTGAGGTACCCTGTGTGGAGTGAGCAAACATGTACCTGCCACTTACTACATGCTAGGCATTGGAGAAGGAAATGGGAACCCATTCCAGTATTCTTGCCTGGAGAATCCCAGAGACAGAGGAGGCTAGTGGGCTGTCGTCTATGGGGTCACACAGAGTCGGGCATGACTGAAGCAACTTAGCAGCAGTAGCAGCAGCAGGCATTCTTCCCAGCACTTTAAGTCACTTCATCTTCTCAGCATCTCTCTTATCCAGGGTGTACAGGTAAAGCCAGAATTCACACTCAGGTTTTTGGGCTGTTTAAACCACCATTCTGTACTGCCTTTCCGTTTTTCTAATGTGTTCATTTGCAAAGTTTATTTTTCCCCACAGAACAGCATTGTTCTAAAACAGGGTTTCTCATTGGCACTTGGGACATTTGATTCTTTGCTGTGGGGGCGTCCTGTGCCTTGTAGGATATTTAACAGCCTCCCTGACCTCCACCACTAGACCCCAGTAGTACCCTCCCACGGTTGTAACAACCAAAAATGTGTCCAGACGTTGCCAAGTGGCCCCTGCGGGACAAAATTACCCTCTTCCCACTGAGAACCTCTCCTCTAAAAAATGTTTCACTGGACTTCCCTGGTGGGTCAGTGGTTAAAACTCCACGTTCCCAATGCAAGAGGCATGGGTTCAGTCCTTGGCTGGAAAATTAAGATCCCGCATGTCATTGGGTATGGCCAGGGAAACAAAGAAAGAATAAAAGATGTTTTAGTGCCAGTCACCTAGGTGGCTCTTTGTGAAAGCTGTTTAATCTTTCTGGTCCTCAGTTTCCTCTTCTGCAGAACGATGGCCAGGGCGGGAGCAAGGGGGGTACAATATTGATCTTATTTACTTTGAGGATTAAATGAGCCAGTATATACACAATGGAGTATTACTCAGCCGTTTAAAAGAATACATTTGAATCAGTTCTGTTGAGATGGATGAAACTGGAGCCGATTATACAGAGTGAAGTAAGCCAGAAAGAAAAACATCAATACAGTATACTAACACATATATATGGAATTTAGAAAAATGGCAATGACAACCCTGTATGCAAGACAGCAAAAAAGACACAGATGTGTATAGCGGACTTTTGGACTCAGAGGGAGAGGGAGAGGGTGGGATGATTTGGGAGAATGGCACTGAAACATGTATACTATCATGTAAGAATCGAATCACCAGTCTATGTCCAATGCAGGATACAGCATGCTTGGGGCTGGTGCATGGGGATGACCCAGAGGGATGTTGTGGGGAGGGAGGTGGGAGGGAGGGGGGTTCATGTTTGGGATCGCATGTACACCCGTGGTGGATTCATGTCAATGTATGGCAAAACCAATACAATATTGTAAAGTAAAATAAAGTAAAAATAAAAATTAAAAAAATAAAAATAAATAAAAAATAAAATTATGCTAACAAATAAAAAAAAATAAAATAGATGAGCCAGTATATAGAAAGCAACAACACAGCGCATGGTATACAATGAGCTCTTTCTCAGTGTGAAGATTTGGCTTAGGTGTCCCTCTGTCCTGTCTATCTTTAGCTAACAGGAACTGCTAGGTGGATTTTACTAGTAAGGGTGAATTCCATGGTCCAGAGTGAAATCTACCAGGATGTTGATTCTGGGAGTCAGGAGTGCCATCTGTCTTGCCCCTGCCCCCAGTGGACTCCTGGGGCTTTGATCTGTACCATAGTAGTACGTTCACAGCATTTATTGAATGAATAAGTGACTTAAACCCTTGTGAATATCTACCTTTTAAATATTCCTTAAGGTTTCTCTTGTCTTTCTTTGTATTTGTTTTTCCTTTGTTTTTTTTAAAGCTTTTTTCTTTTATTTTTTAGTTTGTTTTTGCTATTGTCGTTCAGTCACTAAGCTGTGTTCAACTCTCTGCGGCCCCATGGACTGCAGCACGCCAGGCTTCCCTGTCTATCACCATTTCCCGGAGCTTGCTCAAACTCATGTCCATCGAGTCAGTGATGCCATCCAACCATCTCTTCCTCTCTCCCCCGCTTCTCCTCCTGCTCTCAATCTTTCCCAGCATGAGGGTCTTTTCCAATGAGTCGGGTCTTCGCATAAGGAAGCCAAAGTATTAAAGCTTCAGCTTCTTATTGGAGCTTCAGCATCAGTCCTTCCAGTGAATATGTAGGGTTGGTTTCCTTTAGGATTGTTTTTGCTGTAGCTGTGTTTTAACCGGCCCAGGAACTGTAGATCCCGAGGATTCTTTGGTGCTGCTATGAGCTGAAGAATCACCAGCTGGACCAGCCTAACTCCAGAGCTTTGAACCTGCTTTAGTTACTTCCTTGGCTTATTTTGGGCTTCCCTGGTAGCTCAGCTGGTAAAGAATCCGCCTGCAATTCGGGAGACCTGGGTTTGATCCCTGAGTTGGGAAGATCCCCTGGAGAAGGGGAAGGCTACCTACTCCAGTATTCTGGCCTGGAGAATTCCATGGACTGTATAGTCCATGGGATTGCAAAGACTAAGACATGACTGAATGACTTTCACTCACTGACTATTTCAGCCCCACGAGGCACCCTTTGGCCCTTTGATTTTTCCTCTGCAGCTTGTGGCTGCATATTAAATCTTGCCAGGGGCAAATCTCGGCAGAGGGGCTATGCTTCAAGCTGTTGGGTTTAGGATCCATGTAGAATTTGGAAGTCCTTTCCTCTTTTGTGTACAAACACCATTATAATACAACTTCTTATTACATATAAGGATAAAAAGGATGCAGAGGGTCACACCTGTCCCTGAAACCTAATCCAACCACTGGAAGAAAACAGGACTGTGAGTTACGATGGCATTCCCATCCCTACATCCTTTTTATAAAATGTATCTCGTGTTCTTCCATCGGATCCTGACGGTAGTAAGTACAATCCAGCTTGAGTATGAACCGATATTTTTCTCGAGCGGCCACCATTTTGCAAACTCCTGTTTCCATTTCTCCACTGGCCTCCGCTGTGGAAATGAGGGCTGTCTACTTGCTTAAGTGTATATGTAAATGTTCAGAGTCATGGATTGTGACCAGTGGCCCAGGGGACATTTGGCAGTGCCTGGAGACAGCTCTGGTTGGTACGACTGGGAGAGGGAAGTGCTGCTATTATCAAGTAAGGATGAGGACCAGGGATGCTGTGAAGGAGCCTACAATCCACGGGCCCACTCCACACAGAAAAGAGTCATCCAGCCCCAAATCTTAAAAGTGCCCAAGCTGAGAAATCCTGAGATCAGTAAAGGTCCATTGGTTCATTGATTAAAATGGCAAAAAAAAAAAGAAATTAACATGAAAGTCCATAGATTGGGGGATGACTATAACTGTTATACATCATTTCTATGGAATACTGGGCATTCCAGATTAAGAATTAGGTGGTTCTATGTGCATGTGCCTGCTGCGTGTAGTGATGTTGAAAATTGCCCACGGTATATTTTTTACATGGTGTTTTTGGTTAAAATAAATTAAAATCTGCTTTAGTAATATTAAGGAATTTTCTAGGCATAATAGTATTATGTGTGTGTTTTTGAAAAAAGATCTTGGGTTTTTTCAGAGATTCACTTACAGATAATATTTACAGATGAAACTTTTCCAGATGAAAGTATATTTTGGCTGGGATTTGCTTCCAGGTGGCTCAGATGATAAAAGCGTCTGCCTGCAATGCAGGAGACCGGGTTCGATCCCTGGGTTGGGAAGATTTCCTGGAGAAGGAAATGGCAACTCATTCCAGTATTCTTGCCTGGAGAATCCCACAGACGGAGGAGCCTGATAGGCTGCAGTCCATGGGGTCGCAAAGAGTTGGACACGACTAAGCGACTTCACTTCACTATGAAAGAGGAAGGAGATGGATGGAAACAAAGCTAGATTGGCCATGAGTTGGTTGTTGAGGCTGGGTGCTGGGCAGAGGGAGGCTCATTAGCTGAGTCTGGGTATTTTTGTGAATGTTGGGATTCCACATAATAAAAGTTGCTACACATATACACACACACATGCGTACATAAACGCATTGAAAGAAATCTGGTAGGAGATACATAATAAATAGGTGTAGACAGGCTTCCCAGGTGGCGCTAGTGATAAAGAATCTGACTGCCAGTTCAGGAGACACCAGAGACACAGGTTCAATCCCTGGGTCGGGAAGATCCTTCCGTGTAGGAAATGGCAACCCACTCCAGTATTCCTGCCTGGGAAATTCCATGGGCAGGGGAGCATGCAGTCCGTGGGATCGCAGAGAGTTGGACATGACTTAGCACAGCATACAGTACAGACAGACAGGACAGACATAGATTCGGTTCTGTGTAACAGAGAACTGAGCTCATGGTGGCATGAATATCCTAGAAGTTTATCTGTCTTTTATGTAAAAATTTGAGCTGATATAGATAAATATATCTATATGTTTATATAAGATAAATATATTGTTTTTCTGTAAGCTCATCAGAGGCCCAGACTCCTTTCATCTTTTTATGTCGTCCTTAAAATGCCCTTTTCCTTGTGGTCCAAGATGACTCTCTATCACATCGAAACCCAGCAAGTAAGAATGGAAGAAAAGGGAAGGTTCACCCGACTTTTTAAAGGACCTGTAAAGTGTTGCACGCATCACTTTTGATTCCATCCCAACCATAGTTTAGTCTCATAACCACAGCCTCACCACAAGGAAAGCTGGGATATTCATTCTGGTGCCTGTATGCCATGCCTGGAATCACAGATTCCTTGATTGTAAAAGAAGGGGAGAGAGGAAGAATTCTGGGGATCACCTAACAAACTCTACCATGGCTTACCTCAAACTGTGAAGGATGATTAGTACAGACCAGTGAAACTATGGAGGACCTCATCTTTTTCCATTATATGTTGCTTTAATCAACTCTTTTATCATACACAATTTGTTTTTATTTTGTAAAAAAAAAAGTATAGAAAAGCTATTGTTAAATGGTGCATACTTGGTTCTTGTGCATAATGCTGTGAGGCTGTAGGGTGAAAGGATATTTTGGCTGGGATTTGCTTCCAAGTACCATGAAAGAGGAAGGAGACAGATGAAAACAAAGCTAGATTGGCCATGAGTTGGTTGATGGGGTTGGAAGATGGGCAGAGGGAGGTATTCAATATTCAGTATCCACTGACTGTGTAGTGCCAATTTCAGTGACTTATACTAGATGCTAGGTCTTCCCTGATGGGTCAGTGGTAAGAAATTCGCCTGCAATGCAGGAGATGCAAGTTTGATCCCTGGGTCCGGAAGATCCCCTGGAGGAGGAAACTCCAGTATTCTTGCCTGGAAAATCCCATGAACAGAAGCGCTTGGCAGGCTACAGTCCTTGGGGTCGCAAAGTCAGATACAACTAAGCGACAGAACACGCGTGCACGCTAGATGCTAAGGGTGCCACAGTGAACAAGACAAAGCACCTCGGACAGTGAACCAATAAATGTGCAACGTGTGTTAAGATCCTGATCAGACTTGGAAAAACAGCAGGGCCCGGGGATAGAAAGTGGGGAGTGGTTGGCGTGAGGGGGAAATGGGTTTGATACTGTGATCAGGGAAGGCATCTCTGAGGTGGTGACATTTGAGACAGCACCTGAAGTCAGGGAAAGCTCTGGGAAAGAGAATGTGTGGCGGAAGGAACCAGTGCAAGGCCATGAGATGGTTTGAGTGAAGCAAAACAGTGTCCCTGCATTTGAGGAAGGACAGACCTTCTGTTACTGACCCAGGTCCTCGGACTCTTCAATCAACAGGAGTTGTTAAGAGGCCAGACGAGAAACTAAGGCAGCGCTTTCCTGGGGCTCGTGCTGCACGAGGGAGGGGAGATACGATACGCACTAGCGGGTGCCCTTGCTCGCTCCCGGGGGAGCCGGTCCCTTAAATGGGGGGAAGGTAGGGGTGGGTCCAGGGGTTGGGCCAGAGGTGTGGCTTGGATGGCCTGCCCACCCTGTTGGTGGCGCACCCTGCTCCTGCTCCTGGCGCCTAAGAAGTGGCAGTTGGGTGTTTGGTCTTTTTGTATCTTGTTGTTCGTAATTTGCCCCAACTGGGCGTGCTTGCAGTTACTTGCAGTTACTTTTAGTCCCTTTAGTTTCTTTGTATTCTGTTGCTCAGAGGAAGCGTTTGTCCGGTGCAAACACTGCAGCCAAAGGTCCCAGGCCCAGCCTGTCTCACTCCCAGACGAGATTGGAGGATGCTTAGCGCCCGCATCATTGCAGGACCTTGGATCTGGTATTATATTAAGCCATTTAGGTATTACTCTTAAGTCGTTATGGCCAGAGGTTGTTTTTCCTAATTATTTGCAGTTATTTTCAAAATGTGGAAGAACATTTCACTGACACAGTATCATGCAGTAGAAGGAGGTCCTGTTCAGCACCCCGTCAGCTCTGGGACCTGAGGACATGTATTCAGCTTACTGGCCTCTCGATTTCTTTACCTGGAAGGGTGGAAAAAAGAGGAGTTTGTGTCCTGTACCATTCTACGAGCTGAACAAGCAGTAAGTCAGCCTCACACTAGCCCAGGTGGTGCCATTTATCCCCATTTGACAGGTGAGAAAGTTGAGGCTGAGGAGTCAACCAAGATCCCATACCCCTGGTAAGTGGCAGAGCTGGGATTTGAACCCAGACTCCCAGGCCCCCGAGGGGGTCCTGCTCAAGTCAGCCCACTGTTCCGGGCTCCTGTTGGCTCGGCCCAGCTCACAGGCTGGTGGGGAGAGGGCACGGAAGAAAGATTTGTGGCCACAGTTTAGTGGCATGTAGATGCTGCAAAGATGTATTCATACGATCGCAATACTCCCAGATAACTCTCCCCATTCAGAAAACTTCCAGACCCCTAATGAAATAACTGATCCGAGCCCTGAGCATGAGTGGATGAAAACATTAGATGAAAGGTGTAGGGGGACCTTCACACTGGAGGAGGCAGGGTGTTGCCACCTGGCCTCGCTGTCCCTGGAAGGGCAGGGGGGGCACGTGGACACCATGCCCCTCCTGATGCGAGGCGATGGGAAGAACTCAGCACCACTCGGAAGCCTTGCCCCCCCCCCACCAGATTAATCCAAACCCAATCTCATTTTAAAGTGAAATCGTGGGACATGAAGTAGAAAGAGAAATTAACAACACCATGAGGAAGCCAACCGATAAGTCCAGAACATGAGATGGTCTACAAGACAACTAACCTACTTCGCCAACATGTCAATAGTCTGTTTAAAAAAAAAAAACAAAAAGGAAGGGGGAGGCTATTCTAAACAAATGTAAGAGATACAATAGGCAAATGTGATGTGTGTTCTTTGTTTAGACCTTATAAACAGGTATCTTATAAACCCAGTTGAGGGCATGTAGAGACAAGGTTTGAACAGTGTTCAAGATGGCAGGAAAAAACGTGACTTTTGTTAGGCGTGATCATAGAAAGTGTTCATATTTTTGTGATACAGATGAACTTACAAAACAGAAACAGACTCAGACTGAGAGAAGGAACTTAATCGTTGCTGGGTGAAAGGATGGGAGGGAGGGAGTTTGGGATGGACATGTACAACTTGTTATATTTTAAATGGATAACCAACAAGGTCCTACTGTATATATAGCATGGGGACCTCTGCCCAGTGGTATGCGGCAGCCTGGAGGGGAAGGGGGTCTGGGGGAGAATGGATACATGTATAAGTGTGGCTGAGTCCCCTTACTGTTCACCTGAAACTATTGCAACATTGTTAATCTGCTATACCCCATTACAAAATAAAAAGTTTTTAAAAAAGTGTTCAGATTTTTAAATGATGTTCAGTGGAGAGAGGAGACTTCAAGAATTTTTTAAAAACACTTTACCGAAGAGAGCAAAAAAAAAGAAGAGACACGTGTGGTGGGATCTTGAAAACGGCTGAATCTGAATGGTACACAGCAATTCATTTTACCATTCTGTCTGCTGTTGCGTATGATTCAGATTTTTCATTAAAAAAAAAACACAACTTATAGCCTTCACTCCAAAATCATCTTACCAAAAAAGGAGGGGAAAAAATACCCTTCAGTCTATGAAATTGCATAAAATTGAGCTAACCTCAACACAAGAAGAAAAACATTTTAAAAAACTCATGAATCACGGCATGGCCCATTCAGTTTGAGAGTAATGATGTAAGTAAAAGAGATCCATCATTAGGGAAGATTAATTCTAAGACATCTGCTGCCAGCGTGGCAGATGGCAGGAGAGTAGAGCTTTCAGCATCAGACATCCTGGCTTTAACTCCGCCTCTGCTGCTTGTAGCTGATTCTAGGCAAGTGACTTCACTTCCTGTCCTTGCTTTCCTTATCTGTGAAATGGGATCTAAGTTCTGCCAGTCTCATGGAGGCTATTGGGAAGATAGAAAGAAAGAAGAAACTGAAGTTGCTCAGTCGTGTCCGACTCTTTGTGACCCCATGGACTACAGTCCGCCAGGCTCCTTCCTCCATGAGATTCTCCAAGCAAGAATACTGGAGTGGGTTGCCATTTCCTTCTCCAGTGGAGCATCCCAACCCAGGGATCAAACCCGGGTCTACTCCCACATTTCAGGCAGACTCGTTACCATCTGAGCCACCAGGGAATCCCATTTGGGAAGATAACATGAGTTTAAATCTGAAAAAGCACTTAAAGCAGTGCCTGGTTCCTAGAGAGCATTCACTGCCTGAGAATTACTGCTTTTCAGTTTCATAGTGGTCAGTGCTTCATGGAGACCCAACTAAGGATTTGGATAGGATGAAGATATTCTAATATTTATTTTTAGAAGTTTTTTTTTTTTGGCTGTATCAGGTCTTAGTTGCAGCTCTCGGGCTGTTCATTGCGGCGTGTGGCCTTCTCTAGCTGTGGCTCACCAGCTCTGTAGTTGCGGTGCTTGGACTTAGTTGCCCTGTGCCATGTGAGAGCTTAGTTCCCCGACCAGGGATGGAACCCACGTCCCCTGCATTGGAGGGCAGGTTCTTATCCACTGGACCACCAGGGAAGTCCCTCTAATAGTTCGTGTTTAGTACAGTTTCTTTTTGCATTTCTCCACTATCTTTCTCCCACCCATCCCTCTTCATTCACACTAAAACGTTCTTGCTCTGTGACCTCAGAAGCAGTTTCTTCGTGGTTTAAAACGGGTCCAGGCCATTGCGGTGGACTGTGGTTGGGTGAGTAAGAGGGAGAGGGGCTGGGCAGCAGGGCTGGTGTGGTGTCTACCGAATGCAGGGACTGGACTCAGCAAAAGGCCTTTGCCATCCAAGGAACACTGCCTGCCGCTGGCTGCCGCTTGCCTGCCTGCTGGGGAGGTCCCTGGGCTCCTGGTGGCCCCCAAGCCCTTGATGTTCCCCAGCCACCACTGGTGCGGGCAAGCCTTCCCTTGCAGTAAGAGTCCGTGGTGTTTTGCTTTGTACCTTGTTTTGTTGGTTGTGGGTTGGAGTCTTTTTTTAATGGCTCTGCATGAGAAATATTCTATAAAGTTCTGCATTTTGCTCCAGGGCTGTGCTGAACCCAACCTGAAATCAGCGGAGTGTGTGTGGTCCCATCTCGGTTGTCACCACACGTTGGGCGCTTTTGTGAAGTTTGTCTCTTGTGGGTCTACTGAGTATGGGAAAGCACACTGTAAAATGCAAGCATCTGACCTTGAGTCATTTTTTAAGCCAATCTCCAGCGGTCATGTGCTGTATGATTCTATTTATGTAATATTCTGAAAGTGACATTTTAGAGATGAAGAAAGGATTAGTGATTATCAAGGGTTAAGGGTATTGGGAATGAGGATGGCTGTATTTCTGAATGGGGTAGCACAAGGGGGATCTTTGTGGTGATGGGATAGTTGTCTCTCTTTTTTTAGGAGGGTTCTTTTTTAGGAGGGTTTTTTTTTTTTTTAAGGCTTCCCTGGTGGCTCAGAGGTTAAAGCATCTGCCTCCAATGCGGGAAACTCGGGTTCGATCCCTGGGTCGGGAAGATCCCCTGGAGAAGGAAATGGCAACCCACTCCAGTATTCTTGCCTGGAGAATCCCATGGACAGAGGAGCTTGGTAGGCTATGGTCCACAGGGTCACAAAGAGTCGGACACGACTGAGTGACTTCACTTTCACTTTTCTTTTTTGAGATATTTATTTATTTGAGTACACCAGGTCTTAGTTGCGCATGCAGGATCTTTGATATTCGTTATGGAGTGTGGGATGCTTTTTAGTTGCAGCAGGCAGCATCTTTAGTTGTGGCCTATGGGATCTAGTTCCCTGACCAGGGATCGAACTCAGGCCCCCTACATTGAGAGCTGAAGTCTTAGCCCCTGGACCACCAGGGGAGTCCCGGAATCACCACTCTTGATTGCAGTGGTGGTTACATGAATATGCAGATGAGATAAGATGACACAGAGATACAAACACACTGTCCCAATGTCAGTGTTCTGGCTTTGATCTTGTGCTATGATTATGGAAGATAGAATCGTGGGGGAGGAAGGAGGGATTTGAATCAAGGGTACCCAGGCCCTCTTTGTACTTTTTTTTTTTTTTGCAACTTCTTGTGACTCTGCAATGATCTCAAAATAAAAAACAAAACTGGATTCTCCTAAACAATGGGCCCTTGTTTTACATGGTATCGTGGCTGAGAGAAGCGTAGTAAAATTCTCCCATTGATGTTTTTATTCTGCACCAAGTTCACATACAAGAGAATTTATCAGACCTGAATGAGACAGCTGTCTGGGGCTAAGATTCAAGACTCAGGCTGGTTTTCCTTTCCGACATAAGACACATGACTTCCCTTTCTAAGATAAGAATTTCATCTGCTTGGCTGAAAGGGTATGAGGAGTGGACTGCTGCTGTGGGGCAGATGTAGATAATTGCTGCATCTTCCTAGGAGAGTTTTGGATAAAAGCTTTCCAATCAGGGAATGGAAACAACACAAGGTGTGAAGACAGGACATGGCCACTAGGAATATAAATTTTGATCAGCCACTCCGAGGCAATTTGCCAACATCCCTTACAATTTTAAAGGCAGACCCAGCCTTTGCTCTCTTGGGATATCACCCCTAGAGAACTGCATGCTTGTGCTTCCAAGAAGACCCATCCCAGGCAATGTGGCATTAAGTTATATCAACCAGCCTTGGGAGATCTGAGGGCTGGCCCAGAGCCCTGGGAATCCTATGCAACAGTTAAAAAGAATAAGCTAGATCTCTATGTCATGACATGGAATGAACATCAAGACGTTTTCTTACTAGAGCCAAAAATGTCCTAGAATAGGATATTCAGGGAAATGACATTGATAAAAACATATTCATGAAATACATTTATAAAACAATACTGTGTGTATTTAAGGATATATGTGTGTTTATGACTAGAAAAAGGTCTGCAAAGCTCTTCATTTTATCAGTCATTGTGGATATAGCTAATGGGAGACGGTGACCAGAGGTGCCTCTGCATGCGTGCTAAGTCACTTCAGTCGTGTTCGACTCTGCAACCCTATGGACTGTAGCCTGCCAGGCTCCTTTGTCCATGGGACTCTTCAGGCAAGAATACTGGAGTGAGTTGCCATGTCCTCCTCCAGGTCATCTTCCCGACTCAGAGATCAAACCCACATCTAAGATGGCCTTAAAAAAGTGAAGCCAGTCAGTCGTGTCCGACTCTTTGCGACCCTGTGGACTGTAGCCTACCAGGCTTCTCTGTCCATGGAATTCTCCAGGCAAGAATGCTGGAGTGGGTTACCATTTCCTTCTCTAGGGGATCTTCCCGACCCAGGGATTGAACCCGGGTCTCCTGTATTGGAGGCAAACGCTTTAACCTGTGAGCCACCAGCTTTAATTTTATCTAAAATTCTAAAATTTATTGAAATGTTTTGAGATATTAGCTGGGTCATTAAAACTGTATCATAAAAATGTAGAGTAATACAGATAATAGAGCTATGATAGGTGGCTCAGAGGATAGAGCATCTGCCTGCAATGCAGGAGACCTGGGTTCGATCCCTGGGTTGGGAAGATCCCCTGGAGAAGGAAATGGCAACCCACTCCAGTATTCTTGCCTGGAGAATCCCATGGACAGAGGATCCTGGCATGCTACAGTCCACGGGGTCGCAAAGAGTCGGACACAACTGAGTGACTTCACACGCACACACACACAATAGATAATAGGGATAATAGAGCAGGAGAAGGTCCATCTATGTGGCTGGGAGATCTAACCCAGCTATCTGGGGTCACCCATTGATGAATGCCACCTAACACTGAAGAGCAACTCAATCCAGAATGTCAACTCCGTGAGAGCAGGGAACTTGTCTGGCCAATTTGACACTGTATCCCCAGTGCCTGGAACAGTCCTTGGTCTTCCTAAAAAAAAAAAAAAAGGGAAGTAAGTTAGTGAATGAGTAACAGTTTTGATTTTTGGTGCATGATATGAATAGAGCCATTCAAAAAACTAAGGTCACAGTATCTGGTCCCATCACTTCATGGCAAATATATGGAGAAAAGTGGAAGCAGTGACAGACTTTATTTTTTTTAGCTCCAAACTCACTGCAAATGGTGACTGCAGCCATGAAATTAAAAGATCCTTGCTCCTTGGAAGGAAAACTATGACAAACCTAGACAGTGTATTAAAAAGCAAAGATCACTTTGTCAACAAAGGTCTGAATAGTCAAGGTTGTGGTTTTTCCAGTAGTCACGTATGGATGTGAGAGTTGGACCACAAAGAAGGCTGAGCACCGAACAACTGATGCCTTTGAATTGTGGTGCTGGAGAAAACGTTTGAGAATCCCTTGAAGTGCAAGGAGATCAAACCAGTCAATCCTAAAGGAAATCAAACCTGAATAGTCGTTGAAAGGGCTCATGCTGAAGCTGAAGCTCCAATCCTTTGGCCACCTGATGTGAAGAGCCGACTCATTGGAAAAGACTCTGATGCTGGGAAAGATTGAAGGCAAAAGTAGAAGAAGACAGCAGAGGATGAGATGATTAGATAGCATCATTGACTCAATGGACATGAGTTTGAGCAAACTCCAGGAGATAGTGAAGGACAGGGAAGCCTGGCATGCTGCAGTTCATGGGGTCACAAAGAGTCAGGCACAACTTAGCAGCTGAACAACAGCAACATGAATGAAGTCAGTGATTCTAAATGATTGACAGCTTGACTCAGTGGGTGAATCAGTGAATGAATTTAGTGCCAACTGTGTTCGTACTTTACCAGTCTTCTTCCTAGCATTTGGAGAGGAGACAGAAAGCACCTCATTCATCTGGGGTGTTGGTCCCCTCTGTATCCCAGCCCTGTCCCACAACTTCTGTTAAGTGACATCTTCCCCACTGTAAAGGGGGAGACAGGGTGGAGACACGGAGATGTCGGCAGGAGGAGGGACTTCTGACTTTAGAGTCAGCAGGTGGCATCCTTCCCCCTAGATGTGGAAGTTGTTTGTGGTGACAGCAACCCCTGAATTTCACTGTATTTACAGTTTATTCTTACACTGAACACCAAAGATGTGACATGCATGTGTCAGAATGGGAGTCACAGTCTTTCAAGACTGTGCCACTCAAAGGTAGTCTGTGGACTTGCACTGCCAGTGAAATAGATACCTTCCAAGGTTTGTGTCCTGTGGGAGAAATATCTTCTACATTGGGTAACCCCAGGCCTCTCATTGGCCTCCATTGACTCATGTGACCATCACCTTTGAGCCAATCACTAGACAGAGGGATGAAGGACGCAAATGGCCAGTCTCTGGGCCTGTCAGTCAGCTCCACCAAGCCACATGCACAGAAAGTGGGGGAGAAGCAGTTCCCCTAAGGAAAGGAAAGATGCTATTGCCACAAGAACCACCAGGACCAAGTGCCAGGCACCTGCTGCTCCCACCATGTTCTTTTAGTGATAACTTTCTCCTCCATGCTGTTACACTGGACATTTCTGCTTTCTAAGCTCCCAGTGGGACTACCAAAATCCCTCTGCAATATATACATGTATCAAGTCATCTCATCATATGCCTTAAACTTACATAATATGTCAGTTATATCTCAATAAGCTGGAAAAAACAAATGGGCTGGGGGAGCAGGAACACCAAGGACATGATAGCCAGGCAGAACTTAATAGTGTGATAACCATAATTAACAAACACCTGTATCCTTTGGCCAGGAGCTTTTGGACTACTTCTCCCTTCTGGGATGGCCTGGGGACAGTAGCATCTAACACCCATGTACTTTTAAAATTTTTATTTATTTTTGGCTGTGCTGGGCCTTTGTTACTGCATGTGGGCTTTCTCTAGCTGGGGCGGTCGGGGACGACTCCTCAGCTTCTCATTGTGGTGCGCAGGCTCTGGGCTCGTGGGCTCAGTGATTGTGGCACTCGGGCTTCATTGATCCGCAGCCAGCATCCACGTACTTCTGATCATGTCTACATACAGTGCTAACACTGGCAGGAAGGGTAAACCAGGGGTCTCAAAATCCTTTCCTAGAAGGGCCAGGCAACGAATGTAAATAAGTGTCCTGTCCAAAGTGGTGACAATGACAGTGACCAGCACACTGTTTGGAACCTATAACAGGCGGTTAATATTGGTTGAATAAGTAACGTTTATTCATACAGCACATTCATTCATCTTACAACAAATATTTACTAAATAGTCATCAAGAACCAGGCCCTGCAGGAGATCTGGGAACTGTAGTGGTGGACAAAATAAAATCCCTCAGGTAGGTTGTAGTCTGGTTGGGAAGATAGATGGAAATTAAACAGCCTAAAAATTGTTAGAGTGACTGGCATGTGAAAGAGAGGGGCATGGGTCCCTAGAACGCACTAGGGGGAAGGGTCTGTACTCAGGGACAGGTAGTACCCCCAGATCCCTGGGGAAATCCTGCTAGAGCTGAGACCCCCAAAGGGCAAGCAGAGGGGAGTCATATTCCAGGCAGACGGAACGGCATGTGCAAAGGCCCCGTGACAGAGCATGGGGTGAGAGGAAGGCAGGCACCCTGGAATGAGACAGCAAGCGAAGGGAAGCCGGATCAAGGCTGCGCTCAGAAGTTTTGCTTTGTTCTAAGAACAATCAGAGGTTTGAAGCAAGGATGAAGTGAAGGCGGCAGCTTCAGATCTATGTCGTCAGAAGTCCCTCTGGCTGGCACACAGAGAACAAGCAGGAGGGAGGCCAGAGTGGCTCCAGGGAGATGGTTCGGAGGCTGGTGGTATTTGTCCAGGGCAGAGAGGGTGGCGGCTTGGCCCTGGGCGATGGCCGTGGGGGGCGGTGGGGAGAAGTTCACAGGTTCTGTGGATGTTAGCAGATATACTTGACAACCCCGAGTGATGGATTGGACGTGAGAGCTGAAGGAGAGGGAGGAGGGGGGAGGATCCTGGGCTTTTAGTGCAAGCAGTGTCCGTCCCCACCCCGCCTAGGCTCGGGGAGACGGAGGTGGAGGGGCAGAGACATTTCACAATAAGCAGATGTGTTTTGAATGAAATCAAATGGGACGGAGGCAGCCAGGAAGGTCCAGGTTTGGGCCACAGCTGTTGCCCCTCCAGAAGCCGGTGATCGCTGTCGGCAGATTTGGATTTCTAAGCCCCTGAAGGCTGCCGGGAGTTGACCCTCTCTAAGGGCTCTTTGGCCGACTGGCCATCTGTCCTCTGCATCCGGCAGGCAGGGCCCCTGTTCTCAGCCAAGGTAGCAGTGCGCTCGGCGGGGGGTGCAGAAAGGTGAGCTGCCTGCCCGCCTGGGACCCTCCATCTGCTTTTGATGCTTCCCAGGCTTTGAAGTCACCCCCGCCCCCACCCTCCAGCTGTCATCTCTTGGGCTCCTCCACACTCCCCCAGAGCTTCTCCGTCCCCGGGGACACCGGTGGTGACAAGGATAACAAATGATGGCAAGCCGCTGGCAGCCGCAGGAGGAGGAGAGGGCAGAGGGCGGGGACTTAGGCCTCTTTCTTCTTTCTTGTTCCTCCTGTCCCGGTTCTGAAGCTGCTGGTTTTGCAATAGTGCAACGCAGGGCAAAATTTTATTTGGTAAGTGACTCCCACACCTTCCCTTCCTTTCCCTGCCTTCATGAAAAGGAAACTGAGTCTTTCTCCTCTCCTCGGACTCTGTTATGACAAGCCTGATTTCTCTCTAAGCTTCCCTGCAAAGAAAATAAGCCAGTCTCCTCTTTCAAGTAATTGTAAGGGGTGGGGGAGAAAGCGAAGGAGGTACCCCCCAAAATTGTGAGAAAACTAACTCTGCCTGTCAGACCATAATAGGAACCAGTGGTTTCCAGACAGTCCTCAAGGCGGTTCCCAGCGTCAACCACTGTGTGTTTCAAGCTTTTGTCTGTGAATGCAAATAATGTCAGTAATTACTCTTTATTGACTACCCACTCACTCGTGCCTTCTCTGACATAATGTGCAGAACAACCTCCCTGAGAGGGTATTATTATTTTCTCCATTCTGTTGGATAAGGCTCAGAGAAGTTAAGTAACTCACCCAAGGTCACAAGGCTCATAAGACCCAAAGCTAGGATTTGAACCCAGATAGCAAGTGACAGAGCTGGCTTAGTGGGTGTTGGAGCTGGATGGACCCTGGGTTTAAATTCTGACCCAGTTTCAGTCGCAAGCTGTGGTTAAGAGCACACTTCCCAGGTGGCTCAGTGGGAAATACAAGAGACGTGGGTTCGATCCCTGGGTCGGGAAGATCCCCTGGAGAAGGAGATGGCAATATTCTTGCCTGGGAAATCCCATGGACAGAGGAGCCTTGATGGGCTACAGTCCATAGGGTCACAAAAGAGTCGGATGTGAATTAATAACTAAACAACAACAACGTGGTTAAGAGCACAGACCCTGGAGCCAGACCACCTGGTTCTGAATCCTGGCTCCCCCACTAACTAGCAAGTCACTCTCTTTATTTTTTTTAATTTATTTATTTTAATTGGAGGTTAATTACTTTACAATATTGTATTAGCTTTGCCATACATCAACATGAATCTACCACAGGTGTACACAAGTTCCCCATCCTGAACCCCCCTCCCTCCTCCCTCCCTGTACCATCCCTCTGGGTCCTCCCAGTGCACCAGCCCCAAGCATCCAGTATCATGCATCGAACCTGGACTGGCGATTCGTTTCATATATGATATTATACATGGTTCAATGCCATTCTCCCAAATCATCCCACCCTCGCCCTCTCCCACAGAGTCCAAAAGTCTGTTCTATACATCTGTGTCTCTTTTGCTGTCTCATATACAGGGTTATCGTTACCATCTTTCTAAATTCCATATATATGCGTTAGTATACTATATTGGTGTTTTTCTTTCTGGCTTACTTCCCTCTGTATAATAGGCTCCAGTTTCATCCACCTCATTAGAACTGATTCAAATGTATTCTTTTCAATGGCTGAGTAATACTCCACTGTGTACATGTACCGCAGCTTTCTCATCCGTTCATCAGCAGGTCACTCTCTTAATCTCCGTCTCCTCATCTCTGCCCACATCACTGCATTAAGATGAGCTGATACATACAAACAGCTCCTAGCCCCAGAGTCCATGCTCTTTAAGAGTTAGCTGTTTTTATTTCTATTGTCTATAAAGTGGGCACTATCATGGGGCCAGGTTAGGCCCTTCAGAGCCCTCAAAACACCGAGAGATTAGTGCCACTTCCTCTGATGCCTCAGGTAATTCAATAACAAAACAATATGACCCATAAAACATGAACACAACATTCACCCTGTGCTGAAATCTACAAAGCTTTTTTTTTTTTTAAGATCCTCAGGGCAGAATAGGAAATGTTCACCAAACAGGAATGATTCTCCTTTCCTTGGTCCCTGTGCTTTGCTTAGCCCTAAATCTGTGTTTAGTCATCCTATTGGGGAATATTGAGTGAGCCAAAAAATTTGTTCCCTGAATGAACTTTTTTGGTCAACCCAACAGACATGGATAATCCTATTTCCCCAGGTGGTTGAGAGAATTAAAGGAGATAATTAAGGTAAAAATTATCGAGGAAAGTGCCTGGCACATAATAGGTGCTTGGGACATAGGAGCTGGGGTTAGAATCTTTGGAAGGATTTTTCTCACTTTCTGTTGCCTTGAACTATTCATGTTGCTATAGTTTGTGGTTAATGGTTTGCTTCTATGAGATAGCAGTGCCCATAAACTCTAGGTGGCAGCAGGAAAGAACAATAATCAGGTTCTTAATTTAGGGTCCTATTTAGTGTGTGAAGACTAACATTTTTTAAAAATATATTGTATTTATTTTAAGGACTACTTTTTTTTTTTTTGGCCATGCTGGGCAACCTGTGGGATCTTAGTTCTCTAACCAGGAATTGAACCCAGATCCTCAGTACTAAAAGCATGGAATTCTAACCTCTGGTGTGTCAGGGGAGTCCCGGGACTAACATTTCTATTGCTTTGACTTCGTTTGTGATATTTATTTACTTGCCTCCGAAGGACTGTATGTTTGTACTGCTCTAGGTATGTTTGAATTTTAGGTCTTGCATTACCTAACAAAGACTCTAGTGCAGTACATTGAATGTAGTTATTGATAAATTGAAGTTTAAATCTATCAGTTTTTCTGTGTGTTCCATCTCTTCTTTGTTTCTTTTCTTTCTTGCTTTCTTTGGATTAGTCAAGTACGTTTATTATTCCACTTTCTCCTGGATTAGCTTGTTGGCATACATGTATTATTTTTATTCTCTAAGCAGTTACCCTAAAGATTATAGACTGCACCCATGATAAATCTTTACCAGTTTACTATAAATTAGTACTTGTATTACTTCAAGGAAAATGCACAGTCCTTAGAATGTGTTAAGTTTATTTGTTCCTCTCTGCTCTTGAATTTACCCTTTTATGTTGCTCTTTATCCCTCCTTGAATTTTTATGCTTCCAGAGTATTATTTTGTACTGCAAGTCTATTTGCTATAGTAATCTAAATTTTGTAGCAAAATTAAGTGGCAAATGATCTTAATTTGTTTCATTTTTGCCTTCATACTTGAAGGATTTTTTTTGGCATGGTATTCTATGTTGGCAGATAAAATTCCGTTGTTTTCTGGTTTCCGTCATTTCTGTTGAGAAGTCTTATTAGACCTTCTTTAAAAATAATTTGCCTTATTCCCCCTCTGACTGCTTTCGAGATTAGTATATTCTTACATGTGTGTAGTTTGACTGTGATATGCCCTGGCGTATTTTTCTCTGTTTATCCTGCTTCTGATTCACAGAACTTCTTCATTGCTTTGGTTTGATGTCTTTCATCAATCTTGAAGGGGTTTCGGTCAGTTTATCATTAAATGTTGTTTCTAAGTTGTTCTTTCTCTCCTCTCCTCTGTGGTCCTATTACATGTATGTTAGACTTTACTCGATGTCTGATGTTTATTTTATACTTTTTTAAAAATTTGTTTTCCAACCTTCGCTCTGAAATTAGTCTGGTGACTTATATCTCGGTTCATTCTTTTCTTCTGTTATAGCCAATCTGTGATTCAAATGCTCTGCTGAGTTCTGAATTTCAGTTATAGTATTTTTCAGGTTTAGAATTTCCATTTGACTCTTTTTTAGAAATTCTAGTCCTCTAGTAGCATTTTCCATTGTAAATCTCTTTTCTTGATCACATTGTCAAGGCTGTTGATAAGTCCTTGCTTAGTTACTCTGATATCTGAATCTTGTATGAGTTTGGTTTTTTTTGTCTTGGTTTTTGACTGTTTGGTTTTGTCTCTTGCATGCCTGTGTTTTTATGAAATGCTAAGCATTGTGGCTGGATGGCATCACCGACTCGATGGACATAAGTTTGGGTGAATTCTGGGAGTTGGTGATAGACAGGGAGGCCTGGCGTGCTGCAGTTTATGCGGTCGCAAAGAGTCGACCATGACTGAGCAACTGGACTGAACTGAACTGAACTGAAGCATTGTGTAGGAGAATATTTGGAAGATGACATCTTCCCCAAAAGAAAAGTTGCTCTTCTGGCAAGTGGTGACAGTTGAGGCAAATCACTTTGATCTAATAAGAGATTTAAATGATTCAAGACAGGATCTGTTTGGTTGGTCCTTACTCCAAGGAAGTGACTTTTCAGAGGTCTCATTAAAAGGCTGATTTGTTTACCAAGAAGTCTCATCTTGATGGACCATGAACTCCAATTTTGTCTCCCTGGTACTGGGAGATTGCCAAATCTCTGCTTCGTTCCTTGCCTTCTTAGCCACCACCTTTCTGCTTTGCTTCTCTGACTCTTACCCACCCAGGTTAGGTTTCAGCAAACACCTCAAAGGTAATGACTGTCACCGACGTCAGGCTGACTTCTCTGTGGTTCTCACGTCTCTAAGATCTTAGCTCCTTGGGTCCTAGCTGCCTTAGTAACCTGAACGCCAATCTTTGTCTCCCCAGCTCATTGAGACTGGAAAACTCTAAGCTGCTTCTTTTTTCTTCTGTGCTTATAAATTGGCAAATGTCGTGAGGGGAAAAGTAGCCGAGGCCAGATTTAGCTCAGCCCACGTCTCATCTCTGGGACCCTGGGCCTTCGAGTCCTGCCTTAGTCGCCCTGCAATGTCTTGTTGCTGTTCAGTCACTCAGTCGTGTCCGACTCTTTGCAGCCCTGTGGAC
Organism: Capricornis sumatraensis; assembly: GCF_032405125.1. NCBI lineage: Eukaryota > Metazoa > Chordata > Mammalia > Artiodactyla > Bovidae > Capricornis > Capricornis sumatraensis. The sequence continues at coordinate 78,839,499 of NC_091083.1, forward strand.
TGCAGCACGCCAGGCTTCCCTGTTCTTCACCAACTCCTAGAGTTTGCCCAGGCTCATGTCCATTGAGTCGGTGATGCAACCCAACCATCTCATCCTCTGTCATCCCTTCTCCTCCTGCTCTCAATCTTTCCCAGTATCAGAGTCTTTTCCAATTAGTCAGCTTTTCACATCAGGTGGCCAAACTATTGGCGCCTCAGCTTCAGCAGCAGCCCTTCCAGTGAATATTCAGGGTTGATTTCCTTTAGGATGGACTGGTTGGATCTCCTTGCTGTCCAAGGGACTGTCGAGAGTCTTCTCTAGCACCACATGGTTCGAAAGCATCAGTTCTTCGGCACTCAACTTTATTTACGGTCCAACTGTCACCTCCATACAGGACTACTGGAAAAGCCATAGCTTTGACTATACGGAGCTTTGTCAACAAGTGATGTGTCTGCTTTTTAATATGCAGTCTATATTTGTCATAGCTTTTCTTCCAAGGAGCAAGCATCTTTTAATTTCATGGCTGCAGTCACCATCTACAGTGATTTTGGAACCCAAAAAAGTAGTCTGTCACTGTTTCCGTTTTTGCCATGAAGTGATGGGACCGGATGCCTTGATCCTAGTTCTTCGAATGTTGAGTTTTAAAGCCAGTTTTTCATTTTCCTCTCTCACCTTCATCAAGAGACTCTTTAGTTCCTCTTTGCTTTCTGCCTTAAGGATTCTGTCATTTGCATATCTGAGATTATTCATATTTCTTCTGGCAATCTTGATTCCAGCTTGTGATTCATCCAGCCTGGCATTTCACATGATGTACTCTGCATAGAAGTTAAATAAGCAAGGTGAATACAGCCTTGATAATATACAGCCTTTTGCTTTGTCACCAAAAAGAAAAAAAAAGAAAAAAACCAACAATGGAGTAATACCTAGACTCCACAAGGCACGCCAGGAAATCCACAAAAAGGGGGAGAAAAGAAAACCTAGAAGAATGGGCAAGGATAAAAGATATGAATTGACAGTTCCTAGAAACTCATATGGCCCACAATTATGTGAATATATGTTCAAAGTCTCTAGAATCATAGAAATGAAAATGAAACCAGTATGAGATAATTGCTTTCCATTTAGCAGTTTGGCAGCCATTAGAAAGCTGGACAATGCCAAGTGTTAGCAAGAATTTATGAAATTAGAACGCACATGTACTTCTGGCAAGAATCTAGATTAACACAGGATTTATGAAGAAAAATCTGCTAGTACTTGGGTCAGGTTAATTTCATATATACCCAGTGGCACATGAATCCTCCTCAAATATTTGTATGTTTTAAAAATATGTATGTGTGTGTAACTACACCACATTACATATATGTGTGTGTGTATATATATATAATGAAGATATTCATTGCAGCATTGTTTGTAGTAGCTAAGAGATGAAGGCATCCTATATGTCCATCACTAGTTCAGTTCAGTTCAGTCATTCAGTCATGTCCGACTCTTTGCAACCCCATGAACCGCAGCACGCCAGGCCTCCCTGTCCATCACCAACTCCTGGAGTCCACCCAAACCCATGTCCATTGAGTCGGTGATGCCATCCAGCCACCTCATCCTCTGTCATCCCCTTCTCCTCCTGTCCTCAATCTTTCCCAGCATCAGGGTCTTTTCAAATGAGTCAGCTCTTTGCATCAGGTGGCCAAAGTATTGGAGTTTCAGCTTCAACATCAGTCCTTCCAATGAACACCCAGGACTGATCTCCTTTAGGATGGACTGGTTGGATCTCCTTGCAGTCCAAGGGACTCTCAAGAGACTTCTCCAACACCACAGTTCAAAAGCATCAATTCCTCTGTGCTCAGCTTTCTTTGTAGTCCAACTCTCACATCCATACATGACTGCTGAAAAAACCATAGCCTTGACTAGATGGACCTTTGTTGACAAAGTAATGTCTCTGCTTTTTAATATGCTTTCTAGGTTGGTCATAACTTTTCTTCCAAGCAGTAAGCGTCTTTTAATTTCATGGCTGCAATGACCATCTGCAGTGATTTTGGAGCCCAGAAAATAAAGTTGGCCACTGTTTCCACTGTTTCCCCATCTATGTGCCATGAAGTAATGGGACTGGATGCCATGATCTTAGTTTTCTGATTGTTGAGCTTTAAGCCAACTTTTTCACTCTCCTCTTTCACTTTCATCAAGAGGCTTTTTAGTTCCTCTTCACTTTCTGCCGTAAGGGTGGTATTATCTGCATATCTGACAGTAATACTCAGTAAAAAACCATAAACTATGGGGCTGAGGCCAGAAGTGTCACATTGCTGTCTCTTTCCTCATCAGGCTTGTCTGATGGCACATAATCCACGGAGCTCAAACACAAAAGCCTGTAAAGACCACGGGGAAATATAAGGAGATGGAAAAAGTGGGGTCAAATATAAGACACTAGGGAGTGGTGGGGAACTGTGGCAAACGAGCTCATATGCCTTGACCAAAGCGGGCAGCCAACTGATAGTTGCAATTCAGGAGTGGTCAGTGTTCCTCTAATTCTTCAAGAGAAGCTGAAACTCTACATTCTTATGTGAAATCACCTCATTTTTAAATATTGGCACTACTTCAAATATTTTTAAGCCCCAAGAAGGAGTAAAAACAATTCCTTACGTTTTTCACTGGATTTGGTCATTTAGCTAACAATTTGCTGCTTTTCTTACCCACGTTCATAGCATTTGGATGTTTAGAGACCAATGCAATTTTTTACAACATTGTTTATTTTTTAACCTTCAATTATTAGCATATATCAAAAAGAATGAAGGGAATGAGTTTGGATAAAATGCAAATTTCTGACACCTACAGTCAGACAATAAGTTCAGTGTCTGCTATTTGCCACACTCCACACAATATGTTTTGACATGTTAAAGAGATACGGAGGCCTCTTTCTGGAGTGCCTTGTGGCATTTGGGGAACAAGAAAACCGGATCTCAGGACCCATGTATACATGGGAACACTTAGGACCCAAACGTTTAGAGACATAAACGCTAGGAGCTAGTTTGTGTGGAATTTTCTCCTCTGATTAAAAAGCATATATAAAGTACTTCCTATGTGCAAGTCCTGGGATAAGTGATTTCTTTCTTTGTTATAAATTATTGAGTATTTGGGGCATGCAGAGATGCAGAGGAACCCTATGAGAGCTTCCCTGGTGGCTCAGCCAGTAAAGAGTCCACTTGCAATGCAGAAGATGCTGGTTCCATACCTGGGTGGGAAAGATCCCCTGGGAACTCCCATGGATGGAGGAGCTTGACGGGCTATAGTCCATGGGGTCACAAGAGTCAGACATGCCATAGTGACTAAGCCACCACTTGTTGTTCAGTCGCTAAGTCATGTCCGACTCTTTGCGACCCTGTGGACTGCAGCATGCCTGGCTTCCCTGTCCTTCACTGTCTCCCGGAGCTTGCTCACACTTACGTCCATTAAGTCGGTGATGCCATCCAACACCTCATCCTCTGTCGCCCCCTTCTCCTCCTGCCCTCCATCACTTGCTTACAGACTAAAGCAGGGGGTGGCAAACTTTTATGCCAGATATGAAATATTTGCAGCTTTGTGGGTCTCTATGGCAACTACTGTACACAGAAATTGCAGCATAAAAGTAGCCGTGAAGGATACAGTAACCTGGCAAGCAGGGCTATGCTCCAAGAAAACTTTACTAATGGACACTGAAATTTGAATTTCACATAATTTTCACAGGTCATGAAATGCTATCCTTCTTAGGATTGTTTTCAACCATTTAAAAATATGAAAGACATTCTTAGTTCATGGGTCACGTAAAAACAGATGATAAGATGGATTTGGATGGGTCAGAGTTTGTGTCAACCTCTGAATTACATTGTTGCAAACACAATTGAAGCTCCAGGGTACCTCTTTCTAAATTTCATCCCCTGATGACCCCTAGCTAACCATTCTCCTGAAACAGGTGTCTATCATTCCTATACATATTATTATCTTTTTTATTGATTGTACCTATCCTTGAACAGTGTGTAATATTGATTTGTATACTTTTGAACCTCATAGGAATGGTATCATACGTTGGGTACCCTTCTGTCTCATTGCCCAGTGCTTTGGCAATCTGTTCATTGCGCTGAGTGGCGCTCCAGGGCAATCTTTTTCATTGCTGTATTGTATTCCATTGTGAGACCTTTCTACCTGTATTCTTCATTCCTGTGGTAGTGAATGGGCATTTAGGTTGCTGCCTGGTAGGTCCTTTATTTATATCTCATCTCTTTGCATCTTCACCATGACCTTGTAAGGGAGATACTGATAATCCCCATTGTTCAAGTGAGAAAACTTTTGACTTAGAGCAGTTTGGTTAACTTGTTCAAGGTACTGAGTAGCGAAGTGGAACTTGAATCCCCAGTCTTTTCAGGATGGATTGTGAGTTCATAACCATGTCGCCTTCGCTTGGCACACTGTGTTCTATTAACACAGTAATGATGGATCCTGCCAAGGATGACCCTGGATACTAACGTGCAGTGACTACCATAGCCTTTCTCTGAGGACGACTTGAATCAGTGCCACATGTTATTGGTTGTAGTTTAGTCCTTTGAACATTGCTGTGTTTGACATTGTACACATTAATAAAAAACCTTACTCCCCGTGTACATGGTATCATATGGTATTCGTCTTACTCCCAGTGTACGTGGTATCGTGTGGTATTCGTCTTGCTCCCCGTGCACGTGGTATCGTGTGGTATTCGTCTTGCTCCCCGTGCACGTGGTATCGTGTGGTATTCGTCTTGCTCCCCGTGCACGTGGTATCGTGTGGTATTCGTCTTGCTCCCCGTGCACGTGGTATCGTGTGGTACTCGTCTTGCTCCCCGTGCACGTGGTATCGTGTGGTATTCGTCTTGCTCCCCGTGCACGTGGTATCGTGTGGTATTCGTCTTGCTCCCTGTGCACGTGGTATCATACGGTATTCGTCTTGCTCCCCGTGCACGTGGTATCATACGGTATTCGTCTTGCTCCCCGTGCACGTGGTATCATACGGTATTCGTCTTGCTCCCGTGCACGTGGTATCATACGGTATTCGTCTTGCTCCCCGTGCACGTGGTATCATACGGTATTCGTCTTGCTCCCCGTGCACGTGGTATCATACGGTATTCGTCTTGCTCCCCGTGCACGTGGTATCGTGTGGTATTCGTCTTGCTCCCCGTGCACGTGGTATCGTGTGGTATTCGTCTTGCTCCCCGTGCACGTGGTATCATACAGTATTCGTCTTGCTCCCCGTGCACGTGGTATCATACGGTATTCGTCTTGCTCCCCGTGCACGTGGTATCATACGGTATTCGTCTTGCTCCCCGTGCACGTGGTATCATACGGTATTCGTCTTGCTCCCCGTGCACGTGGTATCATACGGTATTCGTCTTGCTCCCCGTGCACGTGGTATCATACGGTATTCGTCTTGCTCCCCGTGCACGTGGTATCATACGGTATTCATCTTGCTCCCCGTGCACGTGGTATCATACGGTATTCGTCTTGCTCCCCGTGCACGTGGTATCATACGGTATTCGTCTTGCTCCCCGTGCACGTGGTATCATACGGTATTCGTCTTGCTCCCTGTGCACGTGGTATCATACGGTATTCGTCTTGCTCCCCGTGTATGTGGTATCATACGGTATTCGTCTTACTCCCCGTGTACGTGGTATCATATGGTATTCGTCTTTCTCCTTCTGCCTTAGCTCACTCAGTATGATAATCTCTAGATCCATCCGTGTTGCTGCAAACGACACGTTTTTATGGCTAGTATACCATTGTTGTGTGTGTGTGAACCACATCTTCTTCATCCGTTCATCTGTCGATGGAGACTTAGGTTGTCTCCATGTCTTGGCCACTGTAAACAGTGCTGCTGTGAACATAGCGGATGCATGTGTCTTTGAGAAGCAGACTCAGAGACAGGACAGACTTGTGGTTGTCGAAGGAGAGGAATTGGGTTTAGGCGTTCGGGATTAGCAGATGCAAACTATTATACATAGAATGGATAAACAATAAGTTCCTACTGCATAACACAGGGAAACTATCTTCAATATCCTGTGTTAACCATTATGGAAAATACTATGCCAAAGTATGTATATTGCCATACATATCTCTATCTACATCTGTATATAACTGAATCACTTTGCTGTACAGCAGAAATTGACACAAATTGTAAATCAACACAGAGAGCCCAGGCTGGTGCTCTGTGATGACCTAGAGGGGTGGGATAGGCAGGGGTGGGGAGCGGAGGGAGGCGCAAGAGGGAAGGGGTGTGTATATAATTATAACTGATTCCCACTGATGCATGGCAGAGACCACCACAACATTATAAAGCAATTATGCTGTGATAGAAAAAGTCAACCATACTTCAATTAAAAAAAAAAAAAGAAACCTCATTCCCTAACCAAAGTGGGGGTAGAAATTTAAGAATAAGTACTGACCTAGTGCAAGAGTTATAAAATTTTTCATTAAAAAATGAGAATGACCCCCAGAGATTTGTCCCTTTTCTTTGCTGCCCTCCCCAACAACCCCCCCCCCCCCCATAGCATTTATCAAAATCCTGGGTAATTCAGGAGCTAGCGTATTCTTTCTTGATGGGGACCACAGTGCTGGGCTTGAGTGCTCTGCTGCCTGAGGGACGTTTACATATCCACGACATCTTTTGAGCCTTTCTCCGTTTGCACAAGCGACACGTAACACCACCTTCAGTCTCTCTTAGCTGCAGTCAACGCCACCTTCTCTCCACGCCTCTGGCTTGTAGGACTCCAAATTCAGTCCTGCCTTGCCACCTGTTTCTCTCCGCCTCTACTGGAAGGTCTCCCTGGCTCACTCCAGCTCAGTTAGATGCCATTTAAAAGGCCCGAATATAATTTTTCTAATGGCAAAATACAGGAGGAAGGAGGGGAAAGTTTTAATCAAGTGGGTGTATTCTCCGGAGGGGAGCAAGTACTTCATTTCAATTCCTCATTTCCCTCTGATGAAAAGTTCAGTGAATTTTTATGATGTAGAATTTATAAGATGGCTGAGTTTAGGTAATCAGCTTTAATATTTATACTCTTAGGGAAAGAAATGGGAATCATTGGTAAGCATGCATAATTAATGAATAAATTATATTTCCCTTTGTTTTCTTGCAGGTACAAGGAAATGCTAGAACTACTGGTCTCACCCAGCCTTACTGTAAACAGTGATCGTCCGGGGAAACTGAAGCTTAACCGTGCTGACGCTGATGTCCGGACTCTGAGTGACAGAGAAGGTAGGTCTCCTGCTGTGTGTTTTAGCGGGCCTGGCGGTGGTTCCGTTCACCCCACGGAACATGGTAAGGGACGGACGGCCTTAGACACGCAGCCTCTCCCAAGTACTGTCATTACGACAATTTCTCTTCCCGTCCAATTAGATTATTGACTCTGGACCAAAACTTTGTACGTTGCTAACAATTTTGTCGAGTCATTAAAGGTAAAAGTATGCTGGTTCGTGTTCTGAACTTCCTGAATGGTCTCCAGTTCCAAGAAATGCTGACACCTCCACAGGCGCTAGTCAGTTTCAGGTTCCAGGCCCGGCCCCGGGTGTGTCCTGCAGGCTCTGGGGCTGGACCTCTGAGTCCTCTTCTACCACCGCCCCATCCAAGCAGGCGTCCTGTTTACGGGGGGTTGACGTTGGGACAACAAGTCATCTGCCTTTTGCTTTCAGGTCGGGTTGGAGTCAAGGAAGCAGAGGAGAGTTAAGCTGTTTAAAAAATTATTGGCAAATGATGCAGTCAGACTAGTTTTCACTAGAACAATTCCGCTATTGTTTGCACTGTTTGGGATCTGTCAGCCTTCCTGGTAAAGCTCAGAGTTACTTAGCAAAAGGCATTAAGCTATTATGTTTAACCATTGGGCTTAACCCTTTGTTTGAGCAGCTTTGAAATTTGCTGCTGGTATTCCAAGACCCCTGGCTGTCTCTCCTTCATTGTTTGTGTTTGAGGCCTGTTCGTGGGGACACAGTGCTATGTAATTGTCATGGAAAACCAAAGAGACATGGTTCTAGTTGAATATAACATCAGAAGGAATTTGCTTTTAAGCAACTCCAGGCTTTGGGGAGTGATTACTGCTGTCACCAAGACAGCAGTCAGTAATGTCTTACATGCTGGTCGTGAAGCTGAAACAACCTTGCTGAAAGTACCATCAGGAGGTTCTGGGCTCCTGTGCCAAAGCTGCATAGTAGACCAACACACCCTCGTTCCTCCCAGGCCTGTGGAGCATCTGGATAAGCCATGCTGAGCTGTTTGAGAGTTTGAGATAATTTCCGGAGCCCTGTTCAAAGACCGTCTTCCTTTTCCTTCAGCCTGAAGGCACTAGTCAACTAAAGACTCTTCATTTCAGAGCCAGTAACAACAGAAAAGGGCGTAGACTGCTGAGGGAGGAGGATCCTAGATTGACTCCCAGCCAAGTGACCTTGGGCAAATTGCTCAACCTTCCTGAGCCTCAACTTTCTCACCTATCGAATGGGGAGCTGGGAAACATGACCACTTCGTAAGGTGCTTACTGCAAGGATTAAATGAGGTGATGTTGTGTAAAGTGTTAGTCCTTCAGTTGTGTCTGACTCTTTGCTAGCCTATAGACTTTAGCCCGCCGGCTCCTCTGTCCATGGGATTCTCCAGGCATGGATACTAGAGTGGGTAGCCATTCCCTTCTCAGGGGATCTTGCCAACCCAGAGATTAAACCTCAGTCTCATGTATTACAAGCAGATTCTTTACCATCTGAGCCACCAGATTGGAAGCGTGATAAATAAACTTACATCCATTGAATTAAATAGCCATAACGGGGACTTCCCTGGAAGTCCAGTGGGTTAAGACTCTGCACTTCCAATGCAGAGGACTCGGGTTTGATCCCTGGTCAGGGAACTACCACATCCCACATGCCACACAACATGGCCAAAAAAAACCCCCCGTCACAGTGGACTCAAATCCGTGGTTGCAAACTTGGCAGCTCACAGCCAAGCCTGGCCCTCAGGTACATCTTTGTTTGATTTATACTGTGTTTTAAATAAAGATAACTTGTAAAAATTGAGAGAGTGCACATAAAAATCTAGATTTCTAGTTTCTCTGGAGATGCTGAATGCTCTAGAAGTGCTGGGCCTGTGTCCCCGCCTGGGAACCTGGCTGCCACCACTGGGGACTGAGGGGCAGCTGTGGCGAACATGAGTGACTGCCACCCCCTCTTGCCCTTTGTTTTTGTGAGCATCTATCTTGAGAGTCCCTTGGACTGCAAGGAGATCCAACCAGTCCATTCTGAAGGAGATCAGCCCTGGGATTTCTTTGGAAGGAATGATGCTATAGCTGAAACTCCAGTACTTTGGCCACCTCATACGAAGAGTTGACTCATTGGAAAAGACTCTGATGCTGGGAGGGACTGGGGGCAGGAGGAGAAGGGGACGACCGAGGATGAGATGGCTGGATGGCATCACTGACTCAATGGATGTGAGTCTGAGTGAACTCCAGGAGTTAGTGATGGACAGGGAGGCCTGGCGTGCTGCGATTCACGAGGTCGCAAAGAGTCGGACACGACTGAGCGACTGAACTGAACTGATTCTGCCTCAGGCCCTGTTCAGAGCAATAGAAATCTAGATGAATCCTCCTTCTCCTCCATCACTGTCAAACCAAACCCTTGGCACCTGCTATGTGTCAGGTATTAATGGGTATTAACACTTGAGTGTCTGCAACTCTAAGAAGTGGACACTTGTTTTCAGGTGAGACACAGGTTAAGTGGCTTGATTGAGATGACAGTTTAGTGATTGCCAAATTTGAACCTAAGTAATCAGACTCCAGGGCGTCCCAGGTGGCACAGTGGTAAAGAATATGCCTGCCAGTGCAGGAGACACAGGTTCAACCCCTGGGTCAGGAGGATCCCCTGGAGAAGGAAATGGCCGCGCACAGCAGTATTCTTGCCTGGAAAACCTCATGCCTCGTGGGCTACAGTCCATGAGGTTGCAGAAGGGTTGCACGCAACTTAGAGACTAAATAAAAACTGGTCTGACTCGAAAGTCCGTTTTCCTAATTACTGTTTATCATGTAATTATTACACCTCTATTGGGTTATGGGCTTCCCTGATGGCTCAGACGGTAAAGTGTCTGTCTACAATGTGGGAGACCCGGGTTCGATCCCTGGATCAGGAAGATCCCCTGGAGAAGGAAATGGCAACCCACTCCAGTACTATTGCCTGGAAAATCCCATGGACAGAGGAGCTTGGTAGGCTACAGTCCATGGGGTCGCAAAGAGTTGGACACGACTGAGCGACTTTACTTCACTTCATTGGGTTATGAATCCATTTTAGAGATGTTGAACTTGAGGCTTGGGGAGTTGAGTAACTGGCTTAAAGTCACACAGCTCATGGCAGGGCCAGGAATTAAACCCAGTCCCCTGGCTCCTGAGTCTCTGCTTCTAAACTCAAGATCTTAAGGGTCTTCAGACCCCAGATATGCATCCCTCACCCCCAGTGGTGGTACCCACAAACAGCTCACCTCTCTCCTTTTTTGTGACTTGGAGCTGTCTGCACCCTTTCCAATGCCGGGGGGGTGGGGGTCAGCTGGGGCCAAGAGAAAGACTTTGGGGGTGAGCAAAGGGGCAGAGAGAGGTTTCTTCCAAATTCAGACCAGGCAGGGCTGGCAGGGTCAGGTTACACACACACACACACATGCACACAGACAATGTACGCATGTTTCTTTCTCTTGATTATTGGTGTGGGCAGTGAGCTCTGGGGCTCAGCAGGGGACATTCCACTCTAGCTATGGCCTCAAGTGTCAGACTCAGCTACTCTTCCTGCCTGACCTCTGGTCTCCCTCCTCCTGGGCCCACCCCTTCTGTTACAAAGTGACCACAAGGGTCCAGCCCCGAGGAGGACCCCAGGAGGCATGGGCCGCAAGGCCTACACTCCAGGAGGTCTGGAGGGGAAACTCAAACCCAAGAAACCCCCCAAGGCTCCCATTGTGTCTCCTACTTTAACTCCTACCTTTTTCAATTCCTAGTCTAGTGGCCTAGTCTCTTGGGGGCTCATTTGCCTCTTCTGTTAAGTAGAATAATTAGTCCACCAAGCTCATGGTTGATGTGAGGTTGAAATGACTTAAAACGTGGAGAGGGCTTGGTGTTTTTAAAAAGTGTAGAATCAGATGTAAATTCCTTGCTCTTGGCCAGGGGGCTGTGCTTTGTATCCCTGGCAGCCTCTCAGGCTGGACTCCACCCCATCGCCCCCGCCCTCGGCGCCCAACCCCCGGCCCTCTTTCTTTTGCTCTAACTGACAGGTCTGGTGCTCCCCTCAGGGCCGTCACACCTCCTCTTCCTCTGCTTGGACCGGGTTTCCTCCCATCACAGGACCATCACTTGATCCTTCAGTTCTTAGCAGGGAGGTCTTTCCTTTCAAAAATAACCATTGGTTTCTTCATTCATTTGTTCATTCAAGAAATGCTTCCTCGAGCACGTGCCCAGCATTGTGTAAGTACTAGGAAGAAAATACAAAACCTGTGCCTCCTGGAGCCTAACCCAAGGTGCTGGTAGGGCGGGGGTCTGATGGTAACAGTAGATAAGAAAGATATAGAGCATGGTGGATGGTGCCGCGCATTGTGCTGGGGGGGCAGAAAGCAAGGTGAGATAAGAAATGCGGGGACATGGGATTGCAGTTTTTGTTAGGGGCACTGGAAATAATGTCACTGGGAAGGGAACACTTGAAGAAGGACCTGAAAGAGCAAGTTCCCTGGCCATCTGCTGGTTACGAATCCTCCTTGTAACACAGGGGACTTGGGTTTGATCCTGGTCAAAGAAGTAAGATTCCACATGTCTTGGAGCAACTTAGCCTGTGCACTGCAATGAAAGGTCCCACGTGATGCAATGAAGATCCTGTGTGCCATAACTAAGGCCCAACACAGCCAATAAATAGATTAATTTAAGGATGAAAAAAAAAGACCTGAAGGAGGTGTGCGAGAGCACTTCATGGTGACAGAGAGGAAGAGCCTTAGGAGCAGAGGACATAACATGTGTGAAGATCCTGAGGCAGCAGCTGTCCCAGAGCACTTGAGGAGCAATACGGAGGCTGGTGTGGCTGGAGCCCGGTGAGCAAGGGACCAGGGGCAGGGAGACGAGATCAGAGAGGCACCCAGGATCACACTCTGTGAGCCCTTGGAAGGACTTGGCTTCTACCCTGAGCGAGATGGGAGCTGTGGGAGGGTTGAGAGCAGATGAGAGATGATCTGATCTACTTGACAGGATCCCTCAGGCTGCACGAGAGAAAGGACTGCGGATGCGCACAAGGCGAGTCCAGGGGCTAAAGAAGAAGAGTTTCAGTAACCCAAGTGAGAGGCCGCGGTGGCTTAGATGCGGTGGTGGTGGTGGAGGGGAGAACAGGCCAGGCTCTGGAGCAGGTGCAGGGGGAAGCCAGCAAACATCCGGCCATGCTGCTCTGTTTATCTCGTTTGTATTCCTGCTCCCTGCCCGGCGTGTTGTGTTTGCTCACTTGCTTTTTGTCTGCCCCTCCACCAGAATGTCAGTTCTCTGAAGGCAGATCTTACCTGCTTTAGTTGCCTACATATCTGCTGAGAACCAGGTATGATGCGTAATCAGTGCTCTAAAAATACTTGTCAATAGAAAACAAACTTACAGTTACCAAAAGGGGGTGGGGCAGGGATAAATTAGGAGTTTGGGATTAATACATACTACTAGATATAAAACAGATAAATAGCAAGCACCTACTGTATAGCACAGAGAACTATACTCAATATCTTGGGTTTTTTAGTTAATTAATTAATTTCAATGCGCCATGTCTTAGTTGCAGCACGTAGGATCTAGTTCCCTGACCAGGGATCAAACCTCGAACCCCTGCATTGGGAATGTGGAGTCTTAGCCACTGGACCATCAGGAAAGTCCCCGGTAGGCTTTTTTTTTTTTTTTTGGCTGTGCTGCATGGCCTACGGGATCTTAGTTCCCTGACTAGGGATCAAACCCACATATGCTGCAGTGAAAGAGCAGTCTTAACCCCTGGACCCCCAGGCAAGTGCCTATAGTCAATACCTTGCAATAACCTATAACGAAAGAAAATCTGAATCCCTTTGCTGTACACTTGAAACACTGCAAATCAGCTATACTTCGGCTCTTTAAAATGATACTCACCATGTTTAAAAAGAAGAAATAGTTGTAAAAGGAATCAAGGCAGGAGACACAGCATTCTGCAAGGCTATAGGATGCGGCGGTTAAATGAGCTCCACCCTCCATGATCTCACAGCCTTAGCACAAGCTGTGTCGCCTGTCTGCAGCGCCCTTCCTTGCTGCTGCTGCTTTTTTTTTTTTTAAGACAATTCAGTTTCTGATCACCAGGTAACACAGTCCTTATAAAAACTTGAATGTTAGGCCAAATTCCGCTTTGCTACATTTACCCGATCTTAGTGCTTTCCTCTCCTCCCCAGAAGTAACTCCTGTTATCAGTGTTTTGTGTTCCTGTTATTGAAGATTTCTATGTTTAACGGGTGCATAAATGTATATTTCTGTAATTTAAGGAGATACGCTTATGTTCTCAAATTCTCCGGTGCACCTAAATCACCTGGGAAATTCTGTTGGCACACTGGTTGCAGGGCCCCATTCCCACATTTCCGCTTCTGTCATGGTTTGGGGCTGGGGCCCAGGAATTTGCATTTCTAGCAATTCCCAGACAATGCTGATGTTACCAGTCCAAGGACATGCTTTGGGAACTAGGCTCCAGGACTGATTCTAAACCTGGGTGCACGTTGGACTCTCCTGGGAAATTTTTTGGTAAAAATTTAATGCAAATGTCTAGATCTTACCCCCAAGGAGTCTGATTTAGTTGTTCAGAAATGTGACCCAGGCAGTGAGTTGTTGTGTTTTTCGTTTTTTGGTTTTTTTTTTTTTTTGGCTGCCCCACGAGGCATGTGGGTTCTAAGTTCTCCTGACCAAGGATCGAACCCCACCTGCTGCATTAGAAGCACAGTGTCTTAATCACTGGACCATCAGCGAAGTCCTGAGATGTTTTTAAAGCTCTCCAAGTGCACCCAGTTTTATGCACCCAAGGTTAATAATCCCTGCTCTAGATGGTGAATTACTTCAGGACAAAGACAGTTTTTTATTCCTACATATGTATTTAAATTTCTGTTCCTAATTAGCACACAGCTCAGTGCCTGACTTATGGTAGATCCTTAAAAATTATTTATGGTTGGGTGGGTGAGTGAGTGAATGGAGGTGAAGTGGATGCTTGGTTAGGTGGATGGATGGGTGGTGGATGAATAGAGTAGCCTGTGGGCTTCCCAGGTGATGCTAGCAGTAAAGAACCTGCCTGTCAAGTCAGGAGACATAAGAGATGCAAGTTTGACCCCTGGGTGGGGAAGATTCACTGGAGGAGGGCATGGCAGCCCACTCTACTGTTCTTGCGGAGAATCCCAAGGACAGAGGAGCCTGGCAGCCTTCAGTCCATGGGGTCACACAGAGTCAGACAGGACTGAAGCGACTTAGCACAAGGAGCCACAGATAACTTCAGGTTGATATTGGTTTTGAATCCTCAGTAATGTTTCTTTGACTTCCTCTTACCTCATTTTCCATATGTATAAAGCAGAGAATAACATGTTCTGGGGAATAAAAGAGATAAGGCCCATGCAGTCCCTTAGTAGCGTGCCTGGCTTGTAGGAACCACTTGAGAAATAGAAGCTATCATTTGTTACCATTTAAGGCAAAATTGGATTTGAATTATATCCCGTCTTCTGGAAGGAGGAGAGAAAAAGTTATGGAACTAAGGAAGCAAAGCTGAATCAAGAAAAAAGAAAAAAATTTTTTTCTTTTAAAATGCAGACACATTTTGCAAAAGCTGAGACTATAATCTCATTAAGTGTTTCCTTGGAGAGGTGAAGTCACCGCCCTGTGAAACGAGCGGGCTGTCATCTGCACTCAGACCGCCCTGCGCCTCCTCTGCCCCTGGGCGGGATGTGGTTTCATTTCCAGTTTCAGTCACCGGTTCTAGCCAGGGGCTGGCAGGTTTTCCTTCATTTCCCCCAAGCCAGGTTGAGCTGCCCAGAGCTTTGCCTGGGTCTGGCCTGGGGAGGCACAGATCAACTTGACCTTTACCATTTTGAAGCTTTTTTCAGCAGGCTTCCTGGGGGGCCTCCGCCCCCAGAACGACCTCTACCTGTGCGGTGCACACGCTGGCCTCCTCATACAGTGCCCCCTCCTGCAGTCTCTGCCCCTGGTCTCGGTGCCGCTTAAAGCACCCACAGGAGGGAGATGAACTGATGAAATTTACAGGTACGCACCTTCCACAGCGCAGACCTGCCTCAAGACATCTAGCATTAGAAACTATCTCATCTCATGGGAATCAGTTGGAAGTGGACCCTGGGGCCCAATTAGGCAACATAATAGTGGTGGCTGCCTTCAGAATCATTAGTTTCTTAATCCTCCCAGTGAAAGGAGAAGTTAAAAAAAAAAAAATGTGTGAACATTCAAATTGGGCTTACAATGGAAGTGGATTAAGCGAGAGCCCCAGGAGAATAGAAAGCTAATAATAGCTCCTCTGTGTTGATCAGTTACCATTTGGTAGGTACCTGCTTTGCAGCTGCCCTACAGGGATGAGATGGTGCCCCATTTTGTGGATGTGGAAACTGAGGTTTAGGGAAAGGAAGTGATGGACCCAGGGCCATACAGTTATAGTGCAGCAGAGTCAGGATTTGAATTTGACCGTTTAGCCCATGTACTTTCTTTGGAAGGAACAATAAGACAACAAATTATGAGACTTGAGTTGTAAATCTGGTCCGCAGGAGGTGCATGGTAAGCATTGTTGAATGAATGAACCCACTGTGTCTGTCCGTGGGTAAGTTACATCACACAGTCACACACCACATGTGCACTCACACACAGACTCCAGCTCTAGTTTCCTCATATTCCATTAGATCATTTATATTCCCTTCTTGGCCCCCGTATGCATTTGCGTTTGTGACTTCTGGAATGAAGATTTATTTTTATGAAGCCAGAATTGGGACTTCTTAGTAATTTGCAATTCCTTATGAGCCTGTGGTCTAAACTCTCTCTACTCGAAGTGGGGTTTCCGGGCCTGCCGTGTCAGCGTCACCTGGGAGCTTCCTTGACCTACAGGCTTGCAGTCTGCGTTTTAATAAGATCCCTGGGCAAATCCTGTGCACAGTCACGTTCCAGGTGCTCTTCTCTGTATCCATGCCTTCTTCTGCACCTTGGTACAATCATAATGAAGTTCTTTACCTGTGTATTTGTTTACCATCAGTCTCCGCTGCTAAGTGGGCTTCCCTGGTGGAAGAGGGAATACTTCCCTCTGTAAAGGGAATACTGTAAAGTATCCACCTGCAATGCAGGAGAGCCAAGTTCAATCCCTGGGTTGGGAAGATCCCCTGGAGAAAGGAATGGCTACACACTCCAGTATCCTTGCTTGGAGAATCCTGTGGACAGAGGAGCCTGGTTGGCTGCAGTCCATGGGGTCACAAAGAGTTGGACATGACTGAGGGACAGACGCTTCCACTTTCACTCCCCTGCTAAACTGGAGCGTCCATGAGTACAGGAACCCTGACTGGTTTTGCTGATTCTTGTAACCCATTACCTACCACATGACTGGCATGTGGAAGGTGGTGAATGAATGAATGAGATCCCCCTAAGGCTCTGGCTATCTGTTTAGCTAATCCTTCTCCCTTCACCCATAGGAAACTGGGGAGGAAGAAGGGACTTAGAGCTTTCAATTCACAAATGAAGGAGGCTCTCTGCCCCTCCCCTGAGAGCCAGCTGCCCCGGTTTCTGTGTTAACCACATCCCTCGGAGACACGTCATGAAGCTTGGCGTAAATAGATTTGGCTATGGTGAGTTGGGTCACCAGGGCTGTTTTCACCACTGGCAGCGTGGATTTAGCGCTAGTGCTAAGTCGCGTCCCACTCTCTGCAACGCTATGGACCATAACCTGCCAGGCTCCTCTGTCCATGGGATTCTCCAGGCAAGAATACTGGAGTGGGTTGCCATTTCCTCCTCTATGGGATCTTCTCAACCCAGGGATCGGACCCGCATCTCAGGTGTCTCCTGCATTGGCAGGCAGCTTCTTTACCACTAGTGCCACCTGGGAAGCCCCAACGTGGATATAAGTCACCATCAATGTGGATATAAGTTGCCATCAGTGATTCTGCCATTGACCCCAGTCTTGTCCATCATGGCATGTTCCGTGGCATGGCCAAGTCTGAGAACAGAACACTGTGGTCAGTGGGAAGGGTATCGCCACCTTCCAGGCTCTGGATCCCACCAGCATCAAAGGGCTGATGCTGCGACAGCCTGTGGGGTCTTCACCACCCTTGGGGCTCACTTGAGAACAAGAGTTAACATGTCCTCTGCGCCTGTGCTAAGGGTCCCATGTTTGTGATGGGGCAACCAGGAGCAGTATGACCACTCCCCCTTGATTGTCAGCATGCCCTCTTGGCCTGGGACGCTGGCCTCATGGAGAGACTCGTGACCGAAGTCCACACTCTCTATCCCTCTGGCAAGCTGGGGTGCGATGGGCGCGCTGCTGTCCGGGGGGTCATGCCTGCACCCAGGGGCATTGCCAAGTCTGTGGGCCAGACCATTCCTGAGCTGCATGGAATGTAAGCCTGGCTCTGACTTGCCATTTGGAGAAAGCTGTCACATACAACAGCAGCCAGAGAGTGGTGACTCTGGGGGTCCCTGAAAGGTGTCCAGGGCTGCCCCGAGAACCAGGCTATTCCTGTGGCGTGAACAATAATTCCTCTTCACCTTTCTTGCTGGGGCTGGCATTGCCCCGCACCACTCCATCAGGCCCTTTCCTGATACGCAGAGGATGTATGGGTCCAACTGCAGCTGGGCCTCCTGGTCCACAGGACTAATATCCCTGGACCCCAGCAGAGGAAGAGAGAGGCTCTCTGCTTTCGGGGAGTCCTTACTCCACCTCCGCACCCAAAGAGTTGAGCGTGGCCGTCCTTGACACAATCCCACTCCAGGGCCCGCAGGAAGGGAAGGAACTTGAGGACCCAGTGTCATCACGTCCCATCAGGATTCTCCAGGAGGTCCATGCCATCCTTACCAGGGAAAAAAAAGGAAGAAGAAAGGGAAAGAGATTATTTTCTATAGAATACATTCATTTTCCAGGTTCTCAATTCTCCCAGGCATGTTGGATTCAAAAAAGTTAAATGTGATACCAGTTTAAAAAAAAAAAAAGGAGAAAGCCTGTGTTTTTCAAAAAGCACATCATCTGCAGAAGGAAAATCTTGTAGCACTGACTGGAGGCCTGTTTCTGGCTTGTGCAGTCTTCCTGGGGATTGTTGGGGCGGAAGAGGTAGAGGATAGGAGGTTTGCACGGCCGGAGAGGGAGACGGGCCCACGTGGGGAGGGCAGAGCACGCAGCGGTTCAGAGGAACGGAGGAGGCGATTGGCGCCGTGTGAACCCGCAAACCAGTGCGCAGAGGTTGCAGGCAGGGGAAGATGCTTTCTTCACGTTACTAGAGTGCCAAGTTCATCTGAGCCCACGGGACTGTTTCCATAGATTGCGATTTGTATGAATATTTACATGTTTATTAAAACATACTACAAAATGTTTAATTCAGTATCTTATGTAGTGTTATTACTAAATGTAAATCACACGCTTCGTACCAGTAACGAAACGGAGGCTGTTTCAGAAGGAGACAGTCCTGGGGGAAGCTGAGGAATGGGAATATGGGAGGCTCCACCTGGGGCAAAAACCCAGAGCAGGGCGTTAGCAGTGAGGGAGCGGAGCCAGGGCCTTTCCTTGGCATTGGACCCCTTTAGCCCGACTTTTTATAAAGACAGCACATAGGAAGATACAGTCATCCAGGACGGACACACACATCACATGCTCACATTTATAGCTAGAATAAAAGTTTTCCATGGTTCCTTCTCGTGTGCTGTGTGGCCAATATATGCTGATGCTGTCCGTCCTATTTTATTTTTAAATTCTAGCTATAGCTCTCTAAGTGGACTTCAGGACTTGCCTCCTCACCCTAGTAGCTTGGGACTCAAACAGAATTTGACTCAACCAAGGAGATGATTAAGGAAGTGGACTTGGCACTCCCCTGGTGGTCTAGCGGTTAAGACTCCACACTTCCAGTGCAGGGGCACGAGTTCCATCCTGATCAGGGAACTAAGATCCCACATGCCACAAGGCATAGCCCACCCCCCCCCCCCACCAAAAAAAGGAAATAGACTTGGGACTAAACACCCTTAGGTTCGAGTCCCAGTTTCCACGTCCGCAGGCTTGAACAAGGCACCTCATTAGCCTTTGGAGCCTTGGTTTCGTCATGACTACAGTGAGGGTGTCCTTGTAGCACTGCCTTGGGAGTGAAGTGAGTTCAGGCAGTTAATACAGAGCCTGGCACGTGTGAGCTTGTTGGTGGGGGCTGGTTGTTGTTAATGATGATGACTGCCTTCATGGGCTGCTGTGCCCTGCTTGGGAAGCCAAACTCCAGAGCCAGACCACCTGAGCTCAGACCACGGATCTGCCCCTTAGGACCCATGCGTTCTTGAGTGAGTCATGTCAACTGCACCTCCCTTCATCTGTAACACAGTGACGGGAACAGAACCTTCCTCAAGGTGAGGGGGGAGGATTATGAGGATTAAAATAATGAATCCAGATAACAGATTTAGAAGAGAATTTGGCTCGTAGCAGGCACAGGGTAAATGATGGATAGAATCATCATCGTTACCATCATCATAATCTCATTTCATCCTCACGCCCCCTTGTGAGATAAATGTTTTCCCCCATTTCACAGGAGGGTGCCCTGAGCCCTGGAGACTATAGGCGATCTGCCCAAAGTCTCAGTGCTGACTCAGAGGTACAGTTGGGATTGCAGGTTGGTTTACAGAGCGGCTCAGAGCTCTGGAGGGCGTGGAGTATTTCTCGGGAGGCACAGGGACACCCCTGCCCCTGCCCTGCAGACCAGAGAGTGTGAACTGGCAGGTTGGCACAATCAGTCGACATGTCATCTAGAACTTGCCGGGGCTCCACACTGAGGACATTGCGTTGTCTTTGTTTAAGATGACACAGCACAAAATCCTCCCCAGTGAACTGATGGTGTTTAAAATGATCCTCTTGGCAACATCTCTCCCAGCAAAATTGTATCACCTCTTCATCATCTCCTGATCATTGCCTCCCAACCATGGTTGGAGGCTGAGTGCCCAGGGACACAGCCCTTGTACCAGGACTTCAGGCATCTCCCATCTCCCTCCCGACACTCTAGTTGGAGCCTCAGAGACAATCCAAGATGTGTCTCCTGTAAGTGCTGGAGCCAGCCCCACCTGAACCCCACGGACTGAAACTGGGGAAGGAGAGGAGGAATATCAATGTGATGTCCTCAGAAGGAAGGAAAATGGGTATCGGATAGACAAAGCCAACCAGTATCTGCCTTTCTGGGTTTCTGGGGTTGCCTTTAAAGCAAGGAAAAGAGTGGGTCTCCATCCAGGAGTAGAAATGGTGCCAGCTGTCCTCTAGTCATGGGCCTGGCTCAAGCGCATTCTTTCTGTCTCTTTGGCCTCCATTTCTCCATCTGTACAATGGGTGGGGGGATGAATTCCACCCTGATGTTTGAAGATGCTATAGATTGTGTATACATAGTCCTTCAGTTAGTACCTGGAGACAAAGCACACCCAGAGAAGGTTTTTCAAGAAGGAAAGTGCTGCAGTGATGTGGCTTGGATAAGCTTGTGTGCTGGAGAAAGTCCCTGACAGCAACTCCATGAGTTTCTTCCCTCTCAACCTGGCGTCTGAAGTCACAGCTTCTGGGGACCATCTCTCTGACAGCTCAAGTCCTTCAAATGTTTTTTTTCCCCTCCAGGCATCACCACATCGGCTCCGAGTGTGTCCCAGCTCTTTGCAAGGTGAGTACCCTTGCCTTAGCTTCTTCTCACTCTCTCTCCGTTTTCTCCTTGGAGGCAGAAGCTCTGGAGCCAGACTCCCTGGAGAGGAATCCCAGTGATGCTCTTACTGCTTGAGCGACCTTGAACAAATGACCCCTACTTCCCCAGGCCTCAGTCTTCCCATCTGGAAAAAGGGGACAATCCTGATGTCTATTTCACATAAAAGACGCTTAGAATGGGGTCTGGAATAGACTGTTCCGAAAGTGTTGGCTGTTGTTTTTTTCTCCTTTTTTCAATCTTTTCTTCCTTTCCTTCCTGTCCTTTCCTAACAAAGATTTTCTCTGTTCCTGTCTCCCTCTTGCTTCTCTATCTCTCCCTGTTTTTCCTTCCTTCTTTTCCTCTCTCTTATCTCTCTCTCCTCCTTCTTCCCTCCTTCCTGCTCCAATATTCACCCAACACTGCTCGATAACCAAATCTCCTAGGAGCTCTGGAGACTTGCAGGATCAATGAGACACAGCCCCTACCCTCAGAGAGCTTCCAGTCTAGTGGGAAATGGACCAGTAAGTCAGATATCTCAATATGGTGAATGGTACAAATGTTCCACCAGAGCTGCGTCCAGGGGTTGGTGGGAGCCTGGTGACGGACAGGGCTTACCCAGGGCAATTGGGGAGCTGCCTTGGCGGGACGGTCAGCATGGACCTCCTCTGAATACTCACCGCCTCCATAGCTGGATATTCTCTCCCCCAGACGACCCTGGAGAAGCTGTTTGTAAGGAACACACTTTCTCAGCCTTCCTTTCCCTCCAGAAGATGTTTTGGGGGTTGTCAGTAGCAACTGAGGTCTATTAAATCTACCTAACTTGTTTTATGGCCTTGGGGTTAGAGAGCTTCCTTGTCCTCTCTCTGGCTTTTCATTTGAGCCCCAGTTTATTCCAAGAAATTCACATCAGTTTTGATGGGAAGCCGGAATTGATCATCTCGGATTTCCACCTTCTATTTCCAGACAGGTGTAAATTGGGAGCATTTTCAAATAAAATTCTCTGCTCAGTGCTAAGTCCCATGCTCTGGATGTGTTTCCAGGCACCTCATAGGGTGGGAGTCTTGACTGATGAAACACCTTCCAATACTGGATCTAGAGTCTCCAGTTCAAGCGACTTTCTTATGCATCTTGGGACAAATTACAAAACAAGCAACTTTCTTATGCATCTTGGAACAAATTCCCTGACCCTTTGGCACAGAAGTTGTCAAAAAAAAGGGGGCCTGAGAACATCTTTTTATAATTCTGTGAATTTTTACATCTGTCTCATACATGCCATTAGGCTTCATATGTAGGAGAAACTCTGGAAATGAGAAGGTTTCACTCTATTAATGTGATCAGAATGGAGTCAGATACCGGTCTGGGAATCTCATTACCATCTACTGATAAGCTCATGGTCAGAATGATTAGATACAGTTGTCAAGTCGCACAGAACTTTAGTGTCTGGGTTTTTGACCTAAAGGGCCTGGGTGTCCTAGTGGAGTGGTTAAGGATGTGGCCTCTGGAACCCAGGGTTCCAATTGTGGATCAGCTGTATGCATTCTCTCTGCCTCAGTTTTCTTATCTGTAAAATGGGGTTTGGAATAGTAACTGCCTCCAAGGGTTGTCACAGTTGCTATGATATTTAAATGAGCCAGTCCACATAGAGTAATCAGGACAGTGCCTGGCGTCTCATAGATCCAAGAATTGTCAGTGTTTTTTAATCACAGGAAGGACTGTTGAGGACAATGTGAGAGTCAGAAGAAATTCTCAAACCCAGCTGAATACAGCACCCAGGAGAGCAGACCCAGGCTTTCCAAAGCATCTGCTTTGCAAGAGAAGGGGGAAATAAGGAGTGTGTACGTGCATGTGTGAATCTCTCCTGGTTTTAAAATATTGGCGACTCCAAATTAAGAAAAAGACTGCACTGGCCAAAGAAATTGCATCTGTAGACTCATCGTCTTGTCCCCATCCGGTTAGAATGAGCTAACCTTGACTTTATTTATTGCTGCCTGCAAGACTTAGTCAGTCCCAGGCCCGTCCCTGAGCAGCAGCAAAGCTCCATGGTTACAAGTGTGGGCTCAGGAGTCAGACTTCCCGGTTCAGATTCTGGATTTCCCGCTGTCTAGCCGTGACTTCTGGTCTCTGAGCTCAGTTTTCTCTTCTCTAAAATGGAAGTTAGCAGAGCCTCTACCCCAGGGAGTTGGTATCAGTATGTGATATGACGTAGACCACGCCAGGCCTGTGAGACACAATGCCTAGCCTGTGGTCAGAGCTCAGTGGTCACTAGCAGTCATTGTGTTACGGACGTCGTAGGTCAGCAGCCCTTTATTTACTTTTTTAGGATTTTTTACTAGTATTATTTATTTTTGGTTGTGCTGGGTCTTCCTCGCCGCTCACGGCCTTTCTCTGGTTGTGGCAAGTGGGGGTGCTAATCTCTAGTTGCGGTGTGCGGCCTTCTCTCGCAGGAAACATGGGCTCAGTAGTTGTGGCACGCGGGCTTTGTTGCCCCGTGGCATGTGGGATCGTCCCAGACCAGAGATCAAACCCATGTCTCCCACATTTGCAGGCAGATTCTTAACCACCAGGCTGCCAGGGAAGTCCCTCAGTGGCCCTTTAAATCCTAGCCCTTCATGGAACCGATTATTCATCTTGAAGTAAGGAATTCATTTGTGTTCTTTGGTTGCAAGTAAGACAAATAGACCCCAGCTGTGTTCAGATGCTCAGGTGTGTCCAACTCTTTGTGACCCAGAAGACCCAGTCCCCTCTGTCCATAGGCGTCTCCAGGCAATAATATTGGGGCAGGTTGCCATTTCCTCCTCCAGGGCATCTTCCCAACCCAGGGATAGAACCCGCATCTCTTACGTCTCCTGCATCGGCAGGCAGATTCTTTCCGCTAGCACCACCTGGGAAGCCCAGACCCCAGCTGATGTAAGCCCGAAAGGAGTTTTTTGTTTGTTTGTTTGTATGTTTGTTTGTTTTGGAGAATCTGGAGTAGCTCACAGTGAAATCAAAACTGGAATAATCAGGTCTTGAGAAAGACCCGGAATAGGACCGCTTCTGAGATCCAAGCAATAGGAAGGGAATAAAAACAGTCTTTTCAGAATGTGGTTGTTGGAATGAATTATTCAGCCCAGGATTTCAGTTCCCAGAATAGAATCTGGTTGGATAATCTTGCACCCTGTGCCCACCCTGTGGCCTAGAGCAGGGCATGTTGACTGGCAACCCTGTCAAAGCTGTATCATTTGGGAATGTGTCTAAATAAGGGTAGAAAGTCACAGCGGAATGGGCTCTACTGTAGTAATCAAGAAACCCTGGTCCCAGTGGATTAACACAACAAAGGTCTGTTTCTTACATAAAGCCCAGGGATCGCATGGACCTCTCCAAGGCAGCGCTCCTCCACAGACTGACTCGGGGTTCCAGGGTGCAGCCCTGCTGGCTCTGCCCTCTCAGCTGGCACCCTCCACAGTTGCTGCTGAAAGAGGAGAGAGGGCAGCAGGTCTCTAGGAGACAGTTTTATTGGCTAAGCTGCTGTGTTGAGCAGAATCCAGTCACATGGTTGAATCTGACTGCAAGGGACCCAGGAAGTGTCATTTTCCTGGTGCCCAGTAAAGGAAAATGAAATAGGACCTGATGAACATGTAAGTTGTCTCTTTCCTGGAAAGAGTACATGGTGGTCCAGAGACTAGGACTAAGTACTTTCATTGCTGGGACCAGAGTTCCTGATCAGGGAGCAAAGATCCCAAAAGTCGCAAGGCCAAAAAAATAAAAAATACCCAAAGGGAAATAGTGGTAGTGGTGATACCAGGGGGAAGGGATGTGCTAGGTTGGGCTTGGAGATTTAATCTTCTTTCTTCCACGCAGACCTTGCCCGCGTGTCCTCCCCGGTCAGCCTCCCTCGGCCATGGCAGCCTACGGCCAGACACAGTACAGTGCAGGGATCCAGCAAGCTACCCCCTACACGGCTTACCCGCCTCCAGCACAAGCCTATGGAATCCCTTCTTACAGTGAGTACCTGACCAAGCCCTTGCTTTCCCCGGGACTCCTAACATCATGGTCTTCATTCTGCCCAAATGCTTCAGGTAAATGCAGAAAGAGGCATGCAGCCAGCCTGATTTTGGATTGGAGATAGAGAAGAAGGACAGACACTTTCCATACAGTTCAAGTTCTAGAGACTATGTCAAGGCCTCTTTTGATTGCAAGGGTAAGAAACTTAACCCAAGCTGGCTTAGAGAAAATGGAAATTTAATGATTCACATACTGGTTAGCTTGGGGACACAGCTGATAGCAGGTATGGCTGGATCCAGGTGCTAGGAGGATGTCAGGAGGAAAATGTCTCCTCTATTTTCAGATGTTTTCCTCTGAGTTATCTTTACTTCTGCCTGGGTTCTGCCAAGATAATCTAGAACTGAGATAAGGTGGCCCTTGGATACTTTTTAACCAATAAAATATACTTGACATTTGAAAAATTAATTGCCAGTTTTTAAATGGGAAATGTTTACATAGTAATACGTATTTCTAAAGGGCTTCCCTGGTGGCTCAGAGGTTAAAGCGTCTGCCTGCAATGCAGGAGACTGGGGTTCGATCCCTGGGTCAGGAAGATCCCCTGGAGAAGGAAATGGCAACCCACTCCACTATTCTTGCCTGGAGAATCCCATGGACGGAGGAGCCTGGTGGGCTACAGTCCACGGGGTCTCAAAGAGTCGGACACGACTGAGCAACTTCACTTCACTTCACGTATTTCTAATGTCTTTAAAAAAAACAAACAACAGATGACTGGGCAGCACTGGGCCCACATTTTTGCGTCAAAAGTAGGTAACTGACCCTGTTAGCCTCTGTTGGCCACAGTCCTCTCCTAGCCCTCATGACTCACTTAAATTAGCTGCCTGAAGACCTTTAAGCTTGCAACCCCTGGCCTAGAGGGAGAAAACACAAATGAACTTTTAAAAATCATAGCTTAAAGTAATTTCAAATTATGATTTATGGGAGGAAGGAAGACAAGATCGTGAAATGGAACAGAACAAGCAAGATTTAACTTAGGTTCCAGCTCCAAGGATGGTCTTTTACAGAAGGAGCTTATTCATCTGAGAACTGAGAGACGACCATTAGTAAGCACGGGAAGAGAGGCGTCCAGGCAGAGGATGCCTGGGAATCCTGGGGAGATGGATTTGGCAAACCCCAGAAGCCCAGTGGCTGGAACACAGGACCTAGATGAGACAGGCGAGGTGGGCAGTCTTTGCACCTGGGGAGGACTTTATTCCAGTGAAACAGGAACTTATTGGCAGATCTATAAACATAGGGCTATCTGATGCAGTCTGGGGTTTTTAAAGATCACTTTGGGGCTTCCCTGGTGGTCCAGTGATTAAGAATCCACCTTGCTATCAAGGGACACTTGTTCAATCCCTGATCCGGCAAGATCCCTCATGCCTCAGAGCAACTAAGCCCGTGCGCCACAACTGCTGAGCCAGCACTCTAGAGCCCACTCGCCGCAACTGCCAAAGCCTGCCTGCCTAGAGTCCGTGCTCTGCAACAAGAGAAGCCGCTGCAGTGAGAAGCCCCATACGACGGTGAAGAGTAGCCCCTGCTCGGCGCCATTGGAGAAAGTCTGTGTGCAGCAACAGAGACCCACCGCAGCCAAAAAATAAATAAATGTATCTTTAAAAAAAAAAAAAGATCACTTTGGCTGCTGTGGGGAGATTGGATTGGAGAGAAGCAAGAGGAGAAACAGGAAGGCAAATTGGAAGACTGATGAAGCCTGGAGTGGACTGATGGTAGAAGCCTGCTGGGGGCAGTAGACAGACAGAGATAGACATATTCAAGAGCAGTTGTGGCATTAGGAGTGACAAGTCACAGGACACTGGGTCGGGCATCCGTCAGAGACACCATCAGTGAGATGCTGTGTCTTTGAGATGGTGTATCTCTGAGATGCTGCCACCCACAGTCCTCAGGGCTCTGTATCCACTCATTCTTTGAAGCCCCCACTCAACTCTCCAAGGAAAGTCTGATCATTATCCTCTTTCAAGGGATAAATAAATAGAGGCTCAGAGAGGATAAATAACTCGCCCAGGGTCCCCCAGTTGGTCGGTGGTAGAGGCGGAATTACACCCAGCAGCCTGGGCTCTGGAGTCCAAGCCCCTCACTGCTGAGCTCTGCTGCCTGAGCACACATTCCAGAAATCCTGGGGGATTACCTGTGATGGACCTCGGCCAACTGGTGTGGGCATCTTTTCTAACTTCTGTCCCTCCTGTGCCAGAAGACGGGTGATAAAATCGCAGGTGAGTCACCTGCCTGGCTGACAGTCAAGACACATGAAGTCGGATTATTTTTCATCATAAAAGAGAACCCTAGCCCTGCTTCCAGACAAAACATGGCATCCGGTGGAAATTAATTTGGTCCAAAGTCATTTTTTAGTGCCAGTTACTTTCAGAGGCTCTCTGCCCTCAGAATACAGCATAAGGGGCAAGGTCACATGTCCTGGGTTCACACCCCACCTCTGCCCCCTTGCTGGTCCTAAGACCCAGGGCGAGTCATCTCCTTCATACAATGGGAGTGATACTAAGTCTGGCTTCCTAACCATTGTTGTTGCTGTAAATAGGATTCTCTACATCCAGGATCAGCTACCTTTTTCTTTAAAGGGCCAGTTCCTAAGTATTTTCAGCTTTCTGGGCCATGCAGTCTCTGTCACAGCCACTCAGCACTGCCGTTGGAGCATGAAACCAGCCAGACAATATGTAAACTAATGAGTGTGTCTGTGTTCTAATAAAACTTTATTTACACTAACAAACAGTGGGCCACAGTAGGTCCACGAACCACAGTGTGTCAGCCCTTGATCTATATTAAGGGCTTAGCTCACAGGGCCTGGCCCAAGGGAAACGTTCAGTCAGTACAGTAGCGTCCGGGCTGCCATACACCTGGTATGTCCACATCACTGAGTAATGACAGGTGGGTTGAAAAGCCCTTTCCTTTCACACATGCCTGTGCCCGAGCAAGCGGTGTTTGCTCACTGTCTGGACAAACCTTGTTGAATCTTGTTAGGAAACTTTTCTCCTTGCTCCTTGGCAAATAGCGTTATTCACCTTTGTTTAAATAGCTGCAGGGAAATAATAACACAGTTGAGCAAACGAGAGGCAAGGAGGTCAGGAGTGTGGAGTACTTTTTTCTCAATTTGTTATGCAAACATAATGTTATGCAACATTTAAGACATACGTAAAAGCGTAGCACTATAAATAACCGTGAGCTGACCATCCAACCTGAAAAATAAACGGAGGTTATCTCCCTTTCTTGTCAAATACCCACATCCCTGGATTTGCTGATTACTGTCCCTTTCACTTTATTAATATCATTGCTCTGCCTTTCTTTATGTGGAATGCCATGTGTGCTCAGGCGTGTCCAACTCTTTGCGACCCCATGGACTGTAGCCCGCCAGGCTCCTTTCTCCATGGGATTCTCCAAACAAGAGTACTGGAGCGGATTGCTGTTTCCTTCTCCAGGGAACCTTCCTGACCCAGGGGTCAAAACTGTGTCTCCTGCATTGGCAGGTGAATTCTTTACCAGTGTGCCACCTGGGAAGGCCTTATGTAGAGTAGAGGTTGGCAAACTTTTTCTGTAAAGAGCCTGATAATAAGTATATTTGGCTTTGTAAGCCATATGGTGTCTATCAAAGCTACTCAACTCTACCCTGTATTTTGATAACAGCCACAGATGATACATAAGTGAATGGGTGTACGGGCGTGCCTTGTTTGAGCGCATTTTGCTCTCTTACAATTCACAGATAGTGTGGGGGTTTTTTTGGGTTTTTTTTTACAAATTGAAGGGCTGTGGCATCCATGCTTTGAGCTAGTCTGTCAAGGCCATTTTTACATGTGCTCACTTCATCCCTCTGTGTTACGTATTGGCAATATTTTGGACTTTCGCACCATTACTAGATTTGTTGTGGTAGTCTGTCATCAGTGACCTTTGGTGTTGTTATTGGATTGTGTGGGGGCTCTCTGAAGTGGCCCACATACGACGGCAGATTTAATCAGCCAATGTTGTGTGTCCTGACTGCCCACCAACTGGCCGTTCCCTCATTTCTTTCCCTCTCCTCAGACTTCCCTGTTCCCTGACATGCACCAATATGAAATTAGGTCAATGAATAACCCCTCGGTGGCCTCAAAGTGTTCAAGTGAAGAAAAAGTCACACATCTCTCACTTTAAATTGTAAAAACGCTAAAAATGATTAAACTGAGGAAGTCCTGTTGAAAGCCTAGACAGGGGACAGCTAGGCTCCGGCACCAAACAGTTAGCCAAGTTGCCGTCATAATTGTCAGTGAAGTCGTGCACCATCTAGCGTGTAAAATCCCTTCACACCCATTACTGAGAGGCATCAAGAGAAAGCAAAGAAAACCTAGACTTCAGAGTTACCTGCTAATTGCAAGACTCTGATTAAGTGGCCTGGTTTTCTGAACCTCAGTTTCCACATCTTTAAAATGGGGAGAAATTTCCCTGGTGGTTCAGTGGTTAAGATATCATGCTTGCACTGCAGGGGGTGCAGGTTCGATTCCTGGTCCAGGAACTAAGTTCCCATATGCCTGCCTCTGAGTTTGGCAAAATAAAATAAAATAAAATAAAATAAAATGGGGAAAGTCATATAGCCTATTTCTTGGGATTGTTGTGAGTACCTCATTCACAGCTTTAGATATTCATTCATTCCCTTTCTTTTCATCTCCCAGCAATCCTGCCAGTGGGAATCGGCATCTTATTTCATAAGGGAAGGAGTTGGAGGAGAAACTGTTCAGGTCACCAAGTAATGAAGCAAACCGTCCTGGGCTCCTGCCCAGACCACTTGAGTCAGAATCCATTGTTTTTTACCACATTAAGCATTCTCTTTATTTATGGGGGTGAATGGGTGAGAAGGAGGGAAATAATAACTACAAAACCATCCCCAGAACTAACAGTGTTCTTTTTTAAAAATGCAAATTTAAATAGTATTGAAATACTGTTTTACACCTATAAGATAAAGATAAGCAAAATTGATTATGTGTTCAATAAAAATACCATATATGGGCTACTGATGATAGATCAGCTTCCTCCCTCAAGACAGTTCCTTCTCCAGCCAGCTGCTCTTGGAATGGGTGCCCGTGCCTTGGAGAAGCATGTCAGACTTTGGCTAAAGCAGAAGGCAGATTTGTAACTGTGGCTTTTGGATAAGTAGGTCCCTCCATGAGAAGAGTGCAGAGTATGTCTTAAGATTAAATGGCATCATCTTTACAGAGGGAAGGTGGTTCATTTAATACCTTCACTCCAAATCCTGCTGGACTTTTAAGTCATGCATGCAGCTAGTCCTTGGCGTGCATGCTCAGTCACTCAGTCGTGTCCGATTCTTTGCCACCCCATGGACTGTAGCCTGCCAGGCTCCTCTGTCCATGGGATTATCCTGGCAAGAATACTGGAGTGAGTTGCCGTGTCCTCCTCTGGGGTATCTTCCCAACCTAGGGGTGGAACTCATTTCTTCTCCAGCTCCTGCACTGACAGATGGATTCTTTACCCCTGAGCCACCTGGGAAGACCCCAGTCCTTGGAGTAGGGGGTTATAAACTCATTACCCTCAGAGTCGGGCAGGAAGCTGACCACATGTACAAAAGATGAGATCCACTTAGCCTGCCTTTCCCTTTCTCACTTTTGAACATGTCCCAGGATGTAAAAACAAACAAAAACACCCAAAAAAAACTGTGGTGAAAAATAGCACCTTAAAAACCAACCTCCATGTCTCAGAGTCAGTATGGGAACCATGGTGACCTGGGAAACTCACAAATTGGGGAGCTTCTGGGGACAGCGTATTGTCATGTGGGAACATGGTCATGAGGTTTCTAGATCATCCTGTTGCTCAAGAGAGGCCATAAGTCTAGACTTTGGGGGTGAAATCTCCTGATTTTTAAACAAAAGCAACCAACTTCAGGTTTTCCTTTAAAATACACAGGCCAAGAAGGATACGTGGGACTGAGTTAGAGCCGAAGTAGAGTAGCTTCCGCTCACAGACCACCAGTTTGCAATCAGTTTGGAAGCTGATAAAACCGCATGCTGTCTTAATTCCGTAGCTCTTCTGCGGGTGACAAGGAAGCATCCTAATTGTGTGTGCCTGGTGCTTCTCTTTCCCCTTCCAAGGCATCAAGACAGAAGACAGCTTGAGCCATTCCCCCGGCCAGAGTGGCTTCCTCAGCTATGGCTCCAGCTTCAGCACCCCACCCTCTGGACAGAGCCCGTACACCTACCAGATGCACGGTGAGTGCAGCGCCGCGCCCCTCCCTGCCGTCTCTAAGGCACTGCTGGGTGTCCAGTCGTTCGTTCATTTATTCAGCAGCTTTATTGAGTACCTACTATGTGCCAGGACCTATCTCAAGTAGTGGAGTTGCAGTGGTGGGTAGAGGAGATAACAACTTCTGCCCTCATGGCGATTACAAGGGCAGGAGGGAGAGACTGACAATTAAACAAGGCAGCAAATAGCAAATGGCTAATTTCAGAAGGGGTTGAATGCAATGAAGCCAATAAACGTGGTGTTGGGACAGAGAGTGATGAATAGTTGAGGGGTCTGGAGAGGTGGGAGAGGTAACTTTCATAGAGTCATCAAGGGAGGCTCTGGGAAGATGTGACGTTGGACAGAGGCCTAAGTATGAGGCAGAACCAGCGCTGCGCAGACCAGGGGGAAGAGCATGCCCAGCAGAAGGAACAGCCTGTGCCAAAGCTCTAGGGGGGTGGGGCGGAGGAGTGTCTTAATGTGTTTAGGGCACAAAATAGGGGCCGGTGGGGCTGGAGCAGGATTAGGAAGATATAAGAGGAGAGAGTCTTGGGGGAGAGCAGGGCTAAATCATGCAGGGCCTCGAGGGCAGAGGGGAGGTGTTGGCTTTGATTTGAAGTGTGATGGGACAGGGGCGTCCATTGTAGACTCAGAGAAGTGACAGGTGTTGGGAATACTGGACAGCAGGTAAAAGCGTTGTTATTCCAGGGAGGAGGCTCCAGGCTCCGCCTTAGAAAGGGAAGAAACTCCAGTGTAACTCCCACCAACCCCAGGCACCCTAAGGCACTGGCCTGCTGCATTCTCCTGGTCCCACCTGTCACCATCCAAAGGCCCCTTCCCTTCTCCGGTGCCCTGTGGGGAGTGCATCGGAGCTGACACATGGAGTAGAGAGCTGGTGGCAGTAATCTGGGGCATCCCCACCCTGGTATTCTTTTTTTCCTTCTTGAAAGCTGGTAAGAATGGCCACCAAGAGTCTGAAAAGTAATGTGCAAAATGGAAAGAGTAATGGCAAGGTGGTAGGCTACTGCATGATCTACATTTCTTTGAAAAAAATCCTTGCAAGTTTTGCTGGTTTGTCTTTTTAATTAAGGAGACAATTTAAATGGATGTTAAGGGCATCCTTTCAGGAAAAAGCATTATGAGGAGGCAGCAAATGATCTTAGGGGTATGTAAGAGAAAGGAGGTGATGAGCCTTAATGCCCAGACGTTGGAAGACCATCCATGTAAAGATTTGCAGTGGAGTTTGTTGATGACGCCATCAGCTAACGTTAACCCAGCACTCACCACATGCCATGCAAACCGGCTTATGATCTCATACCACCTTCACGACACTCCACAAAGTGTTGGTTCTAGTATTATCCCCATTTTACAGGAGACAGAACTGAGTCATAGAGGGATTGCCTGACCCGCCCAGCATCAGGGCAAGGAGCTTAGATTTTACTGCAAGTGCAGTGAGAAACAGGTTGCAAGAAGTGTCTTGGGGGCCTGGTGGATTCCCAGCCCCAAATCTGACTCAAAGCCTGCTCTTTGCTGTGGTACTTCCTGCCTCCTCTGCTTCTGTTGGCACCTCTGTCTCCCTGGGGGTCTTTTCTGAGTCCCACTGACGGGATAAGGTGCAGGGACCCATCTTCAAGTGGGGAGTAAATGATAGCACAATCCTGATCATAAAGGCTGTTGAAGACCCTGAACTTGGACTTATATTTGGATTGATCTTAACCATCTTAACCAGTTATTTTTTCAGCTTTTCCAATAGAAATGTATGTGACTGCCTCAGGGCTTCTAAGGAGCCAGACAATGAGCAATTAAATAAGTCGATCATAACAGATTGTGCTAAATCGCATGAAGAACCAAACCAACAGGGTGCTGTGATGGGCCTTGCTGAAGGGAGTGGTGATGGACATTGCCCAGATGGTCAGGAGGCCTGAGTGATGGAAAGGAACCAGCCTGTGAATAGCTGGAGACTGGAGAGCCCAGGCAGAGGGACCAGTGGGAGCAAAGGTCTGGAGGCAGGAAAAGACTTGCAGTGTTGAAAGACTCCAGTGGAGACTGGAATCTGGGGGTAGTGAGAAAGGGATATGAGACTGGAAAGTGAAGCAGCAGGAGGCACCCCTGGACTGGGACGTAGAGAATATGTAATTTCTTCTCTGGTCCTTACAGAAGTTACAGGAGGCGGGCTCCATCAGCACTGCTTTAAACACAGTGACCATGAGGAAGTGGTTTACCCAAGCATCACAGGGCCAGGAAGTGATGAGAGCTGGGATTCAGGGTAGAGTTCCGGAGCCTGTGCTGTTCCCTTCAAGTGCTGTTTCCCAGACTCCTTCAGACTCCAGATGTTGCCCTCGTTCTGCACATACACCATTCCCCTTGATCTTCCCAGCAGCTCTGTGACATAGGTTCTGTTGTATCCCCATCTTACAGGTGGGAAAACCGAGGCACACCATGGTAAAGTGGCTTGTCCAAGGTCACCTGGCTGTGGCAGTGGGATTTCAAGCCAGGCAGTTCCCCTCCAGAGCCCAGGCACATAACCCCAACACCAGTCCGCCTTCCACACTCTCATAGATCCTTCTAGAAGACGAACCTCCATGGATGAGCCCTGGCCCAGACCCCACCCCCATCAGCCCTCACAAATAGAAAAACATCTCCTGATCCACTCCCACTGGACCATGGGAATAGTCCAGGTTATTTTCTTATCGTCTTCATGGCCCAGATGCCAGCTGGACTTTGTCCCAATTAACTGCCTTCAGTCTAATGCTAATGGCCATAAACTGCTCTTGAGACAGCCCAGGCATTTTGCAAGCCTGACATATTCCTCCTTAAGTATTTTTTTTTCAAATGCAAACACACAGAAGGCTCACACACTATGCCCATGTGCTTCCTATTAACTTTTTTTTCAAGTTGTTCCAGAGGAGAAATAAACTCTCCAACGACTCTGTGTGCCTTTCAGAATGGAAGATGTTGGTTAAGCGTAGGGTTTTTGAAAGAAGAAGGGAATCAAGAGAGATTGAGACTGAGTTTGGGGCCTGAAAGCACCAACTTGGAATCAAATTGGTCCATATTCAGAAGCTGAGCTGAGTCCTTTTCTTTAAGAATTTAAAATCATCATTTTATAGAAGTAAAAATAAGTCCCTGAGTGGGGACCACTCCATCATTTACAGATGGGTAAACTGAGGCACGACAGCAGCAGCGTGACTTGTGTAGGGTAAGCATTGGAAAGCATTAAAAATGCCTCCTGCTGGGTCTTCTACCCGATCTCAGAAACTTCCAGAAACTTCAGCAGAGCCATTTCCCCTGCCCCCCACGGCCCTGCTTGGAGATCCGTATCTGCTAATATAGCATTGCCCCGCTGCCAAATGTACAGTAAACGCAGAAAAGAAAAGTTCACAGCCCCTGTAGCCTTTTCATGGCTGTTTATTTTCTTTTTTAAGTTCACCCAGGGGTTTTCGCAGCTGAAATGTATTTCTTATGAGTTCGATTTTTTTTTTGTTGTTCCATTTCGGCTTCTCCTGCTAAAACACTGCTGTTCATGGAAACGGCCACAAAGATTAAAAAGAAGAAAAAAACAAACAAACAAAAAATCTTGAGAGTGTGTTGTAAGAACTTACCTGTGCCCCCGAGGGGTTAAGAGCCCTAGACCCGGCTGCAGTCAGCGCTGTGTCCCGCGGCAGGACCTGGGTGAGGTGCTTGGTTTCTCCAGGCATCCCTTTCCTCACCTGTGGGACCAGCATCACAGCACGAGCAGGGAGCCCATGGGGCTATTGGGGGACTGCACAGAACGGCCATGAGCAATCAGATGAAGCCCTTCAAGACCGGGTGTACTTTTTATTATTTCTCTCGCTGCTTCTGTAACATGAGAGTTAAAGGCAGTAACCCTGAGGTCAGGCTGAGCTAACTTCCCAGTTGTTCCCTGTGCGCCAGCGTGTGACTTTGAGCCTTGTGACCTCTTGGTACCTCGGTCTCTTTCCCGGTAAAATGGGGATATGAACTGTACCCCCGCTTGGGGTGCTGCAATAATTAAATGAGTTAATGTGTGTGAGATATTCAGAACAGCACAGGCACAAGCTAAGTGCACTATAAATGTTAAATATTATTTTCATCCTAATGTCTGATTTGATGGTATTATGGTTTCCCCAAATTCATTTCTCTTTCCTGAACTCTCCTTTTTAGGAAGTAGTTTTGGTAAGAGAAAAGAGGAATACCAATTTGAGATTGTTGAGCCACCCACATTAGCATCAGATTCCCTGCTGGTGAAATATGGTGGATGGGGGCGGGGCGGTGGGCCTTACAAACAGTGGGAGAGCCTTCTTCTGGGGGAATTCCTCTTTACTATTATTTACCAAAGTCAGGGATTGTTTGGCTGCCCTGGTGGCTCAATGGGAAAGAATCCACCTGCAAATGCAGGAGATGTGGGTTCAGTTCCTGGGTCAGGAAGATCCCCTGGAGGAGGAAATGGCAACGCACTATGCTTGCCTGGAAAATCCCATGGACAGAAGAGCCTTGGTGGGCTGCAGTCCATGAGACTGCAGGAGTCGGACATGACTTTGTGACTAAATAACATCAATAACAGGGATTGTTAATAGTGAGCTCAGAACCCAACATAAGCCTTTCGAGAGCAACATGGAAATGTATGATTTGAGGATGCATGAAGTGAAGTGAAGTCACTCAGTCGTGTCTGACTCTGCGACCCCGTGAACTGTAGCCCACCAGGCTCCTCCGTCCTTGGGATTCTCCAGGCAAGAATACTGGAGTGGGTTGCCATTTCCTTCTCCAGGGGAACTTCCCCACCCAGGGATCGAACCCAGGTCTCCCTCATTGCAGGCAGACGCTTTAACCTCTGAGCCACCAGGGATGCATAGGAAAATTAAAAGTCCAGTGGAAGAGTCTAAGCCAATGATTTCACCCAGAGACCTCTGAGGTTGGTTTGTGCCGGATTCATGAAACTTAGCACCTTCTCTGGCTCCAGCCAGATGTGTGACTTTGGACACATCACTGAACTCATGATCTGTGTTTCAAAGCTCTGGCACTCACAAATACCCACTGAAAAATAAAGAAGTTGGGAAAGGTCATCGTCAAATACATCAAATACACTTGGTAAATAGTGTGTAGCATGAACTTAGATGTCTTCACTGTTAGCACTTTTCGCTCAGTCGTGTCCAACTCTTTGGAGTTCTCCAGGCCAGAATACTGGAGTGGGTAGCCGTTCCCTTCTCCAGGTGATCTTCCCAACCCAGGAACTGAACCCAGGTCTCCCGCAGTGCAGGCAGATTCTTTACCAGCTGAGCCGGCTTCCCAGGTGCCGCTAGTAGCAAAGAACCCTCCTGCCAATGCAGGCAGACTTAGGAGACTCGAATCTGATCCCAGGGTGGGGTAGATCCCCTGGAGAAGGGAATGGCAACCGACTCCAGTATTCCTGCCTGGAGAATCCCACTGACAGAGAAGCCGGGCAGTTTAGTTCAGTTCAGTCACTCAGTCGTGTCCAACTACTTGCAACCCCATGGACTGCAGCACACCAGGCCTCCCTGTCCATCACCAACTCCCAGAGCTTACCCAAACTCATGTCCATCATGTCGGTGATGCCGTCCAACCATCTCATCCTCTGTCTTCCCCTTCTCCTCCTGCCTTCAATATTTCCCAGCATCAGGGTCTTTTCCCATGAGTTGGTTCTTCACCTCAGGTGGCCAAAGTATTGGAGTTTCGGCTTCAGCATCAGTCCTTCCAATGAATATTCAGGACTGACTTCCTTTAGGATGGCCTGGTTGGATCTCCTTGCAGTCCAACGGACTCTTAAGAGTCTTCTCCAACACCACAGTACAAAAAGTATCAATTTTTCGGCACTCAGCTTTCTTTATAGTCCAACTCTCTCATCCATACATGACTACTGGAAAACCCATAGCTTTGACTAGATGGACCTTTGTTGGTAAAGTAATGTCTCTGCTTTTTAATATGCTGTCCAGGTTGGGCATAGCTTTTCTTCCAAGGAGCAAGCAGTCCATGGGGTCGTACAGAGTCGGACACGACTGAAGCACACACACACACATAGGGCTTTTCAGAGCCTTTGCAGACTAATGTGCCTTGTGACTCTCCAGGAGTGGAATTCAGTAGTCAGTTTTCCCAGGTAGATTTGAACAGGGACCTTTTCCCTAAACTAATGTTCTCTGCTCACTGGGAAGCCCTGGTTATAACGACCATTAGTCCCCATGCTCAGCTGTTTCAGTCGTGTCCGGCTCTTTGCGACCCTTTGGACTGTAGCCCACCGGGCTCTTCTGTCCATAGGATTCTCCAGGCAAGAATACTGGAGTGGGTTGCCATGCCCTCCTCCAGGGGATCTTCCCCACCCAGAGATCAAACCCCAGCCTCCTCTATCTCCTGCATTGTCAGGGCGTTCTTTACCACTAG
Source organism: Capricornis sumatraensis (assembly GCF_032405125.1). Lineage (NCBI taxonomy): Eukaryota > Metazoa > Chordata > Mammalia > Artiodactyla > Bovidae > Capricornis > Capricornis sumatraensis. The sequence goes on from NC_091083.1 coordinate 78,876,996, forward strand.
CACCACCTGGGAAGCTGTTAGGCCCTTTCCTGTGTTAAAATTCTTTCTCTAAATTTTTTTCATGATGATCACGCATGTGTTCCTTTTTTCCTGTATTTTCATTTATTTTTTGATGAGATTAATTAATACACCATAAAATTCACCATTTTTAAAGTGTAGATTCAGTGATTTTACTGTATTCACAGAGTTGTGCAACCATCACCCTATCTAATCCCACAATATTTTCATCATTGCAAAAGAAACTCCGCACCCGTTAGCCACCATTCCTTAATTCCCCTCCTGCCAATTTTTTTCCTTTTTTTAAATTTTAGTTTACTTTTGACTGCACTGGGCTTCCCTGGTGGCTCAGCTGGTAAAAAATCCACCTGCAATGCAGGAAACCTGTGTTCGATTTCCTGGGTTGGGAAGATACCCCGGCAAAGGGAACGGCTACCCACTCCAGTATTCTGGCCTGGAGAATTCCATGGACTCTATAGACCATGGGGTTGCAAGAGTCAGACACGACTGAGAGACTTTCACTTTCACTTTTCATTTTTGACTGCACTGAATCTTCATTGCTGCGCTCGGACTTTCTCTGGTTGCAGCAAGCAGGGTCTACTCTGGATTGCAGTACACAGGTTTCTCATTGCAGTGGTTTCTCTTGCTGCAGAGCGCAGGCTCTAGGGCACATGGGCTTCAGTAGTTGTGATATACGGGTTTAATTGCCCTGAGGCATGTAGGATCTTCCTAGACCGGGGATCAAACCCGTGTTCCCTGCACTGGCAGGTGGACTCCCACCCACTGGACCATGAGGAAAGTTCCCAGTATATTTCCTTTTATAATAACAAAAAAAAGATATATTTAAAGTTACTCCTTTATATTAATTTTTTAAGCAGGTTATGCATTTATCTACTTTAAACATCTACAGAAATCTCTCTCCCACCCTCATCCAACATCCACTCAGCTTCTAAATCCCCAGTGCTTAGCCCCTGTTCTAGGTTCTTGTGAACCCAACCGGAATTTCCTCTTGTAAATATAAGCAAAAACACGAGCGCAGTCTATCACATTGCATATTTCTATGCCAGGAATCAACTCACTTGTGATTCATAAACAAGGAAATGATGGCAGGGAACTCCAAAGGTGTATTGGTTCACTTAAGATTGTCTCCTTATCATTGGTTTGAAGCAATTTAATTTTGATGGGCCTTGATGTAGTCTTTGTGATTCTAGTGCTTTGTGTTCATTGAGCTTCTTAGATCTGTGAGTTTATAGTTTTCATCACATTTGGAAAAATTGGGGGGTATTATTCAAATATCCTCCCCATGTCTTCAAGTTAATCAGTCTTTTCTTTTGCAGTATCTGATTTGCTTGTTAATTACTCTCCAGTGATTTCTTTTTCATCTTATACATATTTTTCATCTCTAAAAGTTTTATATGGGTCTTTTTTTTTTCTTCCATGTCTCTGTTTAACACTCCCAAGCTTCCCTCTGGCCCCTTGGATAGTACACAGTACTGTTTTAATGTGCTTATCTACTAATTCTGTCACCTGTGTCATTTTAACATTTGCATTGATTTCTCTCATTATAAGTTATATTTTCCTGCTTCTTTGCATGCTTGATAAGCTCTTTTAATGTTTATTTTTACTTATTTGGCTGTGCTGGGTCTTAGATGCGGCCTGAGAGATCTTCTAGTTTGAAGCATGCAGGATCTTTGGTTGTGTCTTGCAAACACTTAGTTGCAGCACATGGGGTCTAGTTTGAACCCAGGCCCCCTGCACTGAGGGCGCAGAGTCTTATCCACTGAACCACCAGGGAACGCTTGCTTGATGAGCTTTGATTGGATGCAGACATTGTGAGTCTTGCGTGGTTGACTGCTGGATATTTTTCTACTTGTGTGACTATTCTTGAGCTTTGCTCTGGGATGCCGTTGTTACGTGGAAATAGATTGAGTCTTTTGAGTCTTGCTTCAAGCTTTGCTGAGGGGGACAGAACAGCATCTGGTCTAGGGCTCTCTCTACCTAACAGGTTTTCCCAGGACTGAGACAAGCCTCTCTTGAGTATTCCTCTCAATGCCCCAGGAATAAGAGGTTTTCCAGTCGTGTTGGTGGGAACAGGAACTATTCTCAATTCTTTTATGAGCTCTGAGGATTGTTCCTTTTGATCATTTCCACTGGTTCTCTCCTGGCCTTGAGTAACTTCTTCACAAGCATATGCTAGTCATTGCTCAAGGGAGCCCTCACGGGGAGCTCGGCAAATCTCCAGTGCACTCTCTCCGTGCAGCCCTCTCTTTTCTGGTACCTTGCCCTGTAAAGTCTAACCACCTTGGCCTCCCTGGACTTGCAGCTCCATCTCCTCAATTCAGAGAGAACGCTGGGGGCCGCCTGGGTCCCCCTCCCTGGATGCTCCCCATGCTGGAGAGAATCTTACAGATCACCACCTGTTTCCTTTCTTTCAAGCATTATAGTCTTTCTTTCCTTGGGTTTTTGTTTTGTTTTTTTACCTTTCTAATCACTGACCTATTTATTTATTTTTTGAACTTTTTATTGTTGGAGTATAGCCAATTAACAATGTTGTGATAGTGTCAGGTGGGCAGCAAAGGGACTCAACCATACATATATATATGTGTAGCCATTCTCCCCCAGACTCCCCTCCCATCCAGGCTGCCACATAACACTGAGCAGAGTCTCCTGCTACAGTAGGTTCTTGTTGGTTACCCATTTTAAATAGAGCGGTGTGTATTAGTCGAAGGCATCATTGTCTTTCATTATCTGATGCCCAGTGTCTTGGCAATCCAGTTTTTAAACCGTTTCCTGTGAGAGGGAGACCAGGCCCTGGGTCTCGGTCTTGGCCAGAACTGGAGGTACCGCTGCCCTGATTCATCAGCACTTTTTTCCATCACACGTGGTAACAGCAGCTGAACGCAAAATACTTAACACAGGTAAAGACAACAAACCTTGTAGAAATAATTCTGCCTCTAGTGACCCGTATTCTTCCTCTGACCTCAATTTGGCCGTGTGCTCTGTTTTTGAAGAATCTATGTTGCCGCTTCCCCCAGTCTTTGTGTACTTTGCCCTTGTCTCCATGATTCGACGCCTCTGTCATCCTTCACCGCTCCGCCCATCAAGGTACCTTTACCTTCTTTTTAAGGGGAAGTCCTGTATTTAACATGGCACCTCTCTGGGGAGTACTTACTTATTTTTTCACTGTGCTATTATTTTTATTGGGATTATTATTGCTTTCATTAATGCTGTGGTTACTAAGTTGCATGGCTTTTTAGCAATCTGCTTGAATCCTGCTTTTTCCCATAAGCCCCATTATTTTAGCACACAATTTTACACAACTCCATGGCCTCTCAGATTATAGCAAAACCTTTGTGTATATTGTTTTCCTGGGAAACATAGTGTGCGTACTCTCTGTACTTTGCTTTCTTAACTTAGCTATATACCTTGGGGAACTTTCTCAGTCAGTCTGTAGAAAGCACTTCCTCATTCTTTCTACAGATGCCTATTATTCCACTGAATGATATGCTGTAAATGATTTAACCAGTTCCTTATGGGGTATTCCCAGTCTTTTGCAATTACCACCAGTAAGCTGTAAATATACTCCTATATGTATATCATTTTGTTTTTCTACAAGTATATCTGATAGACAAGTTCCCAGAAGGGTCAAAGGGAAAGTCCATGTTTAAATTTTCAAGTATCTCCACCTTACCCTCCGTAGGGAGCCTATCCTAGACTCCTACCAGCAGTCTATGAGAGTGCCTGTTTTGCCAACCCAGTATAATCTTGCTATTGGAGTTTTTGCATGAAAAAATAGTATCTCAGTGTGCTACTAATTTCTAATTGTATCTTACAAGGGTAAGCATCCTTTCAGATCTTTGATCAATTTATGTTTTCTTTTCTGTGAACTCAGAGGTTAGATTTGAAAAACTGTGCCAAGGCAGAGTGCTAAGGTACTAGGCACACCAGTATTGAAACATAAAGCTGGAGGGGCTTCCCTGGTGGGCCAGTGGTTAAGATTCCGCTCTCCCACTGCAAGGCGTGAGGGTTCAATCCTGGTTGGGGAATTAAGATCCCACACGCTGCATGATGCGGCCCCCAAAAAATTAACAATAAAAAGAAGAAATGTAAAGCTTTACTAATCAAAATAGTGTGATTCTGATATTGGAATAGACTGATTGAGTAATAGAGGAGGCCATATAGTCCGCAATGAGACCAAACATGTCAGGAAATTGAGCACATGGGAGGAGATAGAATATTCAGAGAATGGTGTTGGAACAACTGGTTAGCCATCTTGGGGTGGAGGGTGGAGATCCATCCCTATTACTATATACCAGAAAAAAATCCAAGTGGATCAAAAATTTTAATGGCAAAAGTAAAACTATAAAGTTATAGAACAAGGAACGTTCCTGGTGGTCCAGTGGCTAAGACTCCGCTATGCCAGTGTAGGAGGCCTGGGTTCAGTCCCTGCTCAGTGATGTAGATGCTTCTCTGAGGAGCAGCAAAATAACGTTTTAAATGCTTACCATTTAAATAAACTGGTAAGGCTGGATGGTGTCATTGACACAATGGACATGAGTTTGAGCAAACTTCGGGAGATGGTGAAGGACATGGAAGCCTGGTGGGCTGCAGTTCCTGGGGTCACAAAGAGTCATACATGACTGAAAAACAACTTAGAACAACAACAAATTTTTTAAAAGTTCTAGAGCAAGAATGAATCAAAATTTTTATGACCTTGACAACAGTTGGACGTCATGACTAAGAAATCCAGACGCCATCGAGGAAAAGGCTCACAAATTTGACAGTCTTTGAGTGGTTTTTTGTTTTTGTCTTTGTCTTTGTTCTGGTGTGGCAAAGAACCCCAGAAGTAATGTTGGAACAACAAAAACAAGACAGAAAACAAGCAGTGCACTGAAAGGAAAGGTTAACATGTCAAATCAGAACCACATACTCTTTTTCAAGTGATTCTACAGTTCTATGAATTGAGCTGCTCTAGGATATGATTTTTCTAATTAGAAGAGAAATGAGCCAGATGTACTGATATAGGGAGTGGTAGGGTCCGTGGCAGTTAGGGAGTACAGACCCATCAGAGTTCAGGGGTGGGTGTTATTCAGCTTCAGCTCCTTGCTGCTGCACTAGAATGGGAACCTGGAGAGGCCAGATCTTTCATTTTTCAAGAAAATCCTCAAAGGTATATATTGTCAATAATTTTTATGTTGATATATCGTATTTTCATTTTTATTCAGTTCACAAAGTTGTTTTTTTTTGTTTTCTTGGCTGAGTGACGTGTGAGTTCCCTAACCAGGGATCAGACCCGCACCCTCCAGTGGAAGCGTGGCGTCTTCACCACTGGACTGCCAGGGAATTCCCTCAAAACTATTGGCTTTTAGTCGCTAAGTCGTGTCCGACTCTTTTGCGACCCTGTGGACTATAACCCACCAGGCTCCTCTGTCCATGGGATTTCCCAGGCAAGAATACTGGAATGGGTTTCCACTTCCTCCTTCCCTCATTCTTCTTCAGTATTGGCAATGGATTTAAACACTCTTTAAAATACCTGTGAAGCAGACGCACATGTATAAACCTGCTGTTTATGCCTCTGTCTTGCAATCTGGTTCTGTATTTTCATAATTGAACCACAGATTACGAGACCAGGAATGGAAGGAGAAAATTCCAAGCCAAGTGATGACCTGGGGAGCCAGAACTATCACCTCCCTTGGTCCCCATCTCTGATTTATTTCACCACCGAGGCACGTCCCAAAAGACTGGAGTTGTGGGTATGGTTATAGCTGAGTTGGAGCCCAGTGGCCTCCTAGTGAAGTCAAGTATTTCCCTATTTCTGCTTGGCAGCAGCAACTTTCAAGCCTTCCTGGCTCAGCTAGTTTTGAGCAGTCTGAGTCTGCCTGGTCTCACTGTGTCGGTCAAGACAGGAGCCAGGCTTGGCATTCCTCGGGTTCCTGGCTGGTGGTCAGGTTTCCTGGAGTGAATCAGCAACTCTCTGCACACGATGAAGTGGGTGAAGTTTTCCGATACCTGTCAGCACTCTTGTGCCACGCAGCGCCTCCACCCTGGTGGCTGCTTTCTAGAGACGTTCATGCGTGTTGGCAGGCTTGCTGCCTCCTGCTTGAACTGAAGTCTTCTGGATTTAGGACATATCAAAACTAAATGGATGGTCTTTTCCTATGGTTGTGTAGCAAGTTTGATTTGGTCACCCTTAGCTCCAGAAGCTGCTGGAGGTGACAGATGAAAACAGCTGGAGAGATTGAGAGGTAGTTTGGGGACCAACAGGGATTTTGATAAATGACAGTGCACAAAAGCCAGCATTGGCCTGTAGACCTTTTGGTGATGATGATGGAAACGTTCTTTATCTGTGCTGTCCCACATGGTGGCTACTAAGTCCATGGGGTCGCAAAGAGTTGGACGCAACTGAGCGACTGAACTGGAGTGAACCATGTGTGGCTGTTGAGCATTGAAAAGTGGCTGACGTCCATGGCCACACCACCCTGGACACGCCTGGTCCCGTCTGAAATGTGGCCAAGGCAAATGAGGAGCTGAAATTTCTACTTTGTTTTATTGTAATTAATTATATCAAACATAAATGTGGCTAGTGGCTGCCATATTAGGCAGTACAACTCTGAAGAGATGATTAAAACCCAGCTCTAAACCTGGTTACTTCTGGAGTTGAATGAGGATGACTAGTAGGCATTATGGACTGAATGCTTTTGTCCCCCTGAAATCCACATGTTGAAGTCTTAACCCCCAGCATGATGGTATTTGGAGATGGTGATTAGGGTTAGGTTAGGTCTTGAGGGTGGGGCCCTCTTGATGGGATTGGCGTCCTTACAAGAAGAGGAAGAGAGAGATCTCTTTCTCTCTCATCTTACACCCTGAGGAAAAGCCGTATGAGGACACAGTGAGACCATGGCCATCTGAAGCCAGGAAGAGAGCTCTCATCCGGAACCAGATCAGGCAGCAGCCTGATCTCAGACTTCCAGCTTCCAGAACTGTGGAAATAAATTTCTGCTGGTTAAACCACTCTGTGGCGTTTTGTTGTGATAGCCCCATCTAACTAAGCTGTAGATTTTTCTGAGACACTTAAAAGCAAAGGAACAGGACTTCCCTGGTAGTCCAGTGGTTAAGAATCCACCTGCCAATACATGGGACATGGGTTCAATCCCTGGTAGTCCAGTGGTTAAGAATCCACCTGCCAATACATGGGACATGGGTTCAATCCCTGGTCCAGAAAGATCCCACATGCTGCAGAGAAACTGAGCCCGTGAGCCATCACTACTGAAGCCCTCTCACCCCGGAGCCCATGCTCTGTAACAAGAGAAGCCACCACAAGGAGAGGCCCACGTGCTACAACTGGAGAAAACCCACACATAACAACAGAGACCCAGCGCAGCCAAAAATACAGAAATAAATTATTTTTTTTTAAAGCAGAGGAACATTTTTTGAAATTTCTTCTTTGCAGATGCTTGATCTCCTTCTGCTCTTGCCTCCTACTATGAGAGATATTTTCAAGGCAAAGGTCTATTCAGTCAGTTCAGTTCAGTTCAGTTCAGTCGCTCAGTCGTGTCCGACTCTTTGTGACCCCATGAACCGCAGCACACCAGGCCTCCCTGTCCATCACCAGCTCCCGGAGTCCACCCAAACCCATGTCCAAAGGTCCATTACTGAGGGCTTCATAAGTGTAAGTCCCCTGAATGTGGAACTGAGAAGGAGGGGCAAGGCTGCCACCTTCCTACGACCATTATTGCAGCAAATATTAATAGAGCCTCTTCTCTGCGCCAGGTGCTAAGAGCACAAAGGCGAGCAAGACAGAGACGGTCCCTACCTGCATGGAGCTCACAGCCCAGAGTCGGGAGACACGATAATCAAATGATGGCAAAACACATGTAAAATTGCATCAGTAAAGCACCGGGAAGTAGGGCCAAGGCAGACTCTGCAGCTGTCTGTTCCAAGCCTGATCTCTTCATCTGGTCCAAGACACGCCCACCAGCCCAAGTGATGTGGGTAATGAATGGAGGAGGCCCAACCCTACGTAAGGGGGCAGCTCCTTTTGTTTTATGCATGGGTCAGTTATCTCAAATTTTCAAAACAAAAAACAAGAGATCTGGAAGTTTCTCAGATATTTCCCAATTTAAAAAACAAAACTGAAATTGGTGGCAGCAAATTAAAAGAACTACTGTGCAGGTCAAAACAAAGCGCAGCTACAGACTGGATTCCGCACCCCCAGGCCACCATGTTGCTAACGCTGTTCTCCATGGTGACCGTGGAAAGGACTGACATCTGGACAAGAGACTCTGTGCTTATTTTAGAGGCCTCACCCTCAAAGAGCAGACACCAGCACCAGCAAACAACTCCCCGTTACGTTGTCTCTGAGCCTGACTCCAAGGCACTGCCGGAACGCGTTCCGCCATTCGTTCAGCAAACGTGCATAGACGGAAACAGACGCAAAGCCTGCTCTCCACAAGCTGAGGTTCTGTGGCAGGAGACAGATAATAAATATGAAAAACAAAGCGTATAGAATGTGAGATGGCAAGAATAAGAATTAAGGTAAAATCGATAGAAGGAAGCACTGGAGGGTGCATGTTTTTTTTTAGAGTGGGAAGACTCCACGGAGGAAGAGTTGAGCAAAGGCCTTCAGAGGAGGGATCCACATGGTAGATAAGCAGTCCAGGTCTCACGTGCTTGAGGAAAGTCAGGATAACCCATGCAGCTGGAACAGAGTAAGCGGGTGGAGGAGGGCAGTGGAGATGAGGGCTTTGCGCCATGGAGAGAACTCCAGCTTCTGCTTTAGGATGAGAGACTTGGAGGAGTGGAGGGCTTTGAGCAGGGGAGTGATGTGATACAGCTTAGTTTTAACAAGCTCCCTCTGGCCACCATGTGGAGAACAGGCTGCAGGGACAAGAGTGAAACAGGACACCAGTGCAGAAGTGACTGTAGTAGGTCAGGCAAGAGACGGTGGAGGCTGGGCTCGCAGCGGGGGTGGAGGTGGGAGAAGCGGTCAGATTCTGGGTGTGTTTTGAATGCGGAATTGCTGATTGCGGGGTGTGGATGAGATGTATTTGGACCATGAGAAAGGGAAAGCTTCCTGATCTGTGTCTCTCTAGGGTCCAGAAAAGGAGCTGCATCTTCAAGCTCGGTTTCCCTAGGAAGGCACTTGGGGGCCTGTGAAGTGGACAGCAGCCCGGACACCAGGGCTGTCTATATCCCAGTTTCCTAACCCCATCGGGCTTCCCAGATGATAAAGAATCCTCCTGCCAATGCAGGAGATGAGGGTTCGATCCCTGGCTCGGGTAGGTAGATCCCCTGGAGGAGGAAATGGCAACCCACTCCAGTATTGTTGCCTGGGAAATCCCACGGACAGAGGAGCCTGGGGAGCTACAGTGCGTGGAGTCGCAAGGAGTCAGACATGACTTAGCGACTAAACAAACTCCATCAGACCCAGTGCCCCTCGCTTTTTTTTTTTTTATTACAAATGTCCTAGAAAACCCCTTCACTCTCTTGAAATTTAATTCATATATAATTTAACCTACTTGCATGTATCTTTTAAAGTCAAGCAGAATGCCCTTGCTATAAAATAATTATAAACTGTGTTTTTGAACAAATGAACTGCCCAGGCATGACTCCACTAGATAACCTAATGAAACAGTCAGACACACCCGTGGGAAGACTCATGAGATTGCGGCTGATGAGCTGGGCTGTGTGGCCAACCAGACATCACCAGCACGTGGCTGTCAGCGGCATGAACTTCCATAATGGTTGGCCAGTCTTGGTAAAATCCAACCGAAGCAAAGGACAGCCATCCTTCTACTGACAATGGTGGCATCCTTGGGAAATTGCCCTGAAACAGTGACAGCCTCCAGGGAGGTTGTTCTCCCAGAGGTCACAGAGATAAGGCTCACAGAACAAATTAAGATGTTCAGATAACGTGGTTTATTAAATCGACTTAAACTGAGGAACCCGGGGAGAGAGATGGAGTTGAAACCTTTAGGACAGGGTACAAGGAGGTGGAAGAGCCATACGGCCTGGTTCCTGGGTTCTGTGTGTGTCCTGTCTTTATCTCTCTCTCTCTGTCTCTCTCAGTCCCATCAGCCTTCTTGGTCAGTCGGACCAGAGTTCAAGCTGAATAAGGGGCTCAGCAGGTAAAAGGTACCTGGACCTAGAAAGCCAGCCCACCTCTGCTGTGCGGGAGACACACGGGAGCAACACTGCCTGCTTCCACGGTGGTCCTCCAGTTGCCCTGCTGGGCAGCCATGATTTTAGCCATCTTTCTAGGGCACTTGGGGCCAGAATGCCACAGACTGGTTGTCCCTAGTGGATGGCCAATTTGGGGTTGATAGAAACATCAGTAGAGAGCCTAAATGTGGAAATTAAGAAAAGTGTCCATGGGTCATGAGTGTTCCGGACAGACAAGAGGCCCAGTGGCTGGAGGAGGGTAGACGGGGGAAGATAAGGTTGGAAGGTGGGTGAAGCCAGACCTTGAAGAGCCTTGTGGCCATGTGGAGGTGTTTAGATTTCATCTTGAGAGGATCGAGCAGCCATCAGAGGTTTTCAAACAGGGAGGGTTGGTCTGGTTTGCATCTTTGAAAAAAAACCAGGTGGCCACCGTGGGGTGAATGGACTGTAGGGAGGTTATGGAAGATGCAACCAGGAGGAAGGTCTCTCTGACCACCAGCCCACCTCTGGACCTCCCTTCCGTCCAGGGCTTTAAGGCAGGCACAGTTGAAGCCCATATTCACGGAACTTGGCTTATAACAATACCTACCAGGTCCCAGAGGCTCAGTTCAGAACATTCTAGACTCACCCCAGCATATCCTTTCATTCTTGAAGGAGCAAAGACCCAAAGAAGGGCTTTAACATCGCCCCTCTTGTGTATTTGTTTTCATTTTTAGTTCTAATGTGTCAATGAAGGAGGAACTGAGCCCACAGCAAGGTCTGTGTCTGAAAAATGTGTTGAAAACCTGAAAGAATAAATCTGATGAGTACGGTCAGAGAGTAGGAGGTGATGGAGAGTGAGGAAAGGGAGACAAAAAGGAACCAAATAACAAAACAAACAAACGAAAACCTACAGACACACACAAACGGGCTTATACAAGGTACACGTCCCCGCGAGGCAACTCCTCACAGATAAAAGGAGGACGCTGTCTGCTCCCAGCCCAAGGCGGGCTGCTTTCTGCTGAGGACTGAAATGGATAATGAAGGGTGGACAGCGAGGGGAGGGAGGAAACACAGCCTCAGGCAGGGAACCGTTGATTAGGCTAGAGACGAGACCGACAGACACTGCAGATCCATCTTCACCCAGAGAGAAGCCGAGGTCAGGGCGGAACCAGGCTAGGGACACGGAATGTGTACCTTAGGACAAATCGGACTTTTCTGCTCCTAAACGTTGTTAGGAAAGGGGGACCAGGGCCCAGATCCCACCCTGGAGAGCTCTTGCCCTGATCCAAGGGAACTCGCAGAGAGTTTTTCTGATGTCTCAGCATTTCCCTCTGTTGTCTCCAAGTTCTCTCTCTCAGTGTCATCACGTTCAGTAGTGTCTGCGTGCCCCGGGCAGGCAGCATCCTTCAGACCCTAATCCACCTGCCTTTTTATAGTTATTTTTAGTTTTTCACGTATTTGTTTTAAATCACATAATAATGTTAGTTTGTATCTTTCTGCAACATCTCTGGGAGAGTGTGTGTGTGTGTGTGTGTGTGTGTGTGTGTGTGTAAGCACGTGTATGTGTATTTCTCCTCCCACCACTGGAGAATTCCTTACAAAAATAAAACACCTTTTTGCTGTTCATCCTGTTTTATAAACTGTCTTTGATATTTGTCACTAAATGGCATGCTTTGTAGATCTCTTAAAGTTAGTCCAGATACACCCAGATTATTCTCTGGTTTCTGGCCTCCTTCTGCTCCATCGGAAAAACCAACCACCTGGGTTTGAATCCCAGCATCACCACTTACTGGCTGTGTGACTTTACATAAATCACCTCTCTGGGACCCGATTTTCCCATCTGTGAAATGGGGTCTCTAGGAGTAGCTGATGTGTTGTGGATCTGGATGCTACATAGTACATGCACAGGGCCTAGGGCGGTACTTGGAACAGTCAAGGCACTTTGTTGGTGTCGGCTATTATCATTCTTAGGGCTTCCCTGGTGCTCAGACGGTAAAGAATCTGCCTGCAATGCAGGAGATGTGGGTTCGATCCCTGGGTCAGAAAGATCCCCTGGAGAAGGGAATGCCTGCCCACTCCAGTATTCTTGCCTGGGAAGTGCCATGGACAGAGGAGCCTGGCGGACTACAGTCCATGAGGTTGCAAAGAGTCGGACACGACTGAGCAAGTAACACAGCAGCAACAATGATTCTTACAGATAAATCGTGGTGTTCAGCCATTCCTCTTTGGAGGCGGTTAAATGGTTCCCAACATCTCACTGTAGTTGCCTCCTGTGTAGCCCATAATCTCTATACTTCTTCCGCCCCCAGAATATGGGTTGCTCTCTGGAGTGTCAGTTGTTGGCTAGAACCTTGATTGTTGGGCCATCTGTTGCCCTTGCTACTTCGTCCTGGGATCCCCATCTCTGTGTGTGTTTGTCCCTCTTTGGGGCAACAAGGGCCCCTTCTGATGTGTTCAGCAACCTCTCCAGGTCTCAACAGACCTTGAGTCTCTGCTGCGCCAGCCCTAGATCGTGGTCTCCAAGAACTGGCTGCTCCAAAGATTGGGCACACCCTCAAGCCACAGCCTGGAGCTATCACAGCTGCTGCTGCATTTGGGCCCCAGTCAGCTGCCTGACCTTTACATTCTCCAGGCTTCTCTGAATGACCTCCTTAGAGACCCCTGGGACCAAAGTAAGGATGTGGCCAAAAGGGTGGACAGGAGGACCCCGCCATGGGGAGGAAGTGGGACCTGTGACCTCGGAGGCCCAGATTTTTAGCATCTGCTCCTGCTGGGGCTTTAACCTTTCTTATGGCCTGTCACCTGCCATAGGGTCGTTCACCACGTGGGCATCCGATATTGCACCTTGGGACAGCGGGCTGATTGCCCTGGCCTGGAAGGTTGGGGCAGGTTATTAAAAGGGATAGGTGGACTCATCTTCCAGTGTTTGCCCAGTGTGGGACAGTGTCAGGGATAACATAGCCTTCTCTCTGAAACTCACCTTTCCCACATGTAAAATGAGAGAGTTGCACGAGATATCAATGGCTTTCAACCTTCTCTGATCACAGTCCACACTAAAAAAGACATTCTACATCACAGCCCGGTATGTGCTAAATGTACAGATATTTGCTTGCATGACCAAGTTTCTGCAAACACTTAAACAGCCGCTCTTACCGTGTGATCACCCTGGGATCTTTTCAAGGTCTAGATCCAGCTCCCGCCCCTTTGAAGCTGTGTGATCTTGGCTGGATTACTTAACCTTTCTGTGCCTCAGCTTCTTCAGCCCAAAGTACAACAGTAGCCCTATTCATTTGTTGTTCAGTAGCTAAGTCGTGTCCGACTCTGCAACTCCATGAAATGTAGCCCCGCCATGCTTCTCTGTCCATGGGATTTTCCAGGCAAGAATACTGGAGTGGTTTGCCATTTCCCAGGGATTGAACCTGCATCTCCTGCATTGGCAGGCGGATTCTTTACCACTGAGCCACCTAGGAAGCCCATAGCCTACTAATAGGATTGTTGTAAAGATGAAGGGAGGTGGTATTTATGAGCTATACAGAATAGCACCTAGAACATGATATGTGGTTGATAAACATAAGTCATTGTGCTTTACAGATATTGTGACTTTTTTCGAAGGAGTTATCTATGATGTTGGTTGAGGACTGAAGTCCATGGAGTATTTATGGTTGCTCAAGGACGCAGGAATAGAGACGAGCCTGGCTTTAAGGCCTTTGGCAGGCAACTGTATTTAGCTACAACTAAAACCATTTGTTTTCTGTGTATTTTCTATTTTTACATTTTCATTACAGATGGCAAGTGGTATTGATTTTCTCATATGGTAGTGATGTAAAGTCTTTTTCTCAGACAAATTTATTTAAGGAAAACAATGGGTGATTTTGTAGACATTATGACTTAGGACAAAGCAAAGTTTTCTAAACGCGAGTCAATCTGAAGTTGACTTAATAGAAACAGAAAGTAAAATAACGTAAGAGTGGCTGGAGATGTGGTGAAAAGCATAAAGAGGTAGGGAGGTAAAGCCTGGATACATGGATCTAGTTTGAGATCTTTCTTGCACCAACATGGAAACAGAGGCTCAGACTGGGGATGTGCTCGATCTGGGGGACCCGCTCCTCAGTGACAGGGCCCAGAGGCGTCCCTGGATTTTGCAATTCGGAGGCCAGGCTGTCCTTGTGCTCACGTCCCTCTCCCTGCTAAAGGGGGAATGAAAAGTGATGAATGCCAGCAAAGCAACAAGATCAGCTGCACTAGTTCCCTAAGGCTGCCATAACGAGGTACTAGAAACCGGGGATGCCTTTAAGGATAAAAATTTCCTGCGGCACAGGTCTGGAGGCTAGAGTTTGAAATCAAAGTGTTATTCACTAGGTCGATTCCTTCTGGAGGCGCCGAGGGACCGTGTGTTCCACGCCTGCCTCCTAGCTTCTGATGGCTGCTGGCTCCCTCCGCATCCGCTCTCTGCCTGACTCTTCCCGGCACGTTCTCCCTGGGTGTCTGTGTCCAATGTCCCTCTTCTTGCAAGGACGCTGAGTCATTGGATTGGGTGCCACCCTAATCCAAAATGACCTCATCTTATCCTCCATTACATCTGCGGACACTCTATCTCCACCTAAGGTCACAGTCACAGGGACCGGGGGTTAGGAATTGAACTGATCTTTTCAGGGGACACAGTTCAACCCACAGCATTGCCCACCCGGGGTCTCTGCCTGAGCAGCAAGAGGTGGCTGGGGGTGGGGGTGGGGGGTGGGTGGCAGGGCTGAGAGCTTGCTCTACCCCTGAGATATCTGGGCTGTGCAAAAAAATTGAAACCACCCAAGCGAGAGGGGTCGGTCAAGGCCCCTGCTGCTCAGCTGGCTTGCATTAGTCTCAGTCGAAGTCTGTGGCGGCAGAGGCAGTCCAGGCCCCGGCACGTTCGACAAGGACCGGCCGCCGCCAGCAAAGGTCAGGGCCCCCTCTTTACAGTATAAATATCACCCGCTTCCCGGCCACCCCCCTCCCGCAACCACACAATATCTCTTTCAAAGATCTCAAAACACCAAAGCAGACCGTACCAAATTGACTTTATTATTTTAAAACCGGCCCCTTCTGTCCACCACCACCCGCCACCGCCTTCCCAGGGGGAAGAAAATTCATAATAGATGTCTCTCCAGCGTGTGCCTCTGTTCTCTGCTCTCTGATGGTTCTCGGAACCCTGGGGCAGTAACTCTCACAGTGTGTCCTAACATCCAGCCTTTATTTGACAAATATTTAGGGACCGCCAACCTCACCATGGCCACCAGGAGTCAATGGCCTGTGTAGTGACAGGTGCTGAATCCTGGTGCAAATAGCTTACCCGAGGCAGCAGTGTGGTGGGGGCTGGGGGGTGGGGGCCAGGCTGAGGGCTTCGGCTGCGTTCACTCCCTTGATCCTCACTTGAGCACTTGTGGCAAGTTCGTTACCATTTGACAGATGAGAAAACGGAGGCTCCAAGGAAGGAAGTCACAAAGCCAGGACATGCCATAACCAGGCTTCAGTTCAGTTCAGTTGCTCAGTCGTGTCCGACTCTTTGCGACCCCATGGACTGCAGCACGCCAGGCTTCCCTGTCCTTCACCATCTCCTGGAGTCTGTTCAGACTCCTGTCCATCGAGTCGGTGATGCCATCCAACCATCACATCCTCTGTCGCCCCCTTCTCCTCCTGCCTTCAATCTTCCCCAGCATCAGGGTCTTTTCAAATGAGTCAGCTCTTCGCATCAGGTGGCCAAAGTATTGGAGTTTCAGCTTCAGCGTCAGTCCTTAGGGCTGAGACTAAAGTAAAGTTAAAAAAAGGCATTCTCCCAGGTGCAGAATTTAAGAGGATGTCCAAAACTCAGTAATCATGATCGATGTTTTAATACAGTATTTAAAAGAGTCAGAGTCAATGCCAAAAATCCCTGATGAGGAAAGTGTCAAAAAAAATTTTATGCCTCTTTTTTTTGTTTTAATCTTTTCTGGCCACACTGAATGGCATATGAGATCTTGGTCCCCTGACCAGGGACCCCTGCATTGGCAGCAAGGCCAATGGACCTCCAGTCAAGTCCCTCGTATTTTTAAATGAAGACTGCTGAGTTTCTCTGTTTTTCAGCCTTGCCTTATTGTGCAAGGGGCTTTGTAGGTGGCTCAGTGGTAAAGAATCTGCCTGCCCATGCAGGAGGCGCAAGAGACCCCCTGGAGGAGGAAATGGCAACACACTCCAGTGTTCTTGCCTGGGAAATCCCATGGACGGAGGAGCTTGGTGGGCTACAGTTCACGGGGTCACAAAGAGTTGGACACGACTGAGCACACACTCACTGTGCAAGGGGAACAGTTGTTTCCAATTGTCCCGTGATTCGGGCACCCACAGTCACGGGGTCCTGCCAGGCTGGCCTATGAGGGTGTGCAAACAGATTCAGCAACTTTATATATAGTTTTGCTTTTTGAACGTAGAGTGTTTAATAACTTTTTCTCTCGGTTCAGAATGTGAGAGGATATGTTGGTAAAGACACAGAGGACTGGGTGTTTTCCCTTTCCCGTAGACTCAGCACCAGCCAGGACAGCCCTCCAGGCAGCCTGGACGAAAAGGCCTTGTCTTGCATTATTCCCTTCTGGTGGCTCTTAACAATGTCGTCGTACACACGCCCTCACGTAATCCTCATAACCAAGTGTGGAGGTGCAGACCGTGGCCTCTGCATCCGAACTCTGACTTCCTATTCCAGCTCGACCACCTAGCAGCCGTGTGACAGGCAAGCAGCTTCGCTTTTCTGGGCCTCGGTTTCCACATTTGTAAGAGTCAGATCACAGGCATCTCTTTTGTGTTGCTAAGATTGTTGTAAGGATTAAATGAGTCAGTGTAAAACCCTGAGAACAGAGCATGACACAGAAGAAACACCACACATTCCGGAGTAGTACTATTATTTTATCTTCATTTGTAAAATTTTTGGCTGCGCCGGGCCTTCGTTGCTGCAGCAGTCTTTTTCTGGTTGCAGAGGTCAGGGGCTCCTCTCCAGCTCCGGTCACTGGCTTCTCACTGACTTTGGTTCCTCTGGTGGCGGAGCACAGGCTCTAGGTATGCGGGCTTCAGGAGCTGTGGCCCAAGGGCTCCAGAGCGCCAGCTCAGTCGTTAAGGTACACGGGCTTAGTGTACCACTAAGGAATCTTCCTGGCCAGGAATCTTCCTGGCCCAGGGATCAAACCCGTGTGCCCCGTGTTGTCAGGCGGATTCTTATCCACTGCACCGCCAGGGAAGCTCTATCAATGGGTATTATTGTTATTAATTGTGAGTATTATTATATTGTTTTCTGTTGTTGCTGTAACAAATGACTGCAAAATTGGTGGCTTAAAACAGCACACGTTTGTTACCTTACAGTTCTGGAGTTCAAAAGTCTGAGGTCGGAAGGTCTCGCTGAGCTAAAATCAAGGTGTCAGCAGGACTGCTTTCCTTCTGGAAGCTCCAGGGGAGAATCCATTTCCTTGCCTTTTGCACCTTGTGGAGGCTGCCCACATTCCTCAGCTTGTGGCCCCTCCCGCATCTTCAGAGCCAGCAGCAGTGGGTCAGGTCCTGCTCACATAGCATCGCTCTGATCTTCCGTGGTTGTGTCTCTCTGCTGCCTCCCTCTTCCGCTTTCAAGGACTATGTGGTACCACTGCGTTCACCTGGGTAATCCCAGCTCCTCTTCCCACTTTACAGTCAGCG
This sequence comes from Capricornis sumatraensis, assembly GCF_032405125.1. Lineage (NCBI taxonomy): Eukaryota > Metazoa > Chordata > Mammalia > Artiodactyla > Bovidae > Capricornis > Capricornis sumatraensis. The sequence continues at coordinate 78,894,816 of NC_091083.1, forward strand.
GATTAGCAAACTTAATTCCATCTACAGCTTTAATCCCCTTTTGCCATGTAACCTCCTACAGTCCCAGACTCCAGGGATTAGGATGGATAATGGGCCAGGGAGGCATTATTCTGCTCACGTCACTCACTCATTCACTCATCAGTAACAAACAGATATTTATTCAGGAGTATGCTGTGCTTAGTCACTCAGTCATGTCCACTCTTTGTGACTCCTAGCCCACCAGGCTCCTCTGTCCATGGGATTTCCCAGGCAAGAATACTGGAGTGTGTTGCCATTTCCTCCTCTAGGGGATCTTCCCACCCCAGGGATTGAACTTGAGTCTCTTGGTCCCTCTTGTCTCCTGCCTTGGCAGGCGGATTCTTTACCCACTGAGCCCTTGGGGAAGCCCCCTGTTTATTCACAGAAGGCACCGTGTAGCAGGTTTGAGGTCCCAGCCGTGACAGTACAGACAAGCTCCACACTCTCAGCCCCAGCTGTCCTCACTGTGAAGCCGAGCAGCCTCACCTCCTTTGTAACACTCCTTGCCCTCAGAATCCCTCCCTCCTGGGCTTTGCAAGGTGCCAGCAAAGAAAAAACACGGAACTGTGCGCCTGCCCCTTCAGGTGTGCCTTGTGTAGGAACCCCTTCAGCGTCAGAGTGGCTGGCAGTGTCTGAAGAAGCAGAAACCCTGTCCTGGCTCGTGTGGCATCAATGCTTGGATCCTGTCGACCCATCGAAGCCAGTTCAAGTCGACCCTGGGACATGTCTAATGGTCACCGGCCAGTGTAAGATGCCCAGCCCCAACTGCCTGAATGACAGCCACTGCCTGAACGGCTCGAGGGCTCCAGGGGCCATGTGTCACTAGAAGTGGGGGTGTGGATGGGGGCAGAGAGGGAAGGAAATCCAGAAGCTTATCACTGAATAGCACAGGTTTGGTTAACCCTTGGAGTGCCAAACTATGTCCTCAGAGATGCAGGTGATTCAGAAGCACCCTGGGGCTCTTGCAGGTAAGCAACTTAGGCCTGGCTGGAGGCACACACCACCACCACCGCCCCACCGCTCCCCCCCCCAACCCGCCCCCCACCACAGCGAAGTTAGATAACCAGCCAGTGGGCATCACGAGCTGGGCCAGGAGCTCAGCTGTCCCCTCTGCCGCTGGAAGTTCAACTACAGACAAACTTGCTTTTGCTTCTCCAGCGTTTAAAGGACATCCAGAAATTTTGTCAGCTCTAACCCACCAGAAAATCCCCCCCACGCCATGCTCTTTCCTTTCATGATATGTTAATCACTCTCTGCGCATAGTTACTACACACACCTAGTGCAGAGGGAGCAGGTCCATCCCTCTCACAGCCCCCCGCGACTCCCCACCGGAAACAGCTCCTGGCCCCAGTTCTTGGGTGTCCTTCCAGAGACAGTCAGTGCGTGTCACATCTGACACTTTCTATACAAATGATAAAAACCTGACCCTAACGTACCAGGACTCATAACGTTTCTGCTGTTGCCTGCAGCTCACTCTGGTGTGTTCTTAGCAGTAGCAGCTTGCAGTGGCAGGTTCTGGATTTTGTCACAATGGGAGAAATCAAGGAAGCCCTTGGTGAATTTCATTCAACAAACGTCTGAGGCCTGTGGGCCTCAGTGGAGAAGCATGTGGGGGTCAGTTAGTGATGTCTGCCTTGATCGTGGTAGGGGAGGCTACAGGGTAGATGCAGTTTTCTCGCTTGGTCCAGAAAGTGTTTCCCAAACATCAGGCATGCCAATTCTTACTCATGATTTTTGTCACATCTAAGTCCTACCTGTGACACAACTGCGCAGCTGAGCATGCATACGCACGCACACACACACACACACACACACACAAGTACCACTTGTATTGTTGTTTGATTTTTTTTAATTTATAGACTTCTTTGGGCTTAAAATAAATTCATTTTAAAAGGGAAATTTGTACCATTACCTTAAGTGGAAAGCCAGCATTATTTGCTATCAATGGAGAGAAGTGGTAAAAATAAGTTCACTGAAAATAAAATAGTATTATTAAATTCTGGCCAAGGCTCTGAACCTCTTAGCTAAAAAGAGATTAGTGAGTATCAGAGATTTTTCTCTTTGACCTATTAATAAGGAATATTTATTTAAAATTATGTTCCAAGTGGTACCTCATTAACTACTCACAACTACTATAGAATATAGAAATTGTTATCATTTCTGTTTTATAGAAGAAGAGGAAACCAAGGCACAGAGAGAGCGGATAACATGTTCAGAGTCACTCTTCTAATGAATAGTGAAGCCAGGATTTGAACCCAGGCAGAGAGAAGGCAATGGCAACCCACTCCAGTGTTCTTGCCTGGAGAATCCCAGGGACAGAGGAGCCTGGTGGGCTGCCGTCTATGGGGTTGCACAGAGTTGGACACGACTGAAGCGACTTAGCAGCAGCAGCAGCAGCAGTCTAGTTCCAGAGTCCAAGCTCTTAACCTCTGAGCTAGGCTGCCTATGAGATAGATTAAAAGAGAATTAAAAAGGGATTCATCTAACATTATCTTCCGTACACCTATTAGGGATTTCTGTTACACTCTGAGACCCATAGACTAGTAGAAGCAGCAAAACTAGTCTTAGGACACAAGTTCAGGTTCTGATCCCATTTTTGTTAATAATTCATCTGTGACCCTGGTCAGTCTCTGATCTTCTAATTCCCCACTGTAAAGAACAGGAGTTGGTCAGTATCTGAGATGGCACGAACCTTCCCTTAATCTCACAGGACCCGTGGCATCTGGCACGCATTTTCAGTTAGAGTTCCTCCAGCCAGAAGCCACAGAAAACCCAATGTCCCAGCTTTCCTTGGTGTATCTCCCTTATTGTCCTTAACCGCTAGCTTTCACCCTCATTCTTGTCACCTAATAGTCACCAAATGGCTGCTTCACCTCCAGCCCTCACCTCCACATTTCAGGCAAGCAGAATAAGGAAGAATCAAGAAGGAGCAAAGCCATAATCAGGAAAGCTAAAGTTTTCAAGTCTTGTATTGGCTGGATTTGTATCATATGGCCACCCTTGGCTGCAGGCAAGGGATTATATTTACCTGGATGCATTGGTACTCCGGGTGGCTTCTCTTAACAAGAATGGGGAGGAAATGGACATTGGGTAGCAACCATTCGGTGACTGTAAACAAGGAAAGGAAGGAGGGGAGGGTTAATTCCTTAGACCCCTTCCAGCTCTACAGAGCTGTGATAAAAGAATGTTCATCCTGCTCCCTCTTAAGGCGCTCAGTGCCCAACAGCATAAACACTATATTTTTCCATAAATGGGCTTTTCTGTGAACTTCTGCATGTTGAGGCCACTTTTGTTTTTACTGGCAAACTTACTCCAGGGGAATGAAAGTTCACCATGGTGCAGATGTATATTTAAGTACGACAGGAGGCATAGGCAGGGGACTCATGGAAAGAGAATGTTTTAAAAGAGGGAGGCAAACATTCAGCCTGGGAAGGTCAGGTAGAAGTCTCCGGAAGAATGTGTCAGGTGCCTCCCTGCGACGGCAGGGACAGGAAGTGGCCTTGGAGCCAGGCTTGGTTCTTCCAGATGCCCGTGGTCATGAACATGGACCACATTTTTCATGCGACCTGCGAGCACCCTTTCCGCAGTGCTGCACTCATAAGGCAGTTTCTCTGTTACTTTACGACCTGGCCCACCTTAGCACTTCCCCATCCACTTTCTAGCTGGGTGGCCTTGCAAAAGTTTCTTAACCTCTCTGTTCCACAGTATTCTCACCTGTATAATGGGCTGTTGATGATATCACTTCATAGAGTTATTATGAGAGTTAAGTGAGTTAATACATACAATGCTCACAGAGACTTGCCTGGCACATTAGAAGCTCCATATTAAGGTTATTGTATCAGCATCATCGTCCCACGTGAGAGGGTCAACAGAGGTTGATCCATTCCCAAACAATGTTTGGGCAGCTTTGCCATAATCATCTCATTTTCGCAATGGTCAAGGGGGATAGTTCAACAGCGCTGTGAGATTTTAAATCCCAGTGACATTGTCCGGAGACAGAAGATCCTTTTCGCCACAAACCTATTAATATATCCATATACTTGGAGAGAAGGCTTTGAGAAGGTGTTCATGAGCTTGGTTGATGTTGAATAGACCTGGGTACTGTTTGCCAGCATTCCCCTTCCCATCAGGTACACGATCCTAGGCAGTACCCTTCACATCAGAGTCATCACAGACATACATCGTTATCAGGACCGCTTTGAATGTGCAGGGCCTCCTTCTAATGGGACTGCTTTCCACATGCTTGTGTTTACACATCCCCAAAAGTCATGGATGCCCACGAACACTTCTTACATTTATTCATTCATTCATCAAATGTTTGTTGACACCTATTGTGTGCTGGGCATGGTTCCAGCCACTTGAGATGCTTCAGGGAACAAAACAGCTAAAAATTCTATTTTTGTGGTGGGAAAGACAGGTAAAAGCCAACATAGGAGATAGAACAAATAAGTCCACTGTACTGTAGGGTGGTAAATACTGTGAATGAAGAACATAGTTGGGGGACTTCCTGGGTGGTCCAGTGGTTAAGACTCTGCACTTCCATTGCAGGGGGCCTGGGTTCGATCCCTGGTTGGGGAACTAAGATCCCACCTGCCACCCAGTGCAGCCAAAAAGAAAAGAACAGAACAGAGATCAGTGGCAGGAGGATTGGGATGTGGCAGTGGGGACAAGCTGTATCTTTCCATCAGGTGAGGTCTCACCAAGAAAGTGACACTGAGTAGTTTGTTCATTCAGACAACGAGTATTTGTAGAACTGTTTCGCGTGTGTGTTAGTCGCTCAGTTGGGTCTGACTCTTTTTGACCCCATAGACTGTAGCTCACCAGGCTCTTCTGTCCATGGAATCCTCCAGGTAAGAACACTCGAGTGGGTTGCCGTTTCCTCCTCCAGGGGATTTTCCCAACCCAAGGATCAAACCTGGGTCTTCTATATTGCAGGCAGATTCTTTACTGTCTGAGCCACCAGGGTAGCCCTTGTAGAACTGTTACATCAACTGTTTCATTCCTTCACTCGATAAATATTAATCAAGAGCATGCTGTGTACCAGATCCTGTGCTGGAAGTTTAACAAACATCCTCTCATTTCATCTCACAAAAATCTCATTAAGTAAGTACTAATATTTCTTCCACATTGTAAGTGAGCAAACTGAGTCCCAGAGAGGCAAAGTGAGTTCCCCAAGGTCACACAGTCAGAGAGCAACAGAAATAATCCTGAATCCAGGTCTGAGACCCCCTTGAGTACACACTTCCTACCACTTGAAGAAGAAGAAGATCGCTCAGTCGTGTCCAACTCTTTGCGACCCCATGGACTGTAGCCTACCAGGCTCCTCTGTCCATGGGATTTTCAAGGCAATAGTACTGGAGTGGATTGCCATTTCCTTCTCCAGGGACCTTCCCAACCCAGGGATTGAACCCTGGTCTCTCACATTGTAGACAGATGCTTAACCACTTAAATATACTCAACAAATAGTCACACTAATCAAACGATGGTGACGTGATTGATGCTATGAAAGAAGAGTACACGGAGCTTTGAGGAGCTGAAACTGGACCTGAGCAGATATAGAGAAAAGTCAGACAGTTCCTGTGTATGGACCAGCTATTGCTGTGTAACAAACCACCCCCAGACTTAGTGGCTTGAAACAGCAACAGTGTGTTGTGTGTGCACGTGTGCAAAGTCGCTTCAGTCGTGTCCGATTCTTTGTGACCCTATGGGCTGTAGCCCACCAGGTTCTTCTGTCCATGGAATTCCCCAGGCAAAAATGCTGGAGTGGGTTGCCAGTAGCCCCCTACTCCAGGGGATCTTCCTGACCCAGGGATCAAGCCTGCGTCTCCTGAGGCTCCTGCACTGCAGGCAGATTCTTTACCACTGAGCCTCTGAGGAAGCCCCCCAACAGTGTGTTACTCCTCACAATCTCTGGGGTTGATTGGGCTCAGCTAGGTGGTTTTTCTGCTCTTTCTGGTGATGCCTGGGGTCACCATGCTGTCACATTGAGCTGAGATGTCAGGAGGGCCGTACTCGCTCGTGTGGCAGGGTGCTACTCTAGGCTGGGTGCTTTGATTCTCCTGCACGTGGGCCTCTCTTCCTCCAGCTGTCTGGTCAGCTTCCTGACAGTGTGGTGGCTGGGTTCCAAGAAGACAAAGGCCAGAACTGCCAGCTCTGGAAGTTCCAGAACATCAGTCTGCCACATGTTATTATTGGTCAAAGCAATCACAAGGCCAGCCAAGATTCAAGGGGAAGGGAAAGAGGCCCCAGCACCAGAAAGAGGAATCAGCACCTACATCCAGTATTCAAGGGATTCTTGTGAGCGGTACTCAAAGGCAACCTACCACATTCTGTCTTGAAAATTTCTCATGAGTTTTCAGAGTAGCCAGAATGCAATGTTCCATGGCTTTGTTATCGGAGGAACTTTTGTCTGGGCTGCCCCTCTTCTCTTCCTCAACTTTTTCTCCCGGACATCTACATAAGTAATGGAATTGCTATTGGACCAAGAGAATTTCTATCAGAAAACTGCCAGGACCCCTGTCTTGGAGAGTTTTGTTTGACATCAGTGGTGTATGAGGGTTTGGGAGTAGTGTTGGAGTGTATACAGCTCAGCTGCTGTAACAAGTGAAAGTCGCTCAGTCATGTCTGACTCTTTGCGACCCAGGGACTATATCATTCATGGATTTCTCCAGGCTAGAATACTGGAGTGGGTAGCCTTTCCCTTCTCCAGTGGCTCTTCCCAACCCAGGAATCGAACCAGGGTCTCCTGCATTGCAAGGGGATTCTTTACCAACTGAGCTGTGAGGGAAGCCCTCATAGCTGTAACAGAGACCAGAATTAAAGACGGTTCCACAGGGGACTTCTGTGGTGGTCCAGCGGGTAAGACTGTGCACTTCCAATGCCAGGGACCTGGGTTTGAACCCTGGTCAGGGAACTAAAACCCATATGCTGCAGCTAAGAGCTCACATGCCACAACTAAAGACCCCACGTGCCACAGCTAAAACCCGGTATGTCAAATGAACGAGTTAAATATGTTTTAAAAGCTATTTCTTACAAAGCAGTTCAACAGGATAGCAGTGTATTTCTCTGATGCAACAGTCTGGGCATAAGCCGCTCTGCAGAGTTGGACACGCAGACCCCTTCCCTCTTGCTGCTCCTCAGTCCCCACTTGCTGCCCTCCACCTCATGACCCAGGATGGCTCACACCAAGCTTAGCCCAGCCAGAGGGAAGGGAGGGAGAGGAGCAACGGGCCACACCTTCCTTCTAAGAGCACAACCTCGGGGTTGCACATCACACATACACTCATGTGACACTGGTCAACTCCTAGGCACTTGGCCGAACACAGCTGCAAGGGATGTTGGGAGATGTCAAGGCGGCCATGGCCCCAGCTCAGACTTGCAAACTTTGTCCCTATGAGAGAGAAGGAAGGGACAAACATCTGGGGGCCGTTATCAGGCTCTGAGTGATAGGAGAAACAGTGACAGATTTTCTTTTCTTGGCCTCCAAAATCACTATGCAGGGTGACTGCAGCCATGAAATTAGAGGATGCTTCTTTCTTGGAAGAAAAGCTATGACAAACCTAGACAGCGTATTAAAAAGCAAAGACATCACTTTGCTGACAAAGGTCTGTATAGTCAAAGCTGTGGTTTTTCCAAAAGTCATGTACAGATGTGAGAGCTGGACCATAAAGAAGGCTAAGCACTGAAGAATTGATGCTTTCGAACTGTGGTGTTGGAGAAGACTCTTGAGGGTTCGTTGGACTGCAAGGAGATCAAACCAGTCAATCCTAAAGGAAATCAGTCCTGAATATTCATTGGAAAGACTGATGCTAAAAGCTGACTCATTGGAAAAGACCCTGATCTTGGGAAAGATTGAAGACAAAAGGAGAAGGGGGTGACTGAGGATGAGATTGTTAAACAGCATCACTGACTCATGAACATGAACTTAAGCAAATTCTGGGAATTAGCGGAGGACAGGGAAGCCTGGAGTGGGACATGACTTAGCAACTGAACAGCAATGGGGCTCTGACACCCATGGCTGATTCGGGGGAGAAATATGTGGGTATGCCCAAGGATGATAGTCACCAAGTTATCTCTGCACAGAGCAGTTGACTCCAGCTGCCTACTGGCATTCACAACCCTCTCTTTTTTTTCTTCTATTTTAAGCATGTATTTATTTTGGCTGTGCTAGGTTTTCATCACTGCCTGGCCTTTTCTCTCGATAAGGGAGCAGAGGCTACGCTCTAGTTGCAATGCATGGGCTTCTCATTGCAGTGGCTTTTCATGTTGCCAAGCCCGGGCTCTAAGGCGCATGGACTTCAGTAGTTGCAGCTCCTGGGCCCTAGTACAGAGGCTCAATAATTGTGGTGCACGGGGTTAGTAGTTCCCCAGCATGTGGGATCCTCCTGGACCAGGGATGGGACCCACATCTCCTGCATCTCCTGCACTGGCAGGCAGAGTCTTTGCCTCTGAGCCACCAGGGAAGCCCTCAGCCCCCTCTTGGTGTAAATATCCAGAGTAGCAGCTTTGACGGCAGGCTGGTGTTGCGAGTGGCTAGGAGCCAAATCCTCCCAGCCAAGTGTGGAGTTAGTGCTGATCTGCTTTTTCTGGACCAGTCGTTTCATCTGCTCTGAATGTGTCACCAAGTGGCTGCAACCACAAACAGCCCAGTCCAGGGCCAGCTCCGGTCCAGGTTAATCACCGTAACATGTGCCGCTGCTTAAGCGCAGGCCGGTAAGATTTGAGTTCAAGAGTTCAACAGCTTGGTGTGCTCCTCAGGGGAAGCTCTGACAGATTTGAGCACCTCTTGGAAATACAGAACAAAGACAGGCTCCTGCTGGAGCTACGAGCCACTTACCAGCTCTGCAACCTTCAATCTGTTACTTAACTTCCCTGAGCTTCACTTTCCTTCCTTTTGAGATGGTCACCATGGGTATGATGTCTGTTTTCTCTGGGTTATTGTGAGGACAGAACTTAGATGACATTGAGGCAACTTGTCCGATTTTCTAAAATTTTATGTATTTTCATACTTCTTTTTTTATTTTTTTTCACTGCGAGCAGACTTCGTTGCAGCACCTGAGATCTTGTCTTCGTTTCAGTATGCAAACTCTTAGTTGTGGCATGTGGGATCTAGTTCCCTGACCAGGGGTCAAACCCAAGGCCCCTGCATTGAGAGCATAGAGCCTTAGCCCTCTGGAACAACAGGGAAATCCTTTGTTGTTTTTTTTTTTCTTTTTTGCACATTTCTCATACGATTTTTCGCTTTTTGAAGCTTAAATGTTGTGTTTAATCCCCTCAAATATTCACTTAGACTGTAAGATTCTTAAGGGCAGAGTCTGTGTCTTATTCTCCATTGTGTCCTCAGTGAATAGTTACAAGACTTGCATGCATGCTTGCATGAATGAATGAATAAGGCTCCTGGGTCCAGGGGCAGCAAACACGAATGGCCACAGGAACAGGGCAGGTCACACGAGTGAGTAAAGTGGACTGAGCCTAAGAGAAATTGGCCTCTGCAGGATTTTTCTCTCTTTTTTTTTGTTGGAGACAGGAGTACTATTAGTGACCTATTGGTGCAACAAAAAATTGCCCAAATTTAGTGTCTTAAAATAACACAGTCGTTCTCTTGGGACTTCCCTGGTGGTCCAGTGGTTAAGACTCTGTGCTTCCAATGCAGGAGGCGTGGGTTTGATCCTCAGTCAGGGAACTAAGAGCCTGCATACTGTGTGACACGGTATTAATATAATATTAAATATATATTTTTTAATTTGTTATCTTTTCATCTTCAAGGTCAGAATTCTGAAAGCAAAGGTGTCAGCAGGGCTGCATTCCTTCTGGAGGCTGCAGGGGAGAATCCATTATGTCAGCCTTTCTAGCTTCTAGAGGCTGCCCGCATTCCTTTCTTGCAGCCCCTGCCTCTGTCTTCAAATTGCATCATTCCAACGTTGGTTTCCATTGTTTTATCTCCTCTCTTAGCAGACCTTCTTGCCTCCCTCTTATTAGACCCTTGTGATTACCTTGGGCTCGCTTGGCTAATTAAGAATAATCTGTCCATCTTAAGATCCGACGTCACATCAGAAAAGTCCATTTTGCCATTTAAAGTAACATATTCCCAGGTTCTGGGGGTTAGGACATTGGTATCTTTGGGGTCGTTTACTCAGCCAACCACAAATACACTAAAGAAATTTTTTTAACTGTAGAAAAGGTATCAAGTCAAGAATGGTAGGATTTATCCTTAGTGATGGGAAGGCAATAGGGAGGGGAGGGGAGTGTGGGCCCATGGAGAGCACATTCTCATCTAAGAGGTGCAGATGCTCCTCATCTGGAATGTGTGACGGCATGGCAGACAGTAAGCCCAATTTTGCAGAGCTCCCCTCCCTTTTTTGCTCAAAAAAAAAAAAAGCAAAATCTGGGTTATATGAAATTAATAACTTCTGTCAGCTTTATATTTTAATTTTTTGGCCGTGCCGTGTGGCATATGGGATTTTAGTTCCCCAACCAGGGGCTGAACCCGCTTTCCCTGCATTGGAGGAAGCATGGAGTCTTAACTACTGGACTTCCAGGAAAGTTCTGTGTGAGTTTTTAAATCCTTTTGCCACAGTTACCTGGCAGATACTATGAAATGTCCAGGTTGATAAGCTGACAGAGGACACTGAATTTGCTATACATGTTTCACCCCATTCTCTCCCAACAAAAGAGAAATAGCAGAAATGAGAGTGATGAGATTAATGATACTAACAGCAGATGACATTGGTTATAGGATTTCAGAACCAGATCCCATTCTCAACACAGTACACACGTTGCTTCATTTAATTTTTACAGTAACCTTGTCAGGTGGCTACTATCTCAATACCCATTTAACAGATGGAGAAATTAAGGCACAGAGGGGTTACTTAATTTGCACCGGATCACCTAGCCAGTAAGTATCCAAATCAAACTCCATCAGAATTTGTCCTTTTTCATTTTTTAACTTTTTATTTCAAAGTGAGTTAAGACTCGGAGGAGGAGAGTTGCACAGATGGGACAGAGTCCCTGTGCACCCTTCACCCAGCTGCCCCCAGTGTGAGTTTTCTGGAACCGTAGTACAGTGATCAAAATCAGGAAATTAAGTGGGGCATGGTGCTTCTAGCTGCATTACAGACCTGACACGGAATTCACCAGTTTTCCCACAAATTTCCATTTTCTGTTCCAATATCCCACGTCACATTTAGTTATTTGGTCCCTCCTGGTCCCCGATCTCTGACAAACCTTCAGCCTTTCAAGGCCTTGACACTTTGATGAATACTCATCAAGCAGTTTTGTCGGAAGTCCCTCAGTTGGGTTTGTCTCATGTTTTCTCAAGGTTAGATTGAGGCTGTGCATTTGGGACAAGGAGACCACACACGTGATGCTGTGCCCTCCTTGCCTCTTATCAGGGCTACATGATATCAGTCTTATTATCCGTGATGTTAACCTTGATCAGCAGAGTCCATGCCCTATAACCCCTTGCTTTAAATGCTTTCCTTCTGCAGAGAGGAGGGAAAATACAAAATAAACAGAAAATACGCAGAGCGACTCGTCGGTAGACCTCATCCAGCCCAGCACTGACCTAGTACGTAGGATTTGCTTTGTGTGTGTGAACGCCCCTCTGAGTTTTAAGACAGACTTAAAAACACCCACGAGTGATGGCAGGAGTGGGGAAGGACGACACCCAAGTTCTGGGACTTTGGAAACCATTGAAGGTACAGAGATTGGAAGAGCTGACCAGAGAAGGGGAAATAAATCCAGCAGAGATGAAAGCCAAGGTCTGCAGCTGCTTGGACCATCAGATCTTTAAAAGCCACGTGAGGTTTTAGGGCAGGGAGTGAATTATGGCTTTTAGGACCCAGGACAGTCGGCTTTGATCTAGAAGTGGGAGACATCTTAAGGGAAACCGTGGCCTTTACGTAAGGTATTCCCACATCCTCCTGGGGTGCATTAGGTGGACCCACTTGGAATTTACAGGTCTGCAGAAGCAACCTTAGTCCTAATGGTAAACACTTGAAAGAGGCAGCTTTGTAAGCAGAGGAGTGACGCATTCAGGGAGAGCCAGCCCCATACTCCCGTAAAGGGTACCTGAGAGGGATGCACCATTTTACGAGGCTCTCTGCACCCCATCTCAAGTCGGACAGACGTAGGATTTGTGAGCTTATGAGGCATTCGAGGATGGCTGTGGGCGGTCATTTTGGTAAGCACTTGACCTCTCTATTTAAAAAAGTATCAATTTGGAGAAGGTTGTCTTTACTGCCAAGAAACTTTAGACCCGAGGCTGTACTGTGGCTTTTTGGACGGCCACCCTGTCACGAACCAGATGTTGGCCTCTGTTTGCCCCAGGGCGAGCCCCTGGCCCCTCCAGTAGAATTTCCCCTGGTTGCTGAGCACTGGCTGCCAGGAGACTATAAAAACACATTCTGCAGGCCTTCCTCATGGCAGACTGGCCTCGGGGCCTGTGGCTGGCATCGCAGAGCATGATCAAAACAGCCCTGCAGGCAGCTGTGTACTGTCGGGGGATCAGAACCCTGTGGAACAGATCCAGCAGCTAGGGGCACCCTGGAAGGAAGAAATTTTCACTAGGTTCAATCAGTCATACACTGAAACTATTAATGAACCTTCCAGGGTCGGGGGTGGAAATTCCAGCAGGTTGGAGGTTGTTGAGATGGAGAACAGCAGGGCCCAGAGTCGGGCAGTCCTGGGTTCCCACCCCTAACCCTGCCACTTATAACCTCTGAGTTATAAATTGCAAGTGACGTAGCCTCTGTAGGTGTGGCTCTCTCACCTTCTGCAAGGCTTTACTAAAATGCAGAGCCTTCCCTGACCACCCACCCTGTATCCCAGTGTTCCCTTGCTCCCGTCCTCGCTTTGGCTGGCTCCAGCACCTGTCACCATCTAACATGTTATTTGACATGTTTATTCACTTCCGGGCCCTCCCCACTAGGAGGTCAGCTCCACGGAGGCAGCGGTTTCTTTCCATTATCTTATTCACTGCTGGGTCCTTTGTGCTTAGGACAGACTGGGACACAGTGGGTGCTCAGTAAACATTGGTGAAATGATTGAAAAGAGATCACACCGAGCCCCCTTTGTTCTGTTCTCCTCATCAGAGGTGGGATAAACTAGGATAATTAAAATGAGGGACTTCGTGTAGTTCCTGGTACGTAGTATTAATAAGTGCTCAATAATCAGTTATCCTAGTCAATTCCTTCACTTTTTTAATTCGTTCAATAAAGAGCTGTTGAATGTTTGTAACGTGCTGCATATGGTGCTAGGAGCTGTAAATGGTGCCAAAAACAAAGCCTACCTTCTTTTTTTTTTTTTCCAAAAATTATTTCCAGAGAGCCCATCATGTACCACCTACTCTTCTAGAAACCAAGCCTAGAACAGTGAATAAAAGACAAAGTACCTGCACTCAGGGAGCCTACATCCAAGTGAGAATGAGAGAAACAATACATGTGTATCTAAAGATGTAAAGATGATTCCAGAGGCTGTGCTGCTGCTGCTGCTAAGTCGCTTCAGTCGTGTCCGACTCTGTGCGACCCCATAGACGGCAGCCCACCAGGCTCCGCTGTCCCTGGGATTCTCCAGGCAAGAACACTGGAGTGAGCTGCCATTTCCTTCTCCAATGCATGAAAGTGAAAAGTGAAAGTGAAGTCGCTCAGTGTAAGTGCTACCGAAAGAAAAAAATCGAAACCAGGGTAGCGTGTGAGGAGTGGCTGAGGTGGCTGGGGCTGTAGGGACTACTTTAGCCGGCATGGTCAGAGTGTCCCATCGAAGCTGGGGCTGACGAAGGAGGCAGCCCCATGGAGAGGGTGCAGGACCTCCGGGCAGGACCGCCAGGCCTGGCAGCCTCAGCATCACCTGGGAGAGGGTTAGAAACCTCAGGGCTCACCCAGAACCTACAGAATCTACTTTTTCACAGGATCTCTGGATGATTCGTGGGGACACTAACATTTGGGCTATAAGCAGGTATTCCAGGCGGAGGGAAGGGCAAACATAGACGTCTCAACATGATGTTCTAAACGGCCAGGAAACTGGAAAGAGGCCAAGCGGAGGTGTCCTGGTTTGCTAGGACTGCAGTAACCAAGTCCTACAGGTCTGGAGGCCAGAAGTCCAATATCAAGGTGTGTGCAGGGTTGGATCCTTCTGCAGGTTCTGGGAGAGAACCTGTCTCTTGCCCGCCCCCAGCTTCCGGTGGTCGCCGGCCATCCTTGGCCTTCCTGGGCTGTGGAAACACATCACTCCCATCTCTGCCTCTGTCCTCACAGGGCCTTCTTCCCTCTGCCTGCCTGTGTCCAGATTCCTCTCTTCTCATGAGGACATGAGTCCCTGGATCATGTGTTGGGTACTCAGTCTCTCAGTCCTATGCAGCTCCATGGCCTGTAGTCCACCAGGCTCCTCTGTCCATGGAATTTCCTGGGCAAGAGTACTGGAGCGGGTTGCCATTTGCTTCTGCAGGAGATCTGCCTGATCCAGGGATCAAACCCACGTCTCCTGCATTGGCAGGCAGATTCTCTACCACTGCACCACCTAGGAAGCCCGTCATTGGATCAGGGCCCGCCTAATCCAGAATGACCTCATCTTAACTTGATTATATCTGCAAAGACCCTATTTCCAGATCAGGTCATGTTCATAGGTCCTGGAGCTAGGACTTGAGTAGATCTTTTCAGGGGGTGCAGTTCATCCCACAGCAGGGCAGAAAGGTGGAGCTCAGTGAAGTTAGAGAAGACGCAGGTCTCAGCAGTCCTGTGGATGTAGTAAAGGGTTGTAAATACAATGGGAAGCCAGGGAGGCTGTACTGATCTGAAGCAGAGTGGGCCTTGAGGATGAGGAATTGAACCAGGACCTGGGTGGGTGCAGGAAAATCAATGAAGATACTATGCATTCTCGGGCAAAGAGATGATAGAGGCGTGGAGGTGGTGGTGGTGGAGATGAAGAAAAATGGATAGACTTGCAGAGCATTTAAGAGGCCCTATTCATAGAAATCGGTGATGGCATTTAAATCTGTGATGAGGGGAGAGCATCAAAGATGAAGATTCAATCATTTCATCTGATCTTTCAGCAGACTTTTTTGCATATCTACTCAGTGAAAAATGGGTATGTTATCTCTTTTTGGAGGAGGGCAGTCATGTAAATGCCAAGGGCCCTCCTGATCACCAAGTGGCTGCAGCAGCTCAGCTGTTTTACGATCTATTATCTTGAGATTGCCTGTCGTTTGGACCTGTGTGGTTCAGAGGCACACCCCTAAAGCAATCATTGTGCTCGGGGGGAATGTGAGACAGTAATCGATCCAGGCTGGCTCCCACACTCCCTTCTTGTCAAATTTCTACCAGGGCAATATAAGGCCTGTCTAACCTTAGTGCCCTCCCTAGGCACTTGACATCAGTGTACATTTCTCTGATCTTGGGATTACCCTGGTGGTCCAGTGGCTAAGACTTCTGCACTCCCAGTGCGGGAGGCCCAGCTTCAGTCCTTGGTGGTGGAACTAGATCCCACATGCCACAACTAAAGATCCCATATGCCAGGACTAAGACCAAATACATACATACATAAATGAGTATTAAAAAAAAAAACAAAACAGAATCTCTGGTCTTTATAGGTTCCCATTCTCAAGAGTCTCTCTCAAGGAGCTGCTTGGCAGTAAGAATAGCGTATTTGCCCTTGGCATCCATTATCACCCCCTGATGTCTTTCTACCACACTAAGCAGAGAAGTCACACAGTCAGTCCTTTCCCAAGTTGTATCAGATCATGCCATTCCCCTGCTTGAAAGCCCTGCTGGGGTTTCCTGTTGCAATCAGAAATAAATGCCAGTGCCCAGCCATAGCTGCCCCCGGCCAAGCCTGGCCTGGGTCAGCGCCTGAAGAGCCTTTCAGACCACATCATGCATATGGCCCCCTAAGCCCTTCTTCCATTTCAGCTCACACTGGCTTCCCTTTTGTTCTTCCCATCTCAGGGCCTTTACGTTGTGCTGATACCCCCAACCAGTGCTTCACTGGTTGGGCTGGTTCTGTCTCATCCGTTGAGCTTCTGCTCACCTACCATCTCCTCTAAGAGGCTCTCCCAGTTTATCAATCTTTCTATGTAACTGAAATGAACAGATTTCCGTGTTTCGTCTGGCGTGTTTGCTCAGGGCAGCCTCCCCATCCTGCCTCTTGCCTTTCTCACCGAGCGCCTTGGATGTCTTCCCGCAGCAGCACGTGTGGCCCTGCCTGTGATTGCTGGCTCCCCAGCAGTATCCTCGCCCCTCTTGGCACCCCCACCTCCCCCGCCTCTACCCCAGCTTTATTCCGACTCGTGTGGCAGAGACGCAGTGACAGGGCAGCCGATCTGAAAAGGCATTCTCAGGAATGCGGATTGTTTTATTACCAGTTAAATATGCTTTATGCTACCTGTGAATGAGGCCATTGTGACATTTAGCAACTGATTTGATTAAACGCAGATGTGGGCTGGACTCCACGTGGAGCAAAGATGCGAGAGGACAAGCTGCGGGGGCGTGTTTGGATTTGTTTTAAGACGGCAAAATGGGCTTGACGACTCGGTATCAGCAAGACGGACCTGGGCGCCTCCCTTCCTATCTATGGACCATGAGTGGGTCTCAGAGCCGAGAGCTCAGTCCAGGCCCACCCCAGAATCCTCTGTTTTCATTTGGGATCTGTGTTTGGCCCTATCCAAATTGTTTTCTTTCTTTTTCTTTTTTTTTCTTTTTCCAACCTTCCTGGATGTTTTTACTTCCATGAACATTTCTTAAATGCTGGACCAATGAAATACTCTCCTTGTTGATACCTCCAACGGTAATTATGAACCCAGAGAGGATCATAAGCTCAGCCCCTAGTTAATGAACACTTACTCTGTGCTGGGCTCTGCCTCTCATAAGCCTTATCTCACAGAATCCTCATAATAAATCATATAAGTAAACTGTGCTCGGTTCCACTGTTCAGGTGGTAAAACTGAGGCTTAGGAAAACTGAGACTTGTGCACAGTCACGAGGGCAAAATAATCAGTTACATCTGAATTCACTGTTGTCATCCACCCCTTCCAGGCTCTTAGATCCAAAAAGATAGGACCCAGCTCTTTCTCAAGATAGAAATCTTGGCACATAGGAGGCACTGAGCAAATATTTATTGAATAAATGAGTGAATGTCTGGATGAGTGGACACAGTAGGAAAAGGGCTGAGCCAGGGCTTACCAGGTCTTTGTGGTCACTGGATCCTGGGTAAAGAAAAGAAGCAGAAAATCACCCTGAAAAAGAGCTGTGATTCGTCCCTTTCTGGAATCTGGGCCATGGATGGGATGCTTGAGTGGGTGGGTTTCTATAACAGGCTCACCTCTCTCTACCTGTGGTTTTTCTCTGTGGTACATTATCTCCTGATGACTTTGTATATCACCCCTCCCAACTGCATATCCAGAGATTTCTCACTTGCAGTCCTGGTATGTTTTCATCAATTTTATTCTAGTACTGGCAGCAGTCAGACTTAATGAATGAATGAGTACCTGTTGGGGGTAGAGGGATGGGTTTTTTTTTAAAGCGTCTTTTAATAGTTAGTTAGTTAGTTAGTTGTTAGTTGCAGCAAGTGGGAATCTAGTTTTTGAGTGTCATTGTGGACCCAGTAGAGGAAGTTCCTTTGTTACAGGGAAGGAAATTGTAAGATAGATTCCAGAACAAGTAGCATTGATGAGAGGGTGCTTGTTCACTGGGACTCTCCGTGAGATTTCCTTTGGCTGGGATGGCGGGTCAGACACGCGGTGACAGTGAAATCAGGAGGGCCTAAAGAACCTGTGACCTTCCCACAGCTGCTTGGAAGGCTGAGCTGCACACAAGCTGGGGCCCAGAGCTTTGGAGTCAGGCTGACCTGGGCTTGAACCCTGCTCTGTCACCTACTGATAGAACCTCCTTCCTCGGGTGCATAGTGGAGACACAACAAGATAATGCATGTAAAATGACCAGCCCTGGGGAAGGTAGTAAGCATTCAATAAATGGAGACTATTTCCAGTAGTGGTACAACAGCTAATGCTGGTAACTGAAGCTTCTCGGGGCTTAGATTAAGTTAAAGCCGAGCTTGAGAGGGAGGAGAGGTTTTCATTGACAACTGTCACCATCTCCTTAAAAAGAGGGAATCCAGGGACTTCTCTGTTGGCCTGGTGGTTAAGACTTCACCTTCCAAAGCAGGGGGTGTGGGTTCGATCCCTGGTTGGGGAGCAAAGTTCCTACATGCCTGGCAGCAAAAAAAAAAACACAAAACATAAAATGGAAACAATATTACAACAAATTCAATAAAAATTTCAAAAGGGTCCACATCAAAAAAAAAATCTTAAAAAAAGAAAGGAAATCTAGAAGGCAACAAGCCCAAGAAGGGATGTGCAGAGTCACCCAGTCATCAGAGAAATATGAATTCAAGACAGTAAATGAGATGTCACGTTGGTCCTAATTGGATAGCAGAGATTAGCAAGTGGGGTTATGCCAGCCGCTGGTGGGGATTCGAGGGCAGGGGACCCACCATCACTGACAGTAGCTGTGCCAAGAGTGCTCACTCAGTCCTTAGGGAAACTCAGTCTGTTCGGCCTTGGGACCCAGCAGCCCAGCTCGTAGGGGTACATCCCAAGGAAACTCACACACAGAACATGAGGGAGAGGTCAAGTGATGTTCACAGCAACCTTGTTGGTGATGGAGGCATCCCACATCCCCTCCTGGATGGAGGAGGGAACCAAAGAGATAGGAAGAAAGAAGCACACAGGGAGGACTACGCAGCTGCGGGGGCGGCAGGCGGGATATACCTGCAGTAGCATCGATGGGTCTTAAGAACCTAATGCTGATACTCAGTGCCAGTGACTAAGAGGTTAATACCATAAAAGGCGAACATGGACATAGATGCATCCCACTCCGAAAAGATGTCATACCCTTTCCAACTTGTGCTTTCCATCTCACATCTTATAAGCAACACAGGTTAGTTTCAGCTTCAGTTTTCCTTTCTGATATAGACCCGTGTACCTCGTTCTAGACAATGGCTGACTTTTACGTTTTGATTAGTCTGCATTTGTATATGTGACTTTTACGTGCAAAACAAATAACAAATGTATAACTATTACGTATGTAATGCAGAAATCAGCTGTGTACTTAAAAATATTTTTGCCAGGTCTGGAACTTTCAGGGGATTCATGCAAGAAATATGGAACATAGATTTTTAATGAGCTATGTTAAAAGATACCAATAAAGGTACTTGAGAAAAAAAAAAAAAAGAACCTAATGCTGGATGAAAAACAGCTAAGAAACCATAAGAAATGTAATGCACAGAATTTACTGGAATTACATATAAATGAGTGATGATGTTAGTCACTCAGTCGTGTCTGACTCTTCGACACCCCATGGACTGTAGCCCACCAGGCTCCTCTGTCCATGGGATTCTCCAGGCAGGAATACTAGAGTGGGTAGCCATTCCCTTCTGCAGGGGATCTTCCTGACCCATGGATTGAACCCGAGTCTCCTGCGTTGCAGGTATATTCTTTACATCTGAGCCACCAGGGAATTATATATTTGCCCACAAAATGCTAGTGCACTATTTGTAAGAACACAGAAACAAAGGATACACACAGACACACTGGAATGGAAAATGTGCAAAGAACGTGAATTAACTCCTCAGCACTCAACATTTTGCATGATGACAAAGGCGGGGGTGGGAGGCCGTGAGATGCTAGCCGCACAGATTCCCTGACATTGGTGGAAGTACAGTTCCAGGGACATGAAGAATTCCTCAGTCCCTTGTCTAGGTATGAATCTCAATCTGTGCGCTCAAGGGGGTAAAAAATAGAACTGATTTTATTTTCAGTATTTCAATGTGATTTCTCTTTGGAGCCACCATTTCCCTGAACTGATGGGAAAGTTTTGTCTGGGGCTTTCCCAAACTCTCCAGAATGTTGGCTGTAGTTCTGGCATCTTACCCAGTGTGTTGTGGGGTTGGGGGCTCACCCTGTCTTCCCTTACTGGGGCCCAGGCTGCTGCCAAATCGTTCATTTCTTGGTCCATGTGGCCTTTTTGGGTCTGGGGCTCTTCCTTGCTGTGTCTATGCTACATTGTAGACCCAGGAATCTTTCATTGTTCTATCTTCCTAGACCAGAGGTCACAAACTGGAAACCCATAGGCCACATCCATACGGTGACCGTGTTTTTAATTTTTTTTGTTTTGTGTTTGTTTTGTCTGACTACTTTGTATTGATTGCATATACTTTAAAATTGGAACATTTTATACAAATCCAGATTTCTGACTTGTTTGGAAAAATCAGACACCCTGGCTACTTTAGACTCACATTTCTAGGTGACACAGGTGAGCTGGAGCTGAGTAGTATTGTATCAGTTAAGAATGCTTTGGTCTGCAAGGAACAAAAAGCTCAGTTAACATCAGCTTACACCATAATGGTATTTATTGGGTATTTAGCCAGAAGTCTGGACCCCCAAGGTTGTTTGTCAGCTCAATTTTTTATCTTCGAGGACCAAGTTCTTTTCATCTTTTTACTCCTTGTGCCTCAGCCAGTGGACTTTTTGTTTTTATGGCTGTGACCTCATGTCCCAAGATGGCTGCTGTAACTCCAGACATTACATCCTTACGTAATCCAAGGGAGGATCCAGCAGAGGAACAAAAGTTTCTCCCAGAAGCCCCCTTGACCAGAGCTAGATTACATGGCCATCCTGAAGCTGCTGGGGGGAAAGGAATTGGGAATACCTCCTCGGGAGCCAAATAGTGTCTGCTCCAAACTGCTGCCCCCTTAGATAGAAGCTATACATTGCAGTTTGACACAATCCCCACCACCCTCATCATTCCCTGACCCTGAAACTGCATGTCAGTCACCATTTATCACTGTCTGCACCAGCTCCATCCCTCTCCTCCCGGTAAGATTTCGAGGGCTTCCTGTCTTAGCCACAGCACACACAGCCACTTGTGACTTGAGGGCCTTTTATTTATTTTTAATTAATTTATTTATTTTAATTGGGAGCTAATTACTTACATTATTGTAGTGGGTTTTGCCATACATTGACATGAATCAGCCCTGGGTGTACATGTGTTCCCCATGACGTGAGGGTCTTGCTGCTTTCTCAGCAGCTATGTGCGAGTGCAGAGAACAGAATCCCTCTGCCCCGCGACTCCTGCTCGTCCTCACTCGCCTCCTCTCACTCTTTTCCCTTCCCTCTTGCTCCGTCCCGCTTCTCTAGCCCGGAGAATTGCATCCCCCACTTGAGAAAAGCCTTCTTTCTTCCTGTTTCTTCCTAAGCCATTTTACCTACTTCAACCTCATTTTTAGTTGGCCTGCCAAATGGGATCAGCCCACGAGCCTGCTGGCCAGCGGTAACAAACATAATACGGAAGTGGAGTGAGAAGCTTTCACAGCAGCTCCATCTTGCCCCCAACATCCATGCCCGTGATCAGAGACTCGTCTGCTAGAGCCCAGTGTGGACCAGTTCAGAACTTGTCAGATCCCACTGTGAATTGCCCCATCTTCTTCCCCAAAGGGTTAGCATTTAAAAACCAGCACTCATACACCACTGTTTTGATCTGTCTGGAATTATCTCAACTCCTTGTGTACCTATTCACTCAGTGGTCTTCTGTCTGTCCTCGCTGAACATCAGCGTCAACCCTTGCCTATTGTAGGATACTAGAAAAGTTGTAGACACAGTAGTATTTGGTACATCACTGGGAAATGATTATTGAGTAAATGAATGACCATTCACTTAAAAACTGTTTTACTGAGCCAGGCAGTGAGAATCAACTTTTACTTAAAATCCAAGAAAACCAACCAGCCCAACCAGCCAAAAAAATAAAGCAGTTCTCCGATATGACATATAGAATAGCAGCGTCTTCAGCAAGAAAGAAGAACATTTCTTTCTCGCCTCAAAGTCCAAACTGATTTGGCAGTTCTGGTCTGCACATATAGCAGGGGTCCAAGCTCCTATGTCTGGTTCCTCAGTTTTGTGATCCAACATAGCTCCATTCCAGGCAAGGAAGAACCCGCCTCTGCCCTTTGAGGGCACGACTTGGAAGTTGCACACAGTAATTTACCTCTCTTCCCTTCCCTGGAGCTCATCACATGACTGCACCAGTCACAGGGGAAGCTGGGCCGTGCAGTGCTTATTCTAATTGGCCATGTGCGCAGCTTGAAAGCAGAGATTCCCTTAATATGAGAGAGAAGGAATGAAGGGATAGTGGAGGGGACCTCAAAGCAGGATCCGTCACTATCATCCCCTTAAGAGATGCTTTTCCTCTTCTCATCCTTGCCCTCCCCAGGCCTTCCACCAGCCAAATGGAGGCTAGAGGTCAGTGTTTAACATTCCAGCTCCAGTTGGATCCATTTGCAGACCACATATGTGGCATGAGGCATCTTGGGCTGTGTGCCCCCTTCCTCCTGCGTCCTCTCTGGCATGGGAGGGTTCTCTCACTGCGGGGACTAAGGGACTGCCCTCGGCATGCTGTGGTTTGTTCAGCTGCCCATTCTTCTCATGCTCCTGGGTCATAAAATGTAAACAAACAAGAAGCCATTTGGGAGAAAGAATACCAAGGGATGAGATTGTGGGCTGGTTTATTTCTAAACCCGCCCCATTCATCATTCAGAAGGTTGCCGCCAAAGAAAAGAGAGATCAGGAGAGAAAGCACCGCATCCAGAGGTGACTTCCCAAGGCAGGCATATTTCTGTGATTTATCAGGGAGGAGTTGCCATGGTAACCAGGACCCCCAAAATGACCTTGAATGAAATAGACTGGCCTAGACTTTCTGCCCAGATGTGTCCTGACAGGCCGTGGTGGAGAGAATGGGATTCCAGCATATCGTGCCGTATTAGTGAGGACACACTCTCTGGTTTCTGGGTCTCAGATACGCCTCTGTGGAATGACGATCTGAAGCAGATGCCCATGTATGCTGGTGTTCCTGGTTCGTGCCCTCTTCATGCATCTCACTCCTACTCATCCTTCAGAGACTAGTTTAGTTGTCATTTCCTCCAGGAAGCCTTCCCTGACTCCACACCTCCCAGTTGG
This sequence comes from Capricornis sumatraensis, assembly GCF_032405125.1. Taxonomy (NCBI): domain Eukaryota; kingdom Metazoa; phylum Chordata; class Mammalia; order Artiodactyla; family Bovidae; genus Capricornis; species Capricornis sumatraensis. The sequence goes on from NC_091083.1 coordinate 78,917,830, forward strand.
CATTTCAGAACCCTTCCCTGTGCCCCCCAAGCTCCTAGTGAAATTACTTTCTGGGAGTTTACTTCCCCCCTGCCTTACCAGTGCTTGGGACACATTCCCCTCACCTCTGGATAAGAGTGGTGATGTTCAGTTGCTAAGTCCTGTCCAACTCTTTCGTGACCCCATGGACTGTATCCCAGCCGGCCCTCTGTCCATGGGATTTCCCAGGCAATAATACTGGGGTGAGTTATCATTCCCTACTACTCCAGGGGATCTTTCCAGACCAGGGATCAAACCCACATCTCCTGCATTGGCAGGAGGATTCTTTACCACTGAGCCACCTGGGAAAGCCTTGGATAAGGATATGGTTAGTTTATTTTGTCGATTTGACTTTGGAACCATTTCAGTGTTTTATATAGTTGTAAAACAAGTTTAATAGCAAACAGTTATGAATCTAATTGTATATTGAGTTAATGTTATAACCTCTTGGCCAAGAGATTTTCCTTACCCATATTTTCACTCTTTTTCTTTCTTCCTGCCTGATGTTTCAGGATTCCTTCCCCCGCCCAACCCGCCCCCCCGTCCCCGCCCCTGGTTTTTAAAATTTCCTGTCTGTTTAAGAACTTTCTGTAGCCCTTATTTCAGGGGAGGTCTACTGTGTGACAAGTTCTCTTGGTTCTCCCTCATTTTGAGAATGTGTTGATTTCCCCCATTTCTGAAGGATGTTTCCTCTGGATATAGATTTCTGAGTTGATACTCTTGAATAATGTCATGCCGCTTTATTCTTGCCAATACAAATTATCAAGCTTATTCTAAAACTGATATGTAAATGCCAAGGTTGTACTGAGAAGGCGAAACAATCTTGGAAAAGAAAAACCAAGTTGGAGAACTTACGCTAGCTGGTTTCAGAACTTCATATAAAGCTACAATAATCAAGACCGGATGGAACTGGTGCAGAACGGATAGGTCAGTGGAAGAGAATAGAGAGCCCATAAATAAACTCTCACATTGTCAATTTTTTACAAAGGTGCCAAGTAACTTGGGAAAGGATAGACTTTTTATTCTTGTGTTGGAACAACTGGGTAGCCATGTGCAAAAAGATTAATTTAGGCCCTTATCTCACACAGTACACAAAAACTCACTTACATTAGATCATAGACCTAAATGTAAGACCTTCAACTCTAAAATTTCTAAAAGAAAATATTAGAAAGAGTCTTTATGACCTTGAGTTAGGCAGCAAAAGCAAGATTTATAAAAAAATATTAGTAACTTTAAAACTTTTGCTTTGCTTTTCAAGCGACACCATTAGGAAAATTAAGAGACAGGACTGGGGGATAATATTTGCAAATCATATGTCTAATAAAGAACTTGTGTCCAGAGTATATAAAGGACTCTTACAAATCAGTGTTAAGAGGACACCCTAACTTTTTTTTAGTGGGAAAAAAATTTGGATGAATCTTCATCAAAGAAGCCACCTGAATGACTAATAAGCACATAAAAAGGTGCCCAGCTTGATTAGTCATTAGAGAAATGCTGCTTAAAACCAAAATGAGAGACCACTACACATCTACTGCTCAGTTGCTCAGTGCTTTCTGACTCTCTGCAACCCCATGGACTGAGGCCCACCAGACTCCTCTGGCCGTGGAATTTTCCAGGCGCGAATACTGGAGTGGGTTGCCATTTCCTACTCCAGGGACAGACACATCTACTAGAATGGCTATAATCAAAAAGAGCTGCCTGAGGATGGGAGAAGAGGTCGACTGCAAACAGGCATGAGGGTTCTTTGAGGGTAATAGAAATGTCCTAAAACTGCATCGTGGTGACAGCTGTACAGTTAAGAAATTTACTTTAAAAATCATTGAACCAACATTTACAGTGGAGGGATTTTATAACGTATGCCCCAAAAACAGTTCTAAAAAGAAGCAGCTTTGGCAGTAGAGTGTGTGTGTTCAGTCGCTTAGTCGTGTCTGACTCTTTGTGACCCCATGGACTGTAGCCCGCCTGACTCCTCTGTCTGTGGAATTCTCCAGGCAAGAACGCTGGAGTGGGTTGCCATTCCTTCTCCAGGGGATCTTCCTGACCCAGGGATCAAACCTCGGTCTCTTGCATTGCAGATTCTTTACTGTCTGAGCCGCCAGGGAAGCCTGGCAGTATAGAGCCATGCTGAAAAAGGAGGCTTGAGCCAGACTGCCTGGATTCCAGCGCCTGAGGCTGTCACTCACTATCCAGGCTGCCGTGAGCACCAGACCTAATTTTCCTCTGCTCACTTCCCCCAGGAGGAGCCCTGACACTCAGAGTTCACTGCTGTTCTGGCCGTAACCCCCCTCTTCCTTCTCTGGGCTCCTGCTCCACGGACCCCTTTTTCTTTCTCTGTAACCTATCAAGCTAGTCCCTACCTGAGAGTCTCGCCCTCGGTGTTCGAGATGTCCCTTCCCTTAGGGTATTTCCATCCCTGGTTTCCTCTTACCATTCATGACTTAGCTCACATGTCATCTCGGAGGTCTCCCCGGACCACCAGCTTACCTGGTCAGGGGAGACCAGGGAAAGACACCGACTCATTCATTCATTTACTCGTTCATTGACTAAGTAGCATTTTCTAGTAGCAGTAGTATCATTTTTATTCCCGTTTTACAGGTGGGACAACTGAAGTTCAAAAAGGAGAAGTCGTTTTATTCATTCATTTAATTCAAAGCATAATCATTGCTACCTTACACCCTTTAGAATGGCTGCAATTTATTTAAAAAGTCAGAAAATAAGTATTGGTGAGGATGTGGAGAAATTGGAACCCACGTGCACTGTTTTATATATATGTTTAACCGAATCACTCTGCTGTATGTCCGAAACTAACACAACATTTTTAATTAGCTATACTTCAATTTTTAAAAATAAAAACAAAATGGTTAAAATGGCCAGTGTGTGTTATGTACATTTACTACAATTTTTTAAAAACTAAATTATTTCTAAAACATAGTTACCGAGTACCAGAAGCTGTGTTGTGCGCTCTCTCATTTATCTCTCACCAGAATCCTTTGAAGGTGTTATTTGTATTTTATTCATTAACTGAGAGAACCAAGGTTCAGAGAGATGATCAGAGTCATAAGTTCCATCCCAAACTGTCGAACCTCCAGCCTTCCACTGCGCCTTTCTCCTCCACGTCCCTCTCTGACTGCAAGAGCCTCATCTGTCGCTCCTTCCCGCAGGCACGGCCGGCATCTATCAAGGAGCAAATGGACTGACCAACGCGGCCGGATTCGGAACCGTTCACCAGGTAGTCTAGCTCCCTACCAGTGGTCTTCTGGGCTCTTTCCCTAAGTAGTCCCCTTAAATCAGGGTGGCCAGAGAGGCCACCTGCACCAGGCCTCTCATTCCCTGGGTTTGGAGGCCACAGGGGCCAGGCTACACCAACAGCCACCGGACAGAGACAGCATCGAGGCAGAGAAATCAGAATTGTTGGCACATTTCCCAGATGAAGGCGCTCCATTCTGTGTTCCATCTTGATCCCCGTCGAAGACACCCATTGGCTGTTGAATCTGGAACCTATGCAAGCAAAAACGTGTGCCTTTCACCAGACCCCGAGCTCTTCAAGGGTGAAAGGACGTCATCTTCACCTCTGCATCTCACTGTAAAGTGCCCAACACAGAGTGAGGGCATTATAAATACTTGTGAAATGGAACTTAGTCAACACTATAAAGATGGGTGGATGTTGGCCAATAATGTGAGTCTCCTGGTTTCACTTAGAGAGTGAGTTAAGAATTAACCTGCTCAGGGTGGAGGAACTCTGTGTACTGCCTGTGTACTTTTCCTGTTAAGAACCTTCCATGAGTTCTTTGCAAGACTGAGAAGCTCTGCTTTCCGGTGGGGCTAAATATATGAAACAGTGACTATGGTGGGAGAGTTGGACTATTTGGTTGGTTGAAACAGACCAAGATCCTCTTTGATAAAGAGGATTGGTATTCTTTGATTTCATCTCTGAGACTCCCTCCTAGAAGGTTCTGGATCCCTGATGCTGTGTAGGCGTACTGTGAGCTACCACCACCACCACCCACCATGACCCTAAAAGGTCACCTAGTCTCCTGAGCAAGTGCATGTGGTCTTCAGTCCACGTTCAGTTGTTCTTTAATTTTTTGTAGCATTTATCGAGTGCCCACGTGTGCCCAGCACTCTCCCACGCACTGGGGATACAACAGTGGCTGAGATGGACGCTGTCAGAACCATACTCATGTCCCTTAGGGTGCACCTGTTGGCTTCCAGCTGCCAGTCTCTGCATCCCTGGGCACACGGGTGTTTTCTGGAACCAATGTATAGGGCAGTAGGAAGTGCCAGGGAATTGAAACCCTCTGGGAGCAGCTCTCAAGCAAAGACTGGCTGGAGTTAGTATATAAATACCTCCGCTCCTTTGCCCCCTGGGAGAGATCTTTCTGAGGTGTGTTTTTTGCCATCCCAGCATCTCCTGGGTAGAATTCAGCTCCAGTCTCCACTGGAGAAGCCCCCGTGCTGACTCCTTGCCCTTCTTCCCTCTGCTACCTCGCTTCCCCATTCCCCAGCTAGTCTTGCCTTCACCCCTCAAATCCTCTACTTGCCCTTAAATCCTTGTCTTGGGGAAAAATCTGCTTTTAGGGAAAACTCCAGCCCTCATAGAACGTTTATTGTAACGGTGGGGGAACAGGGATCGATGCAGAAGACCCGGCCCAAGAGGCCCCTCGCCCGCGTCAGCCTGACAGTCTTCCCCACTCACAGCCTTGTGGGTTTCCCTTTGTAGGACTATCCTTCCTACCCCAGCTTCCCGCAGAGCCAGTACTCCCAGTATTACAGCTCGTCCTACAGCCCTCCTTACGTCCCAGCCAGCAGCATCTGCCCTTCTCCTCTCTCCACGTCCACCTACGTCCTCCAGGAGGCATCTCACAACATCCCCAGCCAGAGTTCCGAGTCGCTTGGCGGTAAGTACCATCACTGCCCTGTGGTCATTCGTGGCTGTGGTCTGAGCTCTTGTATGAAAGATGAACTGGGTGGAGGTCCCGGTTGTAATGAACTGGTCACCCATGAGTTAGCATCAGCCCTCAGATATGTTTTGTTAGCTTTTCTTTGTGTGTGGGTGTGGGGGCATGGTGTACGTGTGTTTTTAATTGCACCCATGTTTTAGAAAGTCATAAATTTTTACCTCAAAATTCTAATGACTGCCTTCTCTTAAAAGATGATCCAGTCACCCTAGGCCCACATTGTTAAGTGACAGTGCTTGGCTGGAGCTGAGTAATGTTTGCTGCATTTAGACAGAGCACACCCGATTCCACATCCAGGCCCTTTGGTGATGTTTGCATCCCTGTGCAAACTAGCTCACCAGCTTGGGCCTTCATTTATTGATTTCGTAAATCTGCTATGCACATGTCTACTCTTTATGAGACAATTTAGACTCATCACCGTTAAATAACATGACAGCCGTAAATTAGAACGTCCAATGATAGGAAATACCATTGCATTTTCTTCTTTTCTGAAGCCTCCTGTTTCTGGGGCTTTGTAGAAGGCAAGCTAGCATGATGTGTATGGACATTCATTCAATAAATATTCATTGGTGGATGGCTAGAAAAAGAACAGTAGTGAAGACTCACCACTTTGATTCCTGAAGTTCTCGGTGTGGCTGTTGCTTGCATTTTCCATCAGTTGGGGTGAGTTAAATACCATTGGCTTGGTGACAAATGGAAGGTAACATGGCCAAGCATTTTTCAGTCAGCTTGGAAGGCAGTTTAAGATTTGGGCACTGGCTTTGGTCACTGTGACCTCATCAAAGAGTACAGAATAAACGCATAATACCCACCTTCTAATTTCCAAAGTTTGCTTCCTTGGAAGAGTGTGAAATGTAACAAACTTGCTGAATTGTCTTTGCCCATCCTGCTTTTCAGCATGTGGCCTCTTCAAACTGGTTTCAGAAATGAAATATAAGCAGGAAATCTTCCACCTGATGCTACTATCTATAATTTGCTGGTGAGCTGGATTCTAGAGACTGACTTCTCAAGAATTTGGGTTATGTGAGATGGTCATTTTTGTTCCCCATCCGGAGCGAACATAAAGGCTCTTTGTGTCTCTTTGAAATTTTCCCTTATTGTTTCCCCCTGTTCTTCATTTATCCTCTGGCCCTAAGGTTCAACAATAAGTGGTTGAGATGGTTTTTACTGTGTGTCTAACAAGCTCACATAAAATCTAATGACATAAATAATAGTCAGCTGTAACCAAGGTCTCTTGCCTCGTCTCCCCCGTGTCTGTTATAAAGGAACGGCATGTAAGCTTACTTGGGCGCACACGCACACACGCACACGCTCATGCACTCTCTTAAAATTCCCCATAAAAACTCCACTTCTGAAATTATCCAGGATCTCCTTGAGTGGTTGGTTCTAAATTCCAGAGGCTCAAGAGGTTTATATATTACTGACAGAGCATGCTCACCCTTTGCGTTGTCCCGATACGCTGTCCTCAGGCTCTGCTCCTCCGCAGCCCACAGCCGCATCACCGCACCGTTGGCATCAACACGCATTCACAATTACTTGAAGCCCCAGCAACTCACAGACGTTTGCAGGGCAATTCACTGATGGCGGGAAGATCCCCTGGAGAAGGGATAGGCTACCCACTCCAGTATTCTTGGGCTTCCCTTGTGGCTCAGCTGGTAAAGAATCCCCCCAGAATGAGGGAGACCTGGGTTCGATCCCTGGGTTGGGAAGATCCCCTGGAGAAGGGAATTGGCTACCCACTCCAGCACTCTGGCTTGGAGAATTCCATGGGATCACCAAGAGTCAGACACGACTGAGCAGCTTTCACTTGCACTTTTGCTGATGGCAAAAGCAAAATCTGAACCTCTCTTGTTACTCAAGAGAAAAGACAAATCAGTAGTGGTTGCTTTAATTCAATTATTCTACTTCTACAAACTTACACTAAAAATAAAGTTTCACATAGATACAAAGACTTAAGTTAAAAGAACTCTTGATGCAGCAGAGCAAAAGCCTGGAAGTAACCTAAATATCCATGAATAGGAGTCAGGTTAAATAAATGGTAGTGTATCCACCCTTGGCACTCTATACACCTGTTGAAAAGAATCCACTAATATGGATCTCTCTGAGCTATTGTGATAGGTGAGGAAACAAGAACTGCGTGCACGACATGATCCTGGAGGGTTTTAAATATGAATATAGTTTAATGCCCATATTCGCATAGGAAGTTTCCGGAAGGATGCAAAAACAACCGTTAACTCATTTTCTCTGGGGAGGGAACTAGAGGGAAAAGATGTAACCTGTAGGCCCCTCCACGGAACAGCAAAATTCACGTGTTTTTCAAATGCGCATGAAACATTTACCAAAACAGAACGTCCAGGCCATCAATCGTGACGTCCCCTTACATTTAAAAGGTTTCAAGGAATTAAAAGTACATACTCTGAAAATAGGGGACTTAAATTAGAAGTAAAAGGAAGATTTTTGGAAAATTCGCAAATATCCAAAATATCCAAAAGCAAAGTATTTAGAACACACTTCTAAATAACTCATGTGTGATAGTTAGTTTTATGTGTCAGGAAGAGAGAGAGTTCTCCCTTCCTCTGCCTTCTTGTTCTACCCGAATCCTCAATGGATTGCCTGATGCCCACCCACATTGGTTAGGGCATATCGTCTCTACTCACTAATCTCTTTGGAGATACCTTCACAGCCACACCCAAAAATAATGTCTTACTAGCTGTCTGGGCCTCCCTTGGCTCAGACAAGTTGACACATAAAATAAACCATTCAGAATATGGGGGTTTTTTTTTAACTTTCAAAACCAATAATAAGAAAACAACCCGATAAAGAAATGGGCAAAGTACTTCAACAGACACTTCACCAAAGAATATACCAGCACGGCCGGAAAAAAAAAGAAAAGTGCCTGACTAGAACTTCCCTGGTGGTCCAGTGGGTAAGAATCTGCTTTCCAAAGCAGGAGGCACAGGTTCAATCCCGGTGTCTAAGATCCCGCATGCTGCAGGGCAACTGAGCCCATGGACCACATCTAGAGAGCAGTCCTCACCCCACCACAAAGAGCCCTAGTGTTGCAGCCGAGACCCATCGCAGCCAAAAATAAAAGAAAGAAATATTTTGTAAAAAGCACATGACTAGGGTGCTGCGTTAGTCGGAGAAATGCAAATTGAATGGCTGTAATTACAAAGACTGACCGTACCAATGATTGGCAGAGATGCAGAGCAGCTGGAATCCCCATAACCTTGCTGGTGGGAGTGTGAGATGCTACAACCGCTTTGGAAGACATTTTTGCAGTTGCTTATGAACCAGCAACCACAGTCTCTCATAATGAGAAAGCTCAAGTCTATGCAAAGACGGACTCGCACTGATGAGTGAATGTTCATAAAAGCTTTCGTCCAGCCAAAAAACTAGAATCAACCCAGATGTCCATCTCCAGGTGAACGGATAGGGATTCTTCCACCCAGTAGAGTGGTACTCAGCAACACAGAGAGATAAACTAGCGATAAATATAGCAACGTGGATTGAATCTCGGAACAGTCCTGCTGGTTGAAAGAAGCCAGAAAAGTGTGTGTTTGTATGTGTGTGGACATCACATACTAAGTGATGCCATTTGTTTAAAACTCTAAAAAATACAGACTAATTTATGGTGAAAGAAAGCAGACCTCTGGTTGGCTGGGGAGTGGGTAGCGGGAGGAAGCAACTACAGGGAAATTACAGAGAAACCCTTGGTGCTGGATTCGTTCATTAACTTCATTGTGGTGGTGGTTTCATAGACGTGACCATGTGTTCAAAACTTACCAAACTGTGCTCTAAGTATGTATGGATTTTTTGTATGTCAGTTATACCTCAACAGTTGTTAAAATAAGTAAAAGCGTTAAAAGCGGAGAAAGAAGAGTGAGATGACTCCAAGAAGGATTACTGTAATTTGCTGTGGCATGTGTACCTCTGACTTTGTCCTTGAACTTTGACCCTTCATTCTCAAGAATGTATATATATATTATATTAACAGTGAACGAACATGAAGTCGCTCAGTCGTCTCCGACTCTTTGTGACCCCATGGACTGTAGCCTACCAGGCTCCTCTGTCCATGGGATTTTCCAGGCAGTGGTACTGGAGTGGATGGCCATTTCCTTCTCCAAGGGATCTTCCCAACCCAGGGATCGAACCTGGGTCTCCGGCATCGTAGACAGACACTTTACCGTCTGAGCCACCAGGGAAGTCTCAAGAATGTATAAGGTTGGGGAAAGCTGCTTTTTTTGGCACCCCTAATAAATTGACTTCACCCAACACCTTATTGGGACATTTCTTAGGTAGCTGGTGTTTCCTCCTCTTTTTAATAATATTTGCCTGGATTTTAATGGGGTCAATGAGTGTTTTCCAAGCCTCCACAGTCTTAGAACTACCAAGTGAATCAGGATAAACTTTATTTATGACTCTTAAGCATCTGTGAATTTATTTGCTGCCTTTTCCTCATCCTCCAGAAGAAAGTCTTTGCTAGTTTGATGTTTGGGGAGTCTCTAATGCTGTATCCCAAAAATTGGGGGGGAGCTGGAGACAGCCCAGCAGTTCTACAACTCAAAATCACATCTTTTTTTATTATGTCCTTAGTCTGCTAAGAAGTTTTATAAATATTAAATAAATAAAATTCAATCCCTTGGGTTTGGGAGGGAAATAGTCCTTCCAGGGTAGGAAAAAATTAGTGGCTTGCCAAGTATTTTTAGACAAAAGCGTTTCTCCCCGCCACCCCAATGATCCAAGAACTGGCAATTATGGAAGGAAAGATGGAGTCCACAGGGTACATTTGGGAGCTAAGACAAGCAAATGTAAGACGAGAAAGTGGGATGGGAGGTCCTCTAAGGTTCCACGCTGGTTTATAGTTCTGTCACTCTAGTGACACAGGCAGGCCCAAATTTTAGTTCTGGCTTTTTCGCTCATTTGCAGGGTTACAGGCTTACATCATCTCCATAAGCCTCAGTTCCCTCATTAGTTAAATAAAGATAATGAAGTCTAATAAAATGCATTTAAAACTTCTGTGCTTGAAAACCAACACAACGTGGATGCTGGCTCTGGGACTTAAGTCCTGCGGGGTGCTGACCACTTGTTCATTGTGGATCATTAGACAATTGCCCGAGGGCAGGAACCTGGCAGCCTCTCAGCACACTGTGACCAGAAATGCCACTTCAACGAGAATCCAAAAGTGCCCACCCTCATCCCTACACCTTCTCACTGGTCCTTGCATGTATGTAGGTCTCGTCAAGCCAGAACTCAATTTAAGCCCTTTGCTGATATCTCCTAATTGCCAGCCCTGTGCTGGATGCTCTTGCCTTAGAATCTCAGATTGACAGATTTCTTAACAAGTAAAGCTTGGAATGTGAAGTCAAGTGGGCCTTAGAAAGCATCACTACAAACAAAGCTAGTAGAGGTGATGGAATTCCAGTAGAGCTATTTCAAATCCTGAAACATGATGCTGTGAAAGTGCTGCACTCAATATGCCAGCAAATGTGGAAAACTCAGCAGTGGCCACAGGACTGGAAAAGGTCAGTTTTCATTCCAACCCCAAAGAAAGGCAATGCCAAAGAATGCTCAAACTGCCACACAATTGCACTCATCTCACATGCTAGTAAAGTAATGCTCAAAATTCTCCAAGCTAGGCTTCAGCAATACGTAAACTGTGAACTTCCTGATGTTCAAGCTGGTTTTAGAAAAGGCAGAGGAACCAGAGATAAAATTGCCAACATCCACTGGATCATGGGAAAAGGAAGAGAGTTCCAGAAAAACATCTATTTCTGCTTTATTGACTATGCCAAAGCCTTTGACTGTGTGGATCACAATAAACTGTGGAAAATTCAGAAAGAGATGGGAATACCAGACCACCTAACCTGCCTCTTGAGAAATCTATATGCAGGCCAGGAAGCAACAGTTAGAACTGGACATGGAACAACAGACTGGTTCCAAATAGGAAAAGGAGTACGTCAAGGCTGTATATTGTCACCCTGCTTATTTAACTTCTATGCAGAGTACATCATGAGAAACGCTGGACTGGAAGAAACACAAGCTGGAATCAAGATTGCCGGGAGAAATATCAAAAACCTCAGATATGCAGATAACACCACCCTTATGGCAGAAAGTGAAGAGGAACTAAAAAAGCCTCTTGATGAAAGTAAAAGAGGAGAGTGAAAAAGTAGGCTTAAAGCTCAACATTCAAAAAACGAAGATCATGGCATCCAGTCCCATCACTCCATGGGAAATAGATGGAGAAACAGTGGAAACAGTGTCAGACCTTATATTTTTGGGCTCCAAAATCACTGCAGATGGTGATTGCAGCCATGAAATTAAAAGACACTTACTCCTTGGAAGAAAAGTTATGACCAACCTAGATAGCATATTCAAAAGCAGAGACGTTACTCTGCTGACTAAGGTCCGTCTAGTCAAGGCTATGGTTTTTCCAGTAGTCTTGTATGGATGTGAGAGTTGGACTGTGAAGAAGGACTCTTGAGAGTCCCTTGGACTGCAAGCAGATTCAACCAGTCCATTCTGAAGGAGATCAACCCTGGGATTTCTTTAGAAGGAATGATGCTAAAGCTGAAACTCCAGTACTTTGGCCACCTCATGAGAAGAGTTGACTCACTGGAAAAGACTCTGATGCTGGGAGGGATTGGGGGCAGGAGGAGAAGGGGACGACCGAGGATGAGATGGCTGGATGGCATCACTGACTCGATGGACGTGAGTCTGAGTGAACTCCGGGAGTTGGTGATAGACAGGGAGGCCTGGCGTGCTGCGATTCATGGGTTCGCAAAGAGTCGGACATGACTGAGCGACTGAACTGAACTGAAAGCTTAAAGGACTTGCTTTTAAGATACATACAGAAAATGCAGCAAGCTGCCTAGTGACAGGAACTTAGAGAATTCTCCCCACACATCCCCACTCACCCCAAGAGAGGGAGTTTGATAGCCAGCTACATAGTGAAAAGTGAAAGTTGGTTGCCCAGATGTGTCCGACTGTTTGTGACCCTGTGGCTCCTCTGTCCATGGAATTCTTCACGCAAGAATACTGGAGTGGATTGCCGTTCCCTTTTCTGGGGGATCTTCCCAACCCAGGGACTGAACCCTGCATTGCAGGCAGATTCTTTTCCGTCAGGGCCACCAGAGGCGCCCAGCCAAATACACATATGTGTGTTCTTTTCCTCCTTCTGTTGGTTCAGGGATTCTCAGGCCCTAGGGTATATAGACAGTTGCAAGCACAAAACTCCATTCCCTGAAGCTGTAGGGCCCCACCCTTGCCTCTCAGATCCCTGCTCAGCTGTCCCCTTATCCACGAGGTGTCCCCCATAAGTTAGTGGCCCCCCAGCACTCTCCCTGCTCTTATCCGATTCCTCAGTTCTCTGTCACACACGTCCCCACCTGGCATGTTACATGTTTCCTTATCTCTCTGATGTCTCTCTCCTCCCTCTAGAGTCTGGGTGCTGTGGGAACCAGTGCCTGGAACTATACCTACGCAGTAAATCTTTGCTGGATGAATGAATGATTATGAATGGGCAGTTTAAGGAACTTTTGAGAGTTAATTTTGATCCTATGTGATCTTTGCCTTCACTACTGCTTTTGGGACCTCCCACTTTGGAGTTAGATGGTTCTGGTATAGTTGTTCACAGGAGGAGACGCTCAGCCAGCTCTCTGACCTGTCTGCCCTTTCCTTTCCTACGCCAGGTGAATATAACACACACAATGGGCCTTCCACACCGGCAAAGGAGGGAGACACAGACAGGCCGCCCCGGGCCTCCGACGGGAAGCTCCGAGGCCGGTCTAAGCGGAGCAGCGACCCCTCCCCAGCAGGGGACAATGAGATCGAGGTAACTCCAGATGCTTCCGCCTGGTTGAGTGAATGTCACGTCCACTTGTGGCTGGAATAGGAGGTGGGGACCAGAGTTCTCTCCAAGTCCCTGGAGGGAAGATGGCCCTTTGTGTTCACAGAGTGCAGTAACAGAGAAAAGTGCCCTTGATGAGAAGGAGGGAAGAATTTGGCCGCACGAAAGCACTGTTGACTGGCCAGGCTAGGAAAAATGACCCTAGAGGTGGTAACAACCGGTGAGCTGAGACAGCATCACCTGGGGGCCTGGGAAAACCCAGACTGTGCCCACCGCCAGAGCTTCTAAGTCAGGAGATCTGGGGCAGGGCCTGAGAAGGTGCATTTCCAACAGATTCCTAGATGTTGCTGATGTGGTTGGAGACCACACTTTGAAAACCTCCGGTAAAGATGACATTGGACAGTGGGCCTTCCCCATTGGATTGGTGATTCTTAACCTCAGCTACTGGTTAGAGTCACCTGGGGTGCTTTTGAAAATTCAGATGCCCAGACCTCCTCCCAGACTAATTAACTGGACATTGCACGGAGTTCTAAAAGTTCCTCTAGTGACCCTACTGGGTGTGTGTCGCTCAGTCGTGCCCGACTCTTTGCAGCCCCTTGGACTATAGCCTGGCAGTCTCCTCTGTCCATGGGATTCTCCAGGCAAGAATACTGGAGTGGGCTGCCATTTCCTCCTCCAGGGGATCTTTGCAACCTAGGGACCGAACCCACGTCTCCTGCATTCACAAATGGACTCTTCTACCACTGAGCCACCTAGGAAGCAACAGTGACCCTCCTACAGCTTAGATGTTTATCTATCTGGAGATAGGAGGCTGGCTGAAATGAGTTTGCATTGTTTCTGTGATTCTGAGTTTCTCAGACAGTGGCTGTCAGTCTGGGCTGCACATAAGAATCTTCTGGGGACTTTCCTCATGGTTCACTGGTTAAGACTCTGCCCTCCCAATGCAGGGGGCCCAGGTTCAATCCCTGGTCAGGGAACTAGATCGCATGTGTCACAACTAAGAATTCACATGCCGCAACTAAGACCCAGTGCTGCCAAATAAATTTTAAAAAAAGAAGAAGAATCTTCTGGGAAGCTTTGAGAAACCTTCATTCTCAAGCTGCAGATCAGTGACTATCCAGATCAATGAAGTCAGAGTCCTTGGGGAGAGACCCAGGTGCCAGTATGTTTACGCTCCCTCGGTGATTCCAGCGCAGCCCAGGCTCAGAACTGCTATCGAAGGGCCGCAGCAGTCCTGATTATAATGAAGCAAGTGTGGGGTTATTGGTCAGGTGCTGACATTTTCCCAAGCAAACAAAAAAGAACAGTGTGCATGAGAGATGGAGGAGACAAGTGAAGGAGACAAATGCCCCCCAGAGTGTGTCAGTCACTCAGTCCTGTCCGACTCTTTGTGACCCCATGGACTGTAGCCCACCAGGCTCCTCCATCCATAGGATTTTTCCAAGCAAGACACTGGAGTGGGTTGCCGTTTCCTTCTCCCAGGATTTTTCCTGGCCCAGGGATTGAACCCGGGTTTCCCACATTGCGGATAGACTCTTTACCGTCTGAGCCACCAGGGAAGCTCATGTTACCTGTCTAGCTCATGTTACCTATCTAGCTCATGTTATCTGTCTAACTGTTATCTAAGGGAAAAAATGGGCACAGGCACAAGTTTGTACTTGTTTGCAGAAGGCAGTCATTTGTCGGCTTGAGTGTCCCATGGGTATACATGGATAGTGTTGGCAAAGCCTGGGTCACTGTCTAGGTACCCAAATGCAGCATTATCACACCCCTGTTCACAATCCTGTGCAAATCTGGCAGCTACAAAGCTCAGCCGGCAAACTCAGATATGCTAAGAAATACCATTTTCATCTTTGCCTTAAAACCAGTGTCATTTGACTCTGAGTCCCCATCCACCCAGGTGGTAGGGAGTTTCATTTCATTACTGGGCCCTTCCCCCTGCTGGGATTATGTGAGAATCTTAAGGTTCATGTGGTCTCGGAAAACAGAATAATAGGGACTTCCCTGGCAAGCCACTGGTTAAGATTCTATGCTTCCAGTGCAGGGGGTATGGGTTTGATCCCTGATGGGGGAACTAAGATCCCACATACTGCACAATGTGGCCAATAAATAAATTAATAATAATAATAATTTTTAACTTTTTAAAAAAGACAAGATAATAGCCTCTGTTGTCCAGTGTGGCTTGGTGGCTGCTGCCTTTCTCATTTTCAGGATCTGCAGCGGTCACTGGCAGTCCAGCCATTCTCTGGGGTCTCCTGCCATATGTTGGGCAGAGAGATCCTTGTGGACACTAAGGACTTTGAGGTATTAGGTACAGTCCTTTGGATGCAAGCAACAGAAACCAATTCTGGTTACTTAAGCAAAAAGGAATTTACTGGAAGGAAACAGCATGAAGAGGAAGTGATACAACCAAAGTTATGAAGAATATTATCAAAGGCCATGCTGGGAAATCCAGGGAGCTTCAGGGTGCCAGCCCCCACTGCAGAGCGAAACATTTAAAATTCTAACACTATGTCACTCGATGTTTGATTCCAAAGAGGCGGCATCCCATTGGCCTGGTCTAGGTCCTCACTCGTGCCCAGATGGACAGTCCCACCGAGAGAGCACGCAATGGGAAAAGAAAACCGGATGCTCTTCTAAGCCAGTGGGGGCTTCCCTGATGGCTCAGTAAAGAATCCATCTGCCAGTGCAGGAGACAGGGGATCAATCCCTGGCCCGGGAAGATCCCACATGGCGTCGAACAACTAAGCCCGTGTGCCACAGCTACTGAGCCTGTGCTCTGGAGCCTGGCAGCTGCAACTACTGAAGCCCGTGCACCCTAGGTCTGTGCTCCACAGCGAGAGAGTAGCTCCTGTTTGCTGCAACTAGAGAAAAAGCCTACGCAGGAACAAGACCCAGCACAGCCAAAAATAAATAAATAAAAGTTCTCTTTTGGAAAGGGGGTGGATGCTGGAGGCCCTAACAACAACAAATGGCCAATATTAGGACATTTGATATTTAGCCAGCATTCTCTGGTAGGACGTACGGTGTTTACTAGCAGGGCTGTGCCAGCTACCCATATTCACTAAGAGAGCAGTGGCAGTTGTTTATGGCTGGTGTCTGTTCCGATCATCCTAGAAGCTGTTAAATATTTTGAACATCACTCCCCTCCTCTCGGACTTCCCAGGAGGCTCAGTGGTAAGCGCCCTGCCTGCCAAGGCAGGAGGTGTGGGTTCGATCCCTGAGTCGGGAAGATCCCCTGGAGAAGGGAATGGCAGCCCTCTCCGCGATTCTTGTCTGGGAAATCCCATGGACAGAGGAGCCTGGCAGGCTGCAGTCCATGGGGCTTCAAAAGAGTCGGACACGACTGAGCGACTAAACAACGACTCTCCTGTGCTTGGTCAGCCTCTGGAGGTATACCCAGCCATCTCCTCTGAGAGCTTGACTGCGCTGGGAACCTGCCGCAGAGCATGTGTTCCCACTGCTCATGGCACCATTCTCAGTCCAGAGGATTCTGTCCTTGCTTTTCATCTAATTCTTAAAGCCACCACCTTCCAAAATCAAAGAGACTTTGCACAAACCCTTCAGGGGATTAGGCCTTTGCGAAGAGTTAGAAGAAAATGTACTGGCTCCAGGTTACCCTTGCTTTCTGCCCTCCCAGATGCCTACAGATTTTATACCAGCTAGAAGTTTCAGAGCTATAGAAAACCCCGGAGAGCAACTCACACTTTAATATATTTTAAAAATGTATTAAGTCACTAATGTGGTTTCTGCTCTTGGTAGGGGACAGTGGGGGTGGAGAGACATTTTTCCATTAAGCTGAGAAGGGGGTGGGGTGGCATGGAAGTGGGGGATTATGGGGTGATATTTTTCTAGAAACATCTGCTGCTTGATTCCAGAGTAAGTACCACAGGGCAGGAACAGTTGAAAAGGTGTGAGCTGTGTTTCACTGCCGTGCTTAATATCAGCATAAAGGGTTTGCACGAGTCTCACCTCTTAACTCTTTGGCACTGTTGCTAATGACTGTAGCCCACGAGAGAGAAATTAGGTAGAGAAGTGGAAAGAAGGAAAATTCGGAGTCTGTATTAGTTAAAATCCCTTGACTGCAGGTGCCAGAAACCAACTTGAGCTGGCTTAAGTGAAAAAGCAGAATTTATTTTAAGGATATGGGGATTCTCTTAGAACTTATGAGCCAAAGGGACAGCCAGTGTCGGCAAGATACTGTAACCAGAAGGTGGGAGAGGCCAGGAAACGCATTTACGCCTTCTCGCCCCATGTTCCACAGTGTAGGTGCTAGAATCCCCAGGCAGGAATGTCTCTTCAATGTACAGGTTACTGGGCACGGCTCTCCTCCAGGCCCTCTCACTCTGTGCTCAAAATCAGTCACTCAGTCATGTCCGACTGTTTGCGACCCTATGGACTGCAGCCGGCCAGGCCCCTCTGTCCATGGAATCTCCCAGGCAGGAATACTGGAGCAGGTTGCCGTTTCCTCCTTCAGAGGATCTTCCCGTCCCAGGGATCAAACCCACGTCTCCTGCATTGGCAGGCAGATTCTTTACCACTGAGCCAGCTGAGAAACCCTTGCTTCTCACTAAAGCCAAGTCTTACAAAAGCCTTGGATCATGTTTCCCTCTCTCCAACCTCTGTTCCTCTCCCTCCCCAGATTTGCCTGGCCTGGCCTCCAGATCATGTTGCCAGCAACAGCCACCCAAAGACGATGAATTTCTTTCCAGGCCCCAGTTTTGAGTTCCCGAGGAAAGACTTCTGACCCAGTGGGGTTAGGAGGCCAGTCCTGGCTGGGCTAAAACCCTGGTGGGCTAAAAAGTTAGGGTCATCAGCAGAATGGCCACCGCGAACAATATACCCACTAAAAATCTAGGGCAGGGAGATAGAATGGTGGCCTAGTGAGGAAGAGGGACAGACCCTCTTCAGAGGGAATACAGTCAATAAATTAAGGGAGTCTGCATTAAATTGAAAAATATTCGTTGATTTTTTTTAAAAATCCTCTTACCAAAGTATCTAAGTTTAACTGATCCAACCCAGTTGGATAAATTAGGACTTAGCATATTTAACCCCCCACAGTGATTTTCAAACACTTTTTACCTTGACCTATAATAAGAACAATACTTATTATCATGACCCAGAATATATATACACATAATTGTAAGCAGAGCAAAAATTTCACAAAGTAATATTCAAGTCTACTAATTGTTTTGAAAACCTCTGTATTCATTGATCTTTTTCCTTTGAGGTATTACCTTTCTCTTCACTTTTAAAGGCATTACAGATGTATAAATACAACCCCTGACCCCCCAGAGAGTTTTCCAAGGTGGCCCACTCAAGTTGGTAGACTAAGTAGGTATCTCTGCCGCCCCCAACACCAGCTACATAAATGATCAGTCAGCCCTTTTGTTCTTAAAAATAATGATCACCAGAAAAATTAAGAAAACCTACAGTATGGAAAATTATGGCCAAGATAAATGAATAGGATAAATGACAAGAGAGGTAACTTAAGAAACAAAAGAGATCATAGAAAAATTGTTTGGTTTTCTTATCTTGTATCCACAAAATAAGAAGTGCAGGCTAATGGAAAAGAAACATTCAGAGACAGAGAAAAAGCTACTGGAGATTTTTAAATAATAGACTCCAAAGTTTCATAGAAAGGTTAGAAGAGAAAGTTAAAGACATCTCTGAGAACATTTATTAAAAAAAAATTATAGAAAAAATATTTTTAAAGGATAAGTAATATCAATCCAAAAGGTCTAATTTGACTGTTGGAAATTCCAGAAAGAGAGAACAGTGGGAGAGATGAGAGGACATTATTTAAAGAAATAGGATTGAAATTATTTGTATGCTGAACAGTATGAATGAAAAAAGACTACACCTAGATATATCCTCATGGGATTTGAGGATACCAAACATAAAGAAAAGAGCCTAAAAAACCCAAAGAGGAAAAAAGTAAAACCTACAAAGAACTGAAGATCAGTGAAACAGCTGACTTCTCATTAATCATGCTGGATACTACAAGATAGAGGGATTCTTTCAAAGTTCTAGAGGACATTATTTTCCCATTGGAATTCTGCACTTAGAAGAACTTTACAGCAAATTAAAGGTATGATTAGATTTGTAAAAATGCAGGAAGATTACTTTCTACGCACCCTCTTAGAAAAAGCAACCTAAGGATATACTCAAGCAAAATAAGGAAGAAACCCAATAAAGAGATTTGGGATCCAGAAAACAGTGAATCTGACCCAGAAATGCAGTAAAGGGGGGGGGGGGGTCTCAGGATCCTAGCTATGTGGCAACCCTAAAGATGATCCAGTCCACACTGGAACATTCTGTCACAGAGAAAGAACATCTTTGATACAGAGGGTGTGGCTAAATTTGAGATTCTAATAAAGACACCATATTGGAAACAGAAGAATTAAATCAGTTAATAAACTCCAGCAAAAATAAAAAGTTATTCCAGACAGGCATGATTCCTATGTGAAAAAAAGCTGAGCTATGACATGATTTTAATCAAGATGGAGTACAAGAAAGGAGAATACATATGACCTTAGTGGCAGAAACAGTTTCCTTAAAGTCGTTCTGGAGGGGACTTCCTGGTGGTCCAGTGGCTAAGACTCCACACCCCCAGTGCATGGGGCCAGTGAACTAGATCTGGTCAGGGAACCAGATCCCACTTGCTGCAACTGAGAGTTCACCAAACATGGAAGATCCCACGTGCCACAGCTAACACTTGGTGGAGCTAAATAACTACATTGTTGTTGTTTTCTTTTAATAAAATAAAAATAAATGGGCTCCAGAGTTATGACACTGGCTACATAGAAAAGGAAGTAAAATCCTAGCTCATTACTTGGCTCTTCAGTGAACAGTAATCACAAGATGTAAATAAATGCCCTTTACTGGCTACCAACTTTTAACATCAACATGAAGACAGAGCACCTAAGGTACAGTTATAAAACCCAACGCACAAACCAGTTTATCCACACTGACAAGGCAAAGATAAGGCTGAAGCTCAAATACTGGAGAGGGGAGGAGCTAGTGGAATGGGTACGGACACCAATATCCATATTTTCCATATTGAGCTTGCTGTTTTAGCCAAGAGAAAATATCCAGAGCTGATGGGAATTGGAAATAAAGCAGTTCATATATGTGAAAAATATAAAGTTCTGGAGAAACGGGGGAGATTACCATGAGCTAAACCTTCATCTTTCACAATGCCCAGTCTAAAGTGTGCAATCAGGGATTTCCCTGGGGGTCCAGTGGTTAAGACTCCACCTTCCAATGCAGGGGGCACGGGTTCAGTCCTTGGTCAGGGAACTAAGTTCGCACATGCTTCGAGGTGCAGCCAAAAATTTAAAAAGTGAAAATAGAAACACACAAAAATGAGTAAAGTTGGCAAACCAATAAGTAAAAGTAGGTAATTTAGAGTTATAAAGGTAATCACCAGAACCGCTAAAAACAAATGCTCAGAAGTCGCTAGGCTTATGGTGAGCAGTCAACGTAAAATGGCAGTATTTCATTTTGTCAAATGAGTTATACGATTTTTATTGTTGGTTTTGGACTGAATTCCTCCTTTTTTGAACTTTTATGTGAAAGGCAAGAACAGGCATCTCAGTTCTGGCATCTGTGGGTTGACAGGGACCCCCAGGATTGGCCATCAGAATATATTTTACACAGTGGAGGTTGAATGGGGACTCAAGGACACATCCATAAGTCACATGTTTTAGAAATTAGAGATAATGTTTTTCAAGACATCTTTCTCCTCCCAGGGAGTTAATTTCTGCAGACATCAAGTCAGATGCAAGCAAATGTATTTATCTCCTTTCTCTCCCTCTCTTTCATCCCAGCGTGTGTTCGTGTGGGACCTGGATGAGACGATAATTATTTTCCACTCCTTACTCACGGGGACTTTCGCCTCCAGATACGGGAAGGTAAGAATCATGTTGTCTCTCTGTTTCTCTCTCTCTTTTTTTTTTCAGCATAACAGTCTGTCCAGCTGGTTTATCCTGGGAATTGTGGGGGCAGCTGGTGAGGCAGCGTCTCCAACGAATGCTGCCCGTTTGCATCAGCCCAGGTTTGAGAAGTCCTATAGAACTTTCCCTTGACATGTGAAAATTCAGTCAGCTTCCCCCATTGTCTGCCTTGCCTTTTCTTCCAACACATGAAACAGTCAACATCCACTTGATTGGATATAAGCTTGTAGTCTTCGCCTGTCTCCCTCCTCCTAAGAGGGCTAGGAGATGCTTCAGCCAAACCCAGGAATCCTAGCTGGAAAGTGAGGTAAAGTACTTTTCTTCCTCGCTATTGTTTATCTTAGTATCTCTGGCAGATGAATTTAACTTTCCTCCCATTTTTCTGAGACAAGGGGGAGGCATTTTGTCGGCTCCAACAGCTTTGCAAATGTATCACCGACAAATTATGTCGAGGAACCATCCAGTTAGAATTTCAGGCAGATGCTGTTGGGGGACTGGTGGTCTATGCAAGAACCACCGAAAACCCCTTAAAAATGCAAAAATGAGGGTTTCCCCAGTGGCTTAGTGGTAGAGAATCCTCCTGCAATGCAGGAGATCCGGGTTCGACCCCTGGGTCAGGAAGATCCCCTGGAGAAGGGCATGGCTACCCACTCCAGTATTCTTGCCTGGACAATTCCATGGACGGAGGAGACTGTCAGTCTACAGTCCATGGGGTCTCAAAGAGTCAGACCAAGCGACTGAGCATGCATGGAATGCAAAAATGAACCCAACCACTAAAACCCAAACCCTGCCGATTCTTTGCATCCATCCTGAGGGCTTGGTATCAACCCCACTGTGGATGCTCCAGATGTCTGCCATCTCTTCGGGGAGACAGGTAAAGGTGGGGGGTTGGGGCTTTGGGGGACAGACACAGAATCAGCTCCTCCAAGTTAAGCGACCTGTCGGCAGCTGCTTCCACGCATGAGTGGGAACCAGGAGACTCACCAGCGCCTGGAAAATATTTCTGTTTCTGTTTAGAGCCCAGGAATATGATTTGACATCACCTCATGGCTTTTCCAGCTGCTCGTGTTTTTTATGAGGGTTGTAACAAGCTGGATGTGTAATTAGCAAGATAGATTTATCGTCTGCCGTTACGTTGTAAAGAACGTTAAAATGGTGTTGGTGGTGCAGAAACCTCTCGCCGAGGAGGAATGCCGTTAATATGTCTAGCAGTGCCTGCGGGAAATCCGGCATGCGTTTTTGGAGCGTGCACAGCTTAGGGAAAGGATGGCAGAGTCCAGAGCTGCTGGAAGCAGACTTGGCAGCTATTGCAAAAAAAAAGGAAAGAAAGAAAGAAAATGGGTTTTCCCAAAGGGGCTGCAGTAATGAGATGCCCACCCGGGCTGGGTGTTCTGTGGTTCTTAACCACCCAAATAAAACCATCTCCCCTAAGAACCATTCCTTCACTCTTCTTGCCCTTCAAGAAGTTCCACTGCTTCACCCACCAATTTGGTTTCCATGCAGGGCTTTGTAATCTTGGGTATGATTTTTGTGTCTGTGTCTCACCGCCACTCTTTAAGCCAAATTATGCTCCTACTGCTGCTGAAAATTTGAGGGTATGGAAAGCTGGAGAGGGAAAGTTTAAGAGATGACATGCAATTGTTTTCTGCATCTATGTCTCTATTTCTGCTTTGCAAATAGGTTCATCTGTACCATTTTTTTCTAAGGAGGATGGGATGAATTGGGAGATTGGAATTGACATATGTACACTACGTATAAAATGGGCTTCCCTGGTGGCACAGTGGTAAAGAATCCGCCTGCCAGTGCAGGAGATGAGAGTTCGATCCTTGGGTCAGGAAGATCCCCTGGAGAAGGAAATGGCAACCCACTCCAGTATTCTTGCCTGGGAAATCCCATGGACAGAGGAGACTGGTGGGCTACAGTCCATGGGGTCACGAAAGAGTCTGACATGACTTGGCGACTAAACAACAATACTGTGTATCAAATAGATAACTGGTGAGAATGATAAAGCACAGGGAACTCTCCTCAGTGCACTGTGGTGACCTAAATGGGAAGGATATCCACAGAAGGAGGGATATATGTATACGTATAGGTGATTCAGCCCACTCCATTCTTGCCTAGAAAATCCTGTGGACAGAGTAGCCTGGTGGGTTACAGTCCATGGGGTTGCAAAGAATCAGACACAACTGAACGGCTTTCATTTTCATAGCCGATTCACTTTGCTATACAACAGAAACTAACACATTGTTGTAAAGCAACTCCAATAAAAAATATACTCAGTAAAAATTAAAACAAATTACAGGCTCATTCAAGGCAGGGCCAAAGCTCAGAGCTCTCTTCTGGGCCCCATGGCACCTGGTCCGTGTCGGTCCTCATCACTAGCCAGCTCTCTGCAGCCCGATCACCTGATCACCACCACCTTCCCCTGCAGCTCTCTGGTCTCCACTCTTGCCGTTTCCAGCCGCCTGCAGAGAGGTCATCCTAAAATGCATCCTGGTCTCTCCTCTACTGAAAAATTGTCAGTGGCTTCCCTGTAGAGAAACCCTAACCGCAGCCTCCACAGCCCTTCATGAGCTGACTCCTTCCCATCTCTCCTGCCCCGTTTCCTGCAACTTGTCCAGAGTTGCTTTCTGTCCTCGTAACCTACCACATTCTCCCCCATCTATCCTAGGTTTCTCCCAGAATCAGAGCCTGAGGACAGGAGGGAGTGAGTTCTGGTGGTTTAGTTGGGGGGTGATCCCAGGGTGCACTGGGCACAGAGTGGGGAAGTGAGGTGGGGAGGGGAAGGCAGCCTTTACAGGGTACATGAATATTGGATTGGCCAAAATATTCATTTGGGTTTTTCCATAAGATATTAGCTATTAACAAACAGTAGCTATGGCTGCAGGTAACTAGGGCTCAAAACTGTTGGGGACCTCTGGGAGACTCGGGAACACACCTCAGAGGTGATAGCCCAAGGAGCAAGGATGATGACATATTTACTTACAAATTCCCTTGCATCATGGGTTGAGGGATTCTTCTAGGGGTGTTAGCGCCCTGTCTTGACCTGCGCCATGAAAACTCTAGGGCAGGAAATCACAGGTCCTAACAGGAGAGAGCCTCTGCTTGCTGAGAGGACCTGGAAGAGGGGCATACTGGAGGTTTCTGCTATAATCTAGAATGTTCTAGAAAGTTGGTGTACTAGGTTAACTCACACTTACCTTTCAGTTCCCATTTTCAGTGTAACTGCCTCCAAGAGGACTTTCCTAACCACGCCCATCTACATTGCATCTCTTCCCATAATTCTTATTTTTCACTTACAATTATGGAACTCCCCAGTGGTCCAGTGGTTAGGGAGCTTTCCCAGTGGTAAAGAATCCGCCTGCCGATGCAGATGGTGAGGGTTCGATCCTCGGGTCAGGAAGATCTTCTGGAGAAGGAAATAGCAACCCACTCCAGTATTCTTGCCTAGGTAATCCCATGGACAGAGGAGCCTGGCGAGGAATAGTCATGGGGTGGAGTCAGACACAACACAACTGGCCGACTGACACGCTCACCTGTGGTTAGTACTCCATGCGCCCATTGCTGAGGGCTTAGGTTCCATTCCTGGTCAGGGGACTGAAAATCCCATGAGCCTTGTGATGTGGCCAAAAATTAAAAATAAATAAATAAAAGTAATTATGTCCTCACTCTCTGTCTCCCTTCTAAGTTGTATGTGCCCTGAGGACAGTGAACATTTTTTTATCAGCCCACCTAAGCACAGTGCACAGACCAGATTGCTCAATGGCTATTTGTTGGGAGAATGAATCGGGGTGGTCCTCTAGAAGGAAGGCAGCATGACGACAGGTGCTTTTTTCCCCCATTTTGTTCATTGCTTTGTCCCCAGAGCATAGAACAGTGCCCCCTACTTAGCAGACATCAAGTAAATATTTGGTGAATGAAGGGAGGAAGGAAAGAAAATAGCATCAAAACAAAAAATTCCTAACTGGGGGCCACCCGCCAAATTCTGCCTGCAGACATTTGTGTTTTGCCCCTAGAGTGTTAGAAAAAATGTGAATTTGTCGCCAACATTTAAAAAACCAGGAGATTGCACAGACCAAAATAATCGCGATGTCCAAGTCTCCTTGAACACTTAGAAAATCTGGCAATCCTGCATTCCCAGGTGGCAGCAATCAGCAGGAGCTGAGCAGGGGCGGACGCTCTCCAGCCCGTCCATGGCCCCGCCTGGTCTGTTTAACCCATTTAGGGGACCTTCCTGACCCCACTGGCACCTGAGTTTCAACATCTGTCCTAAAATTTCAGAACCACGGAAGTTAGAGCTGGAAGGACCTGGGAGATCATCACGTCCAGTGAGTCTCCATGGGACAGTAGGAGAAACTGAGGCCCAGAGACAGTGAGCTCACCCAGGGGATAACAAGAGGCATGCCTCAGGCTCACGTGCTTCCCTGGGAACTCACACAAGGTCCAGGGAAAACTAAGGTGAGATGCTCTCAGAGACCCCAGGTCTCCTGTGCCATCATCATCCCTCTTCTAGACTCTTCCATGAAATTAGAAGATGCTTGCTCCTTGAAAGAAAAGCTATGACAAACCCAGACAGCATATTAAAAAGCAGAGACGTCACTTTGCCGACAAAAGTCCGTATAGTCAAAGCTATGGTTTTTCCAGTAGTCATGTACAGAGGTGAGAATTGGACCATAAAGAAGGCTGAGCACCAAAGAATTAATGCTTTTGAACTGTTGTGCTGGAGAAGACTCTTGAGAGTCCCTTGGACTGCACGGAGATCAAACCAGTCAATCCTAAAGAAAATCAACCCTGAATATTCTTTGGAAGGACTGATGCTGAAGCTGAAGCACCAATACTTTGGCCACCTGATGTGAAGAGCCCACTCACTGGAAAAGACCCTGATGCTGGGACTATTGAGGGCAGGAGGAGAGGAGGGTAACAGACGATAAGATGGTTGGATGGCATCACTGACTCAATGGACATGAGTTTGAGCAAACTCCGGGAGATAGTGATGGACAGGGAAGCCTGGTGTGCTGCAGTCCATGGCGTCACAAAGAGTCAGACATGACTGAGCGGCTGAGTCAGCTTGTCCCCCCCTCCTCACCCCCCAAGCCAGAAATGGCTCTTCCAGAACCAGACACTTTGACTGAGATTGGAAGTCACGTCACTTGAGCCGGCCTTGATGGACTCTGAATCCTTACTTGGCTCCCCAGCCTTCCGCCACAACCCCTGATTTATGAGCAGCCCATAACTTTTTAGGATGGCATCATATGTGTCAAAGAGAGATGAGTGGGAAGGCCCAATCTGGTAACCAACTTCAGGGCCTCTCTATATCCATGAATATTACCAAATGCGATGCTTCCAAAAGTAATTTTTCAGGAAAAGCTCAAACAATGAAAAACACAACTCTTATCTGTACACTAGCCTGTTCTCATGGGGATCAAAAGTTGGCTCCTTCCGGTGGCAGTCTCTTTCACCCTGATCACGGGGGTCTCAGGTAGAACGCCACGGTCAGTCCTTCAAGACTTTGGACAGCTACCTCCAGCTCTCCCAGGTGAGTATGGTTGGTTGGTTGGTTTTGCTAAATCCAGCCACTCTAAGAGAGACCCAAAGTAACCATGGCTCAAACAAGATAGAAGTTTACTCCTCTCACCTTGCAGTCCAGGCATAAGCAGTTCAAGCTGATAAGGCTGCTGCCCAACTC
The DNA here is from genome assembly GCF_032405125.1 of Capricornis sumatraensis. Taxonomy (NCBI): domain Eukaryota; kingdom Metazoa; phylum Chordata; class Mammalia; order Artiodactyla; family Bovidae; genus Capricornis; species Capricornis sumatraensis. The sequence goes on from NC_091083.1 coordinate 78,944,299, forward strand.
CAGGGACAACGGCCCCTTCCATCTTGTTCTCCTCCATCCCTGGAGCATTGCCCTCATTGCCAAGGTGAAACATGGCTCACCCCTGCGTCTGCATCCATCCAGTGAGAAGGCAAGCGGGAAAAGGGAATCCACTCCTCTCTTTTTCAGTTTTATTTTTCTCCCCTCTCTTTGAAGGGCCAGATCCAGAAGTTGCACAGATCATTTCTGCTCACATACCATTGGCTGAGAGTTGATCACATGGCTACCTCTAGTTGCAAAGGAGTCTGGGAAATGTAGTCTAGTCACATGCTGCATTAAAATTCAGGGATTCTAGGATTCTGAGAGGGGAAAAAGGAAGAAGGTACATTAGAGGACAGCTAGCGTTTTCTGGCACAAAGTCACCATGCAGTAAGAGGAAGAACCATGAAAGAGAAAACTGTTGAGGAAAAGGAAAATGTGCTCTGGTCAAGAGACGTGGAGGGCAGTCGCATCTGTGTGTCTGAAGCTCTGAAGGGAGGTCTGGGCTGTAAGCTTGGAGGACAATGGAGGGAATACAGAGGAGCAGGAGGAGTGTGAGCCCCATTCTGCAGACAGAGTAACTGAGATACAGAGAGGTTATGTAGTCAGGGTATTCACAATGGAACTAAAATACATGGCCTTGACTTTTGGCCCCCAGTTCTTTCTCTTTGTGTTCTTCTTATAGCTGCAGCTACATGAAGCCCGTTATTAATAGCTTATATCAAGCAGGACACAGCTTCAGCACTCTGGAGTGTTTAAACTACAAAGGGGATTTATTAGATCACAGTAATTGAAAAGCCCAGAGGTAATGGGGTTCAGGTTGGGCTGGATCCAGAAGCTCAGTATCTTAGGACTTGGATCTTTCTGCATCCCTCGGTTGACTTTTTCCATGTGGCAACTCCTTCTTAGAAATCCCAGCTGAAAAAGAAGACCTCCTTTCCAAATTCCAGCGTAACTCCCAGGCTTGAATCTCACTGGCCCAAACTAGGTCAAATGGCCACCCATGTATCAAAGTCTGTGGCCCTCTGTAGCCAGCCTAGGTCAGGAGCCTGGCATTGAGGCAACAGAGGAGCAGGTCAGCTCCATCCCAACCACATGGGAGTGAGAGGTGTGTCCTGAATAGGCTCTGAAGGTCACGGCCCTCTGTACATCCACACCAAGGGCCAGCTTGGTGGCTGTTGTGTTGAGCACCTTCCAGGAAGCAGAAGTCATATCAGTTGTGGTCCCAGCCAAAGGGGAGACTCACTGTTTACTTAGGGAAATAAAGAGCTACAGAGCTAAAATGATTAAGGAATGATTCAAAACAGAGTGATTGAATTTACAACAGAAACTGGGCTCTCTTCCTGTTCCCAATCAGGGCATGTGCTGCTCGAGGCTGTCATCTCTCCACTTCCTTTCCATCTCTTCCCACCCAGCGCTCACAGCCAGAACATCCCTTTGGTGGCTACACCTCCTCGCGTCTTGTGGATCCATTAGAGGTTCCCCGGAGAGCCAGAGCTGCCAGTGATCGCCGCCTCTTTCTTAACCTCTCCTCCGGCCCCACCTCCCCTCCGGCCCTGAACTCTGTTATTTTTCCAGCCGGGACTAGACAAATGCAAGGTGGTCAGGAGCCTTTGCCTGTGGCCAGGAAGGGCTCGTAGGGAGGACTGGCAAGCGGTCTTTCTGGGTTCACAGTGGGTCGGCCCCGACTCCCTCTTTTGTGCCTTGCCTTCCAGGCTGCTCAGTACCAATTGGAAGCTCAGCTCTAGGCCCAGTTGTGGGTATGTGTGTTTTAATAACAGCTTATTGAGATATAATCCACATACCATAAATCTACCATTTCACTGTGTACAATTTTATTAGTTTTTAGTATATTCACACAGTTGTGCAACCGTCACCAGCATCTAATTTTAGATCATTTTCATCACCCCTAAAAGACAGCCCAAACCCTTTAGTAATCACTCCCCATTCCCTCCAGCCCACCCCCACCCCCAGCCCCTGGTAACCACTAATCTGCTTTCTGTCCCTATAGATTTGTGTCTTCTGGACCCTTCTTATAAATGGAATCACACAACATGTGGTCTTCTGTAACTAGCTTCTTTCACTTAGCATAATGTTTCTTAAATTATCCGTGTTGTACCATATATCAATACTTCACTTTTATTGTCACATAATTTTAGTATATGGATATACTTCATTTTGTCCATCCATTCATCACTTGATGGACAGTTGGGTTTTTGCCTATGATGAATAATGCTTCTGTGAACTTTTGTATACTAGTTTTTGCGTAGACATATGTGTTCAATTGGAGAAGGCAATGGCACCCCACTCCAGTACTCTTGCCTGGAAAATCCCATGGACAGAGGAGCCTGGTGGGCTGCAGTCCATGGGATCTCGAAGAGTCGGACATGACTGAGCGACTTCACTTTCACTTTTCACTTTCATGCATTGGAGAAGGAAATGGCAACCCACTCCAGTGTTCTTGCCTGGAGAATCCCAGGGACGGGGGAGCCTGGTGGGCTGCCGTCTATGGGGTTGCACAGAGTCAGACACAACTAAAGTGACTTAGCAGCAGCAGCATGTGTTCAGTGCACTTGGGTATATACCTAGGATTGGAATTGCTGGGTAGTATGGCAACTATTTGTTTAAACTTTGAGAAATTGACAGACTCTTTTCCAGAGTAGTTGCACCATGTTGCACTCCCATAAGCAAGGTATAAGGGTTCCAATTTCTCCACATCCTCACTAACGCTTGTTACCATCTATCTTTTTGGTTATCGTCCTCTTAGTGGATATGAAGTGGCATCTCGTGGTTTGGGTTTGCATTCCCCTGATGACAAACTGTGTTGACTAATGACTAATGTTTTCATGTGCTTATTTGGCTACTTGTAATACCTTCTTTAGGGCGGCCCAGGTGGCCCTAAGAATTCTTCAGTTGTAAAGAATTTGCCTGCCGAGCAGGAAACGCAGGTTCAACCCTTCAGTCGAGAAGATCCCCTGGAGAATAAAATGGCAACCCACTCCATTATTCTTGCCTGGGAAATCCCATGGACAGAGGAGCCTGGTGGACAGCAGTCCATGGGGTCACAAAAGAGTCAGACACGACTTAGCGACTAAACAACAAATATCTGCTTTATTACCTATTAAATCCTTTGCTTTTTTTATCGAAATATAGGTGATTTACAATATTGTATTAGTTTCTGGTATATAGCAAAGAGATTCAGTTACACATATATTCTTTTTATATTCTTTTCCATCACTTTATTTCAAGATATTGAGTATATTAATAATTCCCTGTGCTGTAGAGTTGTTGTTTAGTTGCTAAGCCATGCCTGACTTTTTTGCAACTCCATGGACAGTAGCCTGCCAGACTCCTCTGTTCTTGGATTTCTCAACAAGAATGCTGAAAGGGATTGCTATTTCCTTCCTAATCCCTTCCTGAGGGATTGAACTGTTTTTCAAGATATATTCAATATCTTGAAATAAACTAATGGAAAAGAATATATATGTATAACTGAATCACTTTGCTATATACCAGAAACTGGTACAATATTGTAAACCAGCTCTATTTCAATAAGAAAACAGCAAAGGATTTAATAGGTATTTCTTTAAGGCAGATATTTGTTGTTGTTTAGTCGCTAAGTTGCATCTGACTCTTTTGTGACCTCAGGGACTGGTGTCCACCGGACTCCTCTGTCCAGGGGGTTTCCCACCTTGGCAGGCAGAAAGTCTGCCTTGGCAGGTGGATTCTTTACCACTGATCCTCCTGGGAAGCCTTGTGCTATACAGTAGGACTTTGTTATTTATCTGTTTATATATGTAGTAGTTTGTACCTGCTAATCCCAAGCTCCTAATTCATCCCTCCCCTTTGGTAACCATAAGTCTGGTTTCTGTGTCTGTGAGTCTGTTTCTGTTTTGTAAATAAGTTAATTTGTATGTTTTAGATTCCACATATTACTGACACCATGCAGTATTTGTCTTTCTCTGTCTGACTTACTTCACTTAGTATGGTGATTTCTAGGTCCATCCATATTGCTGCAAATGTCTTTATTTCATTTTCGTGTGGTTGACTAGTATTTTGACACACACACACACACACACATATCTTCTTTTATCTAGTTGCCTGTCCATGGATCCTGTGCCCATTTGCAAGTAGTTTATTTGTCTTCTATCACTGAGTTGTAAGAGTTCTTTACACATTCTGGATAACACATCATTATCAGATACGTGATTTGTAAATGTTTTCTCCCTTTCTGTGGGTTGTCTTTTCACCTTATTGATGATGTCCTTTGAAGTATATGAAATATTGCAGAGAGAAAGGGTTTAAATGAAAACTTTTTAAAAGTGGCCCAGGAAGGAGCCCTCATGGAGAGGCTAAAATTAGAATAATGACTTAAAAGGAAGTGGAGGAACAGATATCTGCTGTAAGAGCAAGAGGAAACAGCAAGTGCAAAGGCCCTGAGGCAAAAGTCTGCGTGATGGACTTGAGGGACAAAAAAAAAGCTAGCGTGTTTGGAGCACAAGTCAGGGGAAAAATAGTGACTCAACTCGCTTTTCCCCTGAAGAGGGAGCCATGAGGTTTGAAACAGAGAAAGGACAGACAGGGTCTGAGTTATATTTCTAAAGAGTCCCTCTTGCTGCTCCCCAGAAAAAGGGGGGTGGCCTGGCTGGAAGCAGAGAGACCAGTGAGGGACTGCTGGAGCAGTCCAGCTGAAACATGATGGCTGTTTGGACCAGAGTGGGTGAGATGCCGGAAGATGAGAAGTGCAGCGGCCTGGATATATTGTGAAGGCAGAACCAACCACACACAGAGTGTAAAGCGAGTCCTTATTCTCACCCACTAGGCTTCAGAGATGTCTTACTCACTGTCCCTGGTCTCCCTCTGAAGGGACCTGATCTCTTCTCCCTCTATTGCCAACTAGCAAATTCCTCTTGAAAAAATCTCCCCCCCTTTTTTTTTGGCGGGGGGGGGGGGAGCACATTCACCGTATACCAAGTACTCTGCTGCTGTGAACATGTGTTTTTTGGGTTTGGGTGGGTTTTTGTTTGTTTGTTTGTTTGAGTTGAACCTAAGTGCCAGCATTGGGTTGTTCACACTTTGCCCGCACAGGCCTCTTCCTTATATCACGTGGGCACATGTATGTTTCCTTGGAGGCGCATCTGGACTCTCCCTGCTCCCCTCCTTGTAGTTCATTGCGTACAATGTCGTGTACTTTCCTGTAAAGTATGTATCACCTTCCTGTGGGCGTTTATTCCTTCTGCCTGTAGGTGGCGCTGTTTGAGTAGCCCCTGTTTCTTCCCTTTCTCTCTCTGCACTGTGGTCCCAGGTCCTTCCGCGTGGCCGTATGCCCTGCGCCATCGCCCTAACTCAGTGGTCTTCGGCTGCAGGTGACTTTGCCCCCAAAGTGACATTTGGCAATGTCAACCGCTCTCGGCTGTGGCGACTTGGGGTTTCTTACTAGCACCTAGTGGGTAGAGGCCAGGTATACCGCTAAACATCCTACAAGGCTAGCGGTCCCCAACTTTTTTGGCACCAGGGACGGGTTTCATGGAAGACAGTTTTTCCACGGACCAGGGTAAAGAGGGTGGTTTCAGTCACATTACATTTATTGTGCACTTTATTTCTATTATTATTACATCAGCTCCACCCCCCCCCCATCATCAGGTGTTAGATCCCAGGGGTTGGGGACCCCTGCTGTAACACACTGGACAGTCCCCCACAACAGAGGATTCTCTAGCGCCAAATGTCCTTAGTGCTGGGGTTGCGAAACATCACATCCATCTGCTGCTCTGAGTTCCAGGGTTCCCCGTCTTCCTTATCCCCTCCCTGCAGGGAGGTCACCCAGGGTCCACCAGCTGCCCACCAGCACAGAGAATGCTATGACAAGCATCCTTGCCTCTGAGCTTTATACCACTAACCTATAAGGCAAGACTGTTCTATTACACCCATTTCTGGGAAGACTGAGGCTCAGCAAGGCAGCATGATTCAGCCCAGGTCATCCACCTTGAAAGAGATGAGAGCCAGAAGGCAGCCCACTGCTCTTAGTCAGTATCTAAACTGCATCCCCAGTGATCCAAGTGAATGTCCTCAGGGTGCAAATTACAAGCCATTGGAGGGACTTCCGTGGTGGCCCAGTAATTAAGAATCCACCTTCCAATGCAGGTTCAATTCCTGGTCAGGGAACTAAGTTCCCACAAGCTTCGAGGCAACTAAGCCCACGCCGCCACTAGAAGGAAGCCCACGCGCTGCAGTGAAGAGCCCATGTGCCACAGCTAAGGCCCAACGCAGCCAAATAAATAGTTTCTAAAAAGAAGAACTTTCTTTAAAAAAAAAACCAGTGGCATGAACTCATCTGCTTGACTGGGCTCCAGGAGCACACAGACTGGATCTGATGTCTTCATAACTTCATCCCCTGGCAGCCGACAGTTCCTGGCACATCCAGTTGATAAATATTTGTTGAATAAACAAATAAATAAACAGCTCATGGGTAGGGAGTTTTCAGTGTGTGTGGTTGCACACACAGCAGAAATGAGATTCCAGGGTGTCTGCCCTGCAGGGAACAAACAACCACATGCTTGACAAGATAGGGGGCTGTCAGCATCGATCCGAGGCCAAGATGCTGGGTGCCAACCTGGCCTGACCTCACCCAAAGCTGGGCCCACAGCAGGAGCTCAGCAAAGGCTGTGGAAAGTTGAGTAAGCGGCCCCTCCAGGCAGGCTTGGGGCCAGGGACTCTTTGGCAGGTGGAGGACCTGGGATGGAGCCAGGTGACCCTTGGTGCCTGAGCAGACTCCAATCAAGGGCTTCTCTCCACGTCACCCGTTTAAAAGAGCCAGCCCCTGCTCAATCTGAAGAAATTAGAGATTTCAAACTGGCAATGTGGGGGCCAGATCGGGCTTGAAGACAGGTTGGCCCTCTGGCATTTCCTTCAGTTCTCAATTCATTGCCAGTATTTTAAAATCTAGATGTCTCCCTTCTCTTGGAAAATAGGAAGATCTGGCAACACCAGGCCTGAGTTTTCAGAGTGGAGACCCTTTGGCAGGACGTGTGCCCTGGGGTTCATCCCTGCCCCCTTCTCTCCCTGGAGTCACTTACCCTCCCTGGGCTGTGGGTTGTGGCTCCGTGGTGCCTCGTTTGCACCCACAGAGGCATTTACATTTGTGCCCTGCCAGCGCCAGGTTGCGCCCAGCCTCGGTGGGATATGCAGGGCAGAGGTTACTGGTCCCTGTGCCCTCTGGGTCCTCTGCATGGACTCTAAGACATGTGAGTCCCTGCTTCCCTCCAACCAGATTCCAAGCTTTGTCAGGTGGCTCAAAAACGATGCCTTTAGGACCGCCCGCCCCCACAAAACGCAGGCTGCTACTTCCCAAGGATCATCTGTTCCAAGAATCCATTATCATGACTGCGAATTCTATTCACTCAATGTGGTTTAAATGCCACCCTCTCCTCTCCTCCAACAAAGAAAAGAAAAGCAGTGCTATTATCCAGGGTCCCTTCCTTAGGCGGGTCCGCCTGGCCTTCCCAACTGGTTAGAAACGGCCTCTTGAGATGACAGCAGGCTTCCCATAACACATTTCTTGGTGTGATTATTTGATGATAGAATAACATCACTACTATTCTATGATTGTTCAATGGCGGGGACTGAATTTCCATTGAAGTAGATGCCATTAATGCCTCATATCTCTCACCACAGCCCTCCCCATCCCCACAGGCGTGGTGGGTTCCCTCTGTAAGAACCTGTGACACTCTGGGGTGCAGTCTCCCACGTGTCCCCAGAAGGGCAGAACCCACAGCAGCGCCCTGCTCATGGACCTGCCCTTGCTGTTCCTCTGCCCCCCCCACCTCCATACTTGGTCACCAGGGCTTCCTGGGGTCCCCTCCCAGATAAACTGCTTGACCTGAATCTTAGGCTCAGCATCTGCCTCGGGGGGAGACCCAAACTAAGGCATTAAGGATGCCTGGATGTTCAGACATCTTCATGATGGGTTTCTTATAGGAACTGAAACTCCGCATCGCCGGACCCCTGTTGTAACATAAGCCCTCCTGGCCCCTCAAAGTGTGGTCCGGGGCCCGGCCTCATGAGGGAGCTGTTAGAAATGCAGTCTCGGGCCTCAACACCAGAATGGACATGTCGACTGGACATCTCCACACCTTAGTCCGTGAAGCAAGATGAGAGCCATGCATTCCCTGGTGACGGCGTTTCTCATGGGTCCTGCCAGCCTGCCAGCCTCTTTGTGTATCTAGAAGAGGCTGGGCAGACAGAGCCCAACCAGGTCTTGGCTCTACACATCTCTGCCCGGGGCTCCCCTGCCCTCTCCAATCAGCCAGTCCTCCTCCCCCATCTCTCAACCGGTGTAATTACGTGATTCCGGCTCGGATTCCGGAATCCAATACCCAGCACGGTGCCATCAGGATTCAATCAGATCCAGTTGGCGAGACACGGCTTGGCCTGTCCCTTACTGCTTTACAAACTGAGAAAAAAAAAAAAAAAAAAACCCTGCTTTTATGACCCAGCAGTTAAAAACTATTTGTAGAAGTTGCTAAGGTTCAAATCAAAAGTGCCCTCCCTAGAGGGCGATTAGTTAATTTCAGAGGAGCACAGCTTCTTTTCTTTTCTTTCTTTTCTCCCCTTCTACCTGGAGATGTGGGTCTAATTCATTTCTGCCCTTCAGACATCGAGAACGCTCCATCCTTGGACAAACACAAGCCAAAGTGCTTAAGGACATCTGTTTATTTTATTTCTTTAATGAGAAAACCTTCCAATTTCTCCGGGCTCAGCTGTGTTTATTTACATTGTGTTAACCATGTGAGGCCAGCACCTTGGATGTTTAAAGGCCTGGCTGGGGCCCTTGCCGCGGTCTCCAGCTCTGAAATGGAGTCAGCCCAGCCCAAGGAAAACAGAGTCCTTGGAACTCTATAAAATAGATTTTCAAAATAAATACTGCCTAATTCACTCAGTAGATGTGGATTAAGTCAAGATGAATACAATTTGGAAAGGATTTTCTGAGGAAGTCGGAGATTTCTTTCCCCCACTGGGGGTTAAACCTTGTATTTGAGTCTCTGCGCCCACCCCCACCTCCCGCTCCAACTTCCCCCACTTCCCGCGCCACCACCCCCACACCCCCCAAGCTCTCTTTTCAGTTAGGTAAAGGGTATTTAGTCTTTGTGGCTAATAAAGAAACGATGACTTCGACTGGCCTCCTCGAGCCATGATTCCTTTCTTTGCAGGAGTAGGAAGAGTGACCTAACTAATCGCTGTGTTCTATCTGGAAAGGGCAGGACGTGAACATCTGCCCTTGTCATTCCGGCGGGGGTGGAGGAGGAAGAGGTGGGAAACGCTTTCAAAGATGTCCTCGAGGTGAATGACAGTTGGAGGGGCCGTGGGCAGGGGGGTGGGACCCTTTGTAGCTTTAATCCCCTGTAATAGTTCTTCCCTGAGCCACTGGGCCTCCATGCCAAGTGCCTCTGCTTATGTATTTTAGAGCATTAAAGGATTATTTTCAACATAAAATATATTTCAGAGATGGTTCGGGGTTGTCAGAAAGGTGCTCATTAGCAGAGACTTTCTTTGAAGCCCCAGGCTCACTCTGCTGGGAGACAGACCATTTCTACTTTGGCGGAGGGTTTCTGAGCTAGTTAAGACTCCTGAGTATGCCTCATTTTCCGCCCCCAAATTGAACAAATGCGACTGCTTTCCCAGACTTTGGCCAGTCTTTTTTTTTTTTTTTTTTGTCTAGCCTCACCTTTCACTGAATGCTGCAGGGCACCTGGAAAAAAAAATCATAATAATGCTAATCATAATAAGAGGGAGTTAAATCTCCTGTGCAAAACCTACAAATTGTTGGTCGGGTTAGAATGAGAAGCTCTTTTGTCTGCTATAAATATAGGGGTGCTGCTCACAACGATAAGTGGTGGGAAAAAAAATCCCAGGCACCCTGCGAACCTGAATAATGGGAACAATTTTCCTTTACACTTAACTAGCAGGTTGAGACGCCTTCTCTCTCAGTGTCCCCCCACCCCGTACTTTTTTTACGGTATTTATTTCCGGACAAAAGGGCCCCTGAGATGTCCAAAGATCTCAGCCCTTTCCATGGGCCTTGGGTGATGAGGGTATCTGTCCATGAGTGGCAGGAAGGTGTCAAGGTGGTTGTATGGGAAGTTAATTTTGACAGGGAGAGAGGAGGTTCCTCCCGCCAGGCCTGCTCCCCACACTTCTGTGAATTCACGAACTTGTGGGCCCTTCCGATGGCAGAGAGGGGAAAGTACTAGTGCAGAGTCCCCGATGGGGCCTAATTCAGAGGAGAAATATGCAGTGTAAGAATCTCTTTGGAAATGTCCATCAACAGTTGAATGGATAAACGCATCCTTGGATAGTCATACAATGGAATATTTTCAGCCATAAAAAGGAATGGAGAACTTAATACGCACTCGATGTGGACAGACCCCAAAAACATTATGCTAAAGGGAAAGAAGCCAGGCACAAAAGGTCATACGCTGTATGTTTCCATTTATATGAACTATCCGGAGTAGGTAAGTCCATAGAGGCAGAATACAGATTGGTTGTTACCAGGGACCGGAGGGGAGGACGGATGGAGAGCAGCTTCTTCATGGGTGTGGGGTTTCCTTTGGGGGTGATGAAAATATTTTGGAACTAAATAGAGGTTTGCTCATCTGTAAAATTGGAGTAACAGTTCCTGCCCCACTGACCTCAAAAGACCAGTCCCGGAATCATCTGATGTTTCCCTAAAAGCACTCTGGGTGCCGTTAAAGGAATGCCAAACTGCCTGAGCTGGTAAAAGATGAACTTTTTTTTTTAACTTGAAAAATGAAGGTTTGTGTTTTGTTTTTTTTTTTAAGTACTCTCCTTATCTGGTTTTGGTGTCCAGGTGATAATGGCCTCAAAAAAAAAAAAAATGAGTTGGGAAATATTGCCACCTCTTCTATTTTCTGGAAGAGCTCGTGGTGAATTGGTGCTATTCTTCTTGAAATGCTTGGTAGAATTCTCCAGTGAAACCATCTGGACCTGGAGATTTCGTTTTTCAGGAGGTTTTTAACTTTGATTTCAGTGTCTTGAATAGTTACAGCTATTTCACCCTGAGTGAGTTTTGGTAGTTTGTGGTTTTTGAGGAATTTGTCCGTTTAATTCATTGTTGAATTGAAGTGTCTGGAGTTTAAAAAAAAAAAAAGTATACTTTTACAGTGACTTTCAGTTTCTAGCATATTATAACCCATACCCAGAAGCCTTCAATTACAGGGATAAAGAATGTAAATCTCTCCCTGCATGCGTGGCAGTGGGCTATAAGTCATCTCCTTGGTCCTTAAGATAAACCTACAAGGTATATGTGATCCTCATTCTATCCAGGACACACCTGGATTTTCGACTACCAGTTTCTTAAGTGGCAGAGAAAGGATCAGACCCCAAACTCCAAAGGCCATTGGAAGCCCCTCTGCCACTGAGCAGAGCACAGCCCATCAGAAGACCCCCAAGTTCCATGCACAGCTTTCAGACCTTCAGTCCAACTCCAGGTCCTTCCAATGCCTGATTTCCCCCGGTGGGTGAGAGGAGAGCTGCAGGCTACACCTGACTCTCAAACATATTTTGGGGTTCCATTGTTTAAGTCAGCTGCCACCATTCAAACTGGAGAGATTTTTCTAAAGCTTTATTTTATTGAAGTGTAGTTGATCTGCAGTGCTGTATTAGCTCCTCTATACAACAAAGTGGCTCAGCTTTTTATATATATATATATTCTTTTCCATTATGGTTCATTACAGGATATTGAACACAGTTCCCTGTGCTACGCAGTAGGACCTTGTTGTTCATACATAAGAGCTTGCCTCTGCTAATCCAGAACTCCCACTCTGTCCCTCCCCCAACCCTCCACTCGCCCTTGGCAACTACAAGTCTGTTCTCTATATCTGTGAGTCAGTTTCTGTTTCATAGATAAATTCCTTTATGTCCTATTTCAGGTTTCACATAGTAAAAGCGATACCATATGCCATTTGTCTTTCCCTGTCTGACTTCACTGAGTATGATCATCTCTGGGTCCATCCTCGTTGCTGCCAACGGCACTATTTTGTTCTTTCTATGGCTGTCCCATTGCATGGGTGTACCATGTCTTCTTTATCCACTCATCTGTCGATGGAAATTTCGTTGTTGCCATGTCTTGGCTATTGTAAAGAGTGCGGCTATGAGCACGGGACTGCATGTATCTTTTTGAATTATAGTTTTTCTGGATATATACCCAGGAGTGGGATTGCTGGATCATATGGTAACTCTATTTTCAGTTTTTTGAAGAACCTCCTTGCTGTTTTCCACAGCGGCTGCACCCATTTACATTCCCACCAGCAGTGTTGGAGGGCTGCCTTTTCTCCATACCCTCTCCAGCATTTGTTATTTTTAGACCTTTTAACGATGGCCATTCTACATGGTGTGAGGTGGTACTTCATTATACTTTTGACTTGCAGTTATCTGATTATTAATGATGAGGAGCATCTTTCTATGTGCCTATTGGCCGTCAGTATATTTTCTTTGGAGAAATGTCTGGTTAGGTCTTCCGCCCAGTCTCTGATTGGGTTGTTTGTCTTTTTGTTATCGAGTTGGATGAGCTGTTTGTCAGTCACATCACTTGCAAATATTTTCTCCCGGTTCATGGGTTGTCTTTTCATTTTGTTTCTGGTTTCCTTTGCTGTGCAAAAACTTACAAGGTCCCATCAGATGATGAGTTTTATTTATTTATTTATTTGGCTGCACCTGGTCTTAGTTGTGGCTCCTGAGAGCTTCGATCTTCATTGTGGCTTGCAGGGTCTTTTAGCTGTGGCACTTGGGATCTTTAGTTGAGGCCTGCAAACTCTTAGCTGCAGCTTGTGAAATCTTGTTCCCTGACCCGGGATCAAACCTGGGTCCCCTGCATTGGGAGCGTGGGGTCTTAGCCACTGGACCCCTAAGGAAGTCCCAGTTGGGGAGATTTTAGATAAACAGCAAGGATATATTGTATAGCACAGAGAATTATAGCTGTTATCATGTAATAATCTTTAATGGAGAATAATCTGTAAAAATACTGAATCTATGTACTATGCTATACACCTGAAACTAATATATTATCAACCAACTAGACTTTAAATGAATAATTTTTCAACTGTGAGATTTTACACAGACACTGAGGCTCTGGGTTCTCTTAAAAACTCAGGAGATCTGGTCATGCTGCATCCACACTCCCAAAGGTCACCACTTGGCTGGAGCTGCACAGCAACTGGTTCCTTTCAGTGGGGTAGGTGGCTTCCAGTTGGCCACAATCCCCACCACTCCCTGTTGCCTCCCTAACACTAAGGCCACGTGTCAGCTGTCATTCCTATCTTGCTTGCACTATTGTCTTTCTCCAAGAAGAGTTAAGAGGAAAGTTAAATATTTCTTGTACCAACAGGTGGAAATTGACAGACCAGCAAGGCACATGCTTCACTCCGTGAAGTGAGCTACTTAGTCTCTGTAAGTCTTGTCGGCTTGTTCTCATTCACAGGATAGAAGTCCAGACCCTCCGGACTGGCTTGCAGACCTTCCGTGACCTTGACCTTCCTTCCATTCTATCCTGCCTCATCTCTAAGACTCTCGTCTTTCTGTTTTCAGCTACAGCCTTGCGGTTCCACCAACAGACTCCCCTGGCTTTATCCATGCTGCTCCTTCTGCCAGGAATGCTTTTCTCACTTGCCATTCATTTGCCCAGCTAGTGCTCACTCAGCATTCAGGTCTTAAGACATCTCTGCCTCCAGGAAGCTCTCCTTGACTACACTGAGTTAGGTGTCCTTCCGGTGTGTTCCCTTAGCGCCCTCTTCTATTTGTCTCTAATTATTTTATCACCTGGTGATTCGTGTCTTTCCCTCACTGGACTTCAGAGCTCAGATGCAGGGACCATGATCATGTCTTAGTCCCTTCCACGCCTCTGCTTTCTAGCACAGCACAGTCTATGTGCCCCGTAATTAGTGGTCAGATTAATTTTCTCTCCATTATAACTCAGCACCAGCTGATTTAAACAGAAAAGTGAATTTATTGGCATTTATAACCAAAAAGTTCAGGGGCATGGCTGAACCCAGAGGTTCAAACGGTGTCAAGGGAAGTGAGCCTCTTTGCATCTCTTGGCTCTGTTCTCTTCAGGTTGGCTTTGTTCTTTTCGAGTGTGATGGCAGAAATGCCCCCTAGCAACACAGGACTTCCAGCCTGATAACTGTTGTAAAAAGAGAGTAACTCTTTCCCAGGAGTTCCAACCAAGTGCCAGACGAAGCTCTCCTTGGCCTGGCTAGAGCCAGGCACTCAAAGGTGGACGTAGGTTGAGACAGCCCCCTTGGAACTACACAGATGGGGAGTGATAGAATCCCCCCCGCACAAACACTCAGGATACTGTTACCAGAAAGTAATGGCATGGATGCTGGGAAGACAAGAATAGCAGCCCTTAGCTTCCATGTGTATGTTTTAAGCCATATGAGAGCCAAGAACATGTTGGTCTTACCCAGCTCATAGTAGGTGCTCAGTAAGCGCTTGAAGACAAATCCGGCCCAGTTACCAGGGGCCACGCCCTTAGATGCGGCTCTGAAGGGTCTGGCCCATTACCTCCATGCCCTCATCTCCTAGGACTCCTCCCCTCCCTCTCTCTACTCCAGCCACACTGGTACTCAGGCCTGCCAGACACACGCCGACCTCAGGGCCTTGGAACACTTGCTTCCCTCCGTCTGAACCATTCCTCCTCCCACGTGGCTTCCTCCCTCTCCTCCTGAAGACGTGTTCAGATGCCCAGATTCACACGAGGACCTCCCTGACCATCCTATGAGATGCAACGCCTCCCACACAGCCCACACAGCACAAATCCTTTGCTGTATTTTTTTCCATAGTCTTTATCACCCCATGTATAGAATGTACTTTGCCCAGTTCTCGGAAGCACACTTTCATGGTGGTCTGTAATAAATATAACCGTAATAATGAGTGAATGAATGTCTTTTAAAGAGCTGCATCTTTATTTATCTATCATATGTTTATTTGGCTGTGCTGGGTCTTAGTTGTGGCACACAGGATCTTTAGCTGTAGTATGTGGAATCTAGTTCCCTGACCAGGGATCGAACCCTAGCCCCCTGCATTGGGAGCTCCGAGTCTTAGCCAGTGGACCACCAGGGAAGTCCCAATAACTGCATCTTTAGAAGCATGTTGCTGGTTGTGTAAGAATATCCTCTCTCTGGAATGTATCACTACCACTACAAATAATAGGAAAAACAATAATAAAAATAATAATGAAAAGCAGAAGACTCAAGAGCATTGATGAGGACATGTCCATTGCTGGACAGAAGCAGGAGCCACTTTGCTGGGTGTCAGGCCCTGGTTCTAAGCACTTGGTGTGAACTTCCAGAAATGCACTGGTCTCCCGTGCCAAAATGCACTGGTCTCAAATGCCCCTTGGTCATGAATGGTGACTCGAGTTAGGGTGGTCATCTCATCTGGGTCATCTGGAACTTTCCCAGTTTTCACGCTCAAGGTGCCAAGTCCCAGGAACCTCCTCAGTTAGGCACATCCGGACAGTCGGTCTCCCTAATCCACGCTCACAGCTCCATTTATCTATTTAATTTTTTGCCTTTAAATTTACATCCTAGGGAAATGCTTTTAAAGTTGCCAGACACCTCCAGCTGAAAGAACATTTTTCAAAGGATAAAAAAAAAAATCTTAAGAGGCTGAGTAGTTACGTAAAACTTCAAAAGAAGAACCAGTTTAGACATCTTTGTCCTCTTCAGTTTGACTATGATTTTATCATTTGTAGTCAGTTTGATTCTTTTGTGATTCAATGATGATGGGGATTTATCCTTCTGGTTTTTTTTGGTTAAGTTCTTGTGAGTACAAATAGACCCATTTGCTGAGCTAAGAAGGTCTTTTCTATTTTCTGTGTTCTCCTATGAAACTGCCAAAGAAGCCAAGTTTTTTTTGTTGTTGTTGTTGTTGTTTAGCTTTACTGTTTAAACATGTGAATCAACCTTTTTTTTTTTTTTTACCACCATCATTTTCTTGTCTTCCTCTTTCAAACAAGCTGATCTGTTTTCCAGGAGTTTCCAAGTAATTAAACCCAATTAAAACCATTAAATTCTTTCTTTTAATGACAACTTTATTATTAAAAGCTAACCACAAGGAGGAGATTTAACTGGCAAAGCCCTCCATTGTGTGTTAATCCGTCCCTAACCTCTGGCTGACACTTCCAAGAGATAAACCCCACAGAATAGCGAGGCTGGTTTAATGAATAGCTTTAATTAATACTTTTCTTCCTTGTGGCAGAGTAATTATTTGTTCAGCTTGTAAACAGCTACTTGGCAGTGTTTTTTTTTAAAGGCCCAGTTGGCTTGTACGGCGTGATGGCTCTGATTTCGTCTGTTTGTGCACTTGGTTTTCTTTTTTCTTTAAAAGGGAGAGGTCTGTGTTCCAGAATCAGTGCAGAACCATGTTGACCCCAAGTTGGGGGCGTCAGGGTAATCTACACAAGAGAAAGCCAGGTGAACACACGTGGCAGGCTGCCTGAATTTGTGAACTGTCTCCAAAGTGGGCAAGGCTGCCCTTTGCAGAAGTCTGCAAGCCCAGACAGGGTGCCCGCCAAGACACAAGGCTGGCTTGTGGCGGTCTGGGTGCTGGGATGAGAAGAAAAAGGTCAAGGTGACAAAACGCCAAACCAAGCTTCTCCTCCATGTCTCCCCTGATCGCCCCTTCAGGTGGCACCCGAGAAAGGACTGGCAGCCCAGTGCAAGTGCTGGGTGTGGCCAGTGAGGCCCCGGAGAAGTTAGCTCTGTGAATAAGGATGACAGACCCTCTGTGCTTGCTCCCAACTCAGTATCCACTAAAGAGCTTTACATACATCAGCTCATTTACTCTCATCACTTTAGGAGTAGATGCCCTGGATACCCACGTGTGCAGGCCAGCAGATGGGCACAGCGACTTCTAGCAGTCACTCACCTCCTAGTAAGAAGGACAGAGCCCGAGTCTGCAGACAGGGGCCTGGGTGCAGTGGTGATGCCGAACATCTGGGCCGTGTGGCCTTTTGAAACAGAAGGGCACCTTACACTCAGCTGGTTGGGAGATGGAAAATTTTTTTTAACTTGTCACTTATTTAGAAAGCTAGTTTCATTGATAAGGTTGTCCACTCTAGAGTTACAGAGTTAATTGACTAAGAACCAAGCCTTTCATTAATTTTAAAGGAATTAGAGCAGCGGTTCTCCACTTGAGGGTACTTTGGCCTCCCGGGTGCTTGACTGGAGACATTTTTGGTTGTCACAACTGGATGAGGGGGATACTCCTGGCAGCTAGTGGGTAGAGGCCAGCGATGTCGCTGAACAGCCTACCATGGACAGTACAGCCCCAGCAAAGAATGATCTGGCTCCAAGGGTCAACAGTGCCGAGGCTGAACAACCCTGATTTATCAAGAGCTCCAGTTTTTCACTCCAGAGACATTCTGTAAACACACAAAAGCAGTGTTCACGCTCCCTATCAGTCTCCTAAAGGACTAGCCCAAACTTCTTCTTTTAAGTAATTAAGAGTTCCCTGGTGGTCTAGTGGTTAGGATATGGCACTTCCACTGCCACGGCCTGAGTTCAATGCCTGATTGAAGAACTGAGATCCTACAAGACAGGGGTCCCCCACCTCCAGCGTCTAATGCCTGATGATCTAAGGTGGAGCTGATGTAATAATAATAGGAAAAAAGTGCACAATAAATGTAATGTGCTTGAATCATCCTGAAACCATCCCCCCACCACTCCAGTCCATGAAAAAATTGTCTTCCACAAAACGGTCCCTGGTGCCCAAAAGGTTGGGGACCACTGCCGCGAGACACGAAGTGTGGCCCAAAAAAATAAGAATAAAGTAATTGACTAAGGAAGTCTCTTAGTGAATTTGACTGTTAACCATGCCGCTAGCTTTCAGAAACACATCTAAGGAGCTGAGTTCTCACAGGAATATTAGCCGTGAGCTTGCCAATTAACAAGTAATTAGCAAGATCACATCCCATACTCACAAACATCTATCTCTGCTGGTTATACATGTTTCCTTAAGAAAATGCCTTGTGAGGAGCTTGAAGTAGGGTTAACTAATTCTATCACCTAAGAAGCTTCAGGGTGAGAGAAGAGTTTGGAAATCTCTGGATGCCTCTTTAGACATGCCTCCCGTTGGGAGCACTCAGAGATGCCTTTGGAGCGGGAAGTCCAGGAAGGCTTACACCTGGGGCTGGGTCCACTTAGAGACCGGAAGTGGTTTAACCTGTAGGATGTCAGCATAGGAGCATCTTGGAGGAAAGACTGTGGGCTGCCCCCTCTTCATGTTGAAGGACTGACTGGCGTTTCACCCGAGACCCCCGTGAGGAGGGTGAAAGAGACTGCCCCTGGAAGCTGCCGTCCTTCAGTCCCCATGAGAACAAGATAATGTGCATACAAGAGTTGTGTTTTTCATTGTTTGGTTGGTTTTTTTCTGAAAATTACTTTTGGAAGCATTGCATTTGGTAACATTCATGGATCTAGAGAGGCCCTGAATTGGTTACCAGGATGGGCCTTCCTCCGGCTCATCTCTCTTTGACACATATGATGACATCCTAAAAAGTTATGGGCTGCACATAAATCAGGGGTTGGGGCGGAAGGCTGGGGAGCCAAGAGAGGATTCAGAGTCCTTCAAGGCCGGCTCAAGTGATGTGACTTCCAATCTCAGCCAAAGCGTCTGGTTCCTGAAGAGCCATTCCTGGCTTGGCGAGTGGGGAGGGGGGGACAGCTAAGAAGTGAGGGATTTACTGGGTAACTTTGCTTTTCTACATCACGTCTGGGAAATGAGAGGCACAAATGCTCAGGGGCAATGAAGGGAGATCCTTCCCCAGCCCGTGGTCTCTCCTTTTATCCACTCTGAAGCCCAGCGGTTATTAAAAAGGAAAGCTAGCCTGAGGCCTAAGGAAAGAATCAGGCTGATTGTTGCACGGCAACCACCTGTCATTTCTCTTAACTTTGGAAGTGTAATTTAATTAAATGGGTCCTTTGTTCATTAATGGAGAAGGAAATGGCAACCCACTCCAGTATTCTTGCCTGGAAAATTCCTTAGACTGAGGCGGCTGGTAGGTTACCAGGTAGCCAGGGTCCATGGGGTCGCAAAGAGTTGGACACGACTGAGCAACTTCACTTCACTTGTTCATTAAAAATAATCTGACTGTAGTTTCTCTTAATAAAGCGAATGATGCTAAAGCTGAAACTCCAGTATTTTGGCCACCTCATACAAAGAGTTGACTCATTGGAAAAGACTCTGATGCTGGGAGGGATTGAGGGCAAGAGGAGAAGGGGACGACTGAGGATGAGGTGGCTGGATGGCATCACGGACTCGATGGATGTGGGTCTGAGTGAACTCCGGGAGATGGTGATGGACAGGGAGGCCTGGCGTGCTGCGATTCATGGGGTTGCAAAGAGTCAGACACGACTGAGCGACTGAATTGAACTGAACTGAACTGTGAAGACATACTCCATGAGTAAAATGGATAAGATTTTGGTTTCTTTGGTAATCCTGTTACCAAAAGAGTGTGGGGTCCGGCTGCTCACCACTCCAGAGCCAATAAACAGGCCACATTGATGGAAAGGAAAGTTAGCTTTATTTCAGATACCGGCAGGTCAGAGGGAGGGTGGCGGATGTCTGTCCAAAGGCCAACTCCCCACCACCACCACTGGCAACCGGTGGGCAAGAGCTTTTACAGAAGTCGGGCGGTGGGGGGGTGCTACATGCAGAAACAGCACCGTCATCTCTGACCGTCATCTTCAGATGGGTCGTCGGTGGTCTGACCAGTATCATCTCGGTTGTTTTAGGTCCAGTTAATTTTCAATTCCAGGGTCCATATGTTGCCATTGCTTTGCAGCCAGTTTTCAGAATCATGGCAGCTCATGTCCTGGGTACAGTCTGGTCATCGTGTAGCTAACTTCTCCACCTGCTATTTCAGTGTCTATAGGACAGCTCACAGGATTTGGCTCAGAATATTATCTACAGCCTGTGAGAAAGAACTAAAGGTCCTCGGCTCTGCTTACTGACCACATTATTGTTATTATTCAGTCTCCTTTGCCTGTTTTCCTGTTTGCACATTTCCCACTTCTTGGATTCAACTTATTCTTTAAAGTCCTCCGCAGACAAAAGGCAGGCAGAGGCATGATGGTGGGGGGAGGGGGGCAGAAGGCGCAAGGAACATAAGGTTCTGCTCCGCTTCAGTCCTTGGTTTGAATCCCAGCTCTGTCGCTTTGAATCTCATTTAATCTGTTCACTAGGGAAAAGATATTTTGAGGAAGAAGTGTGTTAATATACAAAAGACTTACACACACTTAAATATTGATTTTTAAAAATACTTAACTGAGCATCTGCCTTGCACCCGGTCCAGGTTCCAGTTACACAGCAATAGCTCTCCTAGAGCTTGCGTTCTGCTTGAGAGAGAAGCATCAAAAATCATAAGACCTTTCCAGATAATGATAAATGCAGTTAAAAACTGTAACAGTGTGATGAGATGTCGCATGAGTGGAGGGTCAGCACCCAGGTTACTTTAGGCGGGATGATCAGAGAAGGTCTTTCTGGTATTGAAAGTGGGAACTGAATGTTACGAAGAGGCCAGCCATGAAGGCATCTGGGGAAAGGAAATTCCAGGCAGTGAGTACAGCAAGTGCAAAGGCCCTGAGGCAGTATCGAGTTGGCAAGCTCACAGAGCAGGCCAGTGGGTTAGAGTGGCAAAGTGAAGGATGCTGGCATTATTCAGAGGGCCAGAGGATGCTGATGGGTTTTAAAAGAGGAGGGACAGTTCTGGGTTTTGTTTTAAATAGACCGATCTTGCTGCTGTGTGGACAACAGCTTTGGAGGTGAGTGGAAGCTAGCTAGCTGTATATAGCCCAGCATACAAATGTGCTTGTTTTCAGCCTCCCTCACCATCTCCCTCTCTCAGTGATGATCTAAAGGCCCCTTGGGAATAAAGTAAAGACATGAGTTACAGGCTAGGCTCCGATAATTAGAAACAGGTTTTTTATAACAAGAGTGTCCAGCAATGAGATGGGAAAGTTACGTGGGATGTGTGACAATTTTTCATTACAAATGACTGTCCTGTATCCCTGGCACCCTCTAATGTGTATTTTCCAACATCACCAAGCAGTTAATTCAATTCTGACTCCGTCTTCCTGAAGACAGCAACACAGGTTAATCCCACTCGCTAAGGGCTCAGTCCACAAGACTGCCCCCACGTCAGATGCCAGTTGCAAATCTACATTGTTCCCTGTGCTTCTGACCAACTGGCTATAAATTAGAGGTTCCCATGACCCCCTCCTTGGGTTCAACTAATTTGCTGGAGCTCACAGGACTGAAAGAAACACTTACCTACAGGGACTAGTTTTATCACCAAGGATATTATGAAGGATACGGATGAACAGCCATGTGGAGAAGTACCTAAGGAGGGCCCAGAAGGGTCCCAGCACGGGAGCACCCACATGCAACTGGGGTGCGCCACCTTCCCAACGTGTGGATACGCTCATCTCCCCAGGGAAAGTTGCTCAGTCATGTCTGACTCTTTGTGACCCCATGGACTGTAGCCCGCCAGGCTCCTCTGTCAGTGGGATTTTCCAGGCAAGAATACTGGAGTGGGTTGCCATTTTCTTCTCCCAGTATTATATTAGTTTCAGGTATGAAACATAATGATTCTATACTTTTATAGATTTCATACCATAAAAAGTTATTATAGTATGATTGACTGTATTCTCTGAGCTGTCCATTACATCCCCGTGACTTAGGTGTTTTACAACTGGTAGTTTGCACCTCTCAATGCTCTTCACCTATTCTGCCCACCCCTCTCTCCTCAGGCAACCACTTGTTTGTTCTCTGTATCTATGAGTATGTTTTCATTTTATGTTTGTTTGTTTTGATGTTTTGCTTCCACATATAAGTGAAAACGAACAGTATTTGTCTTTCTCAGTCCAGCTTATTTCACTGAGCAAAATATCCTCCAGGTCCATCCATGTTGTCAAAATGGCAAAATTTCCTTCTTTTGCACGGCTGGGTAACATTCCATTGTATATACACACCATATCGTCTTTATCCACTCAACTGCTGATGGGCAGTTAGGCTGCTTCCATACCTCGGCTATTAGAAATTCCAAGGGCTTTAGGAGTTCTGTGCCAGAAACAGGGACAAAACCCAAATATATATTTCTTACTGTAAATCACAAAACCACCCTCCCCAAATGCCACTTCCCCTCAGTAATGACAAGGAGGAGTGTTGCCCAAACTTGCAAACTGCTCTCTAGGGGGAGATGCCACCTTTGCTGAGAACCACTGCCTTAAAACAGGCTTCTCCGGTGGCTCAGCAGTAAAGAATCGGACCTGCAATGCAGGAGCTGCAGGAGACACGGGTTCGATCCCAGGGTCAGGAAGATCCTCTGGAGGAGGAAATAGCAACCTACTCCTGTATTCTTGCCTGAACAGACAGAGGAGCCTTGTGGGCTACAGTCCATGGGGTCCCAAAGAGTCGGACATAGCTTAGTGACTAAACAACAACTGCCTTAAAACATGGTATAGGAGATCACATACCCAAAAGAGCAGCATTTTGTCATTTTTTTCATCGCATGCTGTGTGGTAAGCTAATGGGCCCCCAAAAGGTGTTCAGGTCCCAATCTCCAGAATCTGTGAATGTTACCTTGTATGGCAAAAGAGACTTAAATAGGTGTGATTCATGTAATCACAGAGTCCTCGGGAGAGGGAGGCAGGAGGTGAGAGTCGATAGCAGGAACTGGCTGCGGCGAAGGAGCCGATGCCAAGGAATGCACTGGCCTCTGGAAGCTGAAAAAGGCCAGGAAACTGATTCGCCTTTGAAAGCTCCCAAAGGAACACCTTGACTTAATTTTTTATTTGTGTTATTTATTTCTGGCCGCACTGGGTCTTTGGTGCTGCACGGGCTCTTCTCTAATTGCAGAGAGCGGGAGCTACTCTCTGGCTGTGGCGCACGGGTGTCATTGGCGCAGAGCGCAGTCTCTAAGCTTCAGTAGTGGCAGCACAGGGCTCAGCAGCTGTGGCACACAGGCTTAGCTGCTCCATGCCACGTGAACTCTTCCCGGGCGAGGAATCGAACCCCTGTCCACTGCTTTGGCAGGCAGATTCCTATCCACTGTGCCACCAGGGAAGTCTGAAACACCTTGATTTTAGATTTCTAATGTCTAGAACTCTGTAAGAGGATAAACTTGTGTTGTTTCAAGCCACTGAATTTGTGGTAATCTGTTACAGCATCCACAAGAAACTAACATACATGCTCACCTTCGTGCTTAACTTTCTGTGATGGTGAGTGGAACAGGTTTGCCATCTGCGGTCATGAGGACAAGTTTCCTTCTGAACTGAATGTTTGTTTTAAAAAAAATGTGCAGGAAGGGTAGCTCAATTAAAGGAAAATCCTAAGTTAACACAGCTGCTCTGCAGTGTGTGAAACTTGCAAAGGTGTTACAAGAATGGCCGTGGTTTAGCAAATACCAGGTGAAACTACTGCACGGGAATTTCTAAGTGGGAAAAGCTTTCTGATGGAAGGTTTTGGACTCTGATGCCTTTTTGCTAATTTGCCTGTGCTAATAATACCTAAGCACCAGGAGGAAATCATATCGCACTCATTATCCTACAGGAGCCCTAGAAAGGAGTCACTTGCTTATATTCAGGTGAGAAAACTGAGACCCAGGGAGGGTGAACATCTCATCCAAGGTCATGTCCCTGGGGAATGGCAGTCCTGGGATTTGAAGCCAGGTCCTGCTGACTCCGCAGTTAATGTTCTCAGTCGCTTTGCTTCAGGGAGCTTCTTGCCTGTGGCCACTTTCATGCACACCTGGTGAATGGTGGAGGCGATCTGTGTGCTCATTGGAGGAAAGCCACTTGCTCCATTAGGCGATGCTTGCATAAAAAAGAGACTGTGGCCCTAAGACCAGAAAATAAAACAGACCCTTCTGTGCACTTGACTTCACAACACTTTAGGGTTGAGGGAGTAAGAGGTGCCATCAAAAGAGAAGACCGTCTTCTGAAGTGCTGCTTGGAAAGCTCAGTTATTCCTGAGATGTGCAGAAGCACTGTGGTCATTGCCACTCTGACTGAAATATACCTGTTCAGGTGCAGACACAGGGAGGCTGTGAGCAGACTCAAGAATCTTTCAATTGCATGCAACAGAAACAGCATACATTAGTTTAAGACAAAATGGAAAATGTATTCGTGTAACCAAAATATCCAGAAGTAGATTTTGGAAACAGTGGGATCTGATCCCCCAATATTTTCGTATGAATTTGCATATGATGATGTACTCTGATGTTCTGTCATCTATTCTGCTGCCACTGCTGCTGCTAAGTCGCTTCAGTCGTGTCCAACTCTGTGCGACCCCATAGACGGCAGCCCACCAGGCTCCTCTGCCCCTGGGATTTGCCAGGCAAGAACACTGAAGTGTCATCTATTCTAGAGATCGGTAAATTTTTCCCTGGTGGCATAATAAATATTTTAGGCTTTAGGCTAGGCTCTGCAGGAACGATCAACTCTGCCACTATAGCCCGAAAGCAGCCACAAACAGTGAGTGAACAAGTGGGCATGGCTGCATTCCAGTAAACCTTTATAAAAACCGACAGCCGTAGTTTACTAACCCCTAGATTCTCTTATATTTCTTTCATTTTTCTTTTTTAAGCTGGTCATTTTTAAAGTAAACGTTCACTAAAAGGATGACAACCTACTCTTTGAAAATCTCATTTAATCTTTGTATTAAGAACAATTTTATGAGTTGATTAACCACATTTTACAGAAGAAAAACTGAGGCACACAGAGGTTAAGTAACTTGTACTAAGTCATCTAGTGGTAAGAGGTGGAACTAGCCTTGAACATAATAAGCAGTCTGGCTCAGAACCCCCACTCTTAACCTACTGCAAAACACTCAGTAATGACTGGCTATTATTATTATCCAGCCAGCTGTGGAAAAAAAAAAAAAAGACCACAGCTTATGAGTTAATTTCAAGATGAATTTGGGGTGTGCCTTTCTTTTCTTCAAAGCACTGTGATGCTGAATAGTGTGGCTCTCACTTCTTTAAATTATAAACGGAATTAAATGATGAATTAAACCATCTACTACAAAAGCATTATGTGCTTAAAATAGAAAACTTGGAAAATTCAATAAAGGAAATTCTCTTTTGGAATAATAGAGCTGTGATTCATTACATACGACTTTTTGGTTCAAAACTTGGACTCCTTCAGAAATGAAAATGGTTTCCTCCTAATCCACAGGGATTGGGCAGAAGACCTCTAAGAATACGGCTTAAATCGGAGAGCTTGGATATTTGGGAGTGATGAAGGCGCTTGACAGAAAACAATTGCCGTTGACAGAAAACAATTGCCGTCATCTAAATTAACATCTAAATTAACCCAAAGAATTTTTTGCATTCAGACTTTGAAACCTCCAGGAATCCACATGCCATTTTCCTCCTTCAAGTTTGTTTGATATTCGATTAATTTCATTTTAAGAAAAGACTTTCTGTTTTAAGGCTCTTACCCTCTCTGCCTGCATCCAGGAAATACAGCCATACGTCACAAGATAACTTACTGATCCACAAGGCAGATCTTTGAGGGGCCCATATGGCGAATACCCCCACCATCTTCCTCTAATTAAGAGAACCTCACCAAGAATGCGTGATAATCAGGTTACAGCTGCATCCAGACCCACAGCATCTGCCTCGAGGGGGGTGTTCCAGGGCTTGGAACGTCCTCATCAGCCTCCTAAATGAAAGCGTGCATAGCCCACCTCACTGTCATCAAAGCCGAACCCTGACAAATCTGTAGAACGTGAGAGCACATTGAAAAAATCTGCAGTCTGATTTGTCCCTTCGTGGAGAGAGAGCCACCCACAGATTCTTGAGTCAAAGATGACATTCCATCCACCCAGCCCCAATGGCCCCCAGCTCAGTCCTTTCCACAGACAAGTTACAAATCAAAGCCTGTTTTGGAAAAACTCCCTTTTCTCAGTTCTCCATTCTGGTTTAAATTGATTGTTTTTTAAGCACAATCTGTTTCTTGCTGTTACTTGCTTAAGAAATTAACCATTGATTTTTTTTTTTTTAATCCAAAGAGTATGTAATGATTAAGAAGATGGTTTTCATGTGAGATGGTATTTTCATAAAGCACATCTTTCCTAGAGTACCATCTGATTCGGGATATTCCTGCTGGGTTTACAGAAACACGAGGAAGCAGGCTGGGGTGTTTTGACAATAACCAGCGCTCGTAGAGTGCCTGATATACCGGACCCTGGGCCAGGGGTTTACATGTGTGCTATTCCATTTAGTCCTTTTATTAGCTGGAAAAACATGGCGCAAAGACTCCATATTTTAGGCTTTCTTTGACTGGGAGGAGTGCTCGTTCAGGCAGGCTTCCTCCCTCTCCAAGCTACACAGGGTGAATTAAGCTAACAAACCAGGATGGTGTGTTTATAGAGCATGTCAGGGATGCATTCAGGGGGCAGCATGAGATGAAACCCCTGTCTGTCCCCCTGTCCTCACATTACTTAATGCTCAGCCTCCACCAATTTTTGTTTCTTCATTTCTCAGCCTTTACAACCCTGAGAAAAACATTTTCTACTTGGGTACAGTGGTCTGGCCCAGAGTAACACTGTGTATCACTTAACTACAGGGACAGTTGTGCATTTCTTGGGCTGTTCTAGACTTTTCCACCTCAGCAGAACTAGTTTTTATCAAGTATCTTGAAAAGAGGTTCCCGCTACACAGGTTAAAATCACCTAATAGGCAGCATGCAAGCAGATTTTAGAAAAAACTGAAATAAGAGAATGCTTAGGGAGCAGTTAGGTATTCTGAAAGTTCTCCTCAGAAACCTTTGGGTGTCTTGAAGTTTTTGTTTCAGTTTTTAATAGTCCCAGAAATGTCTGACTCTCTTCTCTTTAAAAAAAGAAATTGAGAATATTCTAGATAATGCTGAAGTTTACTTTGATCATTACTTCTGATTTCTCTCTCCCCTCCACTCTGCTTTCCAAAGGTAATTACTGTTCTGATTATGGATATATATCTTTGCAGATATTTACAGATACATAAGGGCCCATGGAAAATATGTGGTAACATACGTCTCCAATAAACGGTAATAACATGCAGTATAGAACTCTCGGATATATACTTTCAGTCAATAATATTTTTTTGATGTGTCCATGTTAACACCTAGAGACCTGATTCATTTGTTTCCATTGAATTTAGTTTCCCATTGCATAAATATTCTACATTTTATTTCTCTAATCTCCTTCGGTGGACAGCTAAATAGCTTTCAGTCATTTGCAGTTTACAAACAACTCTGTAATGAACATCTTTTTACACATCCCTTGTTCACATATATGGATTTTTCTCTAGAGTAGTATTTACTCTGGGCTTCCCTGGTGGCTCAGACGGTAAAGAACCCGCCTGCAATAAGGGAGACCTGGGTTTGATCCCTGGGTTGGGAAGATCCCCTGGAGAAGGAAATGGCAGCCCACACTCAAAAACTCTTGCCTGGCAAATCCCCATGGACAGAGGAACCTGGTGGGCTGGAGTCCATGGGGTCACAATGAGTCGGACACGACTGAGGGACTAAGCGCGCAGTGTTTACTGGCGGGTAACGTCACTGGCGGAGGTTTCCCTTTTTTGGCGGCCCTGGGCCTTCGCTGCTGCAGGGGCTCTCTCCAGTCGTGGTGCTCGGGCTTCTCACTGCGGTGGCGTCTCTTGTTGTCGAGCTCTGGCTCTGGGGCTCGGTGGCTGTCACTTAGTTGCCCCGTAGCGTATGGAGTCTTCCTGGACTAGGGATCAGACCCGTGTCCCTTGCTTTGCCAGGTGGATTCTTAACCATTGGACTACCAGGAAATCCCCTCCTTTGTTTTTAATTTAGTTTTCTTTTAATCCAAGAAATATATGCATAGAGTTTAAAACTCATGTCTTCTCCAAAGGAAAGGATCATGAAACACAGCAAGCAGTCCCCAGTGGTTTCCCGCCAATCCCACCCTGTTTTTTTGCCCAGAGAGAACAACTCTCAACTCTTGATTCTTTGAGATTTACCTTCAAATTTCTAAGTAACCTGCTTCTCTACGCACTGCATGGTTTTTTTCTGTTTTAGGCAGGATCTCTGGCTTCCCAAACTACAACGTAAGACTTTAGCTCTCTCTTCTCACCCACCCTTGCCTCTCACACACATGTAGACTTTCTCTCCACATCCTCCTAATATCAGTAAGTCATCGTTTCAGCTTTATTGACGTAGAGGACTCGGCTTCTTATAACTATGCAAACACTTGTCACGGGTAAGCCATTTTTGTCTACAGTAATTGCTTTTCCTGTTTTGTGTGCTGGCCTGAGAGTTGACATTTTCCGAATAAATCCTTTCAGTGGATGAATCTAGATGGCTCCTTCTTGCTTCCCACTTAGTACATGGAGGGCTGGGCATAGGTGGTTAGGCGTACAAACAGCCTCACCAGGAAAGAATGTGTGCAGTCCTGCAGAGGTGAAATGGTTTGGGTTCAAGGAGTATGTGGAAACGCCCCCGAAACCTTTCCCCAGGTCACACAGTGATTCCTTACTTGGCTCCAACGAATTTGTTTTCCCCGTTTCCTCTTCGTTTTTCATGGACCACTCTACCCTGCGACTTCCAGCCAGGGCCTGGCGTGCTGAGCTTTGGCTATGGAAGCCCTAATGAGGTGTTTCACCTAATGGCTGTGTTCCTGGGCTTGATCCTTCACAGTTGTGTGTGTGAAGCTGAGATCACCAGCTGCGATTTTCTGTTTTTTTAAGGGTCAAGACGGGTTTATGTCATTCATTATTTGTTTTTATAATAGAGGTAATACAGCCTCCTGGTGAAAAATTCAACTGGGAAAAGAGGTGTATGGAGGTCAAGGCCACCTTTCCTCCTCTCCCAATCCTGGCCCCTCTGAGGCCTCCTCTGAAGCCGAGCTGCCCTGAACCAGATTACCAGCTTCAGATCCCAGCACTCGCTAGCTGTGGCACCTTGAGCAGGTTGCTCTGTGAGCCTCAGTGTTCTCATCTCTGAAATGGGAAGATAATAAGTGCTCACTTCAGAGAGCATTGTGGGGATTAAATGAGTTAATAAATACTTAGAGAGTGGCACAGAGAAAGCACCTAACAGATATTAATGAGGACTATTACTAAGTGCTGTCTCTCCTTGTAGACCAGTGGTTCTTAACCTTGACTGCACATTGAAATCAGGTGTGGAGTTTAAACTTTCCTCGTGCCTGGATCCCACCCGCAGCCATTCTGATTTTACTGATTTTTAAATGCTCCACACACACACACAAAAAATAATAATAATAAATGCTCCACACATCAACAAAGTGTGCAGCCAGGGTTGAGAGCCATTATGCACTATATTTCCCATGTGTATGCTCTATATTTTCCATGTGTATCAGTTGGAATCAGTGAGGTTATGCTGCAGTAACAAACATGCCCCGAATCTCACCTGCTTCTTATTTATGGTGCATGTCCGTTGTGGTCTATTGTAGCTCTGGCACTCAGCATCTTTATTCTGGAACCCAAGCTGACCGAGTCACTTGTAGCTAGAACATTTAGCCTTGTGAAGTGGGAAGAGAGCATGGCAACCCATACACTAGCTCTTAAAGCTTCCAACCAGAAGTGGAAAAAAAAAAAAGGAGGGGAAAGTGTTAGTCATTCAGTTGTGTCTGACTCTGAAATCCCATGGACTGGGATCCCACAAGGCTCCTCTGTCCATGGAATTCTCCAGGCAAGAATACTGGAGTGGTTATCCATTCCCTTCTCTAGGGGAGCTTCCTGACCCAGGGATCAAACTTGGGTTTCCTGCACTGCAGGCAGATTCTGTACCGTCCCAGCCACCAGAGAAGCCCCTTCTAACCAGAAGTGAAACATCTTCTGCTGACATTTCATTGGCCAAAGCAAGTCACCGTTGAGCTCCACAGGGAACCTCTAAATCAGGGGTCAGCAGCCTTTCTCTTCAGGGGGCCAGATAGTCAACACTTTAGGATCGGTAAGGATCTGTCACAGCTACTCACCTCGGCCTTCAAAGCCCTAAAGCAACCACATACCACACACTCTCCAGAAATGTAAAAATCACTCCACTTGTGAGCCATTCAGAACAGACAGCAGGCTAGATCTGACCTGCAAGCTGTAGTTTCCCAGTGCCTGGCGTATCATCTTCCTACAGGGAGAAGCTTTTCAGGAAGGGGCCCCAAATATGGATGAAGAGCAATGCAGCCTACACACTGTGTGTAGGAAAGAGAGGGAGAGAGAATGGGCCCTTTTATTGTACATTGTGTTTTTACACAGTAATTGCATGCGTGCTAAGTTGCTTCAGTCGTGTCTGACTCCTTGTGACCCTAAGGACCATAGCCCACAAGGCTCCTCTGTCCATGGGATTCTCCAGGCAAGAATACTGGGGTGGGCTGCCATGCCTGCCTCTGGGGAATCTTCCCAACCCAGGGACCCAACCTGCATCTTATGTCTCCTGCATTGGCAGGCGGGTTCTTTACCACTAGCGCCACCTGGGATGCCCTTTACACAGTGTACTGTGATACGACTTGCTCTTGTTCCTTAATACTGTGTTTCTGGATGATTCTTTCATGTCAGGAGGCCTAGCATGACTCCTTTTTTTTTAAGGCTGCCTAGTTTTCCCTGGTATGGATGTACTACAGTGGGTTTTGTTTGTGTTTTTATAGTTAATCCTCTCTTGTTAGATAACAGTGGTTTTTTTTAAACATCTGGAGCAGGAAGGCTGTGTCATAGACTGATCAGTATAAAGAGAGAACCAAGATCCCAAGACTGCCAGTAGTTTACACATGGTTTACACTGCTTTGCCTGAAATGTCTTGTTTTCCAAGAGGTTCTCTTTTCCTCCAGCCACTTGTGGTTCTTGCAACACTGAACACAGATGCCATTCCAGAGGCATATTTGGGGGGGTGGGGGATTAAACACTGATGAGGATAAATAGAAATGATGAAAAGGTAGAAGTGAAATCCCAGAAGCTATGCAACATTATCACCCTGAGCCCACCTGGACACACATTTTAGGCCGTGTGGGAGCCACAGAGATAAGACAGACCACAAGCACCATTCACAGGTGGGACTGGAGGAGGGGAGGCTGAGATGACACCAACCCCACTTAGACCCTTTTCTCCTCTTCTTCCTAACAGGACACCACGGCGTCCGTGCGCATCGGCCTCATGATGGAAGAAATGATCTTCAACCTCGCAGACACACATCTGTTCTTCAATGACCTGGAGGTTTGGAATTGTTCGATTACTTGTTTCATTCCATAGCTGCTTTATTGAATCACCTGCATCTAGTTTGGAGGCGGAGATACTGCCTTTTCATTTTCCCTTTTTTCTTTTTCATTTGGAGACTAGAAACTTTTGCTTGCAACCCCCAAGAAGGCATAGGACTATGGCCAGCCACAGCTTATTGGAAACACACTTGACCGAATTCCCTCTGTGGTTAATGGGCTTTTCTCTCTGCTCTAGCACTGATGTCCACTGGCAGTTTTACTAATCTAATCAAAGCTGTGTAGTTTCTTCCTCCTGAAATTTACTATTTAATAAAGTTTATTAAGGCAAATTAGTATGGATCCTCCTGGGTCAGGAATAATTAGCAGTGGGCCAGGATGGAAGCTTTTAAAAACAATTTACATTCCCCTGAAAACATGTTTTACAAAGAGAAAGGGGAGGGGGAGCATGCTGATTTAAAGTATCAGCTCCTGTGCCCTTAAGCAAGGAGCAAGGGAGATGGGAGAAGGGGGAAAGCAGCTTCAGAAATAAATTTAATTCATTTGTTTATATACTGCCTGTGTCCGAAAGATTGGGAAAGAATCTCAAATAGAAAACATATTTAAAATAGAGCTACTAAAGCAAACACAAAGGAACAGAAAGCCCTGTAATGAGTAAGGTTGAAGCATTGTACAAAAATAAAAATCTGGCTTGGGTTAATGACAGCAGTTCAGAGTCTGTCTGTGAGCTTCCTGGTAGCGAAAGCAAGAAAGGAAATAAAATGCACTACCTT
Organism: Capricornis sumatraensis; assembly: GCF_032405125.1. Classification (NCBI taxonomy): domain Eukaryota; kingdom Metazoa; phylum Chordata; class Mammalia; order Artiodactyla; family Bovidae; genus Capricornis; species Capricornis sumatraensis. Next base: position 78,976,317 of record NC_091083.1, read on the forward strand.
CCCCCAATGAAAGAGCAAACAGCTTTCTCCAAGGTAAGGAAAGGTTGTCTGATAAGAGAATTAATGTGGGAAATCTTCTAGATTTGTAAATTATATTCTCATTATTGGCTTAACAGATAGAAAAATAAAGGCAACCTAAAACATAACTGCTTATGAAAGAACGATTCTATTTATCCTGGTAGGAATATTTTTTCCTAGAATCTGAAAAATCCCTGGGGACTCCACTGCGAAGTAGAAACATCAAGGCTATAAATTTCAAATCTGTCTTGGCCAGCCTGGAGCATTGCTAATATTTATCATCAGGAAAGGATACAGGGTTTCCTTCCTGTTCTGCTGTCCTTGAGTTCCAGAGGGGAAATGCTTGCTGAAATGATCGGCCTTGTGTTCTGTCCAGTCTCGACAAGCCATTTTGGCCTCAGTCCTCACATCTGTGAAATGGGATTGATGCTCTCTGCCCAGCCTCTTTTTTAAGAGAGGATTGAGATAGAAACTTGCTGAGGAAGAAAGAGAGCTTTGGAGTAGTAGAAAATGCCAGTAGCATCAAAGCCCAAAACTATCTCTTTCACCAAAAGCAACATGCAAGCTCTCTTTACCAAGGCCTCTCATATCTTGGAGGGGAAAAAAGAGACAGAAAGAGCTTAAAGTTTTAAATTGGGGGAAAAAAAAATACATGGCAATTGAATTTGGCAAATATTATGGAGCCTAATGTAGTAAAGACTCCACTGATCACACATAGCAAAACCCAAGTCGCTTTAGCAAAAAATGAAAACTATTGGCCCTTTTAGTTGAAAAGTCCAGGGTAGCTTTAGTTTTTCCCTGTCTCCTGCTTAGAATGTTCCTTATATGAGAGCAGAGACCATGTCTGTCTGATTCACCTTAAATCCCTGCAGACCAGGCAATAAACAGCCAAACAAATCCGTAAACAAGAATGCTTGTGAGTGAAAAGGATGTGAAGAAAATAAAACAATCAGGTGTGACAGTGAGGGAGCAGATAGGGAAACAGCATTCTCGTTCTCCACGGAGTCTGAGAAGGTGTCTCAAGGACATGGCACTTGAGCCAAGGCCTGAATGATGGCAGGGGTCAGCCAGGTAGAGATGAAAGGAGATGGGGTCAGCAGGTGCAAAGGCCCTGGGGTGAGAACTAGTGTGATGTCTTCTAGGTTCTGCGAGAAGGCCACGTGAGTGCAGTGGGTGAGTGAGAGCAAAGAGAGATGAGTCTAGAGAGGCAGGCATGAGCCAGACGCAAGCCATAAACATCAGGGTTTATTCTGAGTGCTGTGGACAGCCATGGGGTGGGAGAGCATGAAACAGGAAGAGCCACGTGACCTGGCTTACGTGTCACAATGACCCCTCTGGCTGCTGCATGGAGAACAGGCATTAGGAGCGGGAGGGGAGAGACTGGGGGACTAACGCAGAGGTACCGCCAAGCAAAAGAAGAAAAACGGGTTGGACTGAGATGGGAAGAAGATGTGCACTTAGGGGTGGCAGTAAAGCCAAGAGGCCTTGCTCACAGGTTGGACAAGGGGGATGAGGGAGAGTGAGGAGGCAAGAGAGACTCCTGGGCTCAGCCTGACCTGGGTGATGGTGCTGTTCTCTGTGATGGGCAACACAGGGGAGGTGAAGAATCCATCTCTCTGTCGAGTGCACCTGGGGTCTGAGATGTCTGGGACACTGCAGCAATGACACTAAGTGTGTGTTAGTCGCTCAGTCGTGTCCCACTCTTTGCGACCCCCATGGACTGTAGCCCACCAGGGTCCTCTGTCCATGGGGATTCTCTAGGCAAGAACACTGGAGTGGGTAGCCATTCCCTTCGCCAGGGGATCTTCCCAACCCAGGGATCTAACCCGGTCTCCCACATTGCAGGCGGATTCTTTACCATCTGAGCCACCAGGGAAGCCCAATGATACCAAACTGTCAGGCAAATACATAAGCGTTTGAAGCTCTTACGCAATAGAAAGGCAGATACATAGTAGGGGCTTTGTCCACCTTGGTTGAAACTGCGACTCAGAGCCAGGTATTTTGAGGGGACTGTTGTGTTTGAGTTTAAGCCCGTATCTTCAGACCCTGCCCCCTCTGCCATTCCTTACTGGCCCCAAAGTCTAAGTCGCACCTCTCAGAAAACCATCTTAATTACCAGCTGGAGCTACTCAGGGAAGACAGTTTGTTTTTATTCTCTACACTATTTTTTTTTCCAAAATGTCCCCAATGCCAGAAGCCCCGAGGGTACCTCGGCAGAATTGAAACCACGTTCCTCGATGGAGAAGTTAAGACTCACACAAGTGAAAACATACTGCTTGCTGGTGCCGGGGAGCCCCTGTCAAAATCTGAAGAGCAGCCTCGTGGAGCTCTGCAGGGAGGCTGTTCCGGGCTGGGCAGAGGCGTGCTGTCTGCAGGAGTCCAGTGCAAGGCCTGGCTCCTGGGCCGCTGGTTAGATGATGGCATTTAGGGAGCAAAGTCTGATCCCTTTCTCTGAGCCTGCAGTGCTCTCTGTAAATTAGGAGGTTGGCTTCCACAAGCAGCAGCGATTTATGGAGAATTTAGCGTTCGCCAGGCCCTACTCTTAAGTGCTGTGAATTCAGTGGCCAAAAAAAAAAAAAGCACAGCAAGATCCCCCACCCTGGACGCACTGACCTTGCAGTTGGGGAAACAGACCATAAATAATTGAATATAAAATGTCAGATGAAATGCTCCAAAGAGAGCCTAGCAAAGTCAAAGAAGATGGACCCAGGGTGGGTATTTTACTTGGTATAACCAGATAAGACTTCTCTGACATTGGAGCAGAGACCTGAAGGAGGTGAAAGAGAGGAGCATGTGGGTATCTAAGCAAAGAGTGTGCCAGACAGAGAAAACAGCAGTGCAAAGGCCCTGGGGCATGGGCAAAGTTGGCAAGTTCTGGGAACAGGGAGGAGAGGTCAGTGCAGCTGGAGCTAGAGCAGGAAAGATTGTGGAGAGCCGTTTGGGAGAGGGGAAGACAGATCATATGGCTCACGGTAAAGTTCAAGATAGCATTCCGAGAGTGACCAGAAGCCATTGGACGATTTTGAGCCGGGGAGCAAAATGACCTGACTCGTAGTTCAGAGGCGCCCTCTGGCTGCAGGGTGGAGAAGACCAAAGAGGGAAATGGTGGAAGCAAGAGTTATGCATTAAATCAGTGATTCTGGGCCTCAAGGGTGAAAGGGCTCATGGGGCGGGGGAGGGGGGGTGGAATCCACAGAGGAAGAACTGGTCAGAGACAAAGTAGGTGCCAAGTTCAGCTTTCCCTCTGGACATTCGGGATGCGCATCCTGAGTTCAGGACAAGCAACTGCTCATCAGCTCAGTCTGCCTTTGACTCCTGGCCCCACCATCTCCTGGGCTGTGTGACCTGAGTGAGTCACTGCATCTCTCTGAGTCTCAGTTTTCTCATCTGTTAAAGGGGTAGCTGAAAAGCCCCTACCTTCCAGGGTCATCGTGATGATGGGAGATGTATGGAAGCAGTCAGCACAGAGCCTGCTCCCATGTACATGTCCAGCAGGTGGGCCTCCCCACCAGTGGCCACATGCACCCCTGGGACCTACACGAGAATGGGGTAACATGGTACAGGAGCAAACTGATTAATAATTGTTAGATGCATTGTGTGATGAGCTGGAAACTAGCCTACCCAATCCCTGATTTAACCATAATTCAGTAACGATAGTTGTAATACAGAGATATGGCAAAGAAAAGACAGTGGTGGGTGACCTGGGCCTCCGCTGACAGCCAGTTGCTGGAGTCTGGGCAAAAGTCTTGACAATTACCCGGCTAGTTTGCCTTTGTGCGAGAACTGCTTCTTTTGCAGGAAAATCCAGGGCAGAGGACTCTCACCTGAAATGTCAGCGGGGCTGCGGGGCGAGGGTGAAGGCTCGATTGAAACTTACACGCGCTCCGGAGCGGTCAAGCCTCCGGGGCTCACTGAACTGCGCGCGTGCCCCCTCCACGCCGGGGTGGGACCCAGTCCTGCTTCCCAGTGACCGCAGGCGCTGGGGGGCAAGCCCTCTGGGGTTTGATTTCAGGACTCAGTGCACCGCAGGGGTGGCGATGCCGTTCATCCGCGTAGCCCCTGGGTGAAGAGGTGAGTGGGGCAGGGCAGATTCAAGCGAGAGAAAGCCGGCCCTCGCTTTCCCCACCTTCCCTCGCTCTCAGGTGTCAAGTGGGGGAGAGTGAGTGTGGAAATGGGAGGGAAGAGTGGGCTATCACACAAAAGGGAAGAATTTTTGGCTTCTAGCAGGCTGGGCCAGAGAAGCCACATAACCCAGTACTTTGGACTGCCTTGTGCAATGAGGAACCGTTCCACCCAAAATGCCAGGGGCACCCCATTGAGAAATACTATGCGGAGCCCTTGTATTTGCATATCACCTAGTCAACTCTACCGTATTTACGAATTACCTAGCGTTCAGCCCGACCCAGGCTTCATATAACTTACTTTTACTTGAAAAAAAAATATTTTTTGTTGTTAAACTTATTTTTTTTTCTTGCTAATGTTTTTTTTGGGGGGCGGGATGACTAGCACATTATGCCAGTGATATCTTTGGTGATATTGCTTAGAATGAAACTAAGGTTTTATTTATTGTTTGTTGGTTTTATTGAAGTATAGTTGATTTGCAATGTTGTGTTAGTTTCTGGTATACAGCAAAGTGATTCAGTCATATACATATATTATTTCATATTCTTTTCTAAATGGCTTATTACAGGATATTGAATACAGTTCCTTGTGCTAAATATAAATCCTTATTGTTTATTTTATATATAGTGTTGTATATCTGGTCATCCCAAACTCCCTTTCCCCTTTGGTGACCATAAGTTTGTTTCTTATGTCTGTGCGTCTATTTCTATTTTGTAAATAAGTTCATTTGTATCATAGTTTGGATTCCACATAAAAGGGATATCATATGTTTTTTGTCTTTCTCTGACTTCACTAAGTATGATCATCTCTAGGGCCACCCATGTTACTGCAGATGGCTTTAGTAAATTCCTTTTCATGGCTGAGTAATATTCCGTTGTGTCTATGTACATCTTCCTTATCCATTCCTCTGCTGATGAACACTTGGGTTGCTTCCGTGTCTTGGCTATTGTAAATAGTGCTTCAATGAACATGGGGTGTATATGTCTTTTTGAATTAGGAGTTTTTTTCCCTACACCTGCCTAGGAGCAGAATTGCTAGATCATATGGTAACTCAATTGTTAGTCTTTTAAAGGACCTCCATCTTGTTCTTCATAGTGGCTACACCAATTTATGCTCTCCCCACCAGTGTAGGAGGTTTTCTCCAGACCCTCTCGAGCATTTATTTGTGGACTTTTTAATGATGGCCATTCTGACTGGTGTAAGTTGATAGCTCATTACAGTTGAGATTTGCAATTCTCTGATAATTAGAAGCCAGTTTTTTAACCATTTAAACAGGAAAGTTGACTGAAAGAGGTGTGATAAGAGTGCATCACAAATCGTAGTAGTGAATATGTAGTAGGGTTTGAGAAATTGTTTCAGTAATTTAAATCTCTCTGTGATAGAAACGTGTCTCTTATGGAAGGTCACAGTCAAAACCACTTGAAAGCCAGTATTCTAGAGCAGGGCTGTCCAGTAGAATTTTCTAAGCAATGTCAGTGTTCTGTTCTGCACTGTCCAGCAGAGTAGCCACGGGCTCCCCGAGGTTACTGAGCACTTGAGATATGGCTAGCATGACTGAGGCCCTGGATTTTTCATTGTATTTAACTTTAAGTAATTGTAATGTAATAAGCCCCATGTAGCTGGTGGCTGTCATATTGGACAGGACTGAACACTGACCTCATTGCCCTCATTGTGTTAGGCTTCCGTGGTGGCTCAGTGGTTAAGAATCTGCCTGCCAAGCAGGAGATGAAGGTTTGATCCCGGGAGGGGAAGAGCCCCTCGAGTAGGAAATGGCAACCCACTCTAGTAGTCTTGCCTGGAAAATCCTATGAACAGAGGGGCCTAGCGGGCTATATAGTCCATGGGGTCGCAAAGAGTTAGGTGCGACTTAGGAGAAGGCAATGGCAACCTACTCCAGTACTCTTGCCTGGAAAATCCCATGGACGGAGGAGCCTGGTGGGCTGCAGTCCATGAGGTCTCGAAGAGTCGGACACGGCTGAGCGACTTCACTTTCACTTTTCACTTTCATGCATTGGAGAAGGAAATGGCAACCCACTCCAGTGTTCTTGCCTGGAGAACCTCAGGGACAGCGGAGCCTGGTGGGCTGCTGTCTATGGGGTCGCACAGAGTCGGACATGACTGAAGAGACTTAGCAGACTTAGCAGCAGAGACTTAAATAACAACTCATCGTAGCAAGTTCTATGAGACAGTGCAGCTCTGGAGCCCTAAATTTGTAAGACATGACCTACATTTTCAGTTAGGATGGTGATGATAATAATAATAACAAGACCAGTAATCACAGTTGGCATTTACTGAGCACTTACAGGTACCAGGCACTATTCTATGTAGTTTACATGTATTAACTTGTTTAATCCTGGTTATATTATCCCCACTGTCTCAGTCTGCCCTAGTTGCCATAACAAAACACCACAGACTGTATGGGTTACACAACAGAAATGAATTTGGGACTTCCCTGATGGCTCAGATGGTAAAGAATTTGCCTGCAATGCAGGAGACCCAAGTTCAATCCCTGGGTCAGGAAGATCCCCTGGAGAAGGGCATGGCAACCCACTCCAGTGTTCGTGCTGGAGAATCCCATGGACAGAGGAGCCTGGCGGGCTACAGTCCTGGGGTCACACAGAGTCAGACACGACTGAGGGAATAACAGTTCTGCAGGCCAGAAGTCCCAGATTAAGAGGCTGGCAAATGTGGTTTTCAGAGAAAGTTATTTTCCTGGCTTGTAGAGATCACTTCTTGCTGTCTCCATGTGACCTTTCCTCGATGTGTGTACAGGAGAGAGAGAGAAAAAAAGAGAGAGAGAGAGAGTGAGAGAGTGTGTGTGTGTGTGTGTGTGCTAACCAGTTTTGAGTCTCTTCTTGACTATTATGAGTGCATGTGCTCAGTTGCTAAATCATGTCCGACTCTTTGCAACCCCATGGACTATAGCACGCCAGGCTTCTCTGTCCGTGGAATTTCCCAGGCAAGAATACTGGCGTGGGTCGCCATTTCCTTCTCCAGGGGACCTTCCTGACCCAGGGATCGAACCTGTGTCTCCTGCACTGGCAGGCAGATTCTTTACCCTTGAGCTGCCAGGGAAGCCCAAATGAACACACTAATCCTATCAGATCAGGGTCCCACCCTTACAACCTCGCTTAACGTTAGTGACTTCCTTAGATGCCCCCTCTCCAAATAGAGCCACACTGAGGGTTCACACTTCTACACATGAATTCGGGGAGGACACAAACATTCAGTCCATAACATCTATTTTACAAATGAAGAGACTGAGGTACAGAGGGGTAAAGCGAACCATCCAAAGTCACACAGTTGGCAGTGGCAGTCTTCACACCCAGGCAGCTGGCCCCAGAGCCCTTCCACACATCGGCTGTGCTGTGCAGTCTCTCCCAGGAGAACGATTGCCATCTGGCTGAGAGCAGAGATTCCCAGTGGGAAATCTCGACTTGCACAGGGCTGTAGACGGTGGGTTCAGAGGGAAAGGGGGAGAACGGAGGATAGATGTGCCAGGAAGCCTGGAAAAGGACTGACAGCAAGGGGATAAATTCCCGGTGCGCGTGAAGAAAGTGAAGATGAAAAACTCCTCTGTGACTTAGCATGGCATCTCCGCATTGTATATGCCAAGGTCACACGGGTCACAGCAACCTAAACCGCACTACAGGACTAGAGCCCCCTCCCTCCCCCCCGACCCCCGCAACAGGAACAAAGCAATGAACAGAGGCTCTAAATGCAGGACATGGACAGAGGTTGGAGCTGAGTAGGAGGCACTGGTGGGAATAATGAACTCAATCACAGTGACAGCTGACACGTCCTGAATGCTCACCCTTCAGGTGACCCCTGAAGGGCTCACCTGTATGCCCTCATTTAACCTTTACAGCAGCCACAGCGGTAGAGTCTGTTATGTATCCCCATTTTAGAGCTGGGAAGACTGAGGGACGGAGAGGTTAACTTACTCAGGGCTGACTTGTATTGAGCTCCAACACAGTGCCTGGCATCACACATGCATTTTCTCACTGAAATCTCACAAGTACCATACAAAGGAGTTGTTTCTTTTTTAAGTCTATTTTATGGATGAAGAATGAAACCCAGAGAGGTCACTTTTTGAGGGTCACAGAGCTAGTAAGAACAGAGTAGAGGTCTGATCCAGGGCCAAGCTGACTTCTAGGCTAGGGCATTTATCTTTCAAAGAAGATACAATTTTGAGATGAATGGTGACTTGGAGAAGGAGAACAGGTCCACGGAATAGATGGAAGAAAAGAGTCCTTCATAAGAAACGAGATCAACGGAAAGGTTTTGGCAAAAGGTGTCTCTGGCCCGACTCAGGCCTGGCCAGGCAGGCGGGTGGGCCAGAGGGAGGACATTTCTAGATGCTGCTGGAGCTCTGGGAAGGCTCATGCTGGAGGGACTCAGAAGTGGCTGGAGTCTGGGCAGGCCATGGCTGCCTGCCTGACACACAGGCCTGATTGCTAAGCATCTGATTTATGGTTCTGCAGGAGCTATCAGGGAGAGTAATATTTCACCGTGTCAGCGCTGAGCTGCTCTCCAGAACGTCCTGCCCAACTGACCATTAATGCAACATGGCCACAGCCTCTTTAATGCTCTTCAGAGAACTTAAACATGCAGACAACACGAGAAAGATGGCCCGGGTTTCCCTCCCAGGAAGCAGGCCCCTCGCTGGCTAACCTAGAGGCAGGATTAAGCAACCTCGCTCTTAAAATATACCTGCCTCGGAGGAGAAGGAGTGGGCAGGGAGTCCATCTGTGCTCTGAGTCATTTTTCTAAAGCAAATTTGTCAACAATTTCCTTTCTGCATTCGTGTCTCCAAGCAGCCAAGGACAAAAAGTAATGGGATTGGACCACAGCAGAGCAGGTCGGGAAAAGCCCAGCTGTTACCGGCTTAATCAGAATGGATTTTGATGGGTATTTGTCACCAGGCTTACTGTTCATAAATGAGCAAGGATACAAAGTAGTCAAACCTGTGGGATGCAGGCAGAGTCTAATCCAGATAACCTTAAATTACATTTATTAGAAAAACCAGGAAAATTAATAAGAACTGGTCATTAAAAAGACCATTAAAGTAGATAAGCCCTTGGTAAACACAAACAAGGGAAAAAAAGAGATCAGTAACCAACATCCAGAATGAAAGAATGGACATTATCGTAGGTTCAGAGGAGATTCTCTTTTTGAAGTATTTATCTTATATTTATTTATTTGGCTGCACCGGGCAGGCCTTAGTTGCAGCACAAGGTATCTTTAGTTGTGGCATTTGACTCTTGGTTATAGCTGGCATATGGGATCTAGTTCCCTGACCAGGAATCGAACCAGGGGCCCTGGCATTGGAAGTGTGGAGTCTTAGCCACTGGACCACCAGGGAAGTTCCTCTTGTGTGTGTGTGTGTGTGTGTGTGTGTGTGTGTTTTAAATTATGAGAATAGCAAAAGTAAAGTGAAAGTGTCAGTTGCTAGGTCATGTTCAACTCTTTGCAACCCCCATGGACTGCTATAGCCCGTCCGATTCCTCTGTTCATGGAATTCTCCAGGCAAGAATACTGGAGTGGATAGCCATTCTCTTCTCCAGGGGATCTTCCAGACCCAGGGATCAAACCCTGGTCTCCTGCATTGCCTGCAGATTCTTTACCATCTGAGCCATCATGAAAGTTCCAATTATGAGAATACCAAGAGCTTATATTATACCAGTGAACTTGAAAACCTGGGAGAAGTTGACCCTTTTCAGGAAGGTACAAATTGTCAAAATTAACCCAAGGGGAAATTCTTTAAATAAATATAATGAATCAATGACCTTTGGAAACTGAAATTGTAGATAAAAACATACATCTCTAAAGAGGCACCAAGTCCAGCTTGTTTTAAACAAGAGTACCACCAAACATTCAAGGAAAGGATAAATAAGTCCCATCCTCCACAAACTGCAAAGCAAAGAAAAAGAGGGGGTGCTCTCCCATGCATTTGAGGAGACTGATGTCACCCTGAAATTAAATCTGGACTTTGAGCACATGACAAAAGGATGAATTGCTGTCATTGATGATGAGCGGTGGGACGCTCCTGCACCTTTACCCAGGCCCTGTGACTCTTTATGTAAGTTCCACTGACCCGGTCTGAACTTCAGTTTCCATGCTGGTGAAAGGAGAGGTCTGGACTATCATTGGAATCCTTTATTAGGCCAGCCACATGCCTCATTTCATATGTACTGCTGCTGCTAAGTCGCTTCAGTCGTGTCTGACTCTGTGCGACCCCATAGACAGCAGCCCACTAGGCTCCCCTGTCCCTGGGATCCTCCAGGCAAGAATACTGGAGTGGGTTGCCATTTCCTTCTCCAATGCCTGAAAGTGAAAAGTGAAAGGGAAGTCGCTCAGTCACGTCCAACTCTTAGCGACCCCATGGACTGCAACCTACCAGGCTCCTCCGTCCATGGGATTTTCCAGGCAAGAGTACTGGAGTGGGGTGCCATTGCCTTCATAGCTACGAGTGGATGCAATAACCATATTTCATGATTTTAAAATCCTAGAGACCTTGAAGGCCCAGAAGCAATGACACTCCTGTGGCAACTAGCATACCTAGCACCCAGATCTTGGCTTCTAAACACCATTTTCCAGTGAAAGGAACCAGGGCTCCTTGGATATGAGACTGATTCTAGGGCTGGGACAGGAAAGACACTTGGTAACATGGAGCATCTCACAGTGCCCCAAACTAAGGACATACTCACAAATCCCTGTGATGATGGGGTATGTCACAGGGATACAAGAGCTGACCAGAAAGAGTTCCCAATGGTTCGAGCTGGAACAATTTGAGTACTAAAACAAATAACATAGCACCTAACCCTAAGTATGGGCTTCCAGGTGGCACAGTGGTAAAGAATCTGCCTGCCGATACAGGAGATAAAAGAGATACGGGTTTGATCCCTCAGTTAGGAAGATCCCCTGGGGTAGGAAATGGCAACCCGCTCCAGTATGCTTGCCTGAAAAGTTCCATGGACAGAGGAGCCTGGCAGGCCACAGTCCATGGGGTCACAAAGAGTCAGACGTGACTGAGCGACTAAGCACACACACAACCCTAAGTATAAACTAAGTACCCGTGAGTCCATCCTGACACAGATGAATGATTGAATAAATAAATAAGTGGGGGAGAAGGGACAGCTTTACAGTGCAGAGACCTGAGGAACACCGGCTGAGCCAGGCGACCAAGGTCAGAATCACCAGTGTTACATCATGTTGACAGCATACGCTTGATGGGACGTGTTGGGAGCGGCACTTTTACCTCTGTGACCTTCCTCCCCAAAACCCCTAGCCCCAGTCTAACCATGAGAAAAACATCAGAGAAATCCCAGTTGAGAGACATTCTGCAAAATACCTGACCAGCATTCCTTTAAACTGTCACCAAAACCAGGGAAAGTCTGAGAAACTATCACAGTCCAAAAGAACCTAAAGAGACAAGACAAAAAAATACAACATGGTACCCCAGATGGGATCCTGGAAGGGAAAAAGAACAGTAGTGGAAAAACGGAATTAAAAATAGACAGTACCTAATAATAATTTAGTGATATTTATTAGTTGTGACAAGCTGTTTGAATATAAGATGTTAACAATAAGGGAAACTGGGCATATGGTATATGGGAATGCCTTATACTATAGTCATAACTTTTCTGTAAATCTAAAACTATTCTAAAATTTAAAGTTTATTGTTAAAAAAAAAAACCTGAAGACTCATCCAGTAACTTGTCCAAGATCACACACCTAGGAAATGGCAGAGGTGGTACTTGAACCCAGGGTTGGGCTTTTGTAGGCCAACTACAAAGTCGAGGCCACGTGAAACTGAATGTGTCTACCCCCGTTCTCTTCTGCCCCATTCCCTGAGATGTATTAATGTGTAGCATCCTGATGTGTCCATGGGATTAGGACTGAAGACTGCAGGGTTCTGCTTTGCTTCTAAATTGTTTCATCAGCAGAACTGACCATCCATGAATCTCTTGCAGTGGTGAACTCAATTCAGTTTGAAGCTATGGAATTCACAATAGTAATACTAGCAATAATCAAGACAAACGTGTATGTGGTATTTTCTACAGTCGAGGGACTTTTCAAAGTGCTCTATCTGTATTGATTCATTCAGTCCTTACAAAACTCTATGTGGGAACTACCATTCTGCAGCTCAATTACAAAGAGGCTGAGAGTCAAAAAGATTCAATACCTTGTCCAAGTTCATTCTGTTAGTAAGTAGCAGAGTCAGAATTTGACCCAGATCCCAGAGTCTGTGCTGTATTCTCTGACCTTGCAAAAACCAGTTAAAAAAAAAAAAATGGACACTACTTTACGATTTCCCAGTTCAGTAGATAAAATAAATCAGCCAGTGTATCAGGCCTAGATTCATCCTACAGGCCCCACAAATTGCAGAAACAGAGAAACATTTGTCGTGAAACGGGGGAGAATTGGGGCAGTTTTTACAAAGGCAGTGACATTAGCAAACCTTTGCAGGCTTTAGATAGTTGGACAGAGAGGGGGGAAGCATGCAGAACAGAAGGCGCAGCAAGTGCAAAGGCCCTGGGGCAAGAGGATGAGGGTTGTTGAAGGACTAGCAGAGGCTATGTCTGCAGTGTGTTGGGAGATGGGGGGTGGAATCCAGTGATGAGTGGCAGGGCGTGCAGACAAGTGGGACCTGAGTCATGGTGAGGATTCGGAGGGAGGTGGGAGCCATTGTGGGGTTTTGAGCAGGGGAGGGCCAGGATCTGTCTTAGGGTTTAGCAGGATCCCTCTGGCTGCTGGATAAAAACTAGGCTGGAAAGATGGAGGGTAGAAATGAAGAGGTGATTGTAATAGTCTGAGTCAGAGGTCCACCATCTTCTTCTGTCAGGAGCCAGAGAGTAAATATTTTAAGAGTTTCGGGGTCAGACTGTCTCTCTCTCAACTACTCACTTCTCCTGTTGCAGGGCAAAATCAGCTACAGACCCGAAGTAAATGAATGAACATGGCAGTGTTCCAATAAAACTTTATGTATACAACAGGTGGCCGGACAGAATGGCACAAGCACGGAATTTTGTTTTTCAGTTCTGTTCAGTCACTCAAGTCATGTCCGACTCTTTGCAACCCCGTGGTTTTTCATCAGTGTAGACCCCAGGGATACTGGCTGTATCCCTCTCTAGTCTGCCGCTTTTTGCCCTACAGGACGTCTTTGTGCTAGCCTAACAATCTCCGTCTTCCTTCTGAGCAGCCGGGTAGGAGTGTCCTGAATGGATATACCACAGTTCATTCCACCGTGACCCAGATGAGGGAACTGCAGGTGATTGCAGCTTCTCACCGGGGTGACCGGCCTCCTTGCACAGGACTCTGTATGTTTCTCTGGGTCAGAAACCGTCAGTTCCTCAGCACCACTGCGCCTCACCAATGTCAAGGCCACAGGAACCCACCACTCTGTCTTGGAAGGGTGTTCCTGCTCAGATTCCCCCCCCCCCAAATTATAGTCACACTTTGAGTCCAGAGAGGCCAGAGGCACCCTGGGCAGTGAGAAGCTGGCATCCTCAGCGTGAGCCCAGTTGAGGAGCCGGGGGTCCTTGCCCCAAGGACCCAGCCCAGTTGAGGAGCCAGGGGTCCTCGCCCCCGGGACCCAGCCCATCCTCACATCCTCCGCCCTGTCCCGCTCCCCTCGGTGCCGGCTCGGCAGGTAACTCGATCCAGGTCAGCTGGCGGAGTATGAGGTAGCGTCTAGCTGAGCGTCATGGTATTTTATTAAGCCCGAAATGTGATCGCTACTGTTGTCACACTTTAGCGCCCCCAACAATCCCCTGGCAGATGAGAAAACCAGAGCCTTCCCGCATGCCTTTCCCCTGACGTCAGGGAAAGTGCAGGGAACCCTGCCCGGGGGCCCGAGAGCCTGGGTGACCCCCCGGAGCAGCTTTCAAGCCTGAGGGAAGGACCGGGGGCCACTGGGCGGTGTTTTTCTAATTTCAGGCAAAGCAACGGACTGGGGGAAATCTGCTATTAATTTCTCCTCGGTGCCTGGGCCTCGGAAGTCAGCACTGGCTTTTCAATACAGTCTTCGTTAACCTATTAGGATGGCGGGCCCTAGGATCCTTCTGTCTAAATGACGTTGCTCTGGGTCGGGGTTCTGAAACGAGGATGCCCATAGGGACCCAGGTGAGGTAAAGTGAGGAAAACCCAGCAGAGGCTGTGGAGAAGTGGAGATGGAGCTTGAGGCTGTGGATGGTCAGGACAGAGGCATGCAAGCCCTCCCTTGCCAGAGCATGTAAATTCTCAAAGTAGCAGAAAATCTGGAGAGACGGAGAAAGAGGGAGAAGAAGGGAGAGAGAAGGGAGGGAGGGGAAGTGAGGGAGAGAGGCAGGGACAGAGACGGCTGTTGTTCCAAAAATTGTTTTACTGTTTTAAGACAGTTTGGGCTAGATGAGATACCTCTCCTGGCCAGCTTGCAAGCTCTTCCCTAACTGAACCTGTCAACACAGCAGTGAAATTGTCCACCCTGTTCCTTTGTCCCTCCGGAGCTGCACTGTCCAGTGGAACTTTCTGCAGTGATGGAAATACACCATCCAGTATGGTAGCCATTGGCTCCATGAAATAGACCCAAGGAACTGAATTTTCCACTGAGTTTTTTAATTTATTTATTTATCTTGGGCCACACTGGGTCTTCACTGCTGCACACGCACCTTCTCTAGCTGCAGCACGTGGGCATCTCACTGCTGTGGCCTCTCTCATTGCGAAGCCTGGGCTCCAGCGTGTGTGGGCTCAGTAGTTGTGGCACACGGGCTTAGTTGCCCTGTGGCGTGTGGGATCTTCCTGGAGCAGGGATCGAACCCTTGTCTCCTGCATTGGCAGGCAGATGCTAAACCACTGGACCACCAGGGAATTCCTCTATTTAATTCTAATTGACTAACTATAAAGAACCACGTGTGGCTGATTGCTACTGTATTAGATAACATGATTATCGAACCTTTTCAGTCGGAGGTATGCCATCACCGCTCTTTAGGAAAGAACGTGCCGTCTCAGGGACGGGGATCAATTATACCACCAAGAGATTAGAATCCTGAGTACATGGAAAGAAAGGCCATATGGAATCATAAGTAGAAATGGCGTAGGTGTCAGCCAGATGTTTGCTAGCTCAAAGAGTGGTCATTCAGTGCCTCCCAGGTGTTTTTTTCCACTACTACCCAGAGAGTCTCTCAGTCGGGGTCACTGCTGAGCGTCCACCATGTCACTTGCCCTCTGGTCTGGCTGCCCTCTGCCCAGGGCTGACCCCAAGGAAGCCCCTGGGTGGACGTCCCTGCTGTTGCTCCCATCCAGACATGTCAGAGCGCACCAGCCCCTGCCAGGGACCTGAGGCACACCAGGTCCCATACCACGGGACCCCAAGTCCTACTTTAGCACTGCCACAGAACTGTGGGCAAGCAGGCCAGGGACTCTGGGCACAAACCTCTTTCCAAGCTAAAGGCTTCAGCAAACCCCCTTCCCGTCCACAGCCCCTTGAGGAGGCCAGGGAGGGGTCAGCGCCACACCACTCCTTCTAGGTTCCGACCTCGATCCCCACAAAACCACCCAGGCTTCCCCAGGTGTGACTGTCTCCACCCTGCCCCCTGTATCTCCATGACAACCAGGTTCCCACTGTATATCTCTCCCAAGTGATGGGAAGGTGGTTCCATTATCCCCCAGCAAAGCTCCTGTCCTCAAAGATGAATTCCAGCCTCCTCCTTGTGTAAAAAGAAATCTGCTCAAAATGTTGATAGCACCATTTTTTTCCCCAGCGTGTCTCCTCCTGTGAGGAGTCCAGGGACGTAACAACCAGTTTTTTTTCTCCGAGGTCAAGCTCAGAGTTCCACGTGTGTCTTCTGTCTCTAACAGTCTTTACTAGGAGGTCTCTACTCCCTGAAATTGTCTTGCAAAACCCAAAACGTGGATGTTTACAAATCTTAACACAGTAATCAAAGCTAACATTTATGTAGCACCAGGCGTTTTTTCTCTCGTCAACCATGTAAGCAGGTTCAGTTGTTATCTCCATTTGCCAGTCTGACCTCTGAGGTTCAGGATGGCTGTGTCATTTGCTCAAGGTCACACAGCTAGGCAGTGGTTGGATCCAGGATCCAAACCCAGGCGATCAGATTCCAGAGCCTGAGCTCTAATCAGTACCAAGGTGGCATGCACAGCGCACTCGTGATTTTTGCCTTATAGATCTTTCACCTGAATGTACTTTATGGTGGAGGTGGAGCTCTTCACAGGGTTGGTGGGACTTGCATGTGACTTCCTTGGGGGCACTGGCATCACTCTTGCCTCTTGGTTGCCAACTGCAGGAAACCCCTCTCCACTCCCTTAAACAGAAACGTCCGTGTATTCCTTTCCTGTGACTGCTGTACAAATTACCGCACACTTAGTGGCTTAAAACAACACCACTCTAGAGGTCAAACGTCCAAAATCAATTTCACTGGGCCGAAGATGTCGGTAGAGCTGGTTTCTTCTGGAGGCTTTAAGGGGAGAAACTGTTTCTTTGCCTTTTTCGACTCCTGGCAGCTACCTGTATTTCTTGGCTTGTGGCCTCTTTCTCCACCTTCAGTGCACCTCACTCCAGTTCTCATCTCTGTCACCAAATAATACCCCTCTGCCTCTTACTTGCAAGGGCCCTTGTAATTACATTCAGGATCCAACCAGCATACTCTCCCCATCTCGAGATGGTTAACTTAATCATATCTACAGAGTTCCTTTTGCCCTGTAAGGTTTCTGGGATTAGGACATAACACGTCTTTGGGGGGCTGTGGTTCAGCCTACTATAGGGGTCAGGGTGGCCTCCTCTCAGTTGCGGCGGGATAGAGCGAGTCATGTGATCGGACCTCATCCGTCTCTCCAGCTCCCAGACCTGCTTCCCTCTAACAGCCCCAGGCTTAACCCCACCATCCAGCAGCCCCAGGGAAAGGAGAGCTCCCCTTTTTCAAAAGTCCCAGGACTGGTTCTCATTGGTCCATCTGAGACCACACCCTCATCTCTGAAGCAATCACTTTGGCCAGAGGACCCTGGGTCTCTCTGATTGGCTGAACCTGGGTCACATGCCCACCAATGTCCTCCCCTCCTCTCTGTCTTAACTGCCATGTGTTAAGGTAGTTCTGTAAAGAGAACATGAGTGGTGGCTGGCAGCTTGTTACTGGAATCCGTTGAATGGCCAGTGCTTGAAAGGGTAACCTGGCACAAGTAGAAGTGAAGCTGCTCAGTCGTGTGCGACTCTTTGCGACCCCATGGACTGTAGCCTACCAGGCTCCTCAGTCTGTGGAATTTTCCAGGCAAGAGCACTGGAATGGGCTGTCATTCCTTCTCCAGGGTATCTTCCCCACCCAGGATCAAACCCAGGTCTCCTGCATTGCAGACAGACAGACGCTTTACCCTCTGAGCCACCAGGGAAGCCCAAACCATATGCCTGGCACATAGTAAGTGCTCAATAAATGATGGTCACAGATGGTGGGACACAGAGGGTAACTTGGGCAGGGGGTATCTCCTGAAGCTAATGCTTGAAGGCTGCAAGGTTCACTAAGCAGATGAAAGCAGTGAGCCCTCCACACAGAAGAAGCACCTTGAACAAAGCAAAGGCTTCCACTGTATGGCCATGGCGACCATAGGTCCTAGTGTACCTGGGGACAGAGGGAGATTGGATTGGTCCTCTTTTGTGCCTGTCCTCCCAGTATATTACTAATAGCAGCCCCCTTTACACTGCAAAACTGTCAGGGTGTGCATGATAAATTAGAGAGTCATCACCCCTTATAGCGAAGCAGCTCCTTCATAAGTAAACCAAAGGCAGAAGAGGATGAGACTTACCCAAGGTTACCCAACATTTAGCAGCAAAGTCTGGACTAGAATTCAGGACTGCTGACTCCCAATCCAATGCTCCTTCATCCTCCAGCTTATGAAATCAGCTCTCAAAGGCTGCATCAGCTTCACCAGTCACATATCTCCCTTTTTCTCTTCTTGCCAAATTCTCCATAGGATTGTGACCAGATCCACGTGGACGATGTCTCATCTGATGACAATGGGCAAGATTTAAGGTAGGAATTCAGGGAGTCAAAAATGCCCCTTCTGATTACGAACCAAGCTCACCTATCACTGGGACACAGAGAGGAGGCTGGTTATCAGGGCCAGGGTGCGCCTGCCTCCACCATAACTGGGACTTATTTCTCTGAACTCAAAAAGCACAATCGTGCCCCCGACCCTGCAGCTTCTTCCGCATCATCTCCAATTACTGGGGCTGAGCTTTCCACAAATTCCCTGTAACTACTTCTGCTGATCTCTTTGTGGGTCTTTTTTCCCCTGCTTACTAAAGTAATGCATGCATGGGGGCACAGGTTCAGTCCCTGGTCAGGGAACTAAGATCCTGCAAGCTGCATGTGCACGGCAAAAATAGTGCATTAAAATATCATAAAAGCAGAATAAATGCACGCATGCATATTGTAAAAACTGTCATACACCACTTCTAAGCTTGCCTCCCAGAATCACTACCATCCAGAGTTTAGTACACCTTTTTCCAAGGATTGACTGCACTCATTAACATATGTATATATTATTTGATATAAGATCAACAGTCAATACTCAAAAATATTTCTTGAATTAATAAATGGTATGTTGGTTTTCTAGGAAAATCACTCCTAGGACATGAATTCCAGAAATAAGGTCCCCAACTGCTCAAAATGAGAGCAGCTTTTGAAGAATGTGGCTGAGGAATGTTCCAAGCCTGCCCATTATAAAAACAGAACCCTTGTTAATCTGTGCTTATCAAAATGATCACTATTCAGCACCTCTCGGCCCATCAAAAGTATTGTGAGACCAAAACAATGTTTGGCTTGTGGGCCGTTTGTGCTAATTTCACTTAGCATTGGCTTCTGAGGTGTGTCTTCCAACTTACTCCAAAAAAAGAAATCAAAGTGTCTGTTACTGAGCCCTGCAAGTCTTTTCAAAGCCCAGCTCAATTAGAAGTGATTGGTGGGCATCGCCTGCTTCGCTTTAATTAGCCATTCAGAAAATCCTCTGCAGTCAGGCCTGGCCAGGACCAGCCAGGCTCCAGGGCCCGCCAGGACTGCTCAATTTATGGAGTAAATAAATCCCAGATCAGGGCTAATTGTGTCCTTTCCATGAAGTCATCCCTGGGAACCACTCTCCCTTTCAAAGCAATAAGCAACCAGCGTTCTGTTTTTATCCTTTCTGCTGTAGTGGCTGGCTTGAATCGAAAGCAGTGCCCCTCTGAACCCTGACTTGAGCTGAGCTGTTGGTACCTCACTTCAAGAATCCACAATCCAAGGATGTTTTTTGTCCCTAGGAGCGAAATTCCCCATGTGTTCATTCGGGAAATATCTGTTAAGGACCTACTGTGTGCTAGGCATCAAATGCCCCTCCCCTTTTTCTTCTCAGTTAATAGTAAAAACTGAGACTGCCCTGGTGGACCAATGGTTAAGACTCTCTGCTTCCAAGGCAGGGGTCACAGGTTTGATCCCTGGTCGGGGAACTAAGACCCTACGTGCCACAAAGGTGGCCGAAATATAATTAATTAAAAAAAAGAAAAGCACCGTAAAAAGCAACAGTGGTACCGTTGGTATCTTGCACCATGCCCTATTCCAGATGCTTCACGTGGCTTACCTCTTTGCACCCTCACAGCAATTAGGAAAAAGTGGCTCTTATCATCCTCATTTTACACTGGGGAACAGGAGGTACAGAGAGGTTAAGTAACTTGCTCGGCCTGACACAGCTGGTAAGTGGGGGAGGAAGGATTCATGGACACCCTGCCCTGCCCTCCGCCTCTTGGCAGAACATCCAGCCATCTCCCCAGGGTGTCCTCTGAGTTTCGAGTCAGCGTTTTTCAAGAATAAATCCTCCAGCCTTTCTGCACTACCCAGGGAGGAGATGCTGGTGGCTACCGATCCCAGAGCTGACACCTGTCTCTCCCGGAGGCTCTCGGGTTAACCCACCCACCGCTGCTCTGTGTAGCACAGACTCTCCTCTGAGCTGTCCCTGCAGTACCAAGGGAGCTTCGCCAGCAGGTCCGATGCGGCGGATACTGGTCCGGGAAGCCCTGCACATGCGCGGCACCATCTCCCGCGAGTACCCAGGAGGTCGTGCCGGAGCTCTGCTTCTCCAGGGATCCAGAAGAGTTTGAAAAAGAAGAACAAGCCGCTTTTGAAAAGGACGAATGTTAGGGTGCATGGATGCCCCAGCACCCAAGTTCACTGCCACTCAACCAAGGTCACAGATGGGTCTAAAGTCACAAAGACGCCCTCTGTGTCTGCCCAGCGGCTCCTCATTGGAGACTGCGGTGCTCAGACCACTGGATGGGAAGTGGTCTGAAGCTGTTCTTCCACAGACTCTTTTAAAAAAAAAAAAAAAGGAAAAGAAGTTGATAGAAATTAAATGAAAAAACAAAATTCTCTAACAAGATGAGAACCTTGACAGCAGAGAGGAAGGAGCATGTGGCAATTTAAAGTGTGGGTTCTTGGGGCATATGAATCTCCTTAGTAACAACATTTGTATTTCAAACCTTATGAACATTCCCTCTTATAATGTCTTCCTAGGGACATGGTCTTTGTATTGTAATTTATCAAATCCACTGACTTTCATAAAAAATACATATTTTCCCAACATATGTAAAAACAACTATAGTTGAATATCACTCATCAGGCTATTCATATCAGTGGTTTCAAATACCACTCCAAAATGTGAAACTTAAATTTCAGGGAAAAGTGTCTTAATATTTTTTATAAAATATTGTGAAATATCCAAAATATTTTCCCTTACTGTGTCAACTGAAAAACTCTTATAAAATTTCCTTTACTTGATAAAACTAATGAGTTAAAAAAATTTTTTAATCCAGAGTAAGAGACCTTATATACAACAAGCTATGTAATAATTTCCATTTAACATTAGACTTAGTGGTGGTCACTCAGATAAGAAGTAACCTTGTATTTATCCAGACACCCAATAAAGCAAAATTCTCAGGTGGAAAAAGAAAAAGTGTCAGTTCTACAAAAGAGGAGTCCTGATGGGATAAAGTCACATAGCCCCCTTTTCCCTCAGGTTAAGAATGTGCTCACAAAGTGCCCAGCACAGTGAGTAATCCTTACTAAATGGCTCTCTGTCCCTTTGATTAGATGTTGTCTGCTCCCTTTTACTAGTTGGGCGTATTTTATTTCTCTTTCGCCCCTGATCACCGCCACCCAAGGGAGGGTCTGAGAAAAAAGCGACAGCAACACCTCTGTGTAACAAACCCAGCGGCATCTTTCTGGAAAAGAGGCAGGACTGCATAATTTCCCCTTCCAGCCCTCAGGGGAGCTGGTCCCAGCTTGTGCAGAACTTCTGGGGCCAGCATCCACTGTGCCAGACCCGCTGGGGAGTCTCCCTTGTGGTTCAGGGATGGTGGGGAGGAGAGTCTGTGCTACACAGAGCAGGGTGGGCAGGTTAACCTGAGAGCCTCTGGGAGACACAGGTGTCAGATCTGGGACTAGAGTCATGCAAACAAGTTGTTAGAACTGCCACATCTTATCTCCATGCAGAAAACATTTTTTTAGTAATCTTCTCAATATCTCAGAAGTTACTATATTAAATACCACATTATCAAGCTAGTGCTCGAACAAGTTAATTACACACAATCTGTTTTGGTTTTTTTTTTTTTTTTTTTTTTGGTCATGCTACACAGCTTAGGAGATCTTAGTTCCCTGACCAGGGATTGAACCCACACCCTCAGCAATGAAAGCATGGAATCCTAACCACTGGGCCACTAGGGAATTTCTCATCTTTTTAAATCTGAGTAATTCAGTAAAGAGCAGAGCAGAGACTGTGATCACCCCTGTTCGAATCTACCATCTCCAACTCACCACTTGCTGATATTATGACTTACTTGCTTCCAATCTTGTACACACTCACAAATGTCTGTGAAAAATGACCCAGGTGAATGTGTGTGCGTGTGTGTGCGTGTGTGTGTGTGTTTATGGCCATATGGGCAAGAATTTGTCTGAAGAACAGCTTCTGTCAGCCCGTTGGTATCTCTGGGATTGTCCATCCTCCTCTGGAGAGAATCCCAGCATCTGCAGCTGAGCCCTTTCGCATTAAGAGGACCCCCGTCAGTGTCCTCCTGGGCCGCCTGCCCCAGTGGTGAAATTAGCTTTCAAATTTGAGCCATCAGCAAAGCATCTCTGTGGATCCTGCACGGGTTTTGTTGTCACCAGTTCAATATTCAGGCTGAGCCCCACGCACAGGAGAGAATGACCCAGCACTTCCCATTTCCAAATTCCCTTTTCTCTGTGGCAGCACTTGCGTTGAACTGGGGATACCTAAGGTACAATTCCCCAGTGTTGTTTCACCCCTAGTGCATCGTATCTCCACCCTCAAACCCATCACAGAGAGTCCAGAAACAAAAAAATAATAGGAGGCGATAAACGTCAGCCAGCCACCCCCACCCCCCACCCCCGCCACTGAGAGGCCCTGGGACCACGCTGAACTGCTCCCACCCCACACCCAGGCTTTTTCTCTCTGAAGAGACCTTCACTTCGGAAGTTTTTGGTCTGCACATTGCCTTGTGACGTCCCGTGATTTTGCAGACCTGCACCAGGCTTCCAGTGGAGGGAAAGAAAATGATGTTCCGTGAGAGGTGGGGTTTTCCTTCCCACGCTCTAGCTGCTGTAGGTGACGAATCACCCACAATTCCCCCTTCTGGTTCCCAGCTGCCACTCCTGTCATTGACTTCCTGTGATGCTCTGACACGTCCCCAGGGCATGGTTCGTGCTGACAGAGGGTTCTGTCTGCAAAGTACCAGCAGTCGACTCTGCCTGATTTTTTCATTTTTGGCTTCAGCGTTGTGCACAGGCTTTCTCCAGTTGGGGCAAGCAGGGGCTCGTCCTCCTCGCAGAGCACAGGCTTCTCGTTGAGGGGGCTTCTCCTGTTGTGGAGCACAGGCTCTACACTGCGGGCTCAGTCGCTGTGGCCTGGGGGGCTTATCTGCTCTATAGCACGTGGGATCTTCTGGGACCAGGGATTGAACCTGTGTCCCCCGCACTGACAAGTGGATTTCCAACCACTGGACCACCAGAGACGTCTGACTCTGCCTAGTTTAAAAGATAAAATTAGCGTGGGGAATGCCTATGGAAAGATACAGAGACGCTCACAGCAGAGGAAGAAAGGGTTAGCCGGCAGGCCTTTTGAGGCATGTGAGGCAGGGCAGATTTGGGGATCAAAGTGCTTTCCTTGGCTTGGCCACTGCATGCAGGGAACAGAATGACTGCCCCTCAAAACAAGAAGACAGAGATGTTCTTTGATACCAGAAAGAAAGAGAATGGATGCTGACTCGGCACGAGCTCAGGAGGCCACCGTTGTTTGGGAAGTTAATGAAAGCCCTGACGCTGCTTCTCCCAGAACGCAGATACTCAGAGCATCCTCGCACGTTCGGGGACACAGCCAGACAGTAGCCCACCCACGGGTCTCCTGGTGAGAAGCTCCCACCTCCCCACAGTAACGCTGTCTCTTCTCCCTCTGCCGCCTCCCCAGCACCTACAACTTCTCCGCCGACGGCTTCCACAGTTCGGCCCCGGGAGCCAACCTGTGCCTGGGCTCCGGCGTGCACGGCGGCGTGGACTGGATGAGGAAGCTGGCCTTCCGCTACCGGCGGGTGAAGGAGATGTACAACACCTACAAGAACAACGTCGGCGGTGAGCGGGCCGGGGGGAGGGCCGCCCACGGCGCTCAGAGGGTCTGCCTGCCTGGGCCCGGGGCGCACCCCCCGGACCAAAGGGAACTCATCGAGAGTGGACGCTGTCGCTCACACCCCACCTGTGCGGCGCCAGGCTCCGAGAGGCCCACAGACCCTAGCTCACCCGGGGCGGCCCTCGTGGCGGCCTCTGGAGAGCACTAGGACCTCGTCACCCCCACTTTGGGTCTGGGGAGGCTGAGGAAGAGATGACGTGTCCTGCCCGTGCATGATCACGCCTCCGGCCCCGCTGCGGTTCTCCACCTCTGGTCCTCGGGCCAGCAGCATCAGGGTCACCGGGAGGCTCCTTGGAAATGCAGATTCTCTGGCCCCCACCTCAGACCTATCAGATCAGCAGCTCTGGGGTGGGCCTGGCCCTTTGCATCTTGACTGGCCCTCCAGGTGATTCTGATGCTTGTTGAAAGCTTGAGGGCCACGGGCTTCAGCCCTCACTACTCAGACTGTGGCCCCTGGAGCAGCCACATGAGCATCACCTGGGAGCTGGTAAGAAATGTAGACGCCCAGGCCCCTCCCAAGGCAACCGAGTCAGAGCTGTGTCTTTAACAAGACTCCCAGGTGATTCGTGAAAACACTGGTTCGCAAGCTTGGCTCATATTGGAACCCCCTGAGGAATTTCCCCTTCGGCTTTCCTTGGCCTGGCTGCCGCTTGGCTTTGGGACTTACTGAGTTCCCTGCATGATTCTACTGTGCAGCCAAGTCGTGAAAGCCACCAGCTTCAGTGGCAGGACAGCATTGGTTTATCACACTAAACAAGAAATCTGGAAGGGGCTGGAGGCAGGGTGGGTTCACCAGTGACCGGGCCCTTGATCACTATTTCTGGAATTCTCTAGGCCTTTGACTCTTAACAGTTGAGGCTGCTTCTTCCCCGGGAGGCACATGGGGATGTTTTTGATTATCACGATGTCTCTAACCAGCTACTAGCCGCTAAAGGGAATTAGATTTGAGTAGGCGGATAATAGAATCTGTCATCTACACCTTGACCCCATTCCCGGAAAGAATAGAGTCCCAGGAAGAATTCAGGGTCTCCAACTGGACAGAATCCACTTCTTGTCCCAGCGCTGCCACTTTCTAACTCTCTGAGCCTTAGTTTCTTAAGTCTGTGCAATGGGGATAAAAATAATCCTGCTTCCCTAGTGACTGAAAGGTTTGTTGTTGATGCATACAAAAGGCGGGACTGTGTGCCTGGAATGCAGCAGGCACTCAGTAAACAGTAGCATTTATTACTAGTTCCTTTCAGTTTCGCTTGAGAGTCTTAGATTCTTCTCTGTTTGCTTTCTGCAGGTAGAGCATCAATTCTTCAGGACAGATTTTCTGCCTTGTCTGAGGCTGCAGTCCTGACAACGGGAAATGTTTATTGAGCATTTCCTCCATGCTAGGCTCTGTTATGAAGGTTTTTTTGCTCTTCACAACACCTCTGTAATGTAGCAGCTTTCTTTTAACTAATTTTTTATTGATTTATTTTGGCCTGTGCCGGGTCTTCGTTGCTGCACGGGCTTTTTCTCTAGTTGCAGAGAGCAGGGGGCAGCTCTCGCGTTGTGATGCAAGGGCTTCTCGTGGCAGTGGCTTCTCCTTGCAGAGCGCAGGCTCAGTAGTCGCGGCCCCCCCCGCCCCCCCAGGCTCTAGAGCGCAGGCTCAGTAGTTGTGGCGCATGGGCTTAGTTGCCTCGTGGCAGGTGGAATCTTCCCAGATCAGGGATCGAACCTGTGTCTCCCACGCAGGTAGACGGATTCTTCACACCAGGGAAGCCAGGTATCAGTTTTTGTCACGCATGTTGTATGAAGGTGGAAACTGCGGTCAGAGAGTCTCACAGCCCAGGCGACAGAGCCAGTCCTGGGCCGGTGACTTCACCTCTGCCCACACTTTGTGGCCTCTCACATCCAAGCCTGTCATCTGCAGGAGGGAAGCAGAGAGCTTCGGGGTCGGCCCTGCCTGCTCACCCATCTCTGCACGCAGACAGAAGGAAGTGGGTGTGCTTGGAGTAGGAAGGAAGTGGGTGTGCTTGGAGTAGGGGCGACAGGGACCGAGTCAGCCAACAGAGGCCCTCGGGTCGTCATTCAAGCTAAGCCCCAGGAAATGCCCAGGGCTTCTGTTGGGCTGTTCTGCTTTCCCATCAGCTCAGGGGAAATTATCTGATGTATCAACAGGCAAGGAGCTGGCGGCTGGCAGAACACCGCTGCCCAGCCCCTTCCTGCTGCCCCGCCCCCAGCTATTTCTGCATCACAGAACCAGCCCAGTGAGGGCTGCGGCCGCCAGCCCGGGGGTCACCATAGACGGCAGCATCCTAAGGGTTTCAGTAGGTGTATCTGGAAAAGAGCAAGATACCGGATGTAAAGAGAAAATGCTTAATAAGTCAGCATCTGGGAGGCAGTGAATGATGATCCATTGAGCCTATCAGTCAATCTCAAAATAAAATTTAGCTCACTGGATTGAAGTTGACCTTGGGTGTCACCTGACTTGAAACCTCAAAGTACAGTAGCTAGACTCCCTTTCCGTCACCCTACTACCCCAGACCTCTAAAATGATAACTGTGTTTTTTGGTTTTGTCCACAGGCTTGATAGGAGCTCCCAAAAGAGAGACCTGGCTGCAGCTCAGAGCCGAGCTGGAAGCTCTGACCGACCTCTGGCTGACCCACTCTCTGAAGGCACTAAACCTCATCAATTCCCGGTAGGTGGGAGCCCCCGTGTCTCTTTGTGCCACTGAACTTTCTCCCATTCGAGGCTGGTGGCCCCTTCACTTCCACACTGGGACAATCGAGCTCTCCAAATTCTCCCTGGCACACTTTCCAGCCATTTGATAAAGCTGGGATGTACCAGGCACCATGGACACCTTGTCCCATAGAGGAGCAGATAGCTGCAGAGACTCAAGCAGGGGCCAGCAGAGCTAAAGACTTTTGTCCGTAGGTCTGTCTTCTCCCGTCCACTCTTGCCCACAACACCCTGCAGCCACAACATTGCCCTGTGAAAACCATTTTATAGGATGCCACAGTTTACCTGGTGGGCCCTTAGTGAGGTCAGGGGAGTCCAGTTTCATTCTGCTGCTGCTGCTAAGTCACTTTAGTCGTGTCCAACTCTGTGTGACCCCATAGACGGCAGCCCACCAGGCTCCCCCATCCCTGGGATTCTCCAGGCAAGAACACTGGAGTGGGGTGCCATTTCCTTCTCCAATGCATGAAAGTGAAAAGTGAAAGTGAAGTCGCTCAGTCATGTCCGACTCTTCGCGACCCCATGGACTGCAGCCCACCAGGCTCCTCCATCCATGGGATTCTCCAGGCAAGAGTACTGGAGTGGGGTGCCATCGCCTTCTCCGAGTTTCATCCTAGGCCTCCTAATAAATTGCCTCTTGCTGTTAAAAACAAACAAAAAAAAAATCACCTGCAGCAGAGAACAAATTACTCTGTACCAACATCAGAATTCTTGTGACCCAACATATGGTTACAAAATGGCAGCCCATGAGCTGAATCCACCCTACTGATGCATTTTGTCTGATACACATTTGGCCCCAAAGACAGGGAAGGTTAATCCATAACTGCAGGTTTTGAGGATGTCCGGTGTCAGAACTCGCACGTGCTTTCCAGTCCTTACGCCAGGCCTCACGTCTCTGCTCTCCTACACTTGTTCTGTACCACTCAGGTACATTTCCAGTAGGTCCCTGCAGCTATTTTAGTGACCCTTTCTATAAACATTGGCTTTGTAAATAGAAGTATACTTGTATTCAATTGTAATGTGTCAGGAGGCTTAAAAGAGAGGAATGGCTGGAGGATCCTGGAGCTCCATCCACCCTCACCTGAAGATGACTTAGCCAGAGCCTCCAAACCGCACCAGAATTCCCACCGACTCCAGGCTCAGCTACTAAACTCCTTGCGCTATCCTGGAGTTCTGACCCACAGTCTTCTCTGTCCTCAGGCCCAACTGTGTCAACGTGCTGGTCACCACCACTCAACTAATTCCCGCCCTGGCCAAAGTCCTGCTGTACGGATTGGGTTCTGTGTTTCCTATTGAGAACATCTACAGTGCAACCAAGACAGGTAGGGGAGCCTAGACGTACAGCGGGGAGGGTAAGGTCAACTTTGCCTGCTGGGATGAGAGGCTTACTGACACCAGGGAAGTTAAAGAATTTGTCCAGAGACATGACGAAATTCCCCAAACCACCCTCATAACCCACTGGGATTAACCTCTGCTTCTAGAGAAATTGCTTAGTTTTGCAGTTTTCCAAAGTATATTAGTAAGATATGCACAAAGCTGCTATTAACAAATACTCGCAAATACAAGGGTTTAATTACATTAGTGCATGTGTGTGCGCGAAGTTGCTTTAGTCGTGTCTGACTCTTTGCAACCCTGTGGACCACAGCCGGCCAGGCTCTTCTGTCCGTGGGATTCTCCAGGCAAGAATACTGGAGTGGGTTGCCGTGCCCTCCTCCAGGGGATCTTCCTGACCCAGGGATCGAACCCGCATCTCTTTCATCTCCTGCATTGGCAGGCGGGTTTGATCCCTGGGCGGGTTCTTTACCAGTAGCCCCACCTTTGGGAAGACCCTAATTACATGAGGGCCAAAGCTAATTTCTCTCAGATGTCGACCAGACCAGAGGCGAGTGATCCAGGCTGATGGGGTGATTCTGTTCATACTCACCCAGGAAGCCAGGTTCTTCCCATTTTTCCCATCATCATCCCTTCTAATTTTATTCTCATGTATATGGTCAAATCAGAATCTGCCATATTGTTATTCTAGGTTATGGGAAGGGAGAAAAGAGCAAGGGGAAGGGGTGATACACCTCCAGTATTCTAAAAATAACACTGGGGTGGGGTTTACATCTACTCACCTATTGGCCTAGCTTAGTCACGTGGCCACAACTAGTTGCCAGGGAATCTGGGAAATGTAGTCCATAGCTAAATGACCCATAGGTAAGCCCCGGTAAAACTCGGGAAATTCTATTACTAAGGAAGAAGAGGAAAACATTTCCCACCCCAGAATGGTACATGAGGCGGATTTATTTTAGGTAGTACATTAAATAACCTAACCTTGAACCACACAGAAGACTGTCGATTTTTTAATGCTCTTTCAAGAAGAGTGTCTCAATTTAGTGTTATCCTGGTTCAACAACTCTTTCATATTTGCTAATCCCCCTTATTAACAGATAAAACACCTTAGGCTCAGAGCTTTCATCAGATAAGAGAATTCAGTAACTAGAAATGAACAGCAGCATTTGTCATCAGGACAAGTAATATTGGTTTTTCTGGGGTAGGGGTAGAGGGCACTGTGTCTTGATTTGTGTGTGTGTGTGTGCGCGTATGTATCACCTAATAATGTATAATAATACAAAATCTAGTTAAGATGTTTTTGATGAGACATTTTTACCTGTGGTTTTTTTTTTTTCTGGAGAAAAAATCAATTTATAATATATACTTTGGAAGCATTTCCTTAGAGCAGAGCCTTTACTAACATTCTAGACCAGAGATGGCACTGGATGTCCTTCAGTGCTCAGGGCGGCAAAGCAATTAGCCAGCCCAAAACGTCAGGAGCACCGAGGCTGAGAAACGCTGATAGAAGTGAAGCGCTCAGCAGGCGCCAGCAGAGTCACAGCTGTCACTATTAGCACGCTTCTCGTTATGATGGTAGTTCCTAAACTTGCCGACCAGGTCAGGATGAGCTAAGGTCTGAATTCAGTGTGCCAGGATTGATGCTACTGCCTGGCCCCCTGGGACGAAGGAAAACATGAAAAGAACATCTACACAAAGCAAGAGAAAAACAAACAGCGGAATCGCGCGAGGGCCACTCTGGCACCGGGCTGCCCACCCTCGGACACGTGAAGCCCGACACTTCCGCTTCCTAACCCTGGGACCCTGGGCAGATCGCCTCACCTCTCGGGGCTTCATGTCTAACTTGTAAAACGGGTCCATCACTCTTACACCAGACAGCTGCACAGACACCAGAGTGTGTTTCAAACCCCTGTTCTGCCTTTCTGCCGGGTCCCCGTGGACCAGTCTCTTAACCACTCTGGGCCTCTGGCTTGTCATCCCGTCGCCTGGGGACAGGGACACCTCCAGGTTTGCTCGAGGATGAAATGATTCATCCCAGGTCCTTAGGAAGACAGCTGCACGAAGTAAGCTCTTAATTAGCGGTGATTATTCACTGCAGCCCCGGGTCCTCACCGAGCATCCTCCTTTCCTTCTGTGCATGCAGGGAAGGAGAGCTGCTTCGAGAGGATAATGCAGAGGTTCGGCAGAAAGGCCGTCTACATCGTGATCGGCGATGGTGTGGAAGAGGAGCAGGGAGCCAAAAAGGTACTTCCTCCACGCAGCTCTCAGGGCGCTTCCCCCTCCTCTGTTGAGCCTGTCTCCTTTCCAGGCTCTTTGGTCTCAGGTCCACGCCCACTCAGAAATCGCAGAAGCATCCTGAGTCATTTCCTTCTGCAAATCCCCGCTCCGTGCCTTTGGCTGCCGCCCCTGGTAGCCTTGTGTTGTTTCTGGGACAACTGCTCAGGAGCCCAGAGACCCTCCGTCAGGGCAGGCTGGTGGGGGAGCTGGTGCACGTGTGTGTGTTTTATTTAATACTCACTGATCATATGTTCCAGGAACCCTTCCCAGTTAATAAAGACAGCATTAAGCTAATGAAAAAGAAAATCCTGCTTTTGTGATCTCAGGCCCATGAGGAGACGGGCAGGGGGGTTCTGGTGGCCGCAGCTCTGTTCTTGGAAAAGAAACAGCTGCTAAAGTCCGGGGTCTGGACCTGTCAACGGCATCCCAGAGAGCCTGCCACCCCCCCACCCAGAGGCCTGGAAAGCAGATTGTTAATGTCACAGAGCTTAATTTGGGGGAACTGGCTTCCCCCTTCCTGCCTCAGAAACAGATTCTAAGGAAATGCAAAAATTTTTAGGGTCTCAGCGGATGAAACCCACAAGAAGATGGAAGGTCCTGAGACAGGGGCTCGGAAGAGGGGAAGCTTAGTAGGCTTTGCATATACCGGTCCAGCCTCCTGGAAGGCTCCTCCCTTTTCCTTCCTTGCTCCTCCCCTTGCTCTTCCAGACTCATCCTTTTCCAGCCTCAGCCTCCCTCCAGAGGAGGCTTTCCCTCCCAGCTCCCACTCCCACCTTCCAGCTCAGTGAGGCCTGCCTGCACTTCCCTCCCCCAGCTCTCCATATTCCTCCTCCAAGGCCTTATCCCCTCTAGTCATTAGCTGAGCACCTACTGTGTGCCGGCCTCTCTTGCAGGCGCTATGCCTGGGCAGTGAGCAGAACACACAGGTCATCTCACCCCTCACTCAGCTCACAGCCTGGGAACAAGCAGTCAGCACCTTAAGTGTAACAAGCGTGTCAGATGACCGCCAGAGCTTGGGAGAAGAGCAAAGTGGGGAGTGGAGAACAGAGGCGGCGCTAGGGGTGGGCAGGCTGGGAGTGTATGTGGTGATCAAGGCCGGCCTGGCTGCGAGGTGACGGCCGAGCGGAGGTGGGAGGAGAGGAAGTAAGCCAAGTGAGCATCCCTTAATTCAGTCGCTCAGTCGTGTCCGACTCTTTGCGACCCCATGGACTGCGGCACGCCAGGCCTCCCTGTCCATCACCAGCTCCCGGAGTTTACTCAGACTCATGTCCATCGAGTCGGTGACACCATCCAACCACCTCTTCCTCTGTCATCCCCTGAAGTCCTCCCACCTTCAATCTTTCAAGCATCAGGGTCTTTTCTCATGAGTCCATTCTTTGCATCAGGTGGCCAAAGTATTGGAGTTTCAGTTTCAGCATCAGTCCTTCCAATGAATATTCAGGACTGATCTCCTTCAGGATGGACTGGTTAGATCTCCTTGCAGTCCAAGGGACTCTCAAGAGTCTTTTCCAACACCACAGTTCAAAAGTAACTTTTCCCTCTGATGCAGTGAGCATCAGAGGGAGGGAATTTCAGGAGAGGAACCAAAGAGTTCAAAGGTCCGAAGGCTGGAGCTTCCTGCAGAGAGCCTCAGGGATGCACCAAGCAAAGGGCAGGGTGGGTTAGGCAGGTGTGGTCATGGAGGTGCCTTGGGCCTTCAGAGGGACTTCAGTTTTTACTCTGAGTACTTCTTTTTAAAGCAGATTTCTTTAACTTTAAAAATGAACTGATTTTGAGGGCCTTCTTTACCTGGCTGTCCTTACCACTGCCCCTCCAGTGGCTAAGACGCCACACTCCCAATGCAGGGACACAGGTTTGATCCCTGGTCAGGGAAGTGAGATCCACACACCACACAGCATGGCTTACATTCAATTTAGAAGAGAAAATATTAATCATAGCTATCGGGGTGACCATGAAAAAAGCAGAGCACCGAAGAATTGATGCTTTTGAACTGTGGTGTCAGAGAAGACTCATGAGAGTCCCTTGGATTGCAAGGAGATCCAAACAGTCCATCCTAAAGGAGATCAGTCCTGGGTGTTCATTGGAAGGACTGATGTTGAAGCTGAAACTCCAGTACTTTGGCCACCTGATGTGAAGAGCTGACTCATTGGAAAAGACCCTGATGCTGGGAAAGACTGAAGGCAGGAGAAGGGGATGACAGAGGATGAGATGGTTGGATGGCATCACTGACGCAATGGACATGAGTTTGAGCAAGCTCTGGGAGTTGGTGATGGACAGGGAAGCCTGACATGCTGCAGTCCATAGGGTCACAAAGAGTCGGACACAACTGAGCAAGTGAGCTGACTGACATGGATGATACATCAGGACATGACCAAAACAGTGGTGTGAACCTCATGAATTATCACATGAATCAAGGACCAGTGTGCCAGGTCAAGAGCTGGTCTCTGGTGAACCTACCTGAACCCCACTGCAGGGGTGGGAGGGGGAGTCTACAGCCCCTTTTCCAAGTTCAGACCTAACTGAGAAGAACTTCTGCCCAAGCATGTGACAGCGATCAAAATAAACTTTAACTCTGATAGAAGCAGATTGAGAACCTACTTAGGCCCCTGGTTGTGGACACCTCCCTACCTGCCCTCTGGTTCTCACCTGGAGAATGACAAGGAAGTCCATGAAGCAGTCACTGCTGTTTACTGGCCTTCTCTTGTCAAGGGGCGTTTCTTAGGACAGTGTAGCAGATGTTTTCAAACGTCTTCAAATAAGTCAACTCTTCGCATCAGGTGGCCAAAGTATTGGAGTTTCAGCTTCAACGTCAGTCCTTCCAATGAATATTCAGGGCTTATCTCCTTTAGGATGGACTGGTTGGATCTCCTTGCAGTCCAAGGGACTCTCAAGAGTCTTCTCTAACACCGCAGTTGCATCAGTTCTTCAGCACTCAGCTTTCCTTATAGTCCAACTCTCACATCCATACATGACTACTGGGAAAACCATAGCCTTGACTAGATGAACCTTTGTTGGCAAAGTAATGTCTGTGCTTTTTAATATGCTGTCTAGGTTGGTCATAACTTTCCTTCCAAGGAGTAAGCATCTCATTTGAAAAGACCCTGATCTTGCGAAAGATTGAAGGCAGAAGGAGAAGGGGACAACAGAGGATGAGATGAGTGGATGGCATCACCGACTCAATGGACATGAGTTTGAGTAAACTCCGGGAGTTGGTGATGGACAGGGAGGCATGGTGTGCTGCAGTCCATGGGGTCACAAAGAGTCAGACTGAGCGACTGAACTGACTGAGCAGATGTTTTGAAATGATCATTTACTATCCTGAAATGAAATACTAATGGATAATAAAACCCCCTTAAAATCATAATGGCCTGCCCCAGAAAAATTTAAAAAAAGAAAAAAAAACCATAGTGTCCTGGAGATCAACATCCAGTGATACAGAGAGAAATAAGGGCAGGGCCTCCCTGGTGGTCCAGGGGTTAAGACTTCGCCTTCCAGTGCAGGGGGTGCAGGTTCTATCCACAGGGGGCTAAGATCCCACATGTCTCAAGACCAAAACATAAAGCAGCAGCAGTATGGTAACAGATTCAATAAAGAGTTTAAAAATGGTCCACATCAAAAGAAATTTTTTTAAGAAATAAGGGCTAAAGTAAAAATAAAAATTAAAAAAAAGAAAGAAACAAGGGAAAGCCACTTATACTCAAGGGTTCCTCAGGTGGCGATAGTGGTAAAGAATCCACCTGCTAATGCAGGAGGCATGAGAGACACGAGGTCGATCCCTGGGTCAGGAAGGTCCCCTGGAGGAGGGCACGGCAACCCATTCTGGTATTCTTGCCTGGAGAATCCCATGCACAGAGGAGCCTGGCGGGCTACAGTGTATAGGGTCACAAAGAGCTGGACACGACTGAGCACACACACGTATTTATACTCACAATAACGTGTGCTCCAGGAGGGAAACGTTTGAGCACAGAGCCTTGCACCCAGAAGTGCTGTCACTGAGGATGCAGCCCAGCAAATGCAGGGGGACACGCGTGTGCAGCCTCGGCCACTCATAAAGCCATCGAGCTGCTGCAGCCATCACGTGATTGTTCCAAACCGCAAGGCAACCCATGGTTAGGCTCGGAGTAAACCAGAATACAGCCTTCCCCAGTTCACACAGTAATTGCAGCCCTGGAAAACATTTATTAAAAGCATGTGAAAGGTACTCTGTTTATGTGTCAAAGTGGAGTTAAGGGTCTCCACTCTGGTTATTATGAATGGGTTTGTACTTAAATATCTGGCAGAACATTTGAAAATCATTCAAGTCTAAGGTGTGTGGGATGAAGCAGGCACCTGCCCCACGTGTAGTGCCCCCCAGTCGTGACAACAGTCAAAACTCACACAGTCACTCCTAGGGGGCAGGCTGCTGCTTTGAGAACTGCCAGTCTAGGGTTGCCCTCCCTTAGAGAGCCAGGAGGAAGGGGAGCTGACAGAGATGCCTCTTGATAAACTAAAGGAGTCCCTTTTTTTTTTTTTTTTTTTTTTTGAGATCTTAGTTCTCCAGCCAGGGATCGAACCCACGCCCCCTGCAGTGGAAGCGCAGTCTTAACCCCTGGACCTCCAGGGGAGTCCTGGAGGTGCCTCTTTCAACTGTGTCCCAGGCGTCTCACAGAAACAGGTGGCCAGGGAAGCGTATTTTGCCCTAAATCCCAGCTCTGCCATTGTTGGCTGTGTGGCCTTCAGCCAGTGGCAGCCCTCTCTGAGCTGCCTTTTTAATCCATCACACCTGCAGAGAACAGACACCAAGGGGGCCAGCAGAGGAACCGTGCAGAGTTAGCCCTCAATAGCCCAAAGCAGATAGGGTTACTACTCCCTGGGGCTGCAGGAGAAAGCTAAATCCATCTTCAGAAATTCAGTGGAGGGTCTCTCTCCAGGGGAGCCAGCAGAGAAAACAGGAGTCCGAATTTGCACATAACAAAGGGGGAAGATGGAATGAGCAAAGAATCTAATTAAAAATAAGCAAAGAAGAGGGGGTTTCCCTGGTGGCTCAGTGGTAAAGAATCCACCTGCCAATGCAGGAAACACAGGATCAAACCTGGTCCGGGAGGATCCCACATGGTGCATCAAAACTGCTGAGCCCGTGTCCTAGCGCGGGAGCCTTACCTACTGAGTCCACTTGCCCTGAGTCTGTGGTCGACAACAATAGAAGCCGCTGCAATGAGAAGCCTGAACTCCACACCTGAAGAGTAGCCCCTGCCCCCTTCAGCTAGAGAGAAGCCCTCAGGGCAATGAAGACCCGACGTGGCCAAAGATAAATAAATTTTAAAAAATAAGGCAAAGAAGTTTATAAAAGAAAACAGGAGAAGTCTGACAAATAGAAGACACAAAGTAAACTGATGTCAAAAAAGCCAAATGTCATCACAATAACTGGAAATGAAGCACAAAGTCAGTGATTTTCTGACAGTTAAAAGAAAAAGCTGGCTGAATGTGAAAGATTCCTAATATAGAGAACAGTTGAAAAATACAGAAAAGGTGTTCATATGTATACTAACAATGAAAGCCAATGCAGCTATATTAATATCAAGCAAATGGATTTTAAGGTAAAAATCATTACTAAAAAATTAGAAATATAAAAGTATTCATTTGAGCTAAACTTCAGTTGCTCAGTCATTTCTGACTCTTTGCGACCCCATGAACCGCAGCACGCCAGGCCTCCCTGTCCATCACCCAACTCCCGGCGTTCACTCAAACTCATGTCCATTGAGTCGGTGATGCCATCTAGCCATCTCATCCTCTGTCATCCCCTTCTCCTCCTGCCCTCGATCCCTCCCAGCATCAGGGTCTTTTCCAGTGAGTCAACTCTTCGCATGAGGTGGCCAAAGTACTGGAGTTTCAGCTTTAGCATCAGTCCTTCCAGTGAACACCCAGGACTGATCTCCTGTAGGATGGACTGGTTGGACCTCCTTGCAGTCCAAGGGACTCTCAGGAGTCTTCTCCAACACCACAGTTCAAAAGCATCAATTCTTCGGTGCTCATCCTTCTTTACAGCCCAACTCTCACATCCATACAACTTGCAAGTACCTAATAAAATAGCTTGGGCTTCCCTGGTGGCTCAGAGGGTAAAGTGTCCGCCTGCATTGTGGGAGACCAGGGTTCAAATCCCGGAAGGAAATGGCAAGCCACTCCAGTACTCTTCCCTGGAAAATTCCACGGATGGAGGAGCCTGCTAAGCTAATGTCCATGGGACTGCACAGAGTTGCACACGACTGAGCAACTTCACAATAAAATAGCTTAAATAAGGAAAAAAACAAAATCTGCCGACTTAACAAAAACTCACCCCAGTGTCTTGTTTGGGCAAAGTCCACAGGAGTAAGTGTGTCACTGAATCCAGGCCGAGGGAGTGGGTGAGGTAGTCCCCAGCGGGGCCAGATTTTGTTCAGTGGAGTTTGCGACGCCAGAGATGCCGGCCGGCAGCTTCAACAGCGGAAAGCCGTCTCTTTCTCCCGTTCGCTGCCCACAGGGCGGGGGCAGCATCAGGGGCCCAGGCCCCTTCCGTCTTGTTGCTCTGCCAGTCCTGGTACTTCTCTTACCACACAGTCCACGACGGCTTCTCTCCCCCCTCCACATCTGCACTCCCCGCACCAGGAAAATCAAGGGGAGAGGAGAGGGGAGGACTTCCCGGCCCTTTAAGAGTACAGCGGGTACAGGTGACATCACGGCTGCTCAAATCCTATTGGCCAGATTTTTGAGTCAGGAAGTCACACCTTGCCACAAAGTGAGCTGGAAGATGTAGCCTGATTCCTAGCAAGGAAAGAAACAAAGGAAGGAAACAAGGCAGGAACATTTTCTGAGAAAGAAGGAGAGAAAGAATGTAGGGAGCCAGCCAGCAGTCTCCATCACAGCCGGCAGATGGTGGGGCTGTACATCGCAGCCTTCAGTTCAGTTCAATTGCTCAGTCGTGTCTAACTCTGGGACCCCATGGACTGCAGCACGCCAGGCCTCCCTGTCCATCACCAACTCCCGGAGTTTACTCAAACCCATGCCCATGGCATCAGTGATGCCATCCAACCATCTCATCCTCTGTCGTCCCCGTTTTCTCCCGCCTTCAATCTTTCCCAGCCTCAGGGTCTTTTCCAATGAGTCTGCATGAGGTGGCCAAAGTATTGGAGTTTCAGCTTCAGCATCAGTCCTTCCAATGAATATTCAGGACTGATCTCCTTTAGGATGGACTGGTTGGATCTCCTTGTAGTCCAAGGGACTCTCAAGAGTCTTCTCCAACACCACAGTTCAAAAACCATCTATTCTTCGGCGCTCAGCTTTCTTCACAGTCCAACTCTCATACCCATACATGACCACTGGAAAAACCATAGCTTTGACTAGACAGACCTTTGTTGGTAATGTCTCTGCTTTTTAATATGCTGTCCAGGTTGGTTACCCACTACTCTTTATTACTGATGTCATCATTTTATTTAATTCTCCAAGCCCCTCCCCCCACAAAGTGGGTACCATCCCACTTCATTTTATAGAGGACATGTTTGAGACTCAGAGAGGTTAATTAATTTATTTAAGGTCACACAGCTGGCACATGTAAACTGCTATGTATTTTGCGCCAAACGCCTGGTAGGAAGGAGGTGGACTTAGGAGTTTCAAACACTGTCGTTCCGCACCCCCGAGCTGGTCAGAAGAGAGTGGAGTCCACCAAAGAAGACTAGGGCACACCACCCCCATACGCCAAGCTCCCCTGAAAATTCCCACCAGTGTCTGAAGCAGCAGCCCCAGCCCGTTAATGAGCAGCTCTGTGCGCCAGCAGCTCTCCTGGCCTGATGGATGGGCCTCATTAGCCCAGGCCGCTGGACACCTGAGCAGTGTGAAATACAGCGACAGGACAGGGGGCTTCAGCTGTTTCAGCTGACAGTGTTGTTAATGTCTCCATTTTAGTGGGTCATTTGTCTCCACCTCTCCACAAGTGATAAATCCACCCGGGCTCTGCAGCCACCAGGCCTGGGAGGGAGGCTGCTGAGACAGTCTCTTCCCCTTTGCTCATTTCCTCCCAGAAAAATAAATTACATTGTTTAAGGAGGGACTGGACTGGCCAGGCAGCCACCAACATCCATCTTTGCAGAGAATGAAAGGCTCAGCCAGGCTGAAGGGAGGAGGATGGGGGAGCTGAAAGGCATTAAAGAGATGGCATCTGTTGCCCACGATGGATCATTTTTTGCTTTCTTTGGGCAAAAGAGAAAAGGATGTGTCCATTGAGAACTTCGCTGTGAGAAACTCTCCTTCCCTCTTCTCCCTCCCTTCCTTTTTTCTTTCATTCCACGAATATTCAGTGCCCACTGTGGGCCAAGAGGCAAGAGCAGTGAATATGACTTTCCAAGCTCAGACCCTCCTCAGGGCTTTTGCACTTGCTGTGTCTTCAGCCTTGACTACTTTCCTCCAATATTTGCATGGCCCCTGCCTTCCCATTCTCTGGGGCCTACTTAAATGTCACCCCTCCGGAGACGCCTGCCCTGACCCAGCTATCAAAAGTGCAGAGCCTCCAGAGGCAAGAAAGGGTTTATTGTGCTCCTGGAACCAAAAGGACACTTGTATAGTTTCTACCCTGTGGGCAAAAAACCTCACAAGGCAGCAGATCTACCACGGAACTGGGGGCATTCATACATGTTCATCAAGCATCCCCTGTTTACTCAGTAAATAACTGAAGGTCACTGACTGTCTTGAGGAGGCTCAGTATCTTTTAGCTATAATGAAGACTTAAACACTTGCTCACCTAACAAGATTAGAAGTAGGTGTACCCTAGGTTGTTTCAGTAGGTCCAAAAATTTGCCAAGTATCCCTTTCCATCATTTTGCTCTACCTTTCTAATCATCTTTGGCTTTTTCATTTCTGCTATGTTGCCTCATGATCTCAAAATCGCTGCCACAGCTCCAAACATCACGTACTAACATGCCAGCATTCAAATGAAAAGGAAAAGTAAGGAGAAAAGAGTTTTTGGGTGCTTCTCTCTAACCATGAGGAAAATCTTTCCCAGACGCCCCCAGCCAACTTCCTCCTTGGCTTCGGTGGCTCCCAAGTCAAGAGGGATACAGGACAAATCGCTGACAAACAGGGTCTGGGTTGTCATAGCTCATTTATATAATCATAATTCACCCCTTACTTACCTCTCTGGCACAGTGCTGCCAAATTCAGGGTTCTGGAAGCAGGAAGGAGGAGGATGGCTATCAGACAGGCATCAGCTTTAGTCAGTGGTTACATTTTCTGGTGATGAACAGGCAGTCAAGTTTTTTTCTCTGGAGTCAGACAGAATCTCCGTGTGCCTCAGTCCCCTCATTTGTGAAACAAGATAGACATGGTATACAGCAAGTATTATCCCCATTTTTCAGACAAGCAGCAGAGTAAATCACTTAAGGTCACCCAGCTAACGAAGGTAGAACAGAGCTTTGACAAGGACAATCTCAAACATTTAACCTTCACACTATGGAAGTATTCACAGATTTCTCCTTTCCCATGACTGATTTCTTTCCGTGACCAACATAGCACTTCTTTTACACCAATTACTTCTGCCGTATCTGCATGCTGCCTGTCCTGTTATCTGCTTCGTGTTTCCCTTTCAGTCAGCGCACTTATGTTTAAGATGAAAAACCTCACTGCATGACAGTAACACAGAGCAAGCATCACCTGCTGTAAAGAAAAGACAAAAGCAGTCTCTGGGACCAGCCCTGTCTGTTCACATGGAAGTTAGTGAGTGTCAGGGAGGGGTTGAAGACGCTGTAGCATCTGGCCAAGACTTTCTATCTGAAGTATCGTGATGGAGAACACGTTTTTGAGACGGAATTGCTTTCCTGCTGTGTGATTTGATGCCATGTCTGTGCACCACTTCCCTGGTGGCTCAGACGGTAAAGAGTCCGCCTGCAGTGCAGGAGACTCAAGTTTGATCCCTGGGTCGTGAAGATCCCCTGGAAAAGGGAATGGCAACCCACTCCAGTATTCTTACCTGGGGAATTCCATGGACAGAGGAGCCTGACAGGCTATAGTCCGTGGAGTTGCAGAGTCAGACACAACTGAATGACCATCACTTTCGGCACATCAAGACCACAGCAGCGGTCCCAACGGAGCGGAGAGGGGTCAGCCAGTCCACATGTCAGACAGTGCAAGATAAGGCGTCAGAAGGGGACTCCCCTGGTAGTCCAGGGATTAAACTCCACACTCCCAGTACAGAAGCACATGTTCCATCGCTGTTGGGGAACAAAGATTTCCCCAGGACACTGGGCAAAGCCAATAAATAAATAAATAACAGACTCCAAAGAAGTAGAAAGGATGACCAGACCGGTGGGTACTGATCACATTGGCGGGGGGCTGGGGGTCCACCATGGTGTGTTGACTTGGTGACTTCTCCTAAGGCTCTCGCCACAGGCGTGGGGCCCAGCGGGGCTGCAGGAGGTGCCAGCAGAGCCGTAACCATGTGTCTGCGGTTCTGTGTTCCAGCACAACATGCCTTTCTGGAGGATATCCTGCCACGCGGACCTGGAGGCGCTGAGGCACGCCCTGGAGCTGGAGTATTTATAGCAGCACCCACGGCCTCGCCACCCGCCATCAGAGATGCAGCCCACCAGCCCAGGCCCCCGGCTTTCCCGCTGCCCCCGCCAGATGCTGGACACCGGGCAGGGTCCCTCCAGCCAAGAGGTGTCTAGTGACCACTTCAGAAGTTGTCCTTTCAGTCCCAACGCGGGTCCTGAGAAACAGGGCACCCAGCAGTGGCTTTGGAATATTTAACTTTGGGGAAGAGGGCTGGCTCAGAGTCCAGACTGTTCGGCAAGTCTCACAGAACAAAAGCAAGGAATTGCTGATTCGGGGGAGGGCCGGTGATGAGAAGGGAACAGGCTTTTTTTTTTTTCCACTTTAATTTATGGACTAATCTCATTACTCCGCTATTATGCTCTTGTACCTGTGTTGGTTTTCTTAGCTGTTGGTGTTTTTGTTTTCTCAGCTGGCATGTTTGGCGGTGCACAGTTCTAATTGAAGCCTCTCTGCTCCGTGTTGTGCTTTGGGGGGACTAGTGAAGGAGGCGATTCGGGGCTATGGGGAAGACTGTTGCTTATTTTGTTTTTAAGAACCTAACCTGACATCATGTGGACAGTGCACGTGCCTTATACCGCCATCTTGTTTTCTGGGAAGAGGGGACCCTGGGGAGGAGGTGGTATTTTGCGACGGAAAGAGGCATTAAATAAAACCACGTTTACATTTTGAAGTGGGGTAGGGTGTCACTACTTGATGACCACGTTTGCGGCTTCTGAATATGTTGGTCTTTTCCTCTTTCGTTGCAGAAGTATAAAATCCAACTCAAATTGGCTTAAGCCAAAAACAAAGCATCTCCAGGAACTTTAGTCCATATACGTCTTCAGGCATAGCTGGATCCTATAGTGGAGATGGGAAAACGACCTGATGATTGGAGTTTCAGAGCTAGAATCTGATACACAGAAAACCATCACCAACAGTGAGATGGGCTCTGAACTCCCTAGAGGCAGGTGCTGTTTCTTTCCTCTCCATTTCCCCCAAAAGCAAGCATGGGTCCTGGTGGTCAAGTGACTTTCTCCTGGGTGGTTTTACTTCTCAGGCAGGCTCTTCCCCATTGTGGCAAAAATGGCTCCAAGAATCTTTCAGCAAAACCACACCAGTAGAAAGAGCTGCTTCTGCCTTGAGGTTCCAACAAGAGCCCCAGGATTGTGTCTCATTGGCCAAACCTGAGTCATGAGCTACCCACAGAGCTGGATTTAGGGTAAAACCTCTCACGAGCAGAAAGTTGGAGAGAGCTGGTTCCCTAAAGAAGGAATCAGTGAGCTACTACTAAAAGAATGTGGGGGGTGCTATGGAAGTAGAGCTAATCTCCATGCCTTTGGTAGGAGTTTGTTTTCCAGGGGATGAACCGAGGATTCGGTGTAAGAAACAGGAAGAGACATCCGGAGGAGTTCCAAGGGCGTCTTGAGCTCTGTTGCTGCCCACAGAGTTCCCAGCAGAGCCTGGACCCATTTGCTTGGATGCTAAGCCTAAGTATAAGCTCCTCCCTCTATTCATGTTGGTGAAATCCAGGGTCTTCAATTGGCTGGCATCCATGTCAGTGGAGATGGGAAAACGACCTGATGACTGGAGTCGCAGAGCTAGAACCTGATACATAGGAAGCCATCACCAACAGTGAGATGGGCTCCTCTAGGCGCTGAGCTCCCTGGGGGCAGGTGGTTTGTTTCATCTCTGTTTCCCCCAAAATGAAGCATGGAATGATGTTCTTGGAATCAATCCACAGAGTGGATGCTAACACTAATTGGAATCCCATTATAGATGAGGTTCCTATATCAAACCGACACAGCATATTAAAAAGCAGAGACATTATTTGTCCGCCTAGTCAAAGCTGTGGTCTTCCCAGTGGTCATGTATGGACGTGAGAGTTGGACCATAAAGAAAGCTGATCGTCAAAGAATTGATGCCTTTGAACTGTGGTGTTGAGAGTACCATGGACTGCAACCAGTCCATCCTAAAGGATATCAGTCCTGAGTATTCACTGGAAGGACTGATGGTGAAGCTGAAACTCCAGTGCTCTGGCCACCTGATGCAAAGAACTGACTCATTGGAAAAGACCCTGATGCTGGGAAAGATAGAAGGCAGGAGGAGACGGGGATGACAGACATGAGATGGTTGGATGGCATCACTGACTCAATGGGCATGAGTTTGAGCAAGTTCTAGGAGTTGGTGATGGACAGGGAAGCCTGGCATGCTGCAGTCCATGGGGTTGCAAAGAGTCAGACACAACTGAGCGACTGAACTATAGATGAGGCAGAAAGAAGGATGGAAGTATAACTGAAATCATAGTAAGGTAATTGGCTGGGTGAATGGAATATTTGTAAAAATGGATGAATAGATGTTTAAATAGTTGGGTGGGTAGGTGGCTGGTTAGGTGATTGGAGAATGGATGAATAAATGGGTGGATAACTCTTGGGATGACTAGATAGATGGTTATATAGATTATGAGTGGTTGGATGATTGAATAGATAACTGAATTGACGACCAGATGGTGAGATGGTGAGATGGATGGGTGGCTGCTTGTCTGGATGAATGGATGGTTGCATGGTGAGATGGAAAGATGGATAGACGGTTAACTAGGTGAATGAGTGGCTAAATGGACGGATGAGTATTTGAATGAGTAATTGGATAGAATGACTAACAGTTGATGAGTGGTTGATAGTAATACTGTGGTGGTTGGATACGTGATTGCAAGAATGGTATAATGGTTAGATGGACAGATGGTTAAATGGAGGTAAAGAATCCCCAGAGTTAGCTGCTGGAAACATGGGTCAGCCTCACTATAATCTGCCAACTTAGGTTTCTTCTAATGAGTGGAGGAGATGTGCTGGATGAATTGACTTCTGGCTGGAGAAGCAAGAGGGACTGGAGCAGAGCCACCGGGCAGTCAGTGATGTGAACACTCCTGGATCCTCCCTGTTTTCCCATCGACACCCTGGCCACTTAGGTCCCCGCTTGTGATCACGTGCTATCCACCCTTCCCTTCCAGCCACGATCACAACCTGCCATCAGATCGAGAACAGAGTTGTGGTTGCCAAGGGTGAGGTGGAGGGGAGAGGGACAGGCTGGGAATCTGGGG
The DNA here is from genome assembly GCF_032405125.1 of Capricornis sumatraensis. Classification (NCBI taxonomy): domain Eukaryota; kingdom Metazoa; phylum Chordata; class Mammalia; order Artiodactyla; family Bovidae; genus Capricornis; species Capricornis sumatraensis. Next base: position 79,020,113 of record NC_091083.1, read on the forward strand.
TTGGTAGATGCAAGCTACTACATTTAGAGTGGATAAACAACGAGGTCCTAATGTGCAGCACAGGGGACAATATTCAGTATCCTGTGATAAACCGTAATGCAAAAGAATGTAAAAAAAGAATGTGTATATGTGTATCACTGAGGCACTTTGCTGACTTGCAGAGATCGGCACAGCACTGTAAATCAACTATACTTCAATAATTTGAAAAACAATAATAATAAAGTAGTCCACCTCCAAATACTAAAAAAAGAAAAAAAAAACTGCTGTCAAGAAAAATTCTGTTTAGAGTTTAACAAAGAGTAAATTTACTTATAAAAAAATAAACTTTATTTTAAAAGGCTTCCGTTAGCGGCACTAATAGTAGACTCTCAGCTGTCCAACACAGAAAGAGGTTTGGGGTGAAATAGACCTGTCCCTTAATCCTGAAATTAACTGCCTAGGGGGTCAACTACTTCTCTGTTGTGATGACTGACTGTCGAAGGCTGGTGCTGACGGTCCACAGTGAGTGAGTGTTTCATTCTGAATTCTAGATAACTAGATGACTTGGAGCTCTCAGTGGGTAAAGACACTATCTCTCTCATTCTGTAAGAGAGATGGCAATAAATGAATGTTGGATGATGGATGGATGGATGGATGGTGGATGGTAGGTAGATGGATGGATACATGGATGGACGGATGGATGGATAGCTAAGATTCAGTAGTCCCAGACTGCTTGCCTTCACTGTTTATCCAAAAGTATCCTGCAGCCCTCTGGAACACTCTAAGAAGTAGAGTAATTGGACTGTGCATTACTCCCAAACAAAAGCCCTTGGCCTTCCGGAAGTCTGAGCATGACACCAGAACTTCCTGGCCAGCTCAGCAGAAGGACAGAGAATCAAAGAAGTCTTCAGGTCAACCTCCAGGGCTGAAGGTATTTGTTTCACAAGGGCTTTAGAAATCAGAGAGCTAACATGGGGATTTTTCAGTTGCTGCTGCTACTAAGTCACTTCAGTCATGTCCGACTCTGTGCGACCCCATAGACGGCAGCCCACCAGGCTCCCCCGTCCCTGGGATTCTCCAGGCAAGAACACAGGAGTGGGTTACCATTTCCTTCTCCAATCCATGAAAGTGAAATTATGCAAACGGCATAAATACCATCAAAGTGGCTTTTAAAAAAAAAGATGTTTTTGGCCTACTTGACTGAAAGTTTCAGGAATGTGTGATCTCAGACCCCATCACCACCAACACCCCAAATGCAGAATTCAAGTGTCTCTAAATTCTTTTAAATTCAGTCTCTTTGTCTCTATCCCCGGACTCTGTTTCCTCTAACTTGGCTTCATTTATAGACAATAATTCACACACTTGGGGTAAAAGATGTAGCAGGAGTGATTCAACAAAGATTTCTATTGATTGAGCATTGGTTAATTCTTAGAAGGATAACTGCTTAGGAAAGATAGGTTAAATTTATTATGTGAGATTAAAATGTCCTGATGGTTGAAATATTTTGAGTTCGTTCTTCCTTAGTTATTTGCAGCCAAGAGCATCTCAACATACATAGCACATAATAAATAGTAGTAGTAGTAGTAGTATATCACATGGGCTCAGATGTCTACTCAGAAAATCAGTCATTCAAGTGATCGGACGTTTTTTCCATCAGATATTAATCGAGTATCTACAATGCATTGGCAGTGTCCCAGGCACAACAGACACATATTTGAATGAGACATATTTGAATAAGACATTGTGCTTGCAAAAAAAAAAAAAAAATTGAGAAATTTGACCACCTTAAAAAACTTACTGAAAAACATAAGTAAGGCTTCCCTGGTGGCTCAGTGGTAAAGAATCCACCTGCCAATGTAGGAAATGCTGGTTCGATCCCTGGTCTGGGAAGTTTCTACATGCCCAGGGGCAACTAGACCCGTGCACTACAGCTTCTGGAGCCTGTGCTCTTGAGCCCGGGAGCCCCAGACACTGAAGCCCACTTGCCCTACAGCCTGTTCTCCACAACAAGAAAAGCCACTGCTATGAGACGCCTGTGCACCACAGCTCAAGAGTAGCCCTCACGCTCCCCAGCGAGAGAAAGGGCCTTGCGGCAACGAAGACCCAGCGCAGCCACAAATCAATTGTAAAAATAAAAACATGAGACGAAAGTCAATTTGAAATTCAAATCACAGACAACAGCAAGCGTTAATCCCCCCTTAATATATAAAAAGCTCCTAGAAATAAATTATTATTTCTATATTTGGCCAACAACCCAAATAAAAAATGATCAGAGGCCGTGAACAGATATTTTTGTATTTTTTTTAAAGTACAACTGGTTCTTAAACGTATACAAAGATGCTCAAGTTCACTCATAATAAGAGAAATGCAGATATATTGAGATACCATTTTTCACATCAGAGTGACAAAAATTCGAAAGTTTTTATGACTCACAGCGCTGGTGGAGCTGTGGGGCTTCGTGCATTGCTTGTGGAAGCTGAAATTGGTACAGCTCCCAAGGAGGGAAAGCTGGCCACGTTTATCCAATTTGTAAGTTTGTCTCAGTAATTCCACTTCTGAGACTCTACAGATATTTTTACGTAAGTGGGCATATTCTGTATAGAGTTATTTTCTACAATACTGTCTATAATAGCAAAGATTGAAACCCAACCGAATATCCATCAGCAGTGGACTGATACATACTGGCTGTCGGACTGTTTATCTCGTTGGAGTTTGGACCTTACTCCAAATCCAGTGAGAAGACACCAGAAAGTTTAAAGCAGAAGAGGGGCATGATCTGACTTCTGTTTTAAAAAATCATCCTGATCTGGGGGATGGGTACCCAAGTATAACCCTGTGTAAGAATATGTCACGATATGCACTTGAGCTTGGTGCCGTAAACTGGGTGTAGGTTACAAAGGGAGGAAGTACCCTCAAGGTCATGAGAAAGCCCATGACCAGCTGTTTTGCCCAGACACCCTGCCTCCATCCTTTCCGCTGGAAACCATGCTCCCCGACACAGATGAGGGACGACGGCCCCTCATGGTCCTTCCCAGCCTCTCCCGGCCTTCCACCTCTCTTCTGATTTCTGTCACCCCAGTTCTCCAGGCTCCTATAAATGGACCCATACAGAATGCAGCCTGGTTTCTTTCCTCACAAGGATTTGGGAAACTTCTAGGATGTCGTCCGTATCCATAGACAGATTCTGGGTAGAGGAAAATCTGAGTTCAGCGCGCTGCGCGGTTCTCTCCCAGCGCCTGCAGCCCCGACGATGCTGCCGGCTTAGCACCCGCGACGCTGTGCTAGCCAGTGACCACCAGAGGGCAGTGTGAGCCCGCCTTTGGCCTCAACTGCCCGCAGGTGCCACCCCAAGTTAGGCCTGGAAATAGCACTGCAAGGATTCCAGAAGCGTTTTCTTAGGCTGCGCCCTTGCTTCCGGGAGTGCTTCCCTGAAACTGCAGCACCTTCAAGGATATGTTCAGGCCCAAGAGTTAAGGATTAATTGACCTGCTGTGGTCGCAACGGGGATTCAAGCAGAGAGCAGCAGGGTGACCTCGAGCCATCAGCAACCACTCGCCTGGAAGCGCTTCTTCCTACACTCAGCCCGGCTTTAAAAGTTAACTGCCCTAACGCTTAATAATACCATAGTCATGATAGTTTAAATTGTTTAACAAAATGGTTTTTTTTAATCCGTAAATTCAATATAGCAAAATATGCAGAAGTTCATTCAAGGATGATGGATAAGCCAGCTCCAGCCAAATACTGATTTTAAAATTCAACCATCAAGTATTTGGCCAAAAATGAGTTATTTGGGGAGCTCAGGCTGCAGGGGAGAGGGTGTCTCTTTGCCCCTGTAGCTCCGTCCCCACCGCATGGGTACCGGGACCGCAGAAGCCCAGCCCGCCTGTCTCTTGTAGCCCTTGGATTCCTGCAGGCCACCTGGTGTGGCTGAATGAGGAGCCTGGCTCGTGCATTTATTAAGCACCTGCTCTGTCCCAGGCACCCGGCCAAGCCCTGGACTTGCACTAGCGCCTTTCATCACAGTCACACAGGTGCTGTCTGGAGAGGACAGATTGCCCGTGGTTAAGATGTGGCCTGGGGTCACATCCCAGCTCTTCCTTTTCCTGTTTGTGGAAACTTCACTCTCTTGAACCTCAGCTTTCTCACCTGTAAAATGGGGTTGATGAGAAAACCCACCTCACAGAAATGCTGCCAGCACTGAATGCATTCAGACATGAACAACATTTTTTATTTGAAAGCCTCCTTTTCGGTCACTGCACATGAGAAATGCATATTATCTATAACAAGACCCCGTCTAACATATATATGTGTGTGCATATTATGTGTATACAACTAAAATATGCTCCACAACGCAATGCTGACCTATAATACTATGGTCCATCCTGTCCTGGTCTCTATTTAAAAGATGCAGGTCGCAATCCACTAAATCGACTCCATGACCCACCGTTTAGAAAATACTGGTTCAGTAAAAGGCTCGGCAGACCATGCTGTTCTCAGGAGTGCCATTTTACAGAAGGGGAAATTGAGGCCCAGAGAGTGTCGTGGCTTGCCTGTGACCCCACCCACTGGAAGGCAGCAGAACCCAGACTCCTACCCAGTATCTCTGATGCCTAAATTAAGGCTCTTCCACACAAGATGCAAACTGGCCAGATCTGACCCACAGAGAAGTTTGACTGATTTTCACAACATTTGCAAAATTTGGTACAACTATAGGTAATTTGGAAGACATAACTCAAAATATGAATTTTCAACTTCCCACTAAAAAGCGTGGGCCATCTGGCAACACGGGGACCTACGTATGCACGGGACCAGCAGGAGCCACACCAGAGCTGCCACTTTGAGCTGCTCTCCAGGTTCATTCGTTTACCCCAGTCCCCACCGTGCCACGGAGAGAGGAGCCTGCAGGTTACAGTCCACGGGAACTCAGAGAGTCAGATGTGACTTAGCAGCTAAACTACAACAATCACTGTGCCGTTTTGTGTCCCAGACACTGAGACAAACCATCAGTTGGTGTAGTCTATGGTTTTTTCAGAATGGAGAAATATTTTTCTATCACAAAAGGAAAACCAGGACTTCCCTTGTGGCCCAGTGGTTAAGAATCTGTCTGCCAATGTAGGGGACACAGGTTCAACAACTGGTCTGGGAAGATTCCACATGCCGTGGGACAACTAAGCCTAAAACTATTGAACCTACATTCTACAGCCCATGCTCTGGAAAAAGGGAAGCCACCACAGAGAGGGGCCCACGCACTGCAACTAGAGAAAGCTCTCTCACAGCAATGAGGATCCCGCACAGTCCAAAATATATAAATTTTTTCAAAAAAGGAAAAACAAAAACTAAACCAAGGGACCTACGTTTCAAAAAAAGCACAAATCTTTTCTTACATATTTAGGTACAAAGAAAACACATCAATATCAACCCCAAACCTGTTTCACCTGGCTCTATTCCCTGACTTGCTGAGAACTTGCAGCCCCCATCCTAACACTACCCTTTATCTACCTCCTCCTGGTTTGCCCACCACTATGTCCGCAGCACCTGAAACTGCTCAGCCAAGAAAAAGTGCCTAATTAAGAATGAATGGCTTTTATACAAAAGCTTCTCCCAATATTAACAAATGCGCAGTAACGGTGAGGAGCAGGCACTCTTCGGTCAACAGGATGGCTCAAGTCCGGCTTCTGCCGTAACTAGCTGTGTGACCTCAGGAAGCTTCCTCCGTTTCTCTGGGCCCCGTGTGTCCTCAGCTGCAAAATGCACCGTGTACGTAAGTGACCGGGAATGCGAAAAATGCTGGATAAATGAAGTTCCCTTCTCTTCCTTCATTTCGTCAAGGTGAACCGAGGTCAGTACTCAATCATGCTAACAAGTCACCTGGTGACCAGTTAGCCTGGCCTTGGATTATCTACAGGGCCAGGGAGGGGATGGTTTCCCATTAACATCATGGCCTGAAAAGAGCCAGATGGCAACATCAGAGATTCGATCCCCAGGCACATCTCTGGGTGAGAACCGGCCTTTTCAACGTCCAAGCGTTCCTCTTGCTGCTTACCTTCCTGAACTGAAGAGGCCGGAGAGCAGAACATGTCATCTTCCAGACTCGCTTGCAGCCAGGGATCTGAAGCCTTTAAGGGCTCACCCATCAGCCGCGTCCACAAGACACCTGTGCTTGTGCTGAGTTAAGAAAGGGAAAATGGCTGAACACAGGAGACTGGCCTGCAGATGAGTAGGGCCTCCTGATCCACAGTGGCTCCCCTGGGGCCCAGGCCTGCAGTGTGGCTTCCTCAGCCGTCCTGAGATTCTGTAAATACTCATGATGCTATCAGCCATACCCTAGCAAATTTGAGCAAACTCAGGGAGACGGGGGAGGACAGAGGAGCCTGACATGCTCCAGTCCACTGGATTGCAAAGAATCGGAAAGACTTAGTGTCTGAACAACAACAATCAGTCACACCCAATCAGGGAAGCAGCTAGATCCACCCCGTGTGGCTGGGGAATGGAGCTGGTGATAAAGAACCCGCTTGCCGATGCAGGAGATGCAAAAGATTCGAGTTCCAGCCTGGGGTGGAGAAGACCCCCTGCAGGAGGGCATGGCAACCCACGCCGGTATTCTTGCCTGGAGAATCCTATGGACAAAGGAAGCATGACGGGCTACAGTCCACCGGGTCACACAGAGTCAGACACGACTGAAGCAACTTAGCACGCACACATGCACGCACAATTTATTATGAGAATTATTAATAAGCCTTGTATGTCAGCATGTGGGAGGAGGTTGAGAAGTGAGGTCTGAACAGGGACTTGTGGAGCCACCAACCAGGCAAATTGAGAGGCCATGGGGTCCATCTAGTCACCAAGTGAGGCTGCCGAGGGCCAACAGTAGAGAAATGGGCCGGGAACCATTGCCTCTGCAGCCAAGCGGCCGGTGCCAGGCCAGGTGCTGATGCCCAGGAGTCGGGAGGAAGACATGGACGCAGCCCAGAGGACAGCAAGGACATGCCGGAGCCTGCAGACAGGTCTGCGGCTATCTGTCACCACATCAAACCACAGCGACCTTGTAAGAGGACACACTGCTGCTCCCCGTCCACCTTCAAACTCTCTCACAAGTTACTTTTGGTCAATTTCTACCTGGGAACCAAAGGATTCTGGGAAATATAGTCCCAGCCTAGCCAAATAAACACAGCGGAGCACAGACCACTTGGCTCACTAAACCCTTCTGCTTCAATTAGGAGGGTGACTTCTGCTCAGGTAAACTGACTTGACTGATAGAGACTTTGGACAAGTCTGCAGTGGGTCGACTTGTCAATGCTTTAATTTCCCATCTTAAGAATCTGCACTGGAAACAGCATGAATCTCAGTTTCCCAGCCTTCCTTGCAGTCAGAATATAAGCATGTGACCTAGGCTCAACCAATCAGATACACCCAGATGGTACCCAGGCTCAGCCAATCAAATACATCCAGATGGTACTTGGGCCTCAATTAGCTACAGCCACATGGAATTTGTAGGCTTACCCAATGGATACACCTACATTGAAAGCAACGCAAGCTGATTCTGATGCGTAGAATTCCATCTAGAGGAAGTGGAAGAGACATAACGAGTGTTACTAGTGACAGCCGCCGTGTGTGGACCGGTGGTAGTGACAGGAAGGTCCTGCAGCATAATTTGTATATTGTTCATAGCTGTCTCTCCTGCCCTCCCTCCCAGAGATCTGAGTCACTTAATATCCTTTATAAGTTCCTTTCCTGCTCAGACTTAACCTATAATGGACCCTATTGTTTTCAAGTAAAAACCTGACGCCCCTCTAACTTCATTTAACCGTCAAGTCTGTTTCCCAGCCTAGACAAAGAGAGAAACAATGTCCACTCCCGGGGGCAGCGGAGTCAGAGGCATTTTGTAAACTTACCACAGTGCCACCGACTCTGGGCCAGTGTCATCTGAGGGGGTCACGGACCTGGGTTGTGAGTCAGCCAGACTGATTTGAATCCCGGCTCTGGCGCTGACTGCTTTTGTGACCTTGAGCGTGCCTGCCTCGTGGGGTTATCATGAAGACCAAAAAATTCCCGTACGGAGCAATCTCTCAGCACACAGCTCAGGGTGCAGGACGCACTCACACCAGTGATGCTAGAAGGAATGTGAGTGACCTTTGTTTCGCTGGATTAAAGAAAATAAGTAACAATAGAGGCAGTGTCCTGATGGAGTCCAAGATGCAGGTGGTCTGTGAACGCTGAAGCTTAGAAAACATTTACATGTTTGAAACCCAACCTTGACTAATGTCACTGAATCATACACTTTTAAAAAAAATGGTTAAGAGGACAAATTTTATTACATCTCTTTGACCCCATTAAAAAAATAATAATGTGAAATACCCAAAGCAGTTATACACTTTAAATACTATGTCAATAAAGCTTTTAAAAATACCCACCACCCTAGCTTCCCAATTCCTTCTGATCCTAGTTTTCAACCCCCGCGCCCCCCGACCTCGCTACATTCTCTGACCTCATCAACCTCCAGCGCGGAATCCCTCATTCTGGCCTCACTCGCCTTCCTCCTCTTCTTAGAAGATCCAGGTGCCCCCTCGGGTCTTTTTCATTTGCTCTCCCTTCTGCCTGGGGTGTTCTTCCAATCAGGCTACAGGTTCTGAGATCGAGCTGCCCATCAGAATCACCTGAAGAGCTTTATGGAGGCCCAAGCCCCATCTCGGAAAGTCAGATGTTATTACTTGGGGGAAGAGGGTGGCACCTGGACATCTATTGGTTTGTTGTTTTAAAACTTGCCAGGTGCGTCTAACGTTCAGGCAGCTTTAAGAAATCACTGCCCTACACATCACGCTCAGTCCCCACCGTCTTTAGGTTTCAGTTCAAAGGCCAGCTCTCCAAAAGGCCGTCCCCAATCACACCATTTACCTCCCTTCCGTATCCTGCTTATTTCATTCTGTCCCCTCTAGGGTTCTGTTATATACATATCTGACTGCTTCTCAGTGAGAATGTCAGATGGGTGAAGGCAGAAGCTGGGTCCTCAGTGCTTGGCTCACACAGGTGCTCAGCACACAGGTGTTGCCGGAGTGAACCTACACCGGTCCCACCTGGGTCCAGCGCCAGCTCTAGGGGCTGCAGTTCTCCAGGTATGCCACAAGGTGGCGATAGTACCTGGCTGTATTAAACAGCACTTTGCCAACAAAGGTCTGTCTAGTCAAGGCTATGGTTTTTCCAGTGGTCATGTATGGATGTGAGAGTTGGACTATAAAGCTGAGCGCCGAATTGTTTTTGAACTGTGGTTTTGGAGATGATTCTTGAGAGTTCCTTGGACTGCAAGGAGATTCAACCAGTCCATCCTAAAGATCAGTCCTGGGTGTTCATTGGAAGGACTGATGCTGAAGCTGAAACTCCAATACTTTGGCCACTTGATGCAAAGAACTGACTCATTAGAAAAGACCCTGATGCTAGGAAAGATTGGAGGCAGGAGGAGAAGGGGGCGACAGAGGATGAGATGGTTGGATGGCATCACCAACTCGATGGACATGAGTTTGGGTAAACTCCGGGAGTTGGTGATGAACAGGAAGGCCTGGCGTGCTGCTGTTTATGGGGTCACAAAGAATCGGACACGACTGAGCGACTGAACTGAACTGAGACCCACCAGGCAGCTGGGCAGGATGGGGCGGGGAGGGGATGCCTATCCTTCCCTGCGCCCGGCCATCGCTCAGAGACAGGGGCAAGAACCACAGCAGACAGCGCTGGGGTTCTCCCTCTCCTCCTCATTCCTAGACTTCAAACAACTGAGCCCTGAAAACACTCCACTCAGACTGAAGTTTGAGGGAGAAGGCCCCGCTGCCCTGTCTGAGCCTCCAAGTCCTCCCCCTCTTACCTGGCCACTCACTGAGCCCTGGATGTAACCTGGGGTGACTCCCACAGGCCCCTCAGCTAGCTCATGGCTGCGCACGAGGCAGGTCTGCTAGCCATGCCTGAATATCCATCAACTGGGGGCTGTGACACGCACTGTCACCTTCCACGTGGCAGGCTCCCACACCCACGAAGAAGAACAAAGAAGCTCTCGTATGGTCCTCTCTAAACCAGCCCCATTCCGCTCCTTTCACAGTACCAGCCAGGGATGGCCTGAGGGGCCAAACCATGCCCCACTCTTGTCCAGCCATGAGCTGAGGCATGTTCACGTTTAAATGATTGAAAAAAACAAAACCAAAATAACTATGTGACACGTGAAGATGAAATGACCAGAGTGTGCCTGGGCAGAGTCAAGGTCACACGTTGCCCACAGAGCTCCCTGTAGCTCAGGCTGCCATCCCAGCCATAGAGACAAACTTACTTCCTCCCGGAGAAAGCAATGGCACCCCACTCCAGGACTCTTGCCTGGAGAATCCCATGGATGGAGGAGCCTGGTGGGCTGCAGTCCATGGGGTCGCAAAGAGTCGGACACAACTGAGTGACTTCCCTTTCACTTTTCATTTTCATGCATTGGAGAAGGAAATGGCAACCCACTCTGGTGTTCTTGCCTGGAGAATCCCAGGGATGGGAGAGCCTGGTGGGCTGCCGTCTGTGGGGTCACACAGAGTTGGACACGACTGAAGCGACTTGGCAGTGTTCTTCCAAGACTGACCCAGAATTTCCCTTCTGTCTCCATTTCTGTCAGTAAATCCCCAAGAACTGGACTTCCCAGGAAAGCTCCCAGTGGGGTCCATTATTTATAATGTGGAGAGAGGGGTTCCTGACCTTGTGTGGCCCCGTCTCCATGTTTGGTCCAAACCTGACAAGGCCATCCCGACCAAAGGGAAAACTGCAAATTTGAGGACGACCAAGGCATTTTTCCAAAACAGTTTAATTAAAAAAGGGTGAAGAATCTGAAAAACTTAAGGGGTGGGGGGAACCCAAGAGAGCATACCGCGTGAGTCCACTGGCTCAGTCACAAAGAAACACCATCATCAAAAAAGATATTTAAGTTTAATACAAATTTTATACAAAGAAAATGTGAAAAAATACTTCCATATGCTAAAAGCAATTATGCTTCACAAATAAGGCCAGCTAGGCTAGGTGGGTTTTTTTTTGTTTTTTGTTTTTTGTTTTGACAACTGCAATCGACAAATATTCTTTTCCTGTTTTCTTCTAGGACTCTCTTTTTTATTTCTTCTCTAATATGGGTAACTAGCTGGAAACTGTACAGTTCGCATCCTCTTATCAACAATGAAGAGAAAGGAAACGAGACTAAAATGTACAACAGAATGTACTGGAATGATATCGTACAATTGATTTTTCTCATATACATACGTCACCTTTTTGCTTTTTCAATGCTTCTTGTTTTACACAACATACAAAATGATACTACAGCATACGTAGTGTTGACAGACAGCACGGCGGCGTCCTGCTTCCCCTCAAACTGCCTGTTTCATGCTGACATAAAAACGTAAAATTCCATCGTATAAATAGTACATACATGCTTCATCTCAGACTCAAATGTCCTCTCCGCGTGCGTCTCGCCTTTGACTTCTCACTTCCGTGAAGCACGGCCATCTCTTACCAAGCGGGTGTGAGTGTCTTTAAAGGAACCACAAAGCAAAGAAAAACTCTCTGTTTCGGAGCTTCTGACTCGAGCGCTTTCTACGGTCCTCTCTTCGGCAAACTGAGCTGAGCGGGGCTTGTTTCTAGTTAATCTTTTGTAAACAAGGATGTGGGGTTCTGTTTTGTTTTTTTTTTGTCTTTTTTCCCTTTTATAGGAGTAGAGTCATCGTGGAAATCACATAAAATTAACGAGCTCCTCCGTGTGTCCTTCTGGTCCAGAGAGCTTGCCTTTTATAACATGATAACGTAGTATTTGAAAGGGGCTAATGGGTGCATGTGATGTTGTCCACAGCAGCACCGAATTCTGTGCTGGAAATTCCTGATCCCAACGTGCCGTGTACAGACATACGAATGGAAACCGCTCACGGGGCATCAGAGGAAGAGGAGCTGTGCGCCCCAAAGCGAGCCCCGCGCCCTCTCCGCACCCCTGTCACAGACGGGCTGGCTGACCATCCTTTCTCCAGCATTCAAACATTCTATTTGTTGTTGGGTGTGTTTTCTGTTTTTTATTGTTTTTTCTCCTCTCTCTCTTTTTTTTTTATAAGTTAAAGTCAATACAAATATAAAAAGGGGAAGGTACTCTAGGCTCGATGACATCCACAAATTGTACATTATTTACATCTAAAGCAAAGGTTTCACGTGGGTGGAACAGTCCTCAGTCAAGGCTATCGCCGGACGTGATGTAGTGTGGGTGGCCTTCTGTGCCGGGTGCAGAGGCCGAGTCTGAATGGCTGGCATCCTCCAGGCTGAGGGTGGCGGTCTTCCGGACTCACGTTTCTTTGCGGTTTCCGGTTTCCCTGGTGTCTGGGTTGTTTCCCTCCATGGGGCGAGCAGCTTGTGTCCCAGCGTGTCCCTAGTCCCAGAAGGTGTCCAGGCGGGACTCTTTCGGGATGAGGCTCTTCGAACTGGTACCGGCATTGTGCTCGGAGCGGGCCGACCCTCGCTTCTCCTCGCTGCCGCTCCAGCAACTGGATTTACTGCTCCGGGAATGGTCTGGGGAAAGGGGAAGCCAAGGGGAAAGGGAGCTTTAGCATCCAGGCCCACCCCTGAACAAGGGCAACCATCCCCTTATGTGATCCACACCTGCTCCCCCAGGAAGCCACCTTCCCCTCCCGACTCCCCACAGCACACAGGGGCAAAATCCTGCCACCGTTTACTGCCCTGCATTTATAAGGATTTAACAAGAGCTGGTGGGAAAAACAGGAGGGCATCATGCTCAGAGAAAAGAAAGACAAACGGGGAAAAGGTACTAATTTATCGAGGAAGATGTTTCTTGTGTGCCACTTGGGACCAGGCACCCTTGCCACACGAGCAGACACCAAGTACCCCCATGTCCTTGTTGCATCCGACCTTGGCCACTAAAAAAGGCACTGAAATTTGGCGTTCAATCTACTCACTTCTGTTAATGGGGTTCCTTTAATTATTGTACAGGCAACTTGAAAAAACAGACTTACACCTAAACCAGCCAAAGGAAAAGCAGTGAGGACCAGAATGGTTAAGCCCACCTGGGCTTAATGGTTAAGACCAACTGGCTCCCAGTAAGGAAGAGCTTAAGGGTCAACTGCAGGATGCAAGAACCAGAGTGAGACCTAAGGGAGCTTCAAGGACGTGTGCGTTGTAAGGAGCTACATCGTGGATGAGTAAGACGTGAGGACACTGAAGGATGAGCCAAAGGAGGTGTCTGTCCAGCTGGGAGACAGTCCAGCCTGCAGGCTCAGCGGGATGGCCGACTCTGAGAGACCCACCAGCACGTCACTGAGATCCCATCATATCTTAGATCATTTACCACGTTCAGACAGATTGGGACAAAACTTTTTTTAACTTCTTGAGGTGGGATGATAATATTTGATTGAAAGAAGTCGGCTGTCAAGCTTAGAGACAGAATCGGAGTGAGGGAGCAAGGGACTGGATCATCGCCTAGAAGGGTGACCACTCTTATCATCGCCTGGTGATAGAGGCATGTGTGTGGTCCTGAGCTCTGGTTCTGGAAGAAAAGCAGCCAAGACAGTGGTAAGGATCTCCCAAGTCCTGGATTCATTCAGGAGGGAATGCTTCCTCGTCACTTGCATCTGTGACCTATTGTGGTGGGCAGAGCTGGGGTCTGGGGTCGAGCTCTCTTGTGGTCCTTGAGTCCACCTCTTCTTACACGTTCTTCCCTACTCGTGACACCTACACTGTTGTTCCTCCGGAAGGTCAGTGATGCAGCTGGTCATCACAACACGGAAACTCTGACAACAAGGCAGTCAAGTCACACTGGAGTCTCCTCAGCTCTGCTGAAGGCAGAGACCAGCTGGGCAGCAGGGCTTAGCTTACTTAGCACAGAAGCTGCATCCCAGAGCCAGGCTGGCCACCTGAGGAACTTCAGAGCCGACAGGACAGGGCGTGCTGGCTGGTTCAGCCGGTCACTGCAGAGGGTGTGACTCCAGGACTCATGGAAAGACTAAGGATGAAGCCCCTTCAAGAAGCCAGATCGGGAATTCCCTGGCAGTTCAGTGGTTAAGACTTGGTGCTTTCACTGCCAAGGGTAACAGGTTCAATCCCTGCTTGGGGAACTAAGATCCCATGAGCTGCATAGCATGGTTAAAAAAAAAAAAAGACCATCTGTCCTGGCTCTCTCATTTCTTACTGCAGTTTCCGATGGCCATCAGAGGCACAATGAGGAAGAAACCAGGCAAAGCCAAGACCCATCACTCAGGAGAACAGGAGAAGACACGCCCACAAAGCAAACACACACGGACACACACAAGACGAGCCCTCAGCCTGCCGGGAAAAGCTCCCCGCTGGCTGCCGTGAGGCGGGTTCATACTTACACTTCTGGGCTGGGTAGTTGGGGTGCGGCTGGTGGTCTGTGGAGGTTGGGGCAGAGGCAGGTTGCTTGTCGCACCTGTTGCTAACTGGAGAGATAGCACAGGCCCCCTCAGAGTCTGGCAGAGAGCTGAGTCCGCCAACCCCACGGGCTCGCTCTCCTGCTCATCAACAGGCTACTGGTCTTAGCACGGGGTGGGGGCTGCTGGGTTGATGTCACCATTTTCCAACTCAAGGCATTCACAGGAGACTAAGTCTTTTAAAAATGCATAGTAAAACCATGAACAGGATCCCTGGACACAGCACGAGAATACAGGTGGAAATACGGCATACAAGGACATAAAAGCAACCACGTGAAGCCATCAACTCCCAGAATTCTGACAGCAAATTTTTCTCAGAACCACTAGCTCTATCAAGAGTTTAATTCAGCCAGGGAAACAGGAGGTGCCGGCCCCACCACACTTAGGTGGGAAGGCTCCACCCAAGGAACCCAGATTATTCAGGGCAAGTATAATCACAAATCTACTGCCAAGGCTGATGACAGATCAGAAAAGAGAGGGCGATGGAGCTGTGTGTGCTGAGAAGGACTGAGGGAGGAGCCACAGGTGAACTTCCGTGGGCCACTCCTCAGCCACGATGGCAGGACACCAACACGTAACTGTCTGAAATGCAAGAGCCTGAAATGAGCGACAGGAAAAGTGTCTCAATAAAACAACTGTCACGGTGAAGCACTCGGCAGGGAAATCGCTGAAGATACGCTACAGGGAAAAAGTAAGGCTACACAGAGATGGAAGAGCACGACCGTAATGATGGAAACACAGATGATCGCCTGTCAGCCTTTAAGAGAGCCAACAGCCGGAACTGAGAAGGACCAACCGCAGTTACAGAAGAGAATGCACACGTTCTCCACCTTGATGATGGGCAAGTCAGAGCGGGGAGGTGGGGATGGCCGAATATGACAGTGGAGGAGAGGTGAGGGAGGCGATGAGCACCGAGAGAGGGGTCCAGGGGCACTGCTTCCTCCACCTGGAGAACAAGGACGAAGCAGACAGTGTTGAATTGGACCAAGGGAACCCACAGAGCACATCCAACAGTGACAGGGTGGTCTGGGAGAGAGGGGAGAAGAGAGGTGGTAAGTGACCCCGATTCTCATCTTCTAAAGCCAGAAGTCAACAAGCAGTGTCTAGATAAAGTCGAGAAACAGAAATATGGGGAAACAAGTTATTTACAAATAAGTACCAGATGCAAAAAGATAGCCATGGAACCTGGGACAAGGAATTTTTTTCCCTGTTTGATTTTCTCCGACTAGTCATCCCCTGGTATCAGGGATGGTACAGCGGATTCATTCCAGGACCCACCATGAATACCAGATTCCATGGATACAAAGTCTCATGGTCAGCCCTCCATATCCACATCCACAGGTTCAACCAGCCACAGACTGTGTAGAACTGTATTCATTATGGGGGAAAAAATCCACACAGACGTGGACCTGCATGGTTCAAACCCATGTTGTTTAAGGGTCAACTCGATAGGCAGGCATCACTTTAAAATCTTAAAATGAAGAGACAAGTGAACAGGAGAGGCCCACACCCACCCCCAGGAAGCTCCTGTCTCCTGGTCAACCTTTCTCCCTCCCGACTAGACCCTCATCTTAACCAGCCAGGTTCCAGAAGCCGATAAAGAACATAGGCACCTCCATGTTTTTGCAAAGCCCACTTTTCTCCAGATTCCTTCTACACTGTCAGCGAGCAGCAAAACACTAACAGAAGCCCGGAGATGTATGAGGAATCAGAAAATGAGCTGGTCTGTCTGCTTTGACGACAACCCATCAGCCAGACGGCTGTGGAACGCAAATAGGGGGCAATGAGGAGCCATGAGCTCCCAGTCCTGATCCAGCCTCCAGGGACCTCTGGTTCAGCTCCCTTCTGCCCCCGCTCTAGAATAACACTGCAGCACTCCCTAAAAAATGCTGACGATTCGGGATCTTTCCCTCCCTCCCCCTCTAGTTATCAGACTCCCTGGGATGGTCTTCTTCCCACTCCACCCTCCGCACCAACTCCCCAGCAACTTGAGCCTCCCTACCTCCTCTCTCTACCCTCCCTTTCTACTCCCTCGCACACCAGGGTGTTTCAGGTCGGGGGTCAGCCAGTGACGGCCCACAGGCCAAATCCAGCCCAACGCCTGCTTTTCCAAGTGCAAGCTCACTGCAGCACAGGCCCATCTGTTTACGTGCCATCTGAGGCTGCTTTCATCTGACAACGGCAGTTCTGATAAAAGACGGTGTGGCCCTCGAAGCTTCTCCTCTTTTACCCTCTGGTCCTTTACAGAAAGCTACCAACCCCTGGGCCAGGGAACACCTCATCCACCTCACAACTGGGAGATGCTGTATCTCCCAACCACCTTCCTGCATGCAAGCCTCCTTGTCCCACTGGATTCCATACCCCACAGCACCGCTTATCTTCCTAAGGCCCATTAATCTTCCCACGTGGATGCCGCCACTTTGCTGCTCCGAGACCTCAACAGCGGCCCCTGCCGGCAGCAGTGTTTTCCCCAACTTAAACCCTTCCCCACCCCAAGCACCTCTGCAGCTCTGACACATCCAAAATCCTACTTACGGCTCAGCTGATGTTTCTAAACTCACTCTCCACTTAAGCCGAACAGAAACTCTTGTATCACCACCAAAAGCAGGAACCCATAACACCTGCCACACACAGCAGGCAACTCTACAAATCAACATAAAGAAACCCAAACTGTAGCAGGAAGCTCTAGGCGGGTGCCATGCTGCTGAGGTCTCGAGTCCGCTCTGCCTTTGTTAAAAAGAGAAGCTAGAAGAAGGGATGAGAAAGACCTCAGCTCCAAACTCAATGTGTCCTCAAAATGCAATCACAAGACCTGAGTGAGAGTGAGAAGGGAGTTGACAGGCGGTTCAATCATAATTCCATGCCCAGTTCATATTCCCCCTGAAGTCAGCTCATGCCACCCCCCTTTCATCTCCCCTGAACCTAAACCCCACTTCCAGCACCACTGGGGAACCTCCAGCCACCCTAACAA